>NC_138037.1:29619389-30219389 GCF_964106645.2 Podarcis pityusensis
CTAACACTGATGTCAATGTTCACCATGATATAGTGTCAGGGAACTGCCATCGGAAGGAAGGGAAGTGAAAGGGCTCACACAGGTTGGGAGAGACTCAGCAGCTGAAGAGGGAACCAGTAGGGGGAGAGGAGCTGGGCTGAGGGAAAGGGAGCTGGAGGGATGGCTCAGAGACACTTCCAGCGAAAACAGTGGGGAGGTTTCAGGACCTCCTGTAGGGACACCCACTCCTCGCCGGAAACTGTCACGCAGAGAGTCCAGAAGACGTGTTTCCGTTAAGGAGCTTTTATGTTGGAAGCGATTCCGAAAGCAACCACTGTCGGAATCTGCCAGCGACTGACGGAGCCATGTTTAAGGGGCTCCGTTACAGACAGAGGTTTGCAAACTTGACCAAACTCTGAGGGACTAGGATTTTACACACAAGCAGCTCATCGTCCCATCACAGCATTCCGACAGTCTTCGTGAGCAGCTTGTGCAGGAGAAGGCATCATGAGCAACCCAGCCGGAACCGGAGAAGCAGGAGCTGGAGCGGGTCCAAGCCTGGAAGAAAGGTACCGGGTGTTGGAGGTCCAGCTAGCGCTGCAGACGGCGAGGCTTGAGGAGAGGAGGGCTCAGGATGCAGACAAAAAGGGGAAAGACACCCAGCTCGTCAGAAAGGTACCAGGATTGGTGCAGAAGTTTGGGGGGGAGCCCAAAGACTATCATGGCTTTCGGACAGAGATGCAATATGCCCTCAATCTGCAGTTTGATGAATTCCCTGACGAGGAATCAAGAGTGGGTTTCGTGATTGGGCATCTTGAAAAGGGGGCGAGAGACTGGGTTAGACCCCTGATGGCAGCGAATAGTGACGTCCTAAAGGACACGATGAAGTTCTTTCGCGCCATGGATCTGATGTTTTCCAGCGATATTGAACAGGGAGTGGTCCGCAGACAGTTAATGGCTTGCAAACAGGGGAGCCGATCTGTCCGTGAGTACTGGACTGAATTCACCATGTTGATCCATAAATTGGGGTGGGATCTATCGGCGGAACCCATTCAAATGCTTTTTGAAGAAGGGCTTTCTTCGGCTGTGAAAGACGAACTTTCCCGGGCGCCCAGGGCGGAGTCTATGGACCAGCTGACCAAATCAGCGCTGACCATAGGAGCGCGCCAGGAGGCGAGAGCATTGGAGAGGCGGGAAGGGAAGGGGGAACGTTGGAAGGAGTTCCGCATTCCAGACATTCCAGAGCCAACTTTCCCGCCGGCAGAGCCGATGGAAATCGGAACAGCGCGCGCGCGCGCAGTTTCAAAGCCCAGTGAGGGGGGAAAGAAGGAGGGAAAAGGCGCCCGGAAATGCTATCTCTGCCAACAGCCAGGTCACTTTGCCAGAGTCTGCCCCCAGAGGAAGGAATGGCAAGGGATGGTAGGAGCTGTGGAGGGAAGAGAGGAAGAAATACCGAAGCAAGTAAAAGCCAACGCCTGGCTGCCACCGTCGGGGCACAGCAGTCAGGCCAAAGAGCAGTGAAAGTGCCCACGCCAGAACCTCCTAAACCCGCCCTAGTGATAGAAGTGGCGCTAGAGCTGCCAAACGGACACCCTCTAAAGATAAAGGCGCTGTTGGACTCAGGCAGCTCCTGCAATTTCATGAGCAAAGAGTTTGCAGCTGAACACCAGATACAGACGATCCCTTTAAGCAACCCCCTGCAGGTGACCACGATCGATGGCAGGGAGCTGTTGGGAGGAGAAGTCAGCTTGCAGACCGTCCCAATGATAATGAAGGTGGCAAGGCACACCGAACTGATAGCGTTTAATGTGGCCACCTTGGGAGGAGCTCCCATTATATTGGGGATGAGCTGGCTAGCGTTACATGATCCGCTGGTGGGCTGGCATCAGAGAGTGGTTTCTTTTGGTTCAGCACATTGCTTAGAACACTGCAAAGAGGGAAAGGGTTTGGCAGGGGCCCAAGCCACCCTAGCAGGGACTGAAGTAACGGAGAACGTGAAGGTACCACGACAATACGCAGATCTCCGCGACGTCTTCAGCGAAAGGGAAGCTGACCAATTACCCCCGCATAGACCCTTTGACTGTCAAATCAATTTACTCCCTGGGGCACAGCTCCCTGTAGGCAAGCTGTACGCCATGTCAGACAGAGAGATGCAGGAGCTAAGAGAGTTCATTGACAAGAACCTGAAGAGAGGGTTCATCAGAGAGTCCAGGGCGGTGGGGGGCAGCCCAGTGTTTTTTGTGGATAAAAAAAACACGAACAAGCCGAGGCTTGTGTGTGACTTCAGGGCCTTAAATGCAGTGTCAGAACCAGTGGCTTTCCCTATGCCCAGGATTGACGACATTTTGACAAGGGTCAGGAAGGGAAAGATTTTTACTAAACTGGACCTAAGGGGGGCGTACAACCTGATACGAATAAGGAAGGGGGATGAATGGAAAACCACCATGTTCACCCCTTTGGGGGCATTTGAATATTTAGTTATGCCCTTCGGCCTACAAGGAGGCTCCGCGTGCTTTCAATCGTTTATGAACCACGTCCTGGGGCCTTTGCTTTACAAGAATTGTGTGGCCTTCTTAGACGACGTGTTGGTGTATTCTGAGAATGAGGAGCAGCATGTGAGAGACGTCAGAGAAGTGTTGAGCAGGCTGCAAGCCAACCAGCTGTGGGTGAAACTGGAGAAGTGTCAGTTTCATACCAAGGAGGTGGAATTCCTGGGGTATCGCCTGTCAGACAAGGGATTGGCCATGGATCCCGGCAAGGTCCAGGCGGTGCTGGAATGGAAAACACCCAAAACAAGGAAGGATGTGCAGAGGTTCCTAGGATTTGGGAACTTCTATCGTAAGTTCATCCGAAACTTTGCCCACCTGACGGCGCCCATTACGGACTGTCTCAGCAGTAAGAAGAAGTTCGTTTGGACTGAGGAGGCGGAGCGAGCATTTGAGGAACTAAAAAGGGCCTTCGCCTCGGAACAACAACTCCTGCATGTGGATTTACAAAAACCGATGAGAGTGGAAACTGACGCATCAGACAGAGCGATTGGGGCGGTGCTTCTGCAGCCAGGGAAGGAGGAGTCAGAGTGGAGACCGTGTGCCTTTTTTTCGCGAAAGCTGAACAAATCCGAGAGGAACTACACGGTGTATGACCGAGAACTACTAGCCATTCATGAGGCGTTCCGGAGATGGAGGCACCTGCTAATTGGCGCACAACATAAGGTGCAAGTGTGCACTGACCACAAGAACCTAGAGTATTGGAGGACGGCACGAGTGCTCAACCAACGGCAAGTGAGATGGGCCCAGGAGTTCTCCAAATTTAACTTTGAGATTTGTTACGTGCCAGGCCCAGAGAACATTAGGGCGGACGCTCTCTCACGCAAACCTGAATATTTGGAGGAGGAGGGAGCACCCGAAGAGAGACATGTCATTCCAGAGGACCGCTGGGTGTGTGGGGCGGCATTGGTGGGACAAAGAGAACTGGTAGAGGAAACAGAGAATGATGAATACGCCCAGAATAAGCTCAGAGGTCTTAGGGGTGAGGGAGAGGAACCAGGGGGTTTCGAGGAAAGAAATGGAGCTTTGTATTACAAAGGGGCACTGTATATCCCTGAAGGAGACTTAAGGGGGAGGGTACTCAAGCAGTTGCACGACAGCCCCACGGCGGGGCATTTTGGACAACACAAAACCATGTGGTTGGTCACCAGGGAATTTTGGTGGCCTAAGGTGAGGGAAGATGTACGGGAGTATGTAAGAGGGTGTGAGCAATGCCAGCGAGCCAAAGGGGAGAGGCGGGCACCGGCGGGGCTATTAGAACCCTTACCAACCCCAGAACGACCTTGGGAGGCAGTGTCGATAGATTTTATGACTGATCTGCCGAAGTCCAAGGGGAAAACAGCCATCATGGTGGTGGTAGACCTACTAACAAAGATGTGCCACTTTGTAGCCTGCTCGCATGCAGTCACGGCGGAAGAGACAGCGAAGTTATTTGTAGAACACATTTTTAGGTTGCACGGGGTGCCATTGAGGGTGGTCTCAGACCGAGGAAAACAATTTACTTCCAGGTTCTGGAGGAAGCTCATGAGCTTACTGCAGGTGGAGGTCAACTTTTCGACTGCCCGGCACCCTGAAACCAACGGGCAGGCGGAAAGAGCAAACGGGGTCCTCCAGCAATACCTGAGGTGTTATGTCAATGACAGAGAGAATGACTGGGTAGAAAAGTTGGCGCTGGCGGAATTTGCCTACAACAATGCCGAGAATGTGTCCACAGGGATGAGCCCCTTCTTGGCTAATTATGGGTGTCATCCCAGGGCTTTCCCAGGGGGAGAAGGGGAGAGATGGGGTGTCCCGGCAGCCGAGCATTTTGTAGAAGAAATGGAAGCAATCCATCGTCAGCTCCAACTCAACTTAGAAAGGGCGAAGGAAGAATACAAGAGGCAGGCAGACAAGAACCGAAGGGAAGGTGAAACCATAAGGGTGGGAGATAGGGTGTGGCTGTCAACCCAAGGGTTGCCATTCAAAGGAGGTTGTAAGAAATTAAGACCCAGGAGATTGGGTCCCTTTGAGGTCATTCAACAGGTCAACCCAGTGGCTTTCAGGCTCCGGTTACCCAACCACATGAAACTGCACCCAGTATTTCACAGGTCGTTACTGTCACCGTATGAGGGGGGACGAGAAGGGATGGCCACTCGGGGACCAGTCATAGAAGAAAGGGAATGCAGCAGCCATGTGGCAGAAATCCTCGACGCCAGATGGAAGGGGGATCAGGTGGAGTATTTGGTAGCGTGGGAAGGAGAACCGGAGTCAGAAAACACTTGGGTAATGGCAGAAGATATCAATGACGAGGTATTGATAGAAACGTTCCATCAAAGGTTCCCAAGGAAACCTCAGCCTGTGGAGAGGTTCCGGAGGGAATACTTTGGGACCACCGATGAGGAGGAGGAGTTGGAAGGATTCTCGGAATCGGAAGGGGAAGGGGAGATGGACTCTGAGGAGGAGGAGTACTTCGAGACCAGGAACCGCAACAGGTGGAGAGAAGTGTTCGGGACATCGGAAGATGAAGGAAGTTCATTCCGGGGTTTTGCCTCCTCACCGCCCGTAGAGGAGGGGGCGAGAGGGGATGAAGGGGGCCCTGGAGGGGAGGTGGATGTCAGGGAACTGCCATCGGAAGGAAGGGAAGTGAAAGGGCTCACACAGGTTGGGAGAGACTCAGCAGCTGAAGAGGGAACCAGTAGGGGGAGAGGAGCTGGGCTGAGGGAAAGGGAGCTGGAGGGATGGCTCAGAGACACTTCCAGCGAAAACAGTGGGGAGGTTTCAGGACCTCCTGTAGGGACACCCACTCCTCGCCGGAAACTGTCACGCAGAGAGTCCAGAAGACGTGTTTCCGTTAAGGAGCTTTTATGTTGGAAGCGATTCCGAAAGCAACCACTGTCGGAATCTGCCAGCGACTGACGGAGCCATGTTTAAGGGGCTCCGTTACAGACAGAGGTTTGCAAACTTGACCAAACTCTGAGGGACTAGGATTTTACACACAAGCAGCTCATCGTCCCATCACACCACCCTTCATCTTGAGCAACCAATGCTAGGTGCAATAAAATAATGTAAAACTACCAGACATTCACAAATACTCATACAATAAAACAAGGACAGATAAAAAACAAATCAATAGATAAACAGTCTATAATATATAGCTATCTACATTTAAGCACCCAGTCTAGACACTAACAGCCAGTAAATTTTTGGATGGTCAACCATCCTTTCAACTGGTATTCAAAGGAAACAAACAAACAAACCTTAGAAGGGAAAGCATTCTAATTATGATAATAAAATAAATGTAATTATATGATTCTGCAGTTCACAATACATTATAATTAATGAAGAAGAAAGGCACAGCAGTACTAATACTTAGCAGGAAAAAGTAAAGTCCATTATTGTCACTTTCACATACTAGAAATTGGGTTAGCCAACAAGGTATCCTCTCTACGTTTTGGACTACAGCTCCCATCAGCCTCAGCCAGCATGGCCAGTATCAGGGATGATGGCAATTATAATAAAAAGAAATGTGGAGGGCACCGTGCTGTTTACCACTATATTAGCTCTTTGCCACCACAGATCTTACATACCCCAGCCCTTTTTCCAAATTCGATGTTGCCCTTTGTATAGCTAAAACTGAAGTATTCAGCCCACCAAATCCAGAGGTACTAGGCTAAATCACCTCTAGAAAATTCTGCTAGGTTTCCTTAGTTTCATGCTCACAGACCTCATTCAAATGCTTGTTGAATGATTAACATTTGTTAGTTGGGGGGGGGATAATATTCTGCAGAACTTTAAGTCCTTGTCTGTGCATTTTGCCTGTAGCCATTAAGATATGTTTCAGCAATGTCAGCATTTGGTTTTACAGAGAGGGCTTCTCTTACTTAATGACGTCTGAAATGGTGAACACAGATAAGAGTTCTTTTGGAGTTGATGTGATAAGTGCATTTGATTGAAGTTCACGGTTCTTTGTGGTATCTACACCTGCACAGATCCAGCTTTGGGAATGCTCTAGAGCAGAAGAATGCCTGAAAATTAGCATTCACGTCTACACTTCCTAAAAGAGAGAGAGAGAGGTCTTGAAGGATTCACAAAACTCTCTTTTCAGTAGGCAGAGCTGCCACAATTATCATTATCTTGGGTTATCTGATAATGGCTGACTGCATCAACAGTTTTAAGAACATATGAAGAGCAGTGTTGGATCAGAACAGAAGCCTGTCTAGTCCAGCCTGCTGTTTCTCACAGCAGCCTACCAGATACCTATGGGTAGCCCACAAACACCACATTAACACAATAGCACACTCCTGTTTGTTCCGTAGCAACTGGTATTCAGAGGCAAGATGTTTCTGTTCTTGGAGGTAGCATATAGTCATCATAACTAGTGGTCATCACCTTACCCTCCATGCATTTGTCTTATCTCCTTTTAAAGCTGTGCGTTGGTGGCTATCTCCACATCTTGCAGTAGCAAATTCCATGGTTCAGCTGTGTTATGTGAAAAAGTACTTCTCTTTGTCCTGACAACGGAAAAACTGTAACATTTCCTCGTGTAGAACTGACTCTTGACAATTTTAGTGACCCATTCCCTTTCTCTCCAATATCTTTTCTGAAGTGTGGCAACCAGAATTGTGTAGTAGTAGTAGTAGTAATAATAATAATAATAATAATAATAATAATAATAATACACCATGAGCTCAAGATCCTTTTCCTGGCCAGTCACCACCAGCTCAGACTGCATCAGGATGTATGTGAAATTAGGATGTTTTGTCCAGATGTGCTTCATTTTACACTAACATTCAATTCCATTCACCATTTTTATGCCCAGTCAGCCAGTTTGGAGTTTTCCCAAATTTTCCAGTTAACTTAAACAGATAATCTATTTTTTCAGAAAAGAAAGTTTGTTGATATCAACCCAGACAGTATGCGCTAGCTCCAGGAAGATTTCTGGATGAAGTGTTCTTAAATCTCTGAACAATAGTTAAAGAAGTATGGCCAACTGTACTTTCTGCTTTGTTTTAACTGTTGAAAATCACTGGCTCGGTTTTAATTAAGGTGGTGGGAGGATGTCAATTGTTACACCTTTCCTACCTAACCTATTCTATCAGGCCACCAACACTGGCAATCTTTCAGTTGTGGAAAACAGTTGCCAAGTTTGTTTATTCAGTCATAGGTATTTGTACCACATATGCAGAATTAGCAACTTTATAGAAACATGGGGAAATTACTAAAGTAGATTGATGTAGGTTGGCACTGTACTGTCTGTTAGGAAGCTGCAGAAATGTGTATTGGAGTACACAATCACATTATAATATTGATTATCAGAAATGCATGTTTTAAAATTCTTTTTTATTAGGAAGAAAGCCAGACTAATCATTGTTAGTGATTATAATTTGATCCTGTCCTACTGTACTGGAAAAGCATCTTTGGTACCACATTTAGTGGTAGTTCACAACTTGCTTGCATAACAGAGCTGGCAATTCCTTTTATTGTTGAATATTTCCCCCACTTCGCGTTCTAGAGTTGAAGTTCCCAAACTTCTGATGTGAATCCCACCTTTGGCGGTTTAATCTCTGTTCAAGCCATCTGCCACCTCTTATTTTAGGGCTCTTCTGTGATGGTTCAACCTAAGCACTTGATTAATGTACTGTATCAGTGTTTTGGAAGGAGACCATTTCAAGTTTGAATGTCTTATGCTAAAAAGGCATTTAAAATAATGCCCAAAGGTTCCGTGCTCTGTTGTTCCCTGTCGTAGGGCTTGTTTTCTTCTCCAGCTAAATTTCCATTATACTTTTCAGTCGTAAATCAGCTTTAAGCTGGACCTGACTGTGTTTCTGAATAAAAAATGGAAGTTAATAATTGATCAAGCATGGGGAGAGCTAACCTGCTGGCCAGACACAGACCTGTTTTACATTTCTAAAGCATCTTTTCTTTTCTGTCTAAGTCTGCGCTTTGACCACAGGCTCCACTGCCGCTCTTTGGATCAGATCAGCTGTTTACTTTACATTTCTATAAAGAGCTTCTTAAATAGGTTGAAATTTTCAAAAGAAAATGAACATAAAGTCTGCAAAGGGAACCCATGGTCTGCTTTGGGATGGGAGAGTGATCTTGCGCAGCAGGGGGTGGAGAAAATGTTAATGGCACCTGTTGTGTGTGTGGAGAAGGGGAGGTGAGGAAGGGCCCGGCCCGCAGTGTGATTAGAAGCAGTTTTATTGCATTAGAAGTGCCAGCTCCACAGGGTGCCAGTGATTAGAATTCAGTTTGGTGACCCCATGTGCTATTTACAGCTGGAGGGTTCAGTTTTGAGACTTTGCTCCACAAAGAAAGATACTGGTTTTCAGCCTTTACTTTCTGAATTTTTAAATTAAATTTCACTTCTGATAAGTAAAAATTAAAAAAACAACCAGCCTTTGACACTGTTTGTTAGCTATCTGTTGAGCACAGCGCCTCTCAAGTTACTGAAGACTTTGCTCACTACTCTGTGGTTCCTCCAGGGTTAGTTTTTTAGGACTAGCTTTATGTGAAAAATTAAATTTTGAATACTTGAAGGGGGGCTCAGGGAACATACAGGGTTGAATACACACAGGGAAGAAAGGAGGGAAGTTTGTGTGCTATATATGGTTAGGGAACTGAAGGATATAGAAATGAGCCCGTAGACATTTCATAGTCTTTACCCAGTGTAATTGGTCACTGGATTATGTTAGAATGATTTAATTGAGCTGTATAGGTAAAAAGTTATTACCAGCAAATTCCAGTGAACCATCCAATTCTGATATTTTTGTGGGTCTACTCAGAGCAAACTTTGATTTCAAAACCACAGAGGAAGACATTTAAGGGGGGGAAAGGAAAACAGCAAGAAAAATGACACTCAGCTTTTCAAAAAGCAACAACAACAGTTAGAACTTGTATTTATCCTTTTATGGCTTTTACTACTAGCTTTCAGAGAACTTTAGAAAGTTGTTGTTGGCAGTTCCTCACACTCCTACTTGTTTTGGAATACTTACTCATAGTTCCATAGAGGGAATGCAGTACTGTATTCCCCTAGATAGTGTTGATGTTGTTTACGTGGCCATGTATCCTAGGATGAGAAAGAGATCAATCTCTACGGCCCTTTCTCAGCGAGCAGCCGCCATTCCATCAGGATACCTGGAAAGTCCCCATCCCAACTATTATTTATTGAAGAAATTTTATATACTGCTTATTGTAGGAAAAAAGAAACTCTCTCGAAGTGGATTACAACTAGTCATAAGAACTGTACCCTTCTCCCTCTTGTCTTGTGTGTCTCTTTAGATTGTAAGCCTTAGGGCAGGGACTGTCTTAACTGTGGGTTGTTGCAAGCCTCTCTGAGAGCTTTGTTGGCTTAAAGAGGGGATGACAATGTGTTTTAAATAATAAATCATGAGTCCTCAGCTTTATAATGATTTTATATATTATAGTAGGCTAAGTGTTGCCTACTCCTTTGCAACTCCTTTTTTTAAAATTATATAAAAAAAAGCCCTGTTCCATTACTACAGTGTATGAACAAATTTGAGCTTTTGGTGAGTTCAGGACTTACAACCACAAGATACGGAAAAAAGTGAAAAGGCTCTAAGAGGTGCCTGTTTCAGCCTTTTGATCTTAAAAAGTGTAAATGTTTTAGGCCATTGTCTGAAGAAGAAACATATGCAGGACAGCTAGCAATGTAGGGGTGCTGTCCAGCTTGTCTCATGTAAGTCCAGTGGTGAATTTTAGGAGGTAGAATGGCGCCCGAGCTCTTTGTAGGTTTCTGCTGTTGTGATAAATGGTATTCCAAGGTGAAAGAAGGGTTACCAGGAACAGCTGTACCAATGTGTCAGCCATGAAAAGCAGGGATGCAGAGAATGAATAGCCCTTTCCTGTGTTCCAAAGCTCACATACACAGCAGATTGAAGATCAGCATCTGCATTGGTTTTGTTTCCTTTTTGGTCTTTTCTGTGGGTGACATTACTGTGGACAATATTTCTAATGGCTTCATATTTCAAAAGCTGCTTACGAGCACTTTCCAATTATTGTGTTTATGCTTTGACAAGACACAACGGAACTTTACATTATCATTAACCACTTGCCCTTCTTTGCATATGCTGTACATGTTGCCCTGATCATTTACATTTTTGAAATGCATAATAAAGAACTTATTTGTTTCCAGGATTACAGCTCTGCTTTATTCAGTCTGTAACATTCTGGATAAAAATATCCTCCCATTATGTGCTGCTGTATGGTAGATTACTGCTTCTCTAAAGCTTTTATTCAGGAGAAATGTGCTCTACCAGAGTGTTGGATATAGCCTGCAATAAAAGAAGCTTTGTGACTTGAAACAAACTGGCATTAGTAGTGAAGTTGTGCAAAAGCCATCGTGTTTGGAAATCAAATTTAATTAAAAAGCACTCTCAATCCCTAGTAATACAACTGCTTTAAATTTTCAGACAGTGGGAGTAGCTCACCGTTGCCCAAGTATGCCTCCTCTCCTAAACCCAACAACAGCTACATGTTCAAACGAGAGCCCCCAGAGGGATGTGAGCGAGTGAAGGTCTTTGAGGAAATGTCGTAAGTAATGCCTTTTATATCAGCTGGATCTGCAAATGCAGGAAACCTTTTTACTGGACCTTTTCAACTGCAGATGAATAAACTACTCCAGCTGATGAGGGTTTCCCCCCCTTCTTCTTCTTTCAGGAGCAAACCACTCTTGCCAATTTTGCACAGGCAAGAAGTTGAAGTGTTTCTGTCAGCTTGCGGGGGGGCGGGGGCGGGAATGCAACCTATTTGTTCTTGACCACATGACCCAGATGTATAAAAGCACAACTGAGGAGGAAATGCAAGCAGAGCTATGGTTTCTTCAGTGTTCTAAAAAGTATTTTCCAGCATGAGTAAAGCTGTCTTTATAATGATACCAGTTCAGCTTTATTTTTTTAGCCTTTGAAGCTGTGAATAACAGCCATGACCAGACTTATTTTGGTAGCATTTAAGTTTTGGTTTTTTTAATTGAGCTATGTGTTTTGGGGAGTGGGGGAGAGAACACAGTATGTAAGTACATACATGCAGGAATATCTTAAAGTTTGGCCAGTTTTTCCTCCTGTTTTACTGTACAAGGAAATAGCATGGGACTAATTTAGACTAGGACGGCATAGACATATTGCTTGGGAAAATAGCTGAAGCCAGATGCTGGTAAAAAATGCTTCCGGATCATTAATAGAGGATTCTAAAGTGAATGTAGACGCTTTGCTGGACAAAATAGAGATAAAGAAAAAGGGACATTGTGCTATCATTTCATGTGTGTTTGCTACAGTGAGTTTTCTATTGATAAACGGCACATTGATGGATTTCTGATATGGTTTGTGCATCTGAATCCTTTAGGGAAGGGAATTGTGGAAAAGTCTTACCTCTCTGGTTGCTTTTTGCATGTATATTGTGTATTGCTGTGGATCAGTCAGCTGACTACCAATATGGAAGATGTTTGCCCATTTGTCAAATAATCCCATTTCTTGTCACTCACATTCTAGCAACATACAAATCTGCCAACCCATGCTAAGTTATCTGCAAATGTTCAAGTATGTAACTTTAATTTCTTTTTCAACCCCTTTGTTTTAGGACTCGTCAGCCTGTCTCAGCCCCTCTCTTTTCATGTCCTGACAAAAACAAGGTTAATTTCATCCCAACCGGATCAGCTTTCTGTCCTGTAAAACTTCTGGGCCCTTTACTACCTGCTTCTGATCTGATGCTCAAAAGCTCTCCAAACTCTGGTCAAAGCACAGCTTTGAGTACTCTGACTGTTGAGCAGCTTTCATCTCGGGTCTCTTTCTCCTCTCTGTCAGACGACACCAGCACATTGGACCCTACAGAGGTTTTAGTACAACAGCCATCCCAGCAGCAGCCACCACAGCTTTTGCAAGAACTGCAGTCCGAAGAACACTCCTCTCCTCAAAATTACGTGATAATCTAGATGATAATCTAGATGAGCAAAGGCAGAGGGACGGTCTAAAACTCAACTGCATGAGTGGCACTTTTCTGGAACAAAACAAAGCTACTTATCAGCATCTTTCTGCATTTCAGCACTGTTCTTGGCAGGGACAAAAATGCATTCAGCATTTTTGTGTTTGTGTGTGAGTTTGCGGGGGGGGGGGAGCAGAATGCTTGCAGAATCTGTGTATCATTAAGCATTTTAAGTGGAGACTATGCATTTCATAGAATGTTTGACCAGATTAGTACTTTGTCCTGTGTTCTGTTTCAAATTCTACAGTATAAATAAGCTCTATATCAAACAAAGGTTGCCTGTCTAAATAGAAAATGTCTTGCTGTGTTGTATTCTATGGAAAATACTGTACTTCAGGATTATGTTTACAATTTATCCAGGTATTTATGTTTTGAACTTCTGTAATACATACAATGCAAAAAAGAAAAAAAAAATATGGCCACAACAGTTGCACAGTGTCCCCACCCTATATGGCCTAGCTTCAGGTACTTCTCTCGAAGTCTAAACTCAGGTAACTTGGAATGTATATCATATTGGGATATAAAATATTTTACAGCTAAAAAGCTAAAGAGGGATCATCACTCTTCTGCCTTTCCTTATTTTATGCATTAATATTTCCTCATTACATTCCACTTTCTTGGAAAAAGTGCATTCAGATCTAGGGGGATACGAACCCTGGACATGGGTGAACATGAGGAGAACCAGCAAATCTGTGGTGTGCTGCATCCCATTGTCATGTGGTTACAAGTAAAACAAAAAACTAAACTGTTGCATTTGCCATCGTTTCAGCGTGTAAATTGTGGCATTTTAAAGTTTCAGGTGTTTGCACAGTTAATGACTGTTAAGCTGTTGTGAATAAAGTGTTCAGTTTTAGGCTGCACATAAGAAACATTCCATGACGTGTGTGTGAGAGAGGCTCTAAGGCAAGAATGTTTTCGTTTAATTTCAGCAAATTCATTCCCCCCCTCCCCCCAGGTTTCAGAGGGGGTGGGTGGGAATTTCCTCACGCGTTTGCATTGGCAAGTTATAAGGACGTGAAATGCTACTGTTACCATTTTAGGAGTCTTAATTAATGTTTAGTTTCTCTTTTGGAGGAAATGTTCCATTCACATGCTGGTTGCAAAAAAAATATAATTATCTCGGGTTTTTGACAAGCAATGATAGGTGAACTTTGTTTTATTTGTACAGTGGGTATTTTGCATCTGAACTTTAAAAAAAAAATCTCTTAAAGCGGCTATGAGGTTTTGTAGAAAAAAAAACAAAAACAAAAAAAGAAAAAGAAAGAAAAAGAAAGAAAGAAGCAATAGTTTTTAAGTCATGTATCTAATCGAAGCCTTTCTTAGTACCCTCTGGTTTAGGCCCATTGGCAGGTAAATTTATTGCAGTTTGAAGGTGGGCAGGCAGTGCATTCGCTTGTCTTTCCAGATGCTACATAGCTTAGAAGCCTCCAGTAGTGTTACATTGCAGTAGCCCTGGAACTGTGCGAGTGCTGCTTTCAGAGAGAATGAACCTGCAATACAAAGAGGGACCCCAAAGGCAAGAGACCCACTCAATATTCTTAGCTCTGTGCTTTCAGTTCAGTGGAAGTACCTTTATGCAAGCCTGTTCCGAAGAAAGCCTACTTGCCCCTCTTCAGGAACTGAAAAGATTAAGACTGCAGCTGCTGCAGCAGCAATTTATACTCTCTCCGCTACTTCTTTTGTGGAAGAAATTTGGGAAATAATAAAAAAGGCCTCAGTGAAAAGTACCTAAGAAAAGCAATGAAATATACAGCACATGTATGTTGTTGCAAGATGAAGCCCAGTTTCCTTCCTATCATCACCAAAGAGTTTGGTAATAACCTGTTAGGAAGTTAGACCGACAGCCTCTTTTTCAGTCGCTGTGTGACTGTAGGAGCAGGCGGAGAGTGGAAAGCTTAAAAGATCTGTTTTGTCTTTTGTTTTCACAGCATTTTTTTTAATACAGCAACAGGCATCTTTAATCTTGCTAATCTCAGGCCTTGGTGGAAGCACTATATAGTTTGTATGTTAATAAAGGGTAAGGGAAAAAGCATCCAGTTTCTTGTGACCTAAATGTGTGTTCTTTGAAGTTTTACATTAAAGTTGAATATGACAGTACATCTACCTTCTCACCCTCTCTCTTTTTTCCAAATATAAATACATTGTCACGGTTCTTGATGTTATAGGGTTTTATGAGAAACTATCAGGTGACTTTTTAGATCAAGAGTGAACTCTGGTGAACAATATTTACAGTGATATTACTTGTTCTGTTTTCTCACGAGAAACTAAATATTAATTGTCACACACATTTGCCCTTGGCATATTGGAAGGCTCTGAATCAAATGTGTTTAAAACCTAATGCTTTGCTATGTAAATTTCCCAGCAGTTGTTGATCTCCAATATATCCTACATTCAGCTGTAGAAATTTGTCAAATATTGTTTCAAGAGTTTTGTACATAGTTGTACTGTTATTTCTAGCCACTGTGCTGAACAGTATTTGAATTACCACACAATATTGCTTTACACAAGGAAATGTGTGGCTTTTGTTTTGTATTTTTTCAGTATAGACGTCCCTGTGTCTTATTTAAATAAAATTATTAGAAAAAAAAACACCCTACAACCTGTAAAATGTAGTGTGTTGTCTGTCTTTTGAAAGCTGTCTAGAAGCTGAACATTCAGAAAAAGCATCAGCTGTAGTCTTGAACTTTTCCAGAACCGAGGGATTGAGGGATCACAAAAAGTGCTGCCCTGTGTTAAAACTCCCCTTTCTATAAGGAAACTGCAGCAGGAAGAAGAGAAACTAGTTGAGAGGTGGGATTCTCTGCTTACATATATCTGCAGAAAAGGTGGTTGTAAAGTCCAATATTAATCAATCATTGAATCGAAATGGTAGCTTTTCGTAGCTGAACTCTTGCTATGCTGCACGCTTAATCATTTATTTCCACTGTAACATGGTGCAAAAACTGCATTCCACTGTACATAGTGGAATAAGGTTAGTGCCAACCTGACTAAATAATTTAGAAAACATTCCCTTCTTCATAGGCCATTCATCTTGTTACGATGATGTAGATTTCATTTCTCATGACTTTAACAAATAGCACGGAACTGGCTCACTTTTTTCGCAACTTGTTCTCTTCAGTCTCAGGACTGGAATAGCATATCAGAATGGACTATTCCAAATGTCTTCTAACATATTAAAGATTCCAAGAACCTCTAGTGTTTAGGAGAAGCTACAGAACATAACCTAGTTTGGTTATCATTTTTCAGCAAAGCACATTTTCCCCAGTGCAACAGCTTTTATATACGTGGGAAAGTGTCATCATGCGCTTCAGCACCCTTTAAAACTCTGCTTAACATTGTGACATGTTTTCCAGTAAGCTTTTAGTATTGGCTCATTTGAACACAACACTTCACTTAGTGACCCAAACACCATAAATTTGAGAAAACAAATCAGTAACATTTTCTTGTACTTGTGTTCCTACTATGAGTGCATTTTAGTTTGCGTTTGAAGTGGATAGTTCTTGCCTACTATATATATATAAATATTCCAGTAACATGCTTCAATGGCAGTATAATCATTTTGATTAATCCATGGCTGTGTCTGCATTGTATTTTGCTCTTTGGTGCAATTCTGGGTGCAACTTGTATCTCATTATAGTTTGCTTGCTTTGCATTACCAGTTCCATCTCAACAGCTGTGGGGTTGAACTTGTGAATGCGACTGCAATAAATAAGAAGGGGTGGGGAAAGGCCTGCAACCTAGTTAACACAATGGTGTGTGACCTCCCATCTTCCCTGCATGCACCTGAGAGCAATGATGTCAGAGGAACAGTACCAAATAAGGCAGGTGAAGTTTGCATTCTCTCAAGCTATAGATGTAGCCAATCTTCTCAGCTTTCAGGCTTGTTTTAATAGGAAAGGTCCTCTTCTGGTAGCAGAGTAGGACTTGCCTAGCCAGGCAGGGCTTTGGTTTGACAGAAGGCTGGCCACAAACAATTTCCCCACCCCAACTTCAGAATCCTAGAGAAGCTGAGAAAAAAAAAAATTAGGGAAGGACCATCACCTTCACATCTGGAAAGTGAAGAGGGCGGAAACCTACTTTCCCTTCCCCAAAGGGGGCCTTAAGATAGGGTAGGACTGAACGCGGAGGAACAGAAGGTAGGAAAGGACAGTTGTGAGCTTTCAATGTGAGACCTCCCTTGCGGTAGGCAGCCCAAGAGCACTCGGTGCACCCATAGGAGAGAATTCCTTCCTAAGGAATCCAAATTACAGCAGCCAGGCTTGACTTGTGTGCTCTGATCAGCATGTATCATCTGTCTTTCTCAACTTAGTTGGCTGCCTGTCTCTATATAGTTTAAGGTGCTGGTTTCGCCTTTTGAAACTAAATCGGGCATGGGGAACTTTTTTCAGCCCATGAATCACATGAGCCCATGGGGGCTGCATGCCAGTGGTGGGTGGAGCCAGTGGCAAAAGTGGGTGGAGCAACCCATGTTCCCTGGTGGTAAGAGCTGTTTGCCAGTGGAACGGGCTCCCTCGGAAGGTGGTGGACTCCTTCACTGGAGGTTTCTAAGCAGATTGGGTGGCCATCTGTCATGTCTTGGTCTAGTTGAGATTCCTGCATTGCAGGGGGTTGGACTAGTTGACCCTCTGATCCCTTCCAACTATGGTTCTATGAAATTTTAACTCTGTGCATTAGGCTACTGTGTGTGTGTGTGTGTGTGTGTGTGTGTGTGTGTGTACACACGCCCTCCCTTCTCTGTGTTCCCCATCCAGACAAGCAAAAGGCATTATCGGAGTTCAAGAACACATTCCATCCAGGAAGAAACGTTTCAGGTGTGGAGCAGGGTTTGACTTGGGGAGAGTCTAGACTGAGAGCCAGATAAACGGGGCTGCTGGGGGCCCACATTTAACCCCAGGCCTGAGGTTTCCCCTTCCCTGCTTTAAATAGTCTAGGATGGTGTTTCCAAAGCTTTATTCAGGTGGCCTGTGCTGTGTTTGTAAAAATAAAATCATACAGCATCTAGCACAACCAACAGAAAAACCAATTTGGTGTTTTGGCAAGACTCTTGGCAATTTTCAAGTGGTCCATAGAGAAAAAGGGTTATGAAGCACTGGCATCTGACATCATTAAGAATTGTTCCATATTGGCCAGTCCAAGTTTTAAGATCAACTTTGGAGATGCTCTCTACCATCCTCTTCACCCGTTAAATAGTGATCGTAAGAGCATAAGGTTTCTTAGTGGTGGTCTTATGCCTTTGGAATACTGTACTGGAAGAAACACCCTGTCAGCCTTGCCGTTAGAACTCCTTTCACCATAATTTATTTATTTTTTTAAAAAACAAAACCCTCATTTTTAGTGTTGCCTTTCATTGCCTTTTGGATGACTGCTCTCATTTTTTAAATGGTTGTTTTAACCTGTGTGCTTTTAAAAAAATATACCCCTTTGTTTAGTGTATGCCCATGTTGAGCCGCTCTGAACAGAGCATAAATAATAAATCGAGCGATTTGAAACTTCACCCTGAACTGGCTTTTGAAAGTGATAGAAGAGGGGAAATCGTTGCAGGGAGACAATGGTGAGAGGACAGAACGAAAAGCTTGCAGCACACTAAGGCCACTTATCCCATCATCTGTCCCACCCAGTGTCCCATCAAAATCCCCCCCCCCCAAAAAAATGGCCTGGAAACTGAGCAACTCAGTTAAGCAGTTAAGTTTGGCTCATCCAAGAGGGCAATCTCTTTAATTGAGAATTTAACACCTATGCATATCTCATGGCAGCTTACAGCAGTTAAAGTAACTCTCCAAGTAAAGAATGGACTTTGTCACAGTGTCAAAGAAATGAGCTGTGATAAAAGTTTTATCACAGAAAACATCTGCCTAGCAAGGCACCAGAAACAGTCTTCACCAAACCACAGAAGATGGCAAGGGATGGAGCCAAGCAAACCTCAGACTAGGTAAGCTACAATCTCTTTTTGTGTAAACCAGCTGTGTCCATCAGCTCCAGCCAATTGACACCCTTCACTTCCCATTATTCTCTGGGAGGAAGTTATGACTGTTTAAAGTGGTGTAATGGTGCTTTAAATGGTGTGGATGTGACCTAAGTCATACTGTGATCAGTCCCATTATCTTAAATGTATACATGGATTCCATGTATCTGATTTGGAGAATGTCTTAGTTGGGTATCACCCATCTTGTTCTCATGGTGCCAACCAGCCTGAGTGCAAGTGCCCTCTCATCACCTGTAATTCCCAGAAATTGACTCACAGTGGAATTACAACTTAGCCTTAGCTGCCATGAATGAGTCTAATCCTTTTTTTAAAAAAAACCATTCAATTTGGTGGTCATCACTACATCGTGTGGGAGCAAACCAGTTAACTAGGTCCTTTGTGAAGAAGTATGTTCTCTTGTCTTTCCTGAATCTTCCAACATTCAGCTTCACTGAATGACTCTGAATTCTAGTATACAGGAGGAAACATGACTTCTATAATAATGCTTTTGAACACATTTCCGGTGGCCAACATAATACTGGAATTCTAAATTTGATTATTTTTTTTAAAGCATCAACAATTCATGAAGGAAGAATATCAATAGAAAAAGTAATTCAGGAAATATATTTTCATGCCAGAGGAAATTCTTTTGTTTGAAGAGAAAGGGGAGGAATACTCACCCCACCTACATTAAACTCCAATTATGCTTCTGAGTTGCATTTTCCTTGGCTGTGTGTTTACACCTCCAGAAGAGACTGCAAACAGCAGAAAGCAACTGCCTAAGCTCTCCTCCAGATTTTTATTTTGCAGAGTAATTATATATAGCCTGTTATCCTTCAGAGGCCATTCTCAGTTCTCCACATTAACCTTCCTGTGCAGGCCAGGAGACTGGCTCTCTGCAGGGTTTCCTGGCATCCAACTTTCTGTGCAGAAAGTATCTCCATGTGCCCAGTTGACTTGAGATGTGGGTATAGCTCTCGTAATCATTAGTACGGCGTGTTCTTGATAGAACTTGCATCAGGACTAGGGTGTACACTAAGGTTTAGTAACTATGGTGGTACTTGCAAGGTTGCAATGAATGTTTCTGTAGCATTACCTAGATGACGTCTTGACTCGCTAATGCACTGTGGAACAGGGAGTGCAGAATATTCAGACAGCACTGATTGGTCTCAAGATGTGGTTCCATAACAAATATGGCAAATTGCTCCCTATTTTCAGCTCAGTTCCCATGCTCAGAATTGAGCTAGATGCTGCTTAGTTCAGGATATTCTTGTCTGCAAAAGGGAAGGGGATTATCCCCAAATAAGAGACTCTAAAAAGCCTTGCAGTTCTTGATCTATTGTTAGACATGCTTGTTTCATCTGGGAATAGTGAATTGGTCAAGGTTTCAGATAAGACTTTTTCAAAGGCTGATATACTCCCTTTCTAGATGGAGATTGGGAACCAGGAACGTTGGCTCTTTTGTGTCACCAGACAGCTCGGGCAGTAATGAACTGGTGCCTACCAAAATGGCGGTATTGGCTGGAGTGAGCTTCTCTGGTCCCAGTCTTCATCACAAGAAGGGATGGAGATGCAGGCACTGGCTAACATCATCCAAACCACCTACTTCACAATTGTAAGTGTACATGGGTATCAGTTGATTAGAGAACAAAGCTGCCAGTTGGGCACCAAAACAGCTCCAATGTGCTTTATTTTGCTGGAGCAATGTATCTTTATAAGCATACATCAAGAAACAGGAGAAATCTTGAACTGTGAAGAACAGCTGTTGAGGCAGGGCACCTGACACTGGTGGAATACCAGATTTCTTTGTGGCACTGTAGAAGCTGAAACCACCTTAATCAATGCACAGGCTCCCTGATCTCAGGTTGGCCAGGACTTAAAACACATTCTTGCCAACCTGATTCCACTGCGGAGAATAAAATATTGTTCTGATAATGTTGCACTGTCCTCAAAACATCTTTGCTTCCATGATGTGTCATTAAGAGCCTACGGCAGGACTGCTAGTTCCAGTCCCACCTGCCTCATCAATTCCTGCATACTTAAGCATAATATTTTTTTGCTCTCAAGTTGGCTTTCAAACTAGTCCCCTTTTAAAAGCAGGAACACACAAGCCCCCTTGCGTATAGAATTGCGTCTGTGTGAAATGGGTTACACGCTGCCTGCAGCCATTTCCAAAACAGTGGCAGCTGCAAAAGAGCTTAGTGGTGAAGAAAATAAACTGGGAGCCAGGGAGCCCTTAGTGAAAAATTCACATTGGCTGTGAGTTCACTGGATGGCAAGCACACAATTTCTGACAGAAGAGGATTTATGCCGGTGTAGACTTCCAGGATGTACGTACGTGTGCATGTACAAGCTATTGTGCTGTATGCAAACAAAAGACTGAACCTCTCTGAGGGTTGGTTCATACATGTATTTCCCAAGATCAACTGAAAGTCTATCATATTAAGACCTGCAGCAACACACAAATCCCCAGCCCTTTTTCTCCCTGCAGAGAGAGATACTTGCCGTCACACACAACTGCTTGCCAGAATTTTAGTAAAACCCATTTGCTGCTATTGATGTTTGATTGCATTTTAAAAATCAGTTTGTTAGTTTATTATTTTACTGCTTCGTTGTAAGCTGCATTTGGAACTGAACAACATTTCTTCACTTCAGACACTTGGTCTTTTCTAGTCCAAGACTGATGGGCAAGCACTTTCTAGGGTCTCAGGAGGAGACATTCCCCCATACCTGTTACCCGAGTCATTTTAACTGGAGATGCTGAGTGGGGCTGAAACTGGCTTGAAGTTGAAAGGCAAGGTAGACTAAATCTTGTTAGGAGCTTACGTTGGGGCCTGCCCTTACGTTTTAACATAAAAACATAAGAAGTCTCCTGCCCATCTAACCCAGCCACCCAGATAATTGTGGGAAACTCACAAGCAGGACTCGGGCACAACAGCACTCTCCTCGTCTGGGGTTTCTAGCATCTGATATTCAGAAGCATATTGCCTTGGACTGTGGAGACAGAGCATAACTATGATGGCTAGTAACCATTGACAGGTAGCCTTATCCTCCATGAATTTGTCCAATCCTCTTTTAAAGCCATCTAAATTGGTGGCCATCACTGCCTCCTTTGGGACTGAGTTCCATAGTTAAACTATGCACTGCAAGAAGCAGCACTTTCTTTTATCTGCCCTGAAACTTCCAACATAAACTTTTCCACTCCATGCCATGCATAATTTCTAAAAAAATTCTGTCATGTCACTTCTTACTTGCTTTACACACTCTTTGGAAAGCCACTGACTGGCCCATAATGCTTCTGCTCCTGTTATGCTTAAAGGATTATTTAGGCAGATTTAGATAAGAGTCCATAAAAATTACTCAATCTGTTCTCTCAACGACTCCATCCGAGGTCCCCAAAGGCAGCCTCTCTTAACTTAGCAGAAATTCATGCTAGCTGAAATCATTAGGGTTTTTTAAAAAATAAACGTTCCGAGGACAGCAAATCCATCATCGCTGCTTCACCTCCCACCCCATCATAAACTTTCTGCAGCATTTAAAAATATGCTACTTAAAATAACAAAATATGCAACTATGGGGCAGTATCTCAGTATCTGCAAATGAAAAGGAATCCTTAAGCTGGTCCGATAACGGACTTCTAATTGTTAACAGAATGATTAACAGCTTTGCTCTGTTATATAATGGAGACTGTGCATATGGCCAGCATAGCAAAATCTTATAAAAGTATTCTACATACCATGACTTTTTGTTCCATGTAATATATAGTTTTTTAATTACAAGATACTAGGAATTATATGTGTCTGGGAACTCAAAGATAGGAGTCTGGTTGCCAAGTTCCTTTTCTAGACTCTCATTACTATAACTTCCATTGTTTAAAGCAAAATACAAAAATATATACATTGCTCATTATGCAACACTAAAGGACAATGCACTCTTTGCATTAAACAACACAGGGGCTTCAACAATATGAAATACAACACATATATCTGAAGGGAAGTTGAATTGCTGCAAATATAGTTCTGGCTTTTCTGTCTCAAATCATGTGTCAGTTCAGCTATTGTATCTGAAGTGTGATGTGAATTGGTGGCAATGCAGACCTTTGTTACACTTGTGCAGTACTCTCTGCACAATACCCTGATTGAGTGGGAGCCATTTGCAGCTCAGATGTCTATGATCTGTGACCTAAAAACAGCTCTAATTAAGTCTGACACAGTAGCGTATTAGCTTGCTTGAAAGCCACTGCAATCTATTCACATTATTAGCACCTCCCCCCCCCCAAAAAAAACCATTCTACCTCTATAAACTGGCAAAGTTACAGCTTCAGTTCGTTTGTCTGGCTGTAGATCTAACATAGATTGGGACCAAAATAACAGCTCCAGAGATTTTTAGTGCACTGTAAACAGTACATGGAAATGCAGAAGAATCCTCAATATATTTTGGAATGCACAATCCATTGTTGATAAGACCACCAGCTGCCTCCAGCAAAATTTAGCTTTGCCTTTAAACATATAATTATGAGAGACTCTGAGTCACCGTCTTATGGGGGTTCAACAATATGAAATATAAATTCAAGCGATGTGAGATGCTAGTGTGTACTGGGATTTTTCTTTCCCCCTCCTCCATCCCAATAAGGACAAACAACATGAAGAGTATTAAGAGGTGATTGTCAGAAGCACTTTAGACATCAGATTTAGTTAAAGTGACGACGACAAAGGACCATTCCACAAATTACACTTTAAACAAGTACACCCAAAAGAATGTGTGTTCCTATGAGCCTCGAACATGTGATCTACTTCAGGAGGCCAAGGTTCAAAACTTCACAGGTATGTGCAGAACTTCTACCTTTGTTGCATTAGCTTAATCCAGGAAAGCCTATCATAAGCCAGGGGTGTGTGGGTGTGTGTTCTTCTCAGTAAGCCTTTTATGCTGTTTTATGGCACTCTGAATATCCAGGTACCTGAAGGAAGGTTTCCATCAGTTTCAAATTCAGAAATCCTGCATCATGAATTTAAGCTTGCATGAAAACAGTGTCAAAGTAAATGTCTGGCTGGCAAAATAAATGTGCTTTTCTTAAGTAGACTGGATCTGCACATGAAGCAGAATGAGGTGGAAGGAGAGGGGGCAGAACGGACTGTAACATTTCAGCAAGTAATCATGTTTCTGAGGCTTCCATATATGAAAACTAACTGGATGGAAACTAAAATAGTTGATATAGAAAAGTTGGGAGAACAACAGGATTTTTTTTTAAAAGCAGGGGAGCCTTCAAAAAGGTTATTCCCATGTGTGATCTGTTGGTCTGCTCTATGACCTCAGAATTATCACCTGATTTTATTTTTTAAAGGCAGTGAATGATATCTTCTGATCAGCCCAGACACTGAGGTCCAGCTCCAAGGGCCTTCTGGCAGTTCCCACACTGTAAGAAGTTACAGGGAACCAGGCAGAGGGCCTTTTCAGTATTCACACCTGCCCTGTGGAAGGCCCTCTCATCGGATTTCAAACAAGCAACTATATGACTTTTTAGAAGACATCTGAAGGCAACCCTATACCGGTAAGTTTTTAACATCTGATGTTTTATTGTGTTTTTATTATTTTGCGGGGAATCACCAAGAATGGCTGGGGCAACCCAGTCAGATGGGTAGAATATAAATTAAATAAATAACAATAACAACAATAATAATTTATTATTAACTCATGATTGCATCCATTGAATTGCTCCCATTTCCCAGGACAAAGGTTCAGCTACACTTTTTCTTTTTGTCAAAACCATCTTTATTAAAGGAGAGTGTCGCGACAGAACATGTGTGTATGAAACCAGCTTTGATGAAAAGTGCTTTGTATGGAAACCATGATTACTGTAAATACACGTTGGCAAAGTCAATACCACCTGGTCTCCAATTGCCGAAACTGCTGGTACAACTGAACATGCCTGGAGGATGTAGTTTGGGCAGTCGGCTTGGACTTATACAATGCCATTTGCCTAATAATTTAAAACTAGAGAATGAGCACAGTAGATTCATAGATACTCAAATATAATTCTCTAATAATTAGCCCCAGAGTATAGATTTTTCACTATGGATACTAACAAAAGAAATTATAAATTAACATCACAGCAGTATGTTATATACTACTTTCTAAATGGTAGTATCGAATATACCACTGGGTCATGCAGTCTCCAGTTACATGATTTTGTTTTGATTTACACAAAGAAAAAGATATAAAAAATAGGTTTATTATTTATATTTCACTCTTGAGTTAGCTGTGGCACTCTGCCTGCCAAGAGCCAAGTTACAGCAAGTACACTAATCTATTCAGTAGTCTTCTCTAAATCAAAACTTCGTTTGGTACATTCACATACAAAAAAAGAAGTTGCAAACTCTTTGTACAAAACAAGAGCAAATAACTGTTACCTATAGAAAGGGGTTAGGTCAATCCCTTGATTTTATTAGAATGGCACAGAAGTGAGAAGTAAGTCGTACAACAGTAAACTGATCTGGTTTTAAACTCTTCTAAAGCCCCAATAAATGCATTTTTGAATGGTGAAGTGAGAGTTACCACAGGCAGACAACTCATGCATTGAGCAATTCGTGTTCTTTATCTGTTTTCCCAACTGCATCTGGGTTGGACAAGGGGTCCAGATCAGCAAAGAGGCTAAACCAAGCTGTTAGATCTTTAGAGGAACTTGCAGCTTCTGCAAAAAGGAAAAAAAAAAGACAAACAATCCCCAAGAAGTTAAGATTTTTGCTTGACAGTTGTTGTTTTTTTAAAAAAATATACTAATGCTGACATAAGCAAACATGGTATGGATTTAGAATGCACTACTGATGAAAATATGTAATATATGCCTGACAGAACCCATATTCATCTATTGCTTTTGACAGAAAATTTAAATATTTTGCAGTTATTATTATTTCATTTCTATATTTTTCTTACATTTTTTAGAAAAATCTCAAAGCGGTTTACAGTTCTCTATTATTTATTTATATAATTTGCAACACACACACACACACACTGCCCTTAAAGTTGACTACAATAGGAAAAAACCCAATATATTGCAGTAAAATATAATGGAAACTAAAGCAGCATAACTGGCAGGTAAAAACGAAGATATCACATAACAGCAGTAAAAAAGAAACTGCCATTAAAACATCATTAACAACACAAACAAGAGATTGGGATGGGTTTTTCTTGAAAGATAACAATGATGTTGCTCAGAAAACACATTTGAAGACGAAGTTTGATAATTTAGGTGCCATCACAGAGAAGGCCTTTTTAGCAATTAGCTACTTCCCTGGCTCCTAAGCACAGGGACATCGGGAGAAGAGGAGGGTAGCCCACAAACTCCCTCAATTGGTGGATTGGCTCATGGTTTCTCCATTCCCAACCACTTCATAGTATTTTAATGAAATCATCTTCACTTGGATGAGCCTTTTGGAGGTTGTGCAAAAATGGAAAGGGAGATCACCAAAGACCCAACACTGGGAGGGCCCTAAGGGTCCATTCTGCCTGCAGCCAGGAGTACTTGAGTTCCTAGAGCGTCTCTAGAAAGGGATTTTGTCAACACAGAGCGTGACCAAGTGATGACCCAGTGGAGTTTTCGGCGCTGAAACAGGACATCTCCACTCAGGTCTTGGCAACATTTTAACGTCAACCAACAAGCAAGCATTGATAGTCAAGTGCCGATTACTTAAATAACTTGCCAATTAGAGCATAATTAGAAGACAATTCCTGAAAGGAAGCCATTTTATGTAGTTGCAAGACCACACACACACACACACACACACACACAAAACCGAACACCTGGAAAACTCTAAGCTTTGTATTGCTGTGTTGGTGCGCACACAATCAAAGAGTAACGTGTTTGTCACCTTTCATAGGTGTCTTGTTGATGGTCGTGTTCACGCTGTTCGATTTCTGGGCGGTCTGTGGGACAGGCGTAGGGCTAATGCTGCTGGCTGCCCAACCTAAAATTCAATAACAGTTGCATTTCTGTCAATCAGCTATAATTACTTAACGAGCTCACACTGCTCACAACAGTAATAATTGAAGCTTGAAACTCTTCTGTTAAAAACAATTTCTAAAAATCCTGTCCTGATCTGTTGCTTTACAGCTCTGGCTTCGTTGCTTTATGTAGGTCTTTACATTTTGTACTTTGTATTATGTTACTTTAATCCTGTTGTAAATTCTTCTTGTGTACTTTGGGATAGAAATTAAACAACTCTCATTTCCTTACCGGTTACTGCAACAGGGTTGTATTTGAGTCTTTTTTTTTTTCCCCGCATTCACTTTAACTGTCTTGAGTGCTCCATCAAATCCATTCATCTACTGAAACTAACAGTACAGCTTGTTTTGACAACTGATATTTTTGAAGTTGTTAGCAGAGCTCATGAGCAGATCTATCTGCTGACTGGGAGTGGGGACCTTCAGACTGCCGTTTCAAATAGTGAACAGGAGTCAATCCAGCCTACAGTCTGGAAAAGGCTCCCACAACAAACAGGCTCCAGCCCTTCTGTAATAGATCTGCTAGCAGTTCAGGTGCCTGACACGTGCCCTATGGGTCTGTAAGTTTGGTCCAAAAGGGTGGTTAGGAAAAACTTTTGAATAATGTTACAAAGTAGTGTTCTCCATTGCTAATACAAGCAAAGTTTACAGGGGAAATTGGCCTTTGGGGAAAAAATATTGGTGCTTACTAGCTGGCTGCTCAAAGAGCAGCTCATGATATGACTAGACGCAAGATTATCAGTGAGACATTAAGGAAACCAAACCTCCTACTCTTCTGCCAGCAACTGTACAAATGTGGAAAAGGTGAAGCAAGCAGTCATTATCTTGACCTCAATTAAATTTAAAAATGGAAGCAACAGCTAGATTGTTCAGCCACAGAAAAAAGCTCCTGTACACATAAATTAAAAATGATTCCTATAATTATTATTATCAAAATGAAATACAGGTAGGAGTGGAGAAAGGGATTGCCTTTTTGTTAAAGCAGTCTTTGCAGTTAGAAAAGTAGCCAGAGGAGGCAGTGACATAATCAGTGGACTGACTGAAACACACTCAGATCATTTGTTCTTTTTGCCTTCTTTCACCTGCAAAGGGAGCCCTTCAACAATAACAGTTTCTTGCAGTACAATAGTGCCTGGAGGACCAAGTGAAGACTGGGAATAAATGGGTGCAGTAACAATACGGTTTTAAAGGCAGACAAAACAGACTAAAAGACAAAGGCTGTATTTACTGGATAAAAGACTAAGCGGACAGGAAAATATAATTAAGACAATTTCCAGTGGATGTAAAGTGTTCCATATATTCTTAACCCACATCTGAAGTGAAGCATGCCTGTATGATGCCTGCATCCTTGCTGGTCAATGGGGATTAACAGGCATGCTTAGTTGATAAATTGCTGAAATGTTGTGCACAGGATGAATTCAGAGGCAACACAAAACCACAGAGTACTTGGGTAAACCATGGTTTGTTTCAATGTCTGAACTTGAGCTTCCCCACAAACTGATCTGGTTCAGATGTAACACTGAACACTGGGATCTTCAACTGTGGTGTTAGCGTAATCGTAGTTTTTTATTACATCTGAAACCAGCTTTAAGATGATTTAATCCCACTAAAGTAAATGAGATGGAAGAAGTCTAACACTCTTAGGACACCTCCATTATTATTTTTTAAAAAACAGATAATCAATTTAATTGATCAGCAATAACTAACAACGTGAACACAGTTAGGAACCTGACTTAGCAGAAGGTTTTTTCAGTCTGCCAGGATGCTTTTGTATAGCATTGTTTGCTCCAAGGTATTTTATTATTTGTAAATGCTTGGGATTTTACCTGGAACCTTATACAAGCAAAAACATCTGCTCTATTAACATATGATGCCATCAAAGATAATTAATAGCTAGATGGGAAACTGAGACACAAAGCTAGCAACCTGTACATAACTGCTTTGATCACACAACAGTAAGTTCTCTAGTTTACTTAACAGGCATTGTGGAATAAGGCAGTAATTTGCAGTTGAAGAAGACTTGTTTTCTGCCAGTCATACGCTAAACAGATCTCTGAAAAATAATCCTAGCAAAGAGACATTTTCAATTAACAAGCAAAGCCTGTGTACTTTGGAAGAAAACCACTTACATTACTAGGAATGGAAATTCTGAAAAATAGTTGCCACGGTTGGCTCCTCAGCCATGCAAAATGAGAGGTTACTTGCATTTATAATACACCTTCAATTATTTAACAGGGCATAGCTTTTACTGGTTAACTTAGAAGGAAAACAACCTCTCTCCATATTGTGCTGGATGCCATAGATAATAGCATTGCAAACAGTTGTGTTCTTTCTGAAGTGAAGTGTGTTGGCAGTGAACCAAGGAGACATGAACCCCAGCCCTTGCTCCACCCTGATCTCTCTCATTGGCCTTGGGGAAGTCATGCTCTTTCAGCCTGGGGTCCCAGCCTGCACTATGGGTTTCTTAGAAAAGGAATGACATAATTGCATTTGGCAAAAAAGAAAGTGTTCTGCAAATGTCGTAAATAATACATTTCCCCACCAGCCGTTCCTTTAAGTGATCTGTGACTGTGTTGCAGCCTCAACTGCGTAACAACAAATGTACAAGACTGCAGGTTCGAAAGAGTTGGGAAGAGAACAGGCCCGTAGTCCAAACTGGGTGTGGTGGGGTGGGATACAGCAGCCTTCAATTCAGGGCAAAAGCAAGATTCAAACTAGAGACCTCCTGGCTCACTATTCAGTCTTTTAGCACCAAACCGTATGCAATGCGGAAGATTTGTGAACGATAGTTTTCATTTAAAAGTAGCTGATCTACACTGGGGCCACAGTGCTGGGGGAGAAAGGTCTAACCATTCCCCATCTGTGCCATTTCCCGATTTAAATCACACTGATCCAAAAGCAGCTATTTGCCACAACAATATGCAGGTATCACACATCTCTCCCACTCACTGGCTGCTTTTAAATTTAATTGCCCTCCCTACCCTTGGTGATAGTTTGTAATTAAAAAAGCAGCTACCAACAATCATAGGAGATCCTGTTCGCAGATCTGCCCCACTGTGTCTGGTTTGCCTCTTAGTGACTTTCCTACGCCATATCACCTTAAAAATCTGAGTACTTCAATTCCATTAAGCATCTGCACTACGCTAGACAAAGAGGCCAGATATGCCCCTGTCCACAGGCCTATTAAGCCAAAGTGCTTGGATTGAAGCCACTGAAGCCTCACTGATGACACGCTCCTATTTTAGGCATGCCAGTCTTGACAAGGTCCCTTTAACAACAGCTTTTTTTATTGCTACTCCAGGCTCTACTATTTTCTTCTACCTGAGGAATGTCAGAGGAATAATTTTCCCATCAACAAATGACAAGCAAACCAGCCCACGTTAACACCCTGGAGGAGTTAAGAACCCTTCACACACGTCATCCCTTCACTCTAAAAATAATGAGACAATTTTTTCCTTTCACCCTCTACGCCTCCCTCCCACAACCACCATCTGCCCAAGAAACAGCAGAGAGATTAACATAGAATATTGGCAGCAAGGAGGCTGGTCTGCTGTGCACGGAGCACTGAAGCAACAAGAGCTGCAAACTAACAAAGCACTTTCATTCTGAGCCTGTTGTGCAGATGCATCTATTTTACAGCACCAGAGTAGCCAACTGATACTTAAGGCAGGGTAAAAATAGGGAGAGGAAAATGCATAAATGGGCTTAGTGTGAGTAACCCAAGGGAAGGAGCTATTTCCTGGAAGGCACACCTACAAACCTCATGGGAGAGTGTTAGCGTGACTGAGAGAAGAGACCTGATTCAGATGTAATGTTGGCTAAGACCTAGTTCAGCTTTATGTGAACAAGCCTACTTCCCTCCTGTCTGCATGGAGATTGTAAACATTCATTTCCATTTTAAACTAACTGCAATTTGTTGTTTTGTCTGAACTGGGAACTACAGTTAAGTTTCCCTATGCTTATCCAAAGAAGCCAGGATCAGAAGCCATGGCTTGATCCTGGCTTGTTCTGACAAACCACTGTTTATCCTAACCACAGTTTGTCCCAATTTGGACAAAACAACCAACTGGTTAGGTTAAAATTCCATGCTTTGCATGCAAATTGCCCCTGGTTCAATCCCTGGCATCTGTCGGTAGGGCTGGGAGAAACCCGTCTGAAACTACTGTCAGTACTAGAGACAATACTGAGTTCGACGGACCAGTTATTTGATCAAGTATAAGGTAGTATACAAAATTAAATAATAATAATAAATTAATTAATTATCTCCTCATGGTTGTAAAGGGAGAGGGAGAGAGCACTTAAGCCCAAGGTTCACGCACATAACACTATCCTACGGTTTAGTGAAGAGCTTTTCAAATTGTGTGTTGCGACACGTTAGTGTGTTGGCTGCAGTATGCAGGTGTGTCATGCAATCGCTCCCCACGCTCCTCCCGGGGCTGGGGGGGAAATTACTGCTTCGCAAAATGATGCATGTTTAAAAAGTGTGTCACCAACATAAAGTTTGGAAAGCTCTGGTTTAGTGGTTATGGCTATATCCTCCCAAGTAAGTATGTGTCTTAGTTCACATGCATTCATGCATGGCACAGCGCTCGGCATCAGGTTGGTGGACTGAGCCCATCTGTTTGCTAATCAGCCTAAAATAAACCTACCTTGAAGGGAGGACTGCAAGTCATTCATGTTTTGGTCTAAAAGCTGAGAAGGAAGGAAGCCTGACGCTGATGACTTATTGTTCTCCATTTCTCCTGCGGAAGAGCTTGTGGGCATGTCAGCAAGTGGGTCCTCTCCAAATACAGCTGTCCACTCTCTGCTGAATTCGCCGTCGTCCAAAGAAGACGCATTGAGAATCTCGTTCAGTAATACCATATCATCCTTATCAGTAGCCTCAGTCTCCAAAGAATTTGCAAGCGGGTCCATTGATGCTGCTGGGAGAAGCAGGAGTACCAAAGCAGAAAGAAATCAGAAAAAACACAAGTAAGGGTTGAGGAAGATACTTAAGGAATGCCCATTCAGATCTACCAGTAGTGAAGGAACTATAGCTCCACGGTGCATGCAGAAGGTTCCAGGTTCAATCTCTAGAAGTCCCAGTTAAAAGGAACAGGATAGACCTTTGCTTGAAATTCTTAGGCTTCAGAGTAGACAATAAGGGATTAGCTAAGAGATCTGGTATAGGCCCTAGAGACTGAGGCATAGTTAAATAATTTTATGGGGAGCACCTAAACTAGATGATCTTCCAACTGCACCTCTCATTCCTCACATTCTGGAATTCAGTCTGGACATTTATGATTTCTCACCTCTCAGTTTAACCTCTCTAGATGCCATAGTTCATGCAATAACTCATGTTTTGACAGTTATTTAAAATGCAGACACCTCCAGTGGCGTACACCCCCACTTTTCCAGATAAAAACCAGATATTTCAACAAAAGAACTACTTTGACCAATGATCCAAAATGATGAAAAACCCCTTTCCTGCAGAAGTCCTTATCCTTGTTTTAAAAGAAATGTGATTTAATATGGACAAGAAACAGAAGGTTCATGATGGATTACCTAGAAAAGGAAGAGCTTACTTTACAGTTACACTATTCCTACTGAGCAAAGCATTCCAACCAGGAATTTTGCTGAATGGGGTTGACCTTATGCTGGCTCAGATGTCTACAAGATGAAAAATGAAGGAAATACATAATGAAGAAGCATAGAATGCCCCGTCTTCCAGATGACAAGTAAACAGGAAGGGAATATGACTTGGCTGCTTTACCAGTGTGGAAGGCAAAGAGATACAGTGATTCATTGTACTGTACATTGATTATGTGCCCATGCACTGGAGGGGCAAGAATGGATGCTCAGGGATAACAAACAGTGTCCAATCAACCACTGTTGGGCAAAAGGAGTTAAATTTTAGCATGTAGAAAATTCTAGGTAATAATAATACTTCTTCAGAAATGGCAAAGTCAGCTATAGAATTTGCTACCGCAATTTGTGGTGATGGCCACCAGCTTGGACAGCATTAAAAGGGAATTAGAGAAAATTATGCAGGATAAAGCTATCAGGGGCTGCTTGTCATGACAGCTACAGGTAGTAGACCTCTGAATTTCAGTTACTGTTGAAGGGGAAGGGAGCTCTTGTGTTCATTTCCTGGTTATGGGATTCCATAGGCATCCCGTTGGCCACGGTAGGAGAAAGCATGCTAGACTAGCTTAAGTTTTGGTTTTATCCCACAGGGCTCTTCTTATGGTCTTAGGAAAACTCAATGAACCAGCAAATGAGTCACTAAAGCCTACTGCTAGCCTATCGTTTTACTTTCCACCTCCCTCTCAAGGAGACAATGGAAAGAATGGTGGAAACTTCAGAGCTCTCCATTACCATGTTCCCCTAGCCTCTTTGAAATACGGACCAGCTTTCAAAAGCGAGCCTCACCATATGGGAAGTTTTAAAATAGCACCTCCATGGGAAATGGACATGTGATTCTACCCTGAGAATCTGTCCAGCCACAATGTTTCTTCCCCTTCCCTAGAGAGCATGTTTGTGGGAAGAACTGTGTGGCAGAAATAACCCTGACCACCTTTACCAAGACATCTACTCTGTTCTGGACTGATGGTTTAGTTTTAACTTGTTTGATTGTACAGTGGTACCTCGGGTTAAGAACTTAATTCGTTCTGGAGGTCTGTTCTTAACCTGAAACTGTTCTTAACCTGAGGCACCACTTTAGCTAATGGGGCCTCCTGCTGCCACTGCACGATTTCTGTTCTCATTCTGAAGCAAAGTTCTTAACCCAAGGTAATATTTCTGGGTTAGCGGAGTCTGTAACCTGGAGGTACCACTGTATTGTATCAGTTATATTCAGATGTTAATCCACCCTGGGACATTATGATGAAGGGTGGGCAAGAAATATAGTAGACAATGAACAACAAGGTTACCCGTAAGACCTCCTGTCCCTGTAAAGACCTGCAAGATCTGTAGAACATCTGGGGAAAGTTTATTCAGAATATAACAGGGTGGTAACTCAGCAAAGGGCCCCTTTCTGCCATTGCCCCTGCATTCCAGAATGCATTTTCCTCTGCCATACGTGAAGCATTATCCATCCTTTGCTTCAGACATCTTGCAAAGATGTATTATTTTTGCCCAAGCTTTCCCTGACCAAAAGAATACACCCTGTTATTACTGTATTCCTGCTTTTATCTGTTTTCATAATATATTTCCCCTAGTTATTATAATCCCTTTTTACTGTTTTTATTACATTTTAAATTTTTATATTTCTGTACAGTTTGTTTACATATTAAGCAGTTCAGAAATGCTTTTAAATCTATCAATATTTATTCACACATCCCAGGGGTGTTCCAAAACAATTTGCAATAATAAAAATACACAATCCACAATAAATTTAATAAGTCAATACAAATATGATATGCGTAAAAAAAGGTCATCCAAAAGGGGGGAGGGGGGGAGAAAGGATCATCAAAAACAACACAAATTATCGTACAAGGTGAGCATCAGTTGCTGCCAAAAGCCCAAGCTGTCCAAGTGCCTGGGAGAATAAAAATGTGTTTGATGCTAGAATTTGTCTGATGCCATCCTTGCCACAACTTCGGGTTCACAACAGTTGGCAATGCCAGTCTGGCCAACTTCATTTCAACCTACTCATAAGGAAGCATACTCCAGGGGGCTGTCACAGCTGAATTATTTCAGAGAATGAATTCCATCTACTATTGGAACATTTTTCTACAGTGAATTTGAAGACTGAACACTGACCTCATTAGAAACTGAATTTAGTATAACCAGCAACATACTTCTCCATTTTTCCTCAAACATGATCTCTTTCAGAATGTGAGCTTTGGAACTGTACATGCTTTTCATTTCAGTGCAACTACCTGAGGCCCCAGTAGGTCCTTTATCTGGCATTGCTGCTTTTCGTCTTCTCCAGAAATTGACTTTTGAAAAGAAGAGTTTATTTGGGAGGTGTGATGGGACAGCAGATGATCAAAACTCCCAAAACATTGCTGTTGGAGGCAACCTGGTACCCATCAGATCTTTTGGACAGCAATTCCCATCAACCCCACCCAGCTTAGTCAATGATGAAGCTGTAGTTGAAAACATCTGGAGGGAACCATGGCAGAAAAGGCTAGTGTCTCCAAATAGGCATGAAAGTGCTTGAAGCTTTGCTCCAAAACTGCAGCAATGTGTATGATGCTAGGTGTTTTTTGAAATCTTCCTGTCATTTGAAATCTTCCTGTCATTGCTTCATCACTGTGGAGCTCAGTAGGTTACCTAAAGTAAGTGGTAGCATGTACAATAGGCAGCTTTCTCTAATAAAAGCCTCAGCTGGCCAAGTAACCTTCTCTGCAGTTAAATTATCCACACATAACACAGCAAAGATAAATACTTTCTTGTAATGAGTTGGGCATATTAGAAATGTATAGATGAAAGAATCTTTCATCTATACATTAAGTAGGTCTTACTCAAAAGTGACTGAGTCTTCTTTCAAACACATAGAGTGAAGTTATTGGAGGCGTGAAAAGAGGAGAAGTTAGGGGACAGAGTTGACTTTAAAAAATGCCTATGAGTCAACACCACTTGGGAGAATAAAAAAACACCTACACACCATGAATAAAACCAACTTGGATGAAAGAAAACAGCAGCTTTAACCTGCACGATGGCTGACAATTTTGAGGGCTGAATGTTCTGTTTACATCTTCAATCCTCTTTGCAGTTACACACTTACTTGTCAAGAAAGGCCAATATTATAAGTAGTCAATTACACTGGTATAATCCAGTTACAGATAGGTAGCCGTGTTGGTCTGCATAGCCGTGTTGGTGTATCTGAAGAAGTGTGCTTGCACACGAAAGCTCATACCAAGAACTAACTTAGTTGGTCTTAAAGGTGCTACTGGAAGGATTTTTTTATTTTGGTATAATCCAGTGTGAGTTTCCAGCTGCATCAAAGATGGCAGTCAAAAGTTGCATCCTAGCATACCAAATTTGGAATTAATTAGGTATTAAAAAAATTAGAACCACCCTCCTCTCTCTCAAAGAAAACAGGATTTGTGGTTAGCAGTTCACTACAGCCAGAAAGTCACAATACAGGAAATATAAGCAGTCTTCAGTCATGGTAAAGCTCATGTTACAAGTGGGTGACATCACTGATGTTTCACTTCACAAGCCACAACTGACCCATGTGGCTCAAATGAAAAGCAATTGTGCCAAAAGACTCTCTTATTGGTCTAGATGTGGCAAAACATTCTTGATAAATGTGACATAAAACACTGCAACTCTTGTCTCCTTGGTGTAAGGCACATCTTATGTTGTAAGACTCCTCTTTATTTTGACTTCTCTGCCCTGATATATTACATAATGTTTTAATGTGTTTGAGAGAGCCTGTTTTGCTTCCTGGAATTTCCAGATCTAGCAGGGAATCATGAAGTTACAACATATATTGAAGACATGGTTTTAATAGTAACATTTCACCATTCCTCTGCTATGCTAGAAATTACATCTACCACAATAGCAAATAATAATGATGATAGATAATAATGATAGTGATTATTATTATTACTAAAAAATCTAACAGAATTATAGCAAAGAACAAGGCTATTTGATGCAGTCATCATATACTGCTGGTATTTCACAAATAAGTCATGTATAATAGACATAAACAATTTCTCTGTGTTCTAAAAACTGTAGCTATGTACTCACTAAGAACAGAGTTCTTATTAAAGAAGGGCCAACATGACTTTTATCAATAAACTATTTGCACTGCTGTTACTTCTCCCTTCTCTTCCCTTTTGTTCTTTGCCTTGTGTTCAGCATTTCCTTGCCGCTTCCTTTTTCCAACAGTAAATCTATCCCTTCTTTTCATAAACTGTCCTTTGCCATCACAGTATTGAAGAAAGAAAATTCTACAGAACACAGTCTGCTTTTTACCTTCCATTGATATAGATTTACTCCTTCATGTGGCATACTATGAGATTGCTGTATGTTTAGCACTTTAGTGGTTAGCCAAGCCAAGCTTAATTCACAGTCACTTCTAATGTGGTTGCAAGTGTCAATACAAGATGGTTCTGCTTCATACATTACACACAGTGGGGTTTTTTTAATGAATAAGTATCTGTGTAAAGGCAGCTACTGCTGGGAAAAACTTGTGAGCTAATAGGTTCCCTTACACAGTAAATACTAGCCACCCCCATGTGTGGGAGTTGTGCTGAAACAATCAGAATCAGAAGTGATGTGATAACTTCAGCATGCCTCAACCAAATGTGGGAATCTAGCTTCAGAGGCAAAAAAAAAAGAAAGAAGGGGGGAGGGATAGGTACAAGAAGAGGTATGTTTTACTCAGAGCAAACCTGTTGAAATTAATGGATTTAGTCATGTTACTTTTTACTCTGAGTAAAACCTAGCTGAATACCACCCATAGAATTATTGCCAGGATGAATGTACTATGGCGCACACACCTGTCCCCCCCAAAAACACAGTTGCTATGGACCACTGAAGCATAGCTGGCAAATTTTGCCTGGCTGAAAAATTCAGTGGAAGAATAATTGTTGCTTACAACAGCATTTCAAGTCAAGGAAACTGACAGACACGATTACTATTACTATCACTATCAGTTCAGAAGGAGATACTTTTCTACATCAATATCATACTAAAAGGTTCACAAATTGAGGTGAATGTTCTTCTACAACCCTTAAGCGCCCAAAGTGGATGATCACATCGAGACATAGCTAGCTTTTATATTAGTAAAGATTAAATAATGCAATTGTTTAAAAGATTAAATTATCCAATTGGAGACCAGCCTCTACCAAAGGTGTCATGGACTTTGAAGACGCTTGAACTCAGGCCGAAAGGGAGAAATGTGCTAAGAGGAAGGCACGCTTGGCAAACCCGCACCGTAATGAACTCTCGTCCGGAAACTTATGTCCCCACTGTGGAAGGATGTGTGGATCCAGAATTGGCCTCCATAGTCACTTACGGACTCACTGTTAAGACCATGTTTATGGAAGACAATCTTACTCGGCTACGAGTGATCGCCAAAGAAAAAGAAGAAAATACTATGTTTGGTGCCCCTTTGCAGAATTGATAAAACAGTCAGACAAAAAGATTACATACCATTTTCCTCAGGTTTCAAGTCTAATAAGTCATCTATGGCTCCTAAAAATGGCAAAACATAAGGGAAAGTTATTGAGCTGTAGGCTCTTATATGTACATTTCATACTTGCAGTTATACCATTTTCTTTAGGCAGCAATCATATGCAACTTGTCTGTCAGTAAGTCCCACTGAACTCAATGCAACTTACTTCTGAGCAGGCATGTATAGGGCTGCACTGCATGTCTAGGAGACATACCTGAATTCTCTCTGTGGTTGAAGCTCTCCCCAAAAGTACTCAGGATGTCCTTAGTTTCTTCTGCTGTAACCAAAATATTTTCTAGGTCAGAACCTAAAGTGCTTTAAACATGGAATGTGCTTCAAAGGTTTTCTAGTATGACACTCTTTGCACTGTTAACTTGCAGTTAGGATTTCACATTTAACCTGAAACTATCCCAGATAAATTATTTACCGGTGGTGTCTTAAAAGTCTCCAGAACCACACACACACACATTCTATATATTTATACTCTCTTACACACGCACACTCTCTCTCTCTTTTCAGTACTTTGTAGCCTACTACTGGGCACTCACAAAAACTATTTGTGGTTCTTAAAGGGTCTCCTTTAATTCAGTAGGTTGTATTAAACAGTAGTTATGCTTAGAATGAACCCATTGAAATCAGTTGACTTAAGTAGCCTGAGTTCATTCATTTCAATGGGTCAACTCTGAGCATGACTACCACTGAATATTACACAATGTCTTTCCAAAGCAAAACTCGTTTCACAAAAACACCATGATCTAGGTCTAGTGTACCTAATGGGTGCCACTTTAGGAAAGGCCACTGAATCAGTTCCAAATATGGTCGACCATTTACCAAGTTTAATCATTTAAGGAAGTGATAAATATCAGCATTCTAATCTTCCTTATTTGGCCATCCTCCCAGCTAAGCTAATCACCAGCACAAGACAGAATGTTGTGCAATTAAGAACATACTGCCAATAACAGAGAAAGGGTTGGGTTCCTACTTCTGTTACCTACAGATAAAATCCCATTTTGCTCTTCAAAGTATATTTGATGATGTCAAAGTCTCCCCTCAATCTGCAGCTGCAGTGTGATTTTGATAGTGAGGTGCATCTGTTCCAGGTTAGGTAATTGGAAATTATTTCAAAAATGCAGATTCCCCCCCCCCCCCGCCAGGCTGCCTACAATTAGAAATAGATTATGTTTTTGCTCCAGTTAATTATCCATAAATCCATCTGAATTAAAATACTTTTGACAATGTTTGGTAACTTTGCTCTTAGGCCCTCACCTGGAACAAGTTAAAACCTCAACCAAGCCCAGCTCCACCACACAAAAAGCATGCAGGGGACGCAGGGAAGGTAAAAAAGTCTGGTGTGTTTGGAGAAGCACAGCAGAGCAATGCATCTAATTTAGCAGTGGCCCCAATCTATTTTTTTCTGGAAAGAGGTGAGGTGTGATGGTACCACAATACAGGCAATAGCTCTAGCACAGTGAGTGCTGTGTTATAGAGAACAGGCTGGAGGTCACTCAAAGTTATGGCAGCAAGTAGAAGGATATGGAGGCCTACACTCCATGATATTTATTTTCCAAGGTGCCTTTAGAGTTGTTAAATAAAATCTCTATTCTTAGATCTCTGCTCTTAATTGATTTCATGTGCTTTGGATTTTTAGAGCTAGGATAAGAAAACCCTGACGGAGACAATGCTATATACACTAAAGTAGTTTGCAGGAACAAACTGGCACATAGCATCTATTAGGATGAATGAGAGACTTTTAAGCAGGCTCAACGTTTGAAAGGCATAATAAAAGAAATACCTGAGCTGGTTGATTCCTTGGTGTGACTGTCCTCATCTAACGAAATCAACCTTAAATTGGAAGGTAAAAAAACAAGAACTTAGTTTATGCTGTGGTGTAGCATGCTACTGGGGAAAATAATGGCAAAAAGTTACAACTGTCTCTGCCCCCTTTCAGTTTTTACGGACCATGTCGCGATACACTTAAATTCCAAGGTGATTTCAGAAAACAAAAATATGTTGGTATTTCAGGCAGTAAAGGTACAGTGACGGGAGGATAATCCTTCTAAATGTAATGGTCAGTGCAGTGACTGAATCAAAATGAGTTGGGGACCCTGTCTAAATTACAATCTTCCCATCTCCCCTAGCTCTCTTTGTTGCCCTGGTGATTTCACTACAGCCGTATTCACTTCTTCTTCATTTTCTAACTAATGCAAAACAGCATTTTAAAGCAGTCTCACTGGAGACTCTCACAAGCAAGGGAAGTCAGTGTGGTACCTTCCAGATGTTGGACTCCAAATCAGGCTCAGCAGGCACAGCCAATGGTTAGGAACAATGGATGCTGCTAACAACATCCAGGGGGCGCCATGTTGGCTATCCTTGCTTTTGAGATTTAGAACTTGTTTTATTTTGTTTTCTTCTAAAGATTTAAAGAGAGCAGAAGATACTCAATGTTCCGTCTGGAGGACAAGAGGAACTACTCTCCCCGATACGGTGTGGAGGGGCCAGCAGAACCACTGAATAAGCAAGAGGACTGATTACATGGCAACTGACGTATACTGGCTTGGCAGGGATCATTGCTATTACTCTGCCTGCTGTCACTCTGTGATTTTATCTGAACCATGAGCCCAGAGCTGAGGACATATCAGTTGCGTCTTTAGGTGTGCAAGAACACCACAGGCCAAGTCGAGTAGCAGAAGCTTTTAGAAATAAAGCTCTGGTGCAAAGCAGGACAGAACAGGGAAGAAGAAAAAGGAAGAACACAACATGAATTTCTGAGCCACTTATGCAGTCAGGCTGAAAAGGAAGTTAACATCCGTCAACTTATTTATGTGTTCTTTTTGATGTTCCTCATGCCTGTTAGAAGTGCTTTGCTGACGTGAAGTCTCTATATCTAGGAAGAGGCTCCATGTGGGAATTTTCTTCACAGCGGCCTTTCAGAATTCCTCATATACTGTTAAGTAAGACATTTACATGAACTGTGAAGAAGAGTCTTAACCTGCTTCCCTTGGAACACAACAGGTGGAGTGAAAATGGCTATCTAGAAAAGTGACTCAGCAGTGGGTGTTCTCAAGCTTCCAAACCAGTAATGTAGAATCTGATGCCCTCCCTCCAGATGTTGTCAGACTCCCAACTTCCATCAGCCCAGGTCGGTGTGATGAAAGGTCAGGAACAGTGGAAGCTGTGGTCCAAAAACATATGGAAGGTCACAGGTTCCCACCCCTCATTTAAATATCCAAAATTAGAAAGACACAAAGCAAAATTATCTAATCGATGTCACACTGCTACTTAAAAACATTTCCCCCACAAAGAAAAAACATTTTGGAGAAACTAAAAAGCCAACGAAATGAGGTCTAATGACAAACACTGAAAGCTGCTCTTCAATGAATCAACAACTAGCCTTCCCTTAACCTTGAATATTCTAAACAGCTGGCCGTGTGATTACAGCAAGGCTCATACCCTCCTTGCTGATTCTGGATGTTTCCATAGGAGGAGGATCACATCTCTTTCTCCTTTTCACATGTCCCCATCAGCCAAACTACCAAAGATTAAGATACAGCCTATCTGTATAGTGCCTCTTGACACCAGTAACTAGAATACCACCAGGCTTAGTTCTCAGGGTATACTCTTACAGCGTACTTGCCGCTGTACTGGATCACTTGCCAAACCCTGTATAGATTACAAAAGCTAATCAGTGCTCAAAGTGAGCAATGGATATGTTCCAATTCATGTATGCAATAGGAGCAGTGATGAGGAGGCAAAGTATAGAGAGAAATGTGCTTATATCTTCTGTATGATATACCTAAGATGCTTATTGCTTTGTCAGTGAGGAGGAGCAAAAAAGGGAAAGGGGCAGCATTCGGGATCAAAGCCCAGGCACAGCAGATAGGTGGACTAATGTAATGTAATTAATATCTATGCAATGTAACACTTTCCCTATGCAAAAGGGCATCTGTAGGAAAACTCATGAAACATGTGCATGGAAGGCAAAAGTCAATGCGTATTTTGCATGCCTGCAAAATATTTTTCAAATGTGTTGTCTGCAGGGGAAAATATTACAAGGGGAAAGAAGAAAATAAGAAAGAGATTCAGCTAGGGGAACAAAAATATCATAAAAAGGAATGGGTGTAGAAAGGTTCTTCCATTCACTTCAACCAGTTTTTTTGTGTTTTAAAATGAGAAGGTGATTTCCAGGCAAACTCAGAGAAGCTTCCACCTCCTTCCCACTGTCTTCTTTTTGGGATACTCATACACTTTGGGATTGGGGGGAAATATGCATTTTCCTAACTGTAGAGCTAAAAATAACCTGAAAGCCCATTGTCATCCACAGTATTATTTTCTTCCAACAGATTCTTATCATATGGCTTACTGATTCTGCTGCTCATCTTCTAATCTGGCGTTCTCTAGCCGCAATTCCTCCTCTTTTTCTTCACTCTCCGTTAGTTTATTTACAGGCTCTTGTAAGCTCTGGGTCACCCACCAATCAATGTATGAAAAAGAATATAGAAAGACAACAAGAAGGAATGCTGAAAACTTATCCAAAGTTGCATTAAAACAGTTTCATAGTGATGGAAATTACTTTTATCTAAACAGGAAAAATGAGAGCTCCTGAAACATTAAGAGGCCAGCAATTAAAATTCAATGAAAAATAACTTTAATGGAAACAGAATGGAAAACAGGCAGGTAGTTCGATAAATTTGATTCAAATGTAATAGAGATGATTTTCAAAAGAAAAGCTAAATATACACTGTGGCAAATAGGCAGAGATGACCCATCCTGCCTCATATGCATTAAAAAAATACTGTTAATATTAGGCAACAGAGGCAAAGGGCAGCTTTGATATACAAGGTTCTTACGAATAATTGGTAAAATACCACAACAAGCTTTTTCTTGTCTTGTTCCCATCTGTGATTCAACTATGCTACACATGAGAAGACTACTATGTAGGAACATCAATGGTTTTCACTTGGGTATCATGTATTTTGGGGGATCTTTGGGAAAATTAATAAATAAAGGGGAGGAAGAAAAGAAATGGGCTCGACAACCTGGACAAAATGCTCTATGGGAGCCCACCTCCCAGACTGTGCATGTTCTCTCCCTCTCACACACATCCCTCCTCCTCCAACCTCCTTCCTTTCTGCCGCCTGATAAGTGAGCGAAAGAAGGGGCTCAAGGAACAAGATCCCCTTTCTTTACTTTGTAAATAAAGAAAAAAGGACCCATTTGTCCCCTTCCTGGAGAGAGTTTGCGGACAAACTGGCCAATTTTCCCTTCTTTAGTTAAGTACGAGATAAAGAGACCTGGCTTACCATGTGGAAGGAAGGAAGGAAGGAAGGAAGGAAGGAAGGAAGGAAGGAAGGAAAGAGAGGGTTGCTGTTGCTTTCTTCAAAACATTTTATGGAGGTTGTTGAATTCCAGCATACCCACCAACCTTTGTGAAATAAAGCTGAAGAAAGCAACAGTGGCTTGTTCTTTTCCACCTGCTCATGCAATCTTCCATTTGGTTTTCTCCTTTTCTCCTCCTTTCAGATCATGTGACAGTGGCAATAGTGACTCCTATGTCTTTCCTTTTCCAAAGGCAGAACAAAGCTCCAGACAGTTGTGCCCATCACCTTAAATTCTCACAGTCCCTCATGAGCCCAGAGGCTCAGCACTTTGAGAAACCAAGGTGGTTCAGAAGGGTTGTTCCACATCATGCCCACTATTTTAAAAAATGGTGTGTGGGTGTGAAGGAATGAAAGGAGGTGAAGAAAAGATGTTTTGGGCAACTGTTGCTGATGGGCTGCAGTCATCTCCCCACCCTGGGGACATCAGGGCCATGGAGCTATGATGCATTGTTCAGTTCTAGTACCACCACTGAGTGAATTTTATTAAAGTGTATGCCACAATTAGTTTGTTAGGCAGGAAATTCCTTTGGTGGCCTTGTGCTCATAAGAAGCACTTTTGATCCAGCAGAGGTCTCCGTTAATGGAAGAAAAGGGGAGGGTGGGGTGTTTTTTGTTTGCCAGTTCATCCTTCCTTCTGAAACATCTAGATGTTCTGAAGGGTCCCCCACTATCTGGATTCATTTTTTGTGACATTGGATTCTACAGGGGTAAATTGGCAAAAATCGCCTCCCCTTTTCATCCATTAGTAGAGGCATTCACAGGATCAAAAGCTCTTCCATGAGTGCAATGGCTCTAGCAGGATTCCTCCCATAGTCTTTAAGGCAGAGCTTTCCAAACTGTGTGTTGCAATACGTTAGCGTGTCAGCTGCAGTGTGTACATGTGTTGCGCGATAAGTGTCTGTATCTCTTATAAGGGGTTAGTTTAATCTCTGGTTTGCTAGTAAAACTGAAAAACTGTGTTGCAGATGATGCATGTCTAAAAAGTGTGTCACCAACATGAAAAGTTTGGAAAGCACTGCTTTAAGGAGTCACAAGACTGCTGCAACAGACTAGCACAAGTTAATCTATTTGAAAAGAAAGAAGCATGTTGCGTAGTTTTGCAAGTTGTGGGATTTATAATAGAAGATATAATAAAATGCTGTTCCGAGAATCAGACTCCTAACCTGATTATTACCATGCATTTTTCAGGCTGCCAAAAGATTGAACATTCCACTTATAAGTTTACAGCTACATTTTCAGTGTTCTGCCCACTTAAGATTATTTTTGTTTTAAAAAAGTTTTCTATTTCATGCTATTTGCTGTTGCATGGTCTGCATTCTGAGATAGGGAAAGTGATGCATCGGGCTGATAACCGGAATGTTGGTGGTTCGAACCCACCCAGAGACACCTGTGGGCAGGATTCCTGCATTGCAAGGGATTGGACTAGAGGACCCTCGAGATCCCTTCCAAGTCTGTGATTCTATGATTTGATGAGTCTGATAATAGTACTTTAAAGATGTTTGACTAACATGTTATCACCCTACTATGCACAAAGAATGTTATTTTATGCAAATACAAGTTACAAACAGCAAAAACAAGATTTTTTAAATTAAATTATCTATCCATCTTTTGAAATACTAGGGCACACAATAAACCAGGTGGGGCACAATCAGATTTTCTTCACACATTCTCAGATGATCTACCACAAGGTTCTTAATTCCAAACAGGGTGCCAAGTGGAGAATATTCCGTCTTATCTCCATTAGCTCCTGTGTTGGTCCCAAAGCTAAACAAAGTGATTCACTAGTGGAGGCGTTGCAAAGTCCTGCCAATGTAATGCTGATCCAAAAACAGCTGTTTGTACTTAAGTTACCTCTGGTATTTTTAAGTGTTTTTAGTTAACAAACAGGCAATTTCATTTCTTCCTCCCGTCACAATAAGCTTTTCTATAAATATTTACATGAATTAGAAGCTCAGGAGATGCATATATTCCTCAAGCAGGTGAATTAACAGAAGAGGCAACAGCAAAACACTTATTAAGGAACATTATTGCCTAGTTGAACCTTGATTTAAGCTTGCAAAAAAAGCAATTTATAGAAGATGAATATTTTTTACACAATAATTATTTATACATAGTCTAGGCCCGGTCACCTTTAGAGACTAAGAAATTGCCTCCAGATGATTTATGAGAGTTGGTATAGGTTTTTTTTATGTGACAATGAGTAACAATGAGTGTGTAAAAGCAGGGTAGGAAACATTTATGCGAGCTACTAATTTTGTATATTTGCACATCTGAAACAGTCACTTGATCAAGATCGCCGACTGATTTTGAAAGAATATATTTCATTAAGGAATTTCTATGCTTTTCTTATATCTGGGGGTAGTGGCGTCACTGTGGTCTCCATCCAAGGCACTGAGTGTAGCAGAATATCCAAATGAACACAACCATAGTGTGACCTTATAACCCTTGATAGCTTCACCCTTGTCTTTTTAATTATTCCAGTTACCTGAAATGTTTTATACTGTGATGCCAATAAAGGTATTTGATTGATTGACCCAGATACCAGTTACACCACTTAGATCAGTAACAGCAGCAGCATAGTTCAGGACTAAATAATATCACCCTATAACCCTGTGCTCTTACATCAATCTAACATCACCCAAATGGAACCATCTTTAAGAAAACATATGAATGGACATAAAATCCAGAAATAGATTCACAAGTTTTAATGTTTCTGTTTTCTTAGACACCTTAGAACAATATTCAGAAGGGCCATTTTCAAGGGCATAGATTCTGGTTGCTAAAATGCTAGTTGAGGTAGCAAAACAGGAGTTCAAGTAGGAACACAGGAAGCAGCCTTAATACTGAGTCAGACTGGCCCACCTGACTGGCTCAGTTCTTGTCTACACTGACAGGAGTCTCACCAAGCCTTCATGGACATGATTGAACCTGTGACCTTTTTGCAGGCAAAGCAGGTACTCTACCACTGAATTATGGTTAGCATCCCTTTGAAAAAAGAGGAGTACTGCAGGTAAACACTCCATTAACTGTCTTGACCTACTTCTGGTCATTCCATCTTCGCAACTGAAGTGGATTGTAACCAATGAAAGCTTATGCAATATTAACAACTACATAATTGGTCAGAAAAAGGTGCCGCCGAATTCAAACTTTGAATAAGTTAACCAAAGGCCTACATGATAATCCTAAGCATACAGACAAAAGGGAACATGGAAAGAAATTGCAAAGAAAGCAGCACACTCACAATAACTGCGTTCTGGATTAGGAAAATGAACACAGTACAAGTACTAAAGCCAAACTCTGAAATTTATGCCAAGCAAAAAATTAAAACAAAATACATGTTAAATGAATATGTTATGGCAGTTTCAGTAGCATTCTGGTACAAAGTTATACAAATTGTTTTTCTTTTTAACTACTACTGACAAGAAGAACTAGGTACTTGTAAATAAGGTTTATTTTTTAAATAAATAAGGTTGAGTAATAGCAACGACGTATCTTCTGGCGATGATAATGTTAAAATACAGAATACATGAAAGCAGCAGATAGAAGCTGCTGCTGAAACTGTAAAGACATTAATTTATCTCACAGGCTTTGTAGCTGCCTCTGTGTCTAATCAAACTCATTTAAAATTAGGAATGGACTCCCCCCTCCCTTTTGCAAGATACATGGCAACCATATAATACAATTTGTAATGTAACAGATAACAGATACAACCCCATCAAATCCTATTTGCCTTTTCATGAGAAATGGTGAGGCTCACAGCAGTAGTTATGATTACTAGGTCTTCAGACTCTACTGCAACATTTAAGAATTTTAGCCTCCTTCTCAGGGTTGTGGAGATGACAAGGAACCTAGTTATATTTTCCTGAGCTCATCTTCAACATTTCTTCAATAATATTTTCTAAATCATAAAATAGTGATGCTTCACTACTGACCATTGAGAAAAGGGAAATTGAGAAAACACTGAAGGTCCCCTAATACAAGGTTACTGCAATTTATCCTTTCACCATTTCCTTCCTCACATATTACCATTCTTATTTGTTCCTATGTCCTCTTTTCTTTCTCTGCTTTCAATATTAAAGCAGTTAAAATAAATTTATTTATCTAACAAAATTTATATACTGCTTGACTGTAAATAGAACCTCTAAGCAGTTTACAAAGCTAAGTGGTTTACAAAATATCCAAGTTTAATAATACCATATGAATGGTGCATCCATGTTCTCTATTCAGCATATTTCAAAACTTAAACAAAAAAAGGAGTCAAGAGGAATCAACAGTCTCCTAACAATAAAAAGAATGAATCCTAAAAGCTTGAACAAACTCCCCTGGTTACCCCCAAGCAAAAAAATTCTTGGACTTGTTAGTGCATTAAAAATATTCTCTTAAACACAAATACAACTATCAGGAAACACAGCTGCAATTACATTACTTCCACAATATACCCTGAAGCTAAGAAAACAATTTTTATCAGATTGTTCATTACCAGAGTTTAGCGAAGAGAGAAGAACTCCCACTGCTAAAGCAATGTATTATTTCCAGACACGTTCCCAAGGGCAGAGTCTCCCTTTCTGGAGATAACACTTTAGCATGAATAAATGATCACTTCATAAAATTGTTGATTTATTAATTATATTATTAACTAAAATAGAAAACTGAAAAGTAAACCTGTTGAACTTAAAAAGCCTAACCTTCACCAAGTTGTACTCAGATGCTAGAAAACTGACACACTTCCTTAATTTGGACAGCTGCAGTGTGGTCTGTGCAAATAATTATTTAACAAAACTAAGAACATGCTTATTCTGCATTAGGAAGGCAAGGCATTCCAAAAGATAATTTTCCCGTATGCTCATTTCTGATAACAGGAGAGCACACTTATAAGCAAGCTTCACTACTAGGAGTATGCTGTAGTGGCTATTGTGTTGGACTTACTGACCAAACTTACGTACCTGCTTAGCTTCAAATTCAAATATCTGCTTTGTAACAAAGTTCAAGGCCAAACTAGATGTGATATGGATTGTGCAGCTGGTTTATTTAACTAACCACTGTTTGTTTTAAACCAAAATTCCTGGTTTGCATATAGCACTGAGCAGTGATTCTTCTGAACTTGACAGAATTCCTCGCCAGGCCACGCAGGGGTGGGGAGAGGGGGTGAGGCAGATGCTTTGCTCTAGGCGACTGAAGACTGTCTGCAGAGCACCAAACCATGGTCTAGAATTACATGCATACCAACCCAACATTATGGGTTACATACATGGGTTGACCCAAATGTATGGGATTACAACATACATTTTAACATTCTTCTTAATACATGTTAGAAGTGCCTGCTAGCATAGTGTGTGTGGACTAGCTGCACTTACGATATATAGAAATTGATGAACACTCCTAAGTGTAAAAAAGTTCTACAAAAAGGAAGCTTGATACCCCTCCTTCATTTATCCAAATTACTTTGCCAGGTAGGCTAGAAATGAACAAACTACTATATATGCCTTACCTTTAGCATCATGAATTCATATGGCTGATACCCTTTGAAACTTTCATGAATAGCTGCCATGGTATGAGATGTTTTTTCCCAAAAGTGAAGTAGGGTTGTCTGTTATGGAAAGAACCAATGAAAGTTAACACTTGCATGTTGACTGACACTTAAGATTTCCTGCTCATATACCCAACCTTAGCCTTATGGGGAGGAAAACTTGATTGGACTGCTACATAAAGGCAGGTGGGTATCATTATTAAGCAGAAGTTCTGGTTTAGTGGATACTTTCTTTTCCGATACCTGGTATGTTGTGAGCACATGAGACAGAAGATTGCATCGGCTTGCTCCAAGAAGATCCACTTTTTGACAAACGTCAGTTTTCAGTTTGTCAAAGTTCAGTTTTGCATGGCGGACTTGTGCTTGGACCTATAAATATAGAGAGTTTCAGAGAGTAAGAGCTTCTTCAGATACCAGGACATCCCAGAAAACATCACTCATCAGGATGTCTGTCGTATTTCCAAATAATTATTCAGCAGAGTCATTATTTGTTTTATTTAATGGATTTATAGACCACACTTCAATTAATAAGTTCTTGGAAGTACTAGCGAATAAATTTGATTCTCCAGAGGTAAACAATATCCACAGAAGCAAATAAATTTTCATGCTTGAAAAAGGCAGATTACACACACACACACACACACACACACACACACACACACTTACAGTGCAGTCTCAACAAAATTTATGTTAGGGCAAAACAACAAAACCCCAAGTTTGTTGCAGACGTAGCTGCTACCTCTCTCACTCTTGGCAAAGACAGACAATGAATACCAGTGACTAATGGTAGGTCCAGCTCTCAAACATGCCTATTCTTCCATCAATATATTAAGGTCATATTTCTCAGGTGACCCACTCCTTCTTAGACCACATTTTTGTCAATAGAAGAATTTTCAAACATTACCCTGGAACCTAATCCAGACACTTCCAGAGCTCAAGCCACCTAGGACGTCTTCTGACAATGTTCCTGCCCTATTCTATAATATATTGACTGTCTACATTTTAATCCTACCATGTTCACACATTAACTTAGACACAAAGGTTTCTGTGCTTAAACTGGCAAAAGATACATGACACAAACGATGCATGTACTTCTGAATTATCTCACTCAGGCAACAGTGGCTGGGGGATGGGAACAGAATCATACTTCACCTTTTTTATTTATTGCAGGTGAACTCATTCACTTAAACACACAACATACGCTTTTTCACCTGATTATTACTAATTGCATTTATTAGTCTCTCTTTTTTTTACAAGGAGTGACCCAAAGCAAAATGAAACAAACATTAAAATGAAATATAATAAGCAGGAAAAATTAACTCAAACCATTCAAATCTGAGTATAATTTTTTTGCATGTAAGCTTTTGTTCAAAATGCAAATACTGTGGATTGGCTCGACTTTACTTTGTTGCAAGTGGTATTAGAGTATTGGACTTAAAAATACAGCAGGGTTGAAAAGACAACAGAAATGGTATCTATGTAAACTGATCTTTCTATTCCCACTCCCATCCTGTAAGGCTGCAAAGGATTGCAGTTGTGATCCTACCATTTCATTTTCAAAATATACTGTCTAACCTAGTGACTGGTTTAATAATAATAAAAAAATCTGATATGCTTTACCCATATGTCAATGCACCCCAGGATTCATTACTCAAACAGCTTAGTCAGTAGCAGTCCTGAGCACTTCAAAATGGGCATTAACTGTAGCAGAATGGGCATTAGCTTCCAAGTATTTGTCTTTGGGAAAAGTATGATTAAATCAACATCCCATAATCTAGAATCCTGTCTCACAACATACTGTAATATCCACCCAAAAACTCATACATGCGGTCTTTGTTTATTACAACTGTTGTTTCTTAAGAGAAATAGTTTTTTTCTTATGCAACACCACAATTATTTTCTTTTTTAAGGGATGGATAACTTATAAACAGGAAAGGATGACTAACATTAGATGTACTTGACCCAATATGTAACATAAGGCCATATGCTTTCTGTGTCAATACCGGTTATTATAATACTTAGAGCACTGTGGTGTTACCAAATGCTACATGTTTTCCTCTGCCAAGACAGGAAATGTTCCAGTATCAAGTTTTATTAACACGGATGGATTCTATTTTATACTTGGAAGGTACAAGAGGTTCCAACACAGCAGTGCAGGGCACGGAGTACAGAATTCAGAACAGTAGAATCATAGAATTGTAGAGTTGGAAGGGACCCTACGGGTCATTTAGTTGCAACCCCCTGCTATGCAACTAAAGCACCCATGACAGATGGCCACACAACCCCTTTTTGAAGATGGGGACAGTTCCCTGCCTCCCATCTGCAGGGAGCTCACCTGTTCTCCAAGAATTCTCAAAGATTATAGACAGAGGCTCTGAGATTACATCCACAAGCTCCCTTACTACCACTGAATGCAACACATAAGGCCCTGGAGATTTAAATTCATTTAAGGTAGCTAGTTGTTTCCTTACCACCTTTTTTCCTATCTTGGGCTGTAGCTCCCTCCTTGCATCTTTTATTCTATTATCATCATGTTGAGAATTGCTTTCCTTTTCAGTGAAGACAGAGGCAAAGTAGGTGCTAAGCAGGTGGAGAAAAGAACTGCTTCTCTCTACAGGAATGGTGAAGAAGGAGCTATAGATGGACTCAAGGGCAGGCTTGATGGCAGCCCTTGAAAAAGCAGCCCTTCTTAGAATCATGGTCAGAAATAGGTTGACAAACTCTTGTTCGGAGCTAGCTAAATTTATCATTAATACTGGAAGTCACATTGGCAAACCACAGTTAGCTTTGGGAAGGGAGGGGTAATTCACAAGAGAAGGAAATATGAGGAAAAGAGTGTGAGAGCTTGTGAGGTAGTCACGGTCTTCTAGGAGAATGAGAATACTGTATCTATTAGGCCAAGGTTTAAAAGCTCCAAATTACCGGTATATATAGTCTTTAAAATGAGCTCATTCCACACAGGCAATCCTTTCCTACCAATCATTTCCAAGGCAACTGCAGATGTTTTCAAGTTGTGTGACTGAACCCAGAGCCCCATCACTTAGCTATCAATTTAAATGAATGGGAAAGCTATTACATAACTTGCATCTGGGCATGCACTAGAATCCACCACCCACAAGAAATAATGGAACTGGAGTACAGGATTCACTCATGTGAGGGAAACAATGCATTACAGTTCTCTGAGTAAATAGGGATTGGATCTACTCTTAGAGAGAAATTCCAGAAAGCGATAAATTGCAATGAAATATTTTCCACAAATGTATTTCTCCAGATTACCCCCTTATTACTTCTGTGAATGTTCCCATGAGTGTTTTCCAGGAATTTTTCCTCAGACATTACCTCAGATACAGGTCACAGAAAAGTCTTTGCCTTTTTAATGTTGGGACATTATCTACATACTCAGTGCAGTATCCAGAGTACTGAGAGGTAACAGAAGTATCTGTTAATTCATAGGACCTGACGCCTCCCTCTCCACCCTCCATTCTCAGATGACAATACCCCTTATGCTGGATCAGGATCTATAGGAGAACACATGTAGCTTTTTTGCTGTAAAGGAGATGAGATACGGTTTTCTAACCACAAACACTGGGAATTTCCTAACTGAAGGGGATGCACTATGATGTCCAGCAGTAATATTAAGTTTATTAAACTTATTTTGTTTTCCCCCCTGTAAGAATGTCAGTGCACATTTAGCTCTTCCCTGTCCTCAAAACTGATATAGAGAACTGAACAAGGGAGGGCAAGATATTTTACTGGATATTTGCTGGTGAAACAGAAATTGAGCTTTGAGATTTACAAAATGGAGTAAAATGTGGCTGAATGGGATGGTTCTGGCAAAACAATTCTGGATACATAAACTGGTTTATTACGCCAAAAACAAGTGTCATGCTCAAACATTTTCCTTTACTCTCCCCCATTCCCTTGACATGCTGGCTCCAATCGTGATTTGCTTAAACTTGTTTCCCATGACATCTGAATGAACATCTTCAAGTTAACTCAAGTATTCAAGTTGCCAGGAGAGTGTCTACTTTTGCAGAACACAGAAAGGGTTCAGGGGCAATAATGCTATGAGCTGTGTAGGAGATATTTTAGATTTACAATGTAAATGGTATTTTGGTCCTGCCAAATTGTACCATTGTATTGTTATACTGAATGTATTTTTAGCGCATTCCTATGCATGTTTATGCAGAAGAAAGTCCTACTGAATTCAAAAGGGCTTACTCCCCAATACGACCGCACAGGATTGCAGCCTTAGTTAACTAAGTTATGTATGTTTTTTCTGTTGGCACTGCATTGTGTTCTATTGGATGAGGTGATTTAGCAGTGCACACACAACTGAATTATGGAACTTGCTCCTACAGTAGGCAGTGATGACCGCCAACCTAGATGGCTTTAAAAGAAGATTAGACAAATTCATGGAGAGGGCTATTGAAGGCTACTAACCATGATGGCTATCCTTTGCCTCCACAGTTGGAGGTAGTGATGTTTCTGAATACTAGTTGCTGGAAACATGGTAGGAAGTGCAATTGTGCTTGAATCCTGGCTTGCAGGTTTCCCCACAGACATCTGATATGGCACTGTGAGAGCAGGATGCTGGACTAGATGGGTCATTGAGCTGATCCAGCAGGCTCTTCCTATGTTCTTACAAACAATCTTACCCCACCAAGCAGGCATAACTAGAGAATAGGATTGCTCTATTAATTGCTTTTTGTAGTTTCTGATATTTGAAGGAAAACGGCTTTGTTTTCTAAGACTGATCATTTCAAATGCTGAGGTTTTAGAAAGACCCCAAACAGGTTCTATTTAGGCCACTAAAGCTGGAGAAAACAACAGGCACCCATGAGGTCAGAATACTAGAATGCTTTTGCTTTTAAACTGTCATATCTGTTTGCTGCCCTGGGCTGCTTGGAGACAAAGGGCGGGGTATAAATTCCCTCAATGATAGTGTAGCTATTATTTCAATTTCTAACCTGGCTTCTGAAATCAGTTTCTAATGGGTGAAACCACCATTAAACATGTGTGTCAACACAAACTTAAAGTATTTTGGCATATTGATTGTTCATTCATAGCCAGCCCAAACAAGGCCTCTAGAAAATAATTCTGCTCAGATTTTGCATAGGACAGAAACCAAAAGGGAGCAAAAAGCTTCTACATTTCCATAATGTGTACAGTCAGTGGGTCATCTGCAGAACTATGTGATAAAAATGATTTACAGCTGGACTGAAATGGAGAAATAAGAGTAAAGAAATAGGGGATGAATGGAAAAGTAAACAGGAAGGAAACACAGCTGCTGGGCGGATGTTTTTTACAGAACAGATTTGCTATGATTGCCACTCTCGCTTTCAAGACTTGGTAGAGGGTTGGGATTATACCTAATGTGGTCCATCTGCTTTACTTTTGCTACATAAATTAATTGCAAGCATAGAATGCAGCTTACTTTTCATCTCTTTTTCTCCGTTCAAGACTCAAACACAAATATTGACTGAACTGAATTAAAGGAAAAACACACAGCTGACTGGGCTAGCATGCCATTTCTCCCTTCGGATTTTAACTGTTCTTGTCTCAGTGTTCAGTGTTCAACACTGAAAGCAAGTAAAACCTGAAAGCGTTTCTAACAGGCATCCTTTGCAAAATGATCACCAGTTGATTTTCAAGGAAACTGAAACTATTATTGTTCCATTAAGAAGCAATGCAGAAACACATCACTTTTACTAAGAAAAAGAGAATTTTAGTTCGGTAATAATTGGGTTTTTTAGGATCTAAGTTGTGTTTATCATCTCTTAGAAGGGATGGTTGGGATGGTTACATTTTAGTCTTCTTACCTGAATACTCCCATCCACATGTAAGCACTGTGGAGCACTACAAGACTTATCTTTGTGTAAGCACACACAGTTCATGATGCAACCCCTTTTTGTTTTCTCAAACTACTGCTCAACATTATCTAGTTTTGACAATAACAGAATACAAATCACAGACTGCCCTACAACACCAGGTTCTGTGGCTAGTTGACAAAATTTCACAGGAGCAATAAAGGAACAGTCTATAACTTTATAATTTTTTGACAGAATTGGGTGAAGTTTGTAGGCATGGTAGCCCCTTTTAAGGGGATGCATACTGCCAGGTTACAGAGTAGCTGCAGTGGTTTTTTGTGAGGACAATCTTTACAGTTTTGGGGGATTCCTCTAATCTCCCCTAACATTTAGCGGGTGATTTGTAGGGGGTGGGAAGCACACACCAGCTTCGAGGTAAGAAATCTACTGAATTCCAGTAGGATAGATACAGGGTCAGTCACTTTTAACATTGATTTAGATCAGGCATGGCCAAAATTGGCCCTCCAGCTGTTTTGGGACTACAATTCCCATCATCCCTGACCACTGGTCCTGTTAGCTAGGGATAATGGGAGTTGTAATCCCAAAACAGCTGGAGGGCCAAGTTTGGCCATGCTTGATTTAGATAGCGGTCTAAAAGGAATGCAGTTTTGTAGAAAATGGTTTTCAGTTTGAAAATGTCATACATCATAGAATGGGTGGGTGCAGGTGATAGAGATGGCTGTAGGGGATAGAGAATTATGACAAATGGAAAAAACAGTTTTGGGCTTGATTTCTGCTCAATTGGCACCATAAATCTCAGAAACCGAATGCAAAGCAGAACTGGCAGGAATGAATGTGGCAGAGGCAGAAGGAACTGACCATCCCACATTTTCCAAACAAGCACCATTAACAGAACTAGAAAAGAATGGAGAACAGACAATGACAATGTATCTGAAGAAGTGTGCATGCACACGAAAGCTCATACCAATAACAAACTTAGTTGGTCTCTAAGGTGCTACTGGAAGGAATTTTTGTTGTTGTTGTTTAGACAATGACAAGGTGATCCATTACTTTAACTTCCTGCCCCCAAGGCACTGTGACTGAAGAGCCCTGGGGAAATCATTCCAATCAGATTTTCAGTCAGGGAAGAGCTCTCCTTGCCTCCTCTCTCCACATTGGCATTTTCCTTGTACAGCAAGCTTCAAAGTCTGAACAGACCTAGAACCTAGGTAGAGTATATATTTTATGATGGTTCGTATTCACATTCAATCTGTTACAATGTATCTTCAACCAATCCGCAGCAAAAAAGACTGAAGGAAAATGGTTCTCTTTCCAGAACAATATGCCCAATATGGACCATGCCACTATAAGGCTGCCACTCCCAACTGCAATATGTAAAAAAAAGAATTATGAGTGCTTTTGATTGTCTATATTGCAATGTACTTGTGGCTGGTGACATAAACAAGGCACACACCAGGGAAGGAGAGGAGAGAGAGAGAGAGAGGTGGAAGAGATCCGCAGTCCTCTGATGGCTAGCCATGAAGGGGGGAGGAAAGGAGAAGAGAAATGGTGACACCATTTTGAAAGCCCCTTCTCTCACCTCAGCTGCTTTTCTGCCCAAACAGCCAGGTTGCTTTATTTGCCTGAGGGAGGAAAGTTCCTACCAAGCCAGTTCTATCCTTCTCCAGAAGTTGACTATTGTCTTTGGAAGGACTCCATAAGTGTGGCTGGAAAAATGAAGAGAGAGAGACTGGGAACTGATGTGTGTGTGTAAGAAAACGAGACAATTTCTGGCCTAAGTTCTAGTGTTAGAAACTTGACTTCTTTCCTTCATGGATGCAGTAACTAACTTCTTTATTCCACTTCCCTGCTTTTTTGTGAGGAGGGAAGGAAACAGACAGTTGTTGCACTGGAAGAGTCTTTTTTTTTTTTTTAATAGCCACAGGAAAGGGGATAGGAGGAAAACAAGGAGTTGATTTTTATGGAAATAATTGGGTTCTACAACTGCATATTGTTTACTTGTATTTACAGTCCACCTTTCTTCCACCAGGAAACTCCACACTGTCACCTATCCCAGCACTGACCAGACCCAGATGTGCTTAGATTCAGCAAGGTGGCAGCCTCATGTGGTGGGAGCCATGCTCAATAGCTAAAAAGGGAGGCTACCACTCAGTTATGTGTGCTAGCCATTCCATACGCCCTGTAACCCTGCACCTTTAATTGTGAGGGCGTGTGCAAATAATCTGTAGTTCTTCAGAAATAAGGAAAAACCTGCTCGCCACATGCTGAGGGGCATATTCCAAGACTCTTCCCTGATACTGAAAACAGATTCCAGGCTTTATCTATGGTGACTCATAGCACAAAGGAAACATTGGGCATGGTACCTTTTTCTCTGTGTGCTTGGTCTGATTCATATGTACACAAGAAACTGTGTGTGCGGATTCAAGTCCCTTGCTTCCTGAGAAGCAGAGGCTGGGGGATATTCGAACTGAAGAAGAAAAACACCAGGACGTGAGGAACAAGCTGAAGACCTATGAAAAAATGGTTTCGAGGAAGGATGCCAACATTGGGATATAGGTTCTGTGACCTGGCATCAGTGGAGTGAAATGGAGTGGGCATGCAAAGGAAACTCTGAAGTATATGGGTTAGCAAACTCCAAAAAAGGTGACTAAGAGTTTGGAAAGATGTGTGAGAGGGAGAAAAAGAGAAGGAGAGGCAGAGAGAAGGAGAATAAATTTACCCACCAAAAACTGGCTACCAGACCACTAGGATCATTTCCGCTGTAAACAAGGGGTGGGGCACATTCCTTTCCTGGTAAACTTCCAGCGCCACATGCCAGTGGTAGGTAGAACCAGAGGCAAAATTGGATGGAGCAATGTTTGTAAAATTTTATTTTTTGTACAATAGACTAGCATCTGCATATGCTCACTCACCCTCCTCTGTCCTTCATCTAGACAAGTGAAGGGCTTTATTACAGTTCAAGGGCACATTCCGTTCAGGCGAAAACGCTCAGCAAGGATGTGGAGCTGGGCTGAGTGAGGGGTGCTGCCTGGAGGCTGAGAAAAGTCCGGTTATTTAGCCAGTAACATTAGTTTTCATGTAATATAGGGAATCAGCCTTTTATATTAACCTGGCCTGCATTACGAAGATTTCTTTTTCTACTTAACAAATTATTCATTCATTAAGATCAAGCATAGATAGCTTTCCTCTCACAGAAGAAAACAGGAGACATCCTGCAGCAACAGAACTCTAAAACGCAACCACTCACTTACTCCAGGGCTGATAAAATATTTAAAAAGTGGGAACAGCATCTCTGCTGCAGCAACTCCCCCCCCCCAAAAGAAGTAGAGGTAGCCAATGCATCTGATGTAGAGAATTCAACAGGTTCACTCAACAAGCCACATGCTTAAAAGTACAAAACAGTGTGCAAAGATATTAAAAAACATAGGAGCTGTTCTTTATAAAAAATAAATAAAAACCTTTTGATTTATGGCTGTGGGAAAAAAGTCAAAGAGAAAAAAAATGTAAACAGGAGATTCCATTGATTTTTTTTTTAACAAGAACCTCTGGGACAGACGAGGGGAAAAAATGCCTTGTGGGCCATCTGTGAACAGTCTCACTGCTATCGTTTTGCTAAAGGCATCTATGTTTGCCAGGTGCTGCTGCAGCTTTGCTTGAAAGAAACAAATCTTGCTCAGACACATCATCGTTAAAGAGTAAAAAAAAATGTTTATGGTAGCGCTTCAGATTCCATACTCTTCTGTCAAGAGAGGGAGGATAAAAAACAACCACCATGAACTGTTTTTTTTAATAAAACAACAACAACTCAATTGCATCATGCCTCTAGTAACCTAGATCATTAATTCAAATTATATACTTTGTTTTTCTTGATCATAATATCTCTACTTAACCTTAGTATAAAAAACCAAAAACCATGGGGGAAAATATTGAATCTAATTATTGAGGCAAATCTATTCAGGGGCTAACAATGTCACTAAAACACAGTAAGAGCAAATGTAAGTCATATTTACTGGATGTCTCTTAAGTTTTTAAACAATGAAATTAATTCCTATCTATATAGAAAAAATTATCATTATTGTCTTCCTTCAGATCCCCTAATTTTATTGTTTAGCTATGTAAGTTCCAACAGAGGATCAGGAGATTATTATACACCCCCTTGTCATATCTAGAATGTCTTATGAGGAACAGGAAACATAATGCAACCTTCTTAGAACTGTTATAGAGAATTTGGAATATTGTCTATATGATCAAATTGATACGTTTTCTTACAGCAAGAAAAGCGTAGACAAATTTATGTTTTGTGAAAAGTGCAGTATTTTTGTTATGTATGAGAATTTGAAGGTATAGGACTCTGTACAACCATGTGCATTATTAAGTGCAAATTAAGAATTTTATGAAATGTAGTGTTTGATACATATTTTCTAGGCTTTGAGTACATGAATGATATTGTTATGTAATGTTACCCCTCCCCACCCTTTATTAAGGAAATATATAAAAAACTATGAGCAGAATTAGTTATTTAAAATTATGTAAGCTTATTTATGTATTATGACTATATATATGTGTGTGTGTGTGTGTGTGTGTGTGTGTATGGCATGATTAGTGATGTATTGCACTTATTATTGTGGGCTTCTAACTGAACCTATGCTCCCACAACTGCCAATATGTAGGACAGGGATGGGAAACTTTAGGTCCAGCAACACGTGGAAGGTAAGAACTACCATCATCCCTGACCATCAGCCATGATGGCGATGGCTGGGGCTGTTAGCAGTTGGATTCCAACAACATCTAGAAGGTCAGAGGTTTCCCACTTGTGATTTAGGAGATGTCATCATCCATATCACCAGAATCATCTGCAGGGCCCACATGGCTACATTCCAGTTTTATGCACCCCAAGTACCTGAACAGCACAATGTGTTCACTTCTCAAATTATGAATATTTATTGCTCTACCAAGCAGATAGGACAGTCTTCCCATCTCATGGAGAAACACTACTTATACCCTCCAACTACCAGTTATTGCTTTATAGAAAGTTTTGAGTGCTTACATTCTATCCTATGCATCTTTATGCAGAAATAGCTTTCACTGTGTTATGTGAGACTTGCTTCTAAATAACTCTGCTTGGATTGTAGCATGCGCCACCAGAGCAACTGCATCCTTCTCAGCTGGAGGGATGCAGCAGCTCCATGCACCAGCCCCTCTCTGCTTTTGCAGGCAGTGCGGGACCTGCAGGGAGGCTGAGCTGCCACAACCCTTCTGGGCGCCCTCACAGCCCTGAATCATCCTAGCATCGGACAGAGGGGCAGCGCCGTCTCTCCAGTGCTTGGGGGCCATGCTACATCGTCTGTCTGGCTGACCCTCATGCCGCCCTGCAAGCCCAGCATCACTTTGTGAGACTCGCAAAAATGGCGTTGAGCTCGCAGGATGTCTGAACTGTTGCGCCCTTCTCAGGCGCCCACCAAGCTCCAGCTGGAGGGCAGCTGAGAAGGAGGTAACAGGCAAGCGCCAGCCCAACACTCCTTTTGCGAGCAGCACAGGGCTTTCAGGATGCCTAAGCTGTTGCCGCCTCCTCAGGCTCCCTCCTGCTGGAGGGTGTCTGAGAAGGATGCGATGGCTCATGACGGGCAGAAAGGCGCCTACCTTGAAACCACACCGGGGGGGGGCACCCCCAGCACCCCTCACGCTATGCCTCTGACACTGAAGCAAAGTCAAGAAGAAGAGTGAGCAATTATTGCTTCCCAGAGCTAGCAAGCAGCTTACATTTATAAATATTCATATTATAATGTAATCAGATATTACATCAATAGTTTAATATGAAGTCAACAGTCAGATAGCAAAAAAAAAAAAAAAAGTCTAAAATATAATTTCATGATTTAGGTTGAGAAAGCAACCTAAGGGGATTCTGTAAATCTACAGTATACCTCTCTTGGATCCGGCTCCAATATTTATCTTGTCCACACTGGCTATGGTACAACATCAAGTATAGCCATAATAGTAATGATGATGATAAACCTTTAACATAGTGCATTAACACATTGTTTTCTTTATTGGTATAGTGAAGATCTGAAATACAGTGACTGTTTAATATCAACAGAAAATCTTTAGAGGTTGTGAACAACCCCAAAGCAGATATTTTCCCTTTGAGATGTAACAGTGAGCTGGTGTGAATTCATCTTAAGAAGCTGAGATATGGCCAAGCGTTGTGCCAATGTATGCAGCCCCTTCACAAGCATGTGCCAGGAAGTCTTTAACTAACAATGGTTTTGCATTTCTTCAAAAAACACTACAACAACAACCAGTACACAATAAACAGTCATTAAAAAAATAATCCAGGAAAATACAAGCTTTGGAACAATTCAGGATATTAAGCCACTGTTTGAAGTTAGTTTAATACCCTGGCTTACTCCAGGTTCCTGGTTTGGACAAAATGGGAAACTATGTTTAATAATGAGCTGTCCAATTTTATTGATTGCACCTCAGAGGAGTGAAGGGCTTGTGCACACTAGCAAAGGGCTCCTTTATATCCCCATTTATTAAGCCAAAATATGATTATCCAAGCATTCCCAGTGACTCATTCAGGTCTCTGTTTGGGGGGAACATTGATACAGAAACTGTATTATTCACTGTAATACATACATTGAATTCTGCTGGATTCTGCATGTGCCCAAGGGTTTTAAAAAGAGCCCGTTACCCTAGTTTCACTTGCATCACAAAGCAAGTGGGAATAACTGGAAGAGCTGTGTATCTACAATACCACTTTTATTTTAATTCCATTCATTAATTTAAAAGCACTTCTCCTAGAACATCATTTCAGTTTTTTATTTCTTAAGACTAAAATGGAGCAGATGGGGAAGGAAATCACTCAAGGGCATTCAGTCTACAGTTACTACAACATTCTACAAGCAATACATCTTAAGATGATGTAATATGTTCCCAGAAGCTTGCTTCTATTTTTAAAGAGCAGTTTTCATTATGGATTTGAAGGGCATCTCTATCACACATTATTACACTGCTTTTAACCTATGAACAGCAATGATGTAGTCCTCCCAGCCATTTAATACATACTAAGTGACTGCAGGTAGACAGTTATTGATCATAGAGTAACTACAATGCTTTAACCAGTAGCCCTGCTATGGCAATTAAAATTCATGAAGTATATATGTTTGCTTTAAAAAGATTCTTGGAGCATCCCTCTAAAGTGAATTTTCCTTTCCATTCCTCCTTCTCTTCCTCTGAGTAATCAGAGAGTGAAAAGATCACAAGCTGGCCAGACACAATCCAGTTAAAGAAGAAATTCACTGTCTCCTGTTCCAAAGCAACTCTCTGGAATGGAAAGGAGTTTGAAAAATGACACTGACCGAGGATGAGTTTGCACTAGGGGTGCTCAGTGGCATCAGACAAGCCCTTAGCTGCAGTGGGGTGCTTCTGGGCTTGTCCAAGTGAAGCAGGTTCTGTACAAGGCACCCTGCAAAGTACCCCTCCCCAAGGCCCTTGTGGTGACCTAGAGCCAAAAATGAAACAACAGACAAAAGACTGCTTAAAAACCCCCACAGCTTTATATCATCTTTCATATAAGGAAAATACGTGTGTGTGAGAGAGAAAGGAGTGATCGGAAGAGCAAATGCCAGGGTGGAGAGAGGGAAAGCTCTGTTGTGACTGACACGTCAGGTTTGTAAGTGGAGGAAATTATTTTACCCTGACTCACATCCCTTTTAGTTCCGCACATACACACACTCAAAATCAACTTTAAAAGGTGCCTAGCACAAAAACCTCTGGGTCAATTTGCCTGAAATTTGACAGTTTCTTATCTAGGAGCACCTTTCTCAAGTCTGACATTTCCAGACTATTTCTCCAAGAAACCCAAAGGAACATTAAGTGGTATCATTTTGACCACCCCTAAAATTGAAAAGGTTGCCCTTGCTGGAAAACAACTGCAGCTATCAAATTGGCAGGATTCACCTCCTCTGAAGGGGTAGCAATTGCTTCAGCTTTGGTCCAATTCTACAAAGAAATAAAGAAAAGTTATAGATGGCTCCTTTAAAAAAAACACCTCAAACCTTAAGAGGAGACCAGCACAAATAACTCTGGAACTGTTTGCTTGTAATTTGTCCTGCTTAATCCACTCTGAAAAGGCTACAAATTGCACTCACTTCTATCAAAAGGGGGGAAACGTTACAGTTGTATTTTCTCTCCCAATAGTGAATTAGGGCATTGTGTAATCCCCCCCCCCCCCAATGCAGACTGCCTCAAAAGGCTGTGGCTCTGCATGCAAGGGACCCCAGGTTCAATCCTTGGCATCTCTAGGTTAGGCAAGGGGGAAACCTTGCCTGAAACTGAAACCCTGGTGGGGCTCTGCCAGTCAGTGTAGCCAGTACAGTGGTACCTTGGTTCTCAAACGCCTTCGTACTCAAACGTCTTGGTTCCCAAATGCCAAAAACCTGGAAGTAAGTGTTCCGGTTATCAAACGTTTTTCGGAAGCTGAACATCCGATGCGGTTATCAGCTATTGTTTCCGTGTTGCCTGCACCAATCAGAAGCTGCACCTTGGTTTTTGAACATTTCGGAAGTCGAACAGACTTCCAGAATGGATTAAGATTGGTGCTTTTGTTTTTGCTATTTATTTTGCGTTTTTGTTTTTGAGGCTTTTTCAGTTAATTTGTTTTTGTGACTGTGTGGAACCCACTTCAGCTACTGATTGATTGATTGTGTGACTGCGGAAATGGATAAAAGCCCCCCATCCAAACAATGACTATCATCAGTGCAGGTAAGAAAAAAAAGTAGTTTTAATTTTTATCATCTACAATACTGTCTTATTTATTTTATAGTACAGTACATTGATTATTGCTTTCATTTTATGGATCAATGGTCTCGTTAGATAGTAAAATTCATGTTAAATTGCTGTTTTAGGGGTTGTTTCTAAAAGTCTGGAACAGATTAATCTGTTTTGCATTACTTTCTATGGGAAAGCGCGCCTTGGTTTTGGAATGCTTTGGTTTTGGAACAGACTTCTGGAACGGATTAAGTTTGAGAACCAAGGTAGCACTGTACTGAGCTAGATGGAACAATGGTCTAACTTGATATTTCCTATATTTCCTATGTTTTCAACAGAGGACCCTGATAGTGCTAGGTTGAGGGCCCCAACCATGTAGCAGCTCTTTGTAACTTATTGCCATGCACACTATGTGAAACACCTCCTCCAAATTCTGCACAGAGCAAAATGTACATTTTGCAAATTGATTGAATTTGCATGGTTGCGTGTGTGAGTTTCTCAGGATACTGACTTATGTGTACAAATGCAGAATGGTGGAAGACACACAGCTCTGGGTTTTTACTATCAGCTGAAATCCATAAAATGGCATCCACTGCTACACAGAGCCAGAACACTTTATAAACCTACTAGCAAAATGGCTGCCTGACATAAATAAGCAAAAGAGGAGAACATTTGCAGGTAGGAAAAATCAGCAAAAGCCCTGCTTTTGCTCTGTAAACATGACTGATGGCAGCTCTGTTGGACTGACAAATTTCCATCTGCCAGCTTTTTTCAACCGACAGGTAACTCACCAGTCTGTACTGATGAAGGTCCTAAGAATAGAAATAGTAAAAACAAAGGTCAATAGAGTAAAGCATTTCCCCCCACCCAGCTTGAATGCAGAAAAAGAGAGAAGACAATATGCTTCAAGAAATGCATCTCCTTTCCCAGTAAGTTTTCATTGTAGTGCAAAGAGCATGAAAAGTGTCATACTGAAAGTCGCCATCCAGTAATGCTTAGATTTAAGTTGGTGGAATGCTACTGAGTAACTATATAGATTCTCTTTGTACCTCCTACCATACACAGGTTAGCTGTAATGTTCAGATAGGCAGATCCTTCCCATTGTTCCATGTAATTTATGGAAAGAACAACAAAAACCCCCACACAAAGAAGGCAAAGAGGTGCCTAAAATGTATGAAATTGTATGTTGCAATTGAGGGCAGGAAGAGAAAGAGGAGAAATGAATGGCTGGCATTTCTCTTGGCTTGGCATAATTGAGGAACAAAACAAAAAAGGCCACTTGAAGCAAAATACCCTGTATTTTGAAACTGCTCATCATTCAAAGCAAGTCTTGAATGCAATTCTGTAAAAGCTTTAATAAAGCCCAAACATTAGGTGCACATTCCTGTTAAGTCCTTAATGGGATACCAGGTCCCATATCCTGTTTCAGATAAAACACCTTAATCACAAGGATATATAATCACAATATGTTTATACACATATATAAACATCTAAAGTAGACCTAAGCATGCAGTGTGGCAACTTCCCTGTAGCACAGTACAGAACTGAGCATTCTTGATCTCAGTAACAATACCAAAAGGTATTTGGGGCTATCTAATTGGAGTGGTGGATAACCCAACAAAGCAGCTGGACCCCTTAAACACAGGGATATTGCTTGCCCGACATTCAGTAGTTGGAATGCCAATGTGTGCACAGCAAGGATAAAACCATCACAGAAGTCACTCCCGAGGAATTATGAAAAAGACTACTGCTCCCTTGCCAACTTCGTATGGAATGTACTCAGGTGTTTTGCAATAGGTACCTTAACTAACAGATTTGTTACATACAGTGGTACCTCAGGTTACATACGCTTCAGGTTACAGACTCCGCTAACCCAGAAATAGTGCTTCAGGTTAAGAACTTTTCTTCAGGATGAGAACAGAAATTGTGCTCTAGCGGTGCGGCGGCAGCAGGAGGCCCCATTAGCTAAAGTGGTGCTTCAGGTTAAGAACCGTTTCAGGTTAAGAACGGACCTCTGGAACGAATTAAGTACTTAACCCGAGGTACCACTGTACTTAGGAACTTTACTCACCTTTCCCCAGTGTTTTTTTTCTTAAAAAAATGTTTAGATGTTTAGGGGTACTCTCATTTTCCTACTCATATTGAAATACTGCCCGCAATGAGGCCAAACTTAGATTCACAAAATGTTTAGGGGTATGCGTACCCCTGCGTCCCCCCTAGAAAAAAAGCGCTGCCTTCCCCCCAACACACCAAAAATGAATAAAAATCCCATCTGCTCCGGGGTACTCAGTGCTACCTTCACTTTTCTAAAAACAAACATTATTCAGCAATGAGGTCTCATCCACACTTCCACTTGTCTTGCCAGTTTCTCCTGTAAAAACCCGCTCTTTACCTCTGATTTGGAATAAATGTTAATTGTTTTTTCTGTGGATTGATGTTTGCTCCAATTCAATGCTAAATAGTAGCTTTTTCCTGGGGAAAGCAGTGGGGCAAATGGAAAACCACTCAGACCCATGTCTAGAAAGCATAGAAACCCTCTTGGACCTGTGGGACAAGCAAAGTGTGGATGAGCCCCAAGTCAGGTATGCTGAAGCTCAATGACATTACTGAGCATAATCTTTCATATTTGCAATTATGCATGTATTGCACATGGGAAAAGACAATAAATGAAAAGTAACTTTATTCTGACCATGTTCCCTACTGCAACAAATGACTTCACTTGAAAACTGAAATTGACCCAAATATGCCAGTATTAAAAATGTTCTAATAATATAGTAACACACAACTTCCATTCACCCAATCATAATAAAAAATTGCCACATCACCTGCATTGTCAACTGCATTCATCATGATTAGCAAAAGAATTTACAGCTTTTTCTTTTCCTAGCACATCTACAACCTCCTGAACAAAGACATACAGTGTAGTCCCCCTTGTTATGATACAAATCCTCAAACAACTTGAAAGATCTAGTAAAATACTGCCACCCAATGGCACAAATCAGAGTTGCACACTAAAAGATAAGGCAGCTCCACTGTCCCTTCAGAACAGCAGACCCTAAACACAGAAGTAGTTCTGTGTTAATTCTCATCAAGGAAACATAAGACATTGCTTATCAAATTTTCAACTGTGAAGCAATGCAGATGTCCACTGCTGTTACAGGATGTGCTATGTAAAACCTGGTGTCCAGAAGAGGAAGTTAGCTTCTTCAAAGTTACAGGGTGTTTAGCCTGATGTTTTGTATTATAAACAATTCTAAAAGGCAAGTTCAGTAAGAGTGGGAAAAGGTTCAGAAAAGGGCAAGCCAAATGACCAAGGGGATAGAGCGACTATGAAGAAAGGTCGTGGCGGTTGAGTCTTTTGAGTTTAAAGAAAAGGAGAGTAAGAGGCAATATGATACAAGTTTATAAAATTATGCATGGCATGGAGAGAGTTGATTGAGAAACGTTTTTCTCCCTCTCTTAGAACAACTCCATATTGACAAGGGTAGGGATTTGCAGGCCTTCAAATGCAGGCCTGAATTCTTGACAAACCAAGTCTCCGAAATGATGGCAGGGCATGTAGTACATTCTGTAGATCTGTGGCTCAGATTTGCCCCAATCAACCAAACATCTTGCAAAAATTTTCAGCAGAATCTGGTTACACAAAATGTCCTCTGCCCATCTCCAGAGACCACTTAGCCAGTTTTTAAAATATATATAGCTATAGATGCCTTCACTGGATTGTGAGCTGAGAAGCAACTTGTAGCTCTGGAGGACTGGACCCACTGGGGACTCAGCTAAGGTAAAGGGACCCCTGACCATTAGATCCAGTTATGGACGACTCTGGGGTTGCGGCGCTCATCTTGTTTTATTGGCTGAGGGAGCTGGTGTACAGCTTCCGGGTCATGTGGCCAGCATGACTAAGCCGCTTCTGGCGAACCAGAGTAGTGCACGGAAATGCCGTTTACCTTCCCGCCGAAGTGGTACCTATTTATCTACTTGCACTTCGTGCTTTCGAACTGCTAGGTTGGCAGGAGCAGGGACTGAGCAACAGGAGCTCACCCCGTCACGGGGATTCGAACTGCCGACCTTCTGATCGGACTCAGCTACACAGCTGCAAATAAAACATTTTGAATGTGTTGTAAAGTGCAATATGCAATTGTGACACTAGTTGTTGACTGTGAGCTATGGTAAATTCAATGCATTTTTCAAAATGATTCTTAACAAAGGCATTTTCAAAACGTTTTAAACATTTGTGTAGATTCCACCTGGGTATAGAGGCAGAATCAACAAAGAAAGCTAGCAATCAATAGTCTTCATGGAAAAGCACAGGCTGCATGCATCTTCTATATATTGCAATCTATTATATGTTTACCTGAGAGTAAGTGCAATTGAATTCCTCTCAGGCATAGAATTGCCCAGACATTTACCTAAAACATTTATATCTGTCCTTCCTCAAAACCCTAAAGAGATGCCTACTATGGTAATATCTGATCCATTTTGTGTAATATATTATATATGTTTACATATAATCAACTGTAATACAGTTACTTATAGAGCATTCTGTATCTACTCTTAAGTAAGTCCCATTAAATGCAATGGGACTCACACCCGTGTAAATATGTACAGGGTTACACTCTTAGGAAAACATTTCTGGTAGTTGCATCTTTCAACGATGGAAAATATATTCACTATCAAATGAACTGTATCCTGCCACATGGGAAAGATCAATTTATGATTAATTTCACCCTCAGTGCTAGATGTTGAACTATATTTCTCTTACTGGGATAAAACCCATGCTCCATTACCATTTCTCAAGCATTGCTCTCTAGCAAATGGTGGGAATTTTCATACCTTCCTAAACTTCTCCATCTGTTTGTAAAGATCAGGATCCAGCTCTTGAGACACATCTTTCATCCACAATAAAGCTCCTCGGTATTCAGTTCGGCACTGCTCCATTCGATTGACCGTCAACCACGTATCGGAAATAGCTCTGTACCTAAATGTCTCCACTTCTTGGTATAGCCTGCACAAAGGAGTGCGCAATGCCAACCTGTGACCAAAAAAGCAAAGACAAAAATGGCAAGTGTAGGGACTCCTGAAACCAAACCAAAAGAGACTTTTTAGGCTTTATTTTGATTACAAACCAGAGTGACAAAGGGTTGCTAGAAAGGAAATGCCAACGGAAGGAATGCCAACAAGCAAATTAGAATGGACCACAAGGTTCAGTTTGGATGGTACCATTTGGGACAATTTTTTCACAAGTACACAGCAAATCCATTTTTTCCTGATTGCTTCTGGTGTATTAAAAAAATATTTAAGAAAGCCTGTTCTCACTAACAGTTCATTAATTTCCACATTCTCAAAGACTGAAGCTTTCCTTCAGAATCCTTAAAATGGCACTTTCAGAGAAGCTTTATAACCTGTTGAAAAGTAACCAATTAATTAACAAGGCAATCCTATGCCCATCTACTCAGAAGTAAGTCCCACTGGGTACAATGGGCCTTACTTCCAGGAAAGTGAATGTCCCATTGCAGCCTAAACAGAATATTTATTATATCAGTGAGTAGCCCTAGTTAATTTGCACAGTATGCTGGTGCTGTGGTGAAACAGCTAATATTTAATATGCAGACACAAGATAAAAGTTATTGGCCATGTGGATAACAGGCTAAGCATTCAAAGTATGGAGCCAGTCTGGGCGACAGATGAAAGTTCCCTCTTGCAGTTTCTAGAATATGGTTCCTATTCCATCCTGAGATCAAGAGAAGCCTTCCCTCCAAATCACACACCTTGACAATTCTCGGAATACAGCACACACTACCTTTTTCTGCTATCACTTATCTGGAGATACAATAGCCTACTCACACATAGGTTCACTCTCCATTTAAACTGGAGCAAAGCTAGTTTAATCAACAAAGAATTCCGGTTTGGTGCATGCATGGGTGACCTAGCCATCAAACTCCTGAATATCTCAAACTACTCATAATGGTATACAGTATCTCTCTAAGCATTAGGAGACACAAAGGACTCTTCCTTGACTGGGCGTTCCATTCTGATGTTCCTGGTTCACATATCATTTATACTAAATTATACAAGATAGCACTGGTATTGGAGCGAACTTTTTGTACTCTGTCCTAGGCTATCAACTTCTGGCAATGCGACACCATCCACCATCCAAACAGGCTTGCATCTCTTGTGAGATACATGCCTCACAAGATTGCTCTGGTGGGTCCACACCAGTCCAGGATTTCCTGGCCTCTGAAAGTATCCTGACCTGGCCAATGATCTTGTGTGCAATCTGGAGCTGGGGTGGGGGGGTGGGGGACAACAGTAGCTAGTGAGATTGTATGGAACAAAGCCTTGTCAAAGCATGCTATCAGGAAGATATCACAAACTCTTAAGGTGTTTCCAGCTCATAGGTTTCTTGGACAAGGATGGCTTCTCCCTGGCTTGTGTCCAGCAAGGCTGAATACCACAAACCAAGGAACGATAGCTGTTCCATCCTCCTGACAATGAAGCTGTGATACTTTTGACACTGGAAGGTGCAATAATGTCCTGGTGTACCCTGTCTCTAGATACCAACCTGATCACAAGGATACAGATGAACTCTTTGATGAAAAGAAAACACCATTTTCTAGTTAGTGGTGCATCATACTAAACCAGAGGATGGACATACACATTTGAAACTGATGCCAAGGAGTGTAGGTATATGATCATACTCGAGCTAAAATGAAAAGCGGAAAGTGTGTATATGGTTAGCTCCTGGGTCAAGAGGAAATACTTGTAGAGGGACTGTCCTGTAGAGGCGAGTGGGGGAAGGAAGTGAGTGTGGGTCCCTGCCTGCTGTACTTAAATATAGCTGTTGGTGTTTGAGTTTACCTGAAGTACCTGGAGTCTTTTTTTCTGAGAAAGGAGCCCTCTTAGCGACAACACATTTGGCAAAGACTCCTGGCTTTAACAAACCAGAGGTCAAGATGTGTGGCCCTCTTTGTCAGAAGGCTGAGCTGGAAACTGAGAGGGATCCTCTCTGTAGAAGGGGATGCACGTTTCATTAGCTCTTCAAATCAGAGAAGGAAATAATCTTTTAATTTCCTGCCTATTCTCCTGGGTCTGAATGAGAAGCTCAGGGAGGACAGGCAGGGAACAAGTAAAAAGTCTCGGGAGGATTCAGAGAGGAGGCAGAAAAAAATCCTGTGTAAGGACCTGGGAGACTGAGGTTCAAAACCCCATTTAGCTATGAGACTCCCACTGGGTGATATTAGGCTGAGACAGAGTTACTGGCCAAACTCACAAGGTTGTCATGAAAATAAAACATGAGGTGGGGAAGAGAAAGAGAATTGTAGATGCTGCCTTGAACTCACTGGAACAAGGACAGGATAGAAATGTAATATATAAGTGACATTGAGGAGGAAAGACACCCCCCTCAAAAAAAACCAGACAAAAGATACAGCCAGAGAGCTTTCTTGACCTCAAGCTACCAGCAGTCCTTTCCTGCTTTTTATTGGGGCTGCTGGGAGGCAGGAGACAGGGAAATCTTGAAACCTCACGTGGGCTTCTTGTGCAGGCCTGCTTCAGAAGGCAGGGCAAGGATGGTAAGCTATTTCATACATGAAGTCTCTCAAGTCAAACATACCTTTGTTGAGAGGAAAAGCAGAGGGCCTTTCCTGTAGCTTGCATCATCTTGCCCGCTCTGGTTTTATCTTGAGAACCTTGGGATCGGAGAAATTTCCCCAATTCATTTTCTTCTTGAGACAGAACTGAGATTAAAAAAAAGAGAGAGAGAAAGTGGTGATGCACCACTAAGTTTAAAGAAGGGAAATGTTGCATTGCCCCCATTATTCAGGTCACAGAATAACCCTCCAACATAACCCTGCAATTTCTAATTAACCTTCATGAATCCCACGCACTTACGAAACAGACGATCGGGTTCACTTCAGCACATCCCTTCATGGGCTCAGTGTAATGTAACAAGAACTGCAAAATGACCTCTACGCTGAAAAGGCAACAGGAGAACGTGCTATTTTTTGCTTGAATAGAGCTATAAGCTTGGTGGGATCAGATGAAGTAGACTGCTGTGACCTGACTACAATACCTAGAATTTCCCTTGATTGTTTTACACTCTCTTTCAACTCCTTGAGCCTGATGCTCAAGTGACAGAAGTTCACAGGGGCTCGTCAAATGGATGCTGATTGAAACAACTTGGGCATCATACACCCTTCAGTTCTATTCCCTCTGTATATTTGCATTTTTTTTCATTTAGAAGATTTGGTTTCACAGAGTTTGCATTTAAATTAAGAAAATGTTTTTAAATATTGATCTATTTTTTAAAAAGCAAATTAAGGCAGGGCAAAGCATGTCCTACAGGTCCGTACACAATAGCAAATGTGAGGACCAAATTAAAAGGTATCAAGTTATGCAATCTCTCAATGGATGATTTTTACTTTTTTCTATTTCCTTACATTTATATCCTACCTTTCTTCCATCATGTAACTCAAGAAGTTACTCAAGAAGTTCAAGTGGTTCCCAGGTAGTCACTTATCCACTCACTGATGATGATGATGATGATAACACCACCAACACCACCACCAGGCTGGCTTATTTTCAGCAGGTGAGTGGCCTCCTATGCCTTCAGACCATACTCTGGAACCATTGTTTTGCTTGAACAGCTAACACTGAAAAACAGGTACAGGAGGGTGCTGCTTCAAGCAGAGGGACAGGGGATACCCCAAATTGCTATATTCAAGTTGCTTTTGTTCTCTGCAGGACAAAATATACAGCCCCCCTTTCTGCCATAAAAAGCAGCTTGGAGGGGGGCGCACGCTTTGACAGGACAAACAACAGGAGGAGAAAAAGTTAAGCAGCTCCCTCACACTCTCTACCACAGCCTCTGATACTGCATTTCCTTTTTTATATATATAAGAACATGCTAGAGAGACATTTCTCATGTTTTCTGTGTAACACAAAGATTGGACCAGTTTATCAATCTTGGGGCTGTCCCTACTATCAGAAAGAGTGGGGTAGCTGCCTTAGGCAGCAGTTGGGGTGAGGAGCAGCAGTGCTGGACCCTTGTCATCTGTCCTAAGGCACACACCATTGCTGGTCATTTCCCTTTGTCAGCAGACAGAGCTCTGTGTGTGATGTGGTCTGCTCTGCACCTAATAAGCTAGCCCACACCCCTTAGGTGTGGTGGAGGATGCTGTCTTGTCATCAACGTTGAAGTAAGATTTAATTGCAAGCATGATTTGCATATGGAATGGGGAGAGGAATCTTATCTTTGGCCTCAGACAGCAAAATTGCTTGGACTGGATCTGATCAAGTTCGATGTAATATCATATTTTTCTTTGTCATAGTATTTGTTTCCACCAAATGTACAAAGCTATCTTTAAAGCCTAGACTGATAATTTTTGTATCAACTTGAACTCGGATTAATGCTGCAGAATACCTCACAATTATCTTCATTTTACCACTGATTGTTAGCCTGAAAAGGCAAGGCTAACTACAGCTAAAATACTTACAACAAATCCTTTTTTGATATAGTTCAATTGCTTTAAGTAAATCCATACACGTCCTCTGAATTGAATGGAAGAGCTGAAATGAAACATAAAATACAAACTATTGTTGAGAGAGGAGACACAGAAAAAACACTTTCCTTAAAACTATATTTCCCTTCAAAACAGTATGTTGCTTCTGAAACCGTATCAGCTTTCCTTGCCTATGAATTCATAGTGTTTTCCTCCAATCTACAACATCACATGTGCAGCAATTTTCAAATACAATTCCTATATAAATACAAAGCATGTAAGATGGTCTGAGCAAATCAGTTTGTCTCACGGGCATTTATGCTCTGTGATATGTTCTCTGCCAATGAAATGCAACCATGTTTACAGTATAGCAGGAAGGCCGTTCTGTGCAAGGAATGTGACGGCACAGATTTTAAGAGGTATAATTAAGGTCACAGGCAGAAAGTAAATATGTAAAATGTAATTTGCAAGCTGGAACCACTCCAAGAAGTAAACACTCAAACTATCCAATATTTCCAGAGATGAGGTTTAATTATTTTAGTTTTAGAATTTCTCAGGAAATAAATAGTTACCAAAAAAAAAAAAAAAAAAAAAGGAGTCCAAATCAGACATCAACATTTGCTTATTTAAAGAGAGACCAGAGAGGGATTAACAGGTTCTCTGTTAACTATGCTAATTCTATAACACTGCTATGCTTGTTTTAATTCTACCATTAGGTAACGAATATCCTTTAAAATCAGACTCATAGAACTGTAGAGTTGAAAGGGACTCCAAGGGTCATCTAGTCCAACCCCCTGTAATACATGAATATTGACTCAATCATACATGACATATGGCTATCCAACCTCTGCTTAAAAACCTGCATGGAAGGAGAGTCCACCACCTCTCGTGGGAGTCTGTTCCACTTTCAAACAGCTCTTACTGTCAGAAAGTTCTTTCTGATGTTTAGTTGTTTCTTGTAACTTGAACCCATTGGTTTGGGCCCTAGCCTCTGGAGCAGCAGAAAACAGCTTGCTCCATCTTACAGCCCTTTAGATCAGGCTTACTCAACCTCAGCCCCCAAGATGTTTTTGGCCTACAACTCTCATGATCCCTAACTAGCAGGACCAGTGGTCAGGGATGATGGGAATTGTAGTCTCAAAACATCTGGAGGACCAAGGTTGAGGAAGCCTGCTTTAGATATTGGAATATGGCTATCTATCTCTTCTCAGTCTCTTCTTTACCAGGCTAAACATATCCAATTCCCTCAACCTTGCTAATAAAATGGAAAAAACATCAGCAATTGCACACCAAAAGAAGGAAAGGAAATGGTTGAAAACAGACTTCTATGGCATAACACTGATTTATTTGCTACATTTGTATCCCATTCTTCCAAGAGGTTGGGGACACTTTTTTATCTTTACAACTAAATCAGGTACATGAGCCAGAGGACAGTGATTTCAATTAGGTGCATGTAGCTGTTTCTTGATTTCTCCCAATGTAGCTTCTCCTGCAGTGGTGCAGCTAAGATATCCAGGCCTAAGTCCAGGGACTTGCAGCTCAGGGGGCCCTCAAATTACCACCCAAAGAAAAGGAAATGGTGGAGGCAGAGGCAAACATCAGGCCCAGCACCAGCATCTAGGCTGGCATGGGCAATCTGAAGTTCACACTAGTTGCCACAGTATCCTTTCTTTCTACTTGTTTTGTTTTTTTTAAAAAAATTGCCAGTGGGAGGCCAGCCAGACACATAAGGGATTACAGATGCTCATTTTACTATTAAAAGAATATTGTCCTTTTCTACAACAAAATCTGTTTATCATCTGGGAAGCAGAAGCATACTCCATTTTATTCCTGTATTCATGATGGTGCTATGCTTTAAGCGAGTCTTAAAATGAGAAATTGCAAGTGCTCTGTATATTTTTCTCATTTATCGAGGTTGGTAAATGTGTTGGGTTTCTTTTCTTTCTTTCTTTTTTGGTGCGGGGAGGTCTGCTCTAACTTATCAGGAAAGAAAAAGCAGTTGGAAAGTACAGAATGGTGCTGGGAGGAGATAAATGTTAACAGCTGCACCACTGTTTTCATGCCTCATGAAATGCCATATCCAAGAGTCCCTCTAACTTTAGGGTGCATTTGAGGGGTAGAGTGGCAAGGGGAGCTGCAACAGGGAAGGTAGGGTTGAAAAGCCGCAGGGCATGAATGGCTTTTTGGAACCTGGCCCAATTTTTGTGACCTCCTAACATAGGATTTCCCCCCTTTGTGAGGAAATATCTGGGCTGCCATGCCTACCTCCAGTTTTGCATCCAGATCTGCATCTGAGGCCACCACATGTTCATCCTCCTTCTTTCCTGTGACTTTGATAAGAGTTTGTTTTGTCTTCCAGTATTTCTGCTGCATTTTATTGACCACAGACTTCTCTTGGCCTTGGGCATACCGATCATAAAATTCCCTTGAATAACTGCTAGGAAGCAAGATGCTAGTTTATTTACAAGAGATTTAAGAGACAATTTGAAATCATGTAAGATATCATATAAGCAGCTGTAATGTTTCTAGGGGTTGCTCGTGCGTAAATCGGCGCCACACCTGGCTGGGTTGCCTGAGTGAACCCTTTCTGTCCGGACAGCCACTCGCCCGTGGCTGTCTCAATCGCTGGCAGAATCCGTCAGTGGGCGTTTCTTGAACTTCTTCCAGCAAAGAAGTTCTTTGACGCCTAGTCTCCGCCTACTCTCCCTACGCGGAAGCCTTCTGCGCAGGGAGGGTGTGGGCAGCGGAGGACCTGTGCTCTCCCCGCTGGTCCCCGGCGAGGAGTCATGGAGCCACCTCGCCGATTCCCCCATCTGCCCCCCTTCTCCACTGGTGCTACGCTGATTTCCTTCCCCAAAAGATGTGCTGCTTCTCTCCCTCCTGGGACGCTCTCCGGAATCCATCTGGAGCCCTCCCTCTCCCCCTGGCTCCGATGGCAGTTCCCTGACAGCAGCATTTGATGCAATATCTCTGTCTGTATTTACATTCCTTGTACAGTTCTACACTGACTTGCATTTTCCCAACCTTAGCTCCTACTACAATCACCCCAGTTTTCCTGGCTTCTTCATACTTAGGGGTATGGATGAACTATTCTGCAGCTAATGCATTATAGCTTGAATTTTTTTTTGTCAGTTTTAAGAAAGGCTGTGCCTTAACTTCGTTACTGCTACAGATACAGATACAAACACAAAGAAATCTACTTACTATTTGTGGTCGTCCATCTTTTGTTATTTTCTTCAAACACTATGAAATAAGGGGAGAAAAGCACAGCAAAATGATTGATGTGATTATGCATCCCAAACCTTTGTCGTGTTTATACTGTTTACTTTGAAAAATATAATGCATAAAGCAGTTTGAAATTATAGAGGGTATTTCCAAAACCCCTCTGTGTTGCAATATTATCCATTTCTCAGAGAAGATAAATTCTTGTATCCTCAGTGAATCCCAAGGATTCAGCTAAGTTCACGTATGGATAATGAAGTTCTCCTTAGTAAATGTTATTGCAGAATCATCACATTTTCTTTTGCATCACTGGATGAGATCATTTCAGTTATGGTAGCCCTAAACCATGGCACAGACGACATTTAGCTGACAGATACCAATTATGCACTATATAGAGATATATATCACAGGATATATAAGGTATAGATATTCAGCAGTTTCACTATAATAAACAAACAAGAAAAATAAGCTCTTTTAGGGCCATTTTTGCCCCCTTTTGTGCCACTTCCAGGTTCATGGTGATGCACATGTGCGCCACCACACATGCCTTGAATGCATGGGAATGGGGAGTTGCCTGTACTGCCCCTGGTACTGCTGGATATATACTTCATTTAATGTTGAAAAAGAGGGCGACTGGAACACATCTAACAACTCACATAAACTTTCAAAATGAAGATATAAACCCAGTAAAGGTACAACACTAGATTCTTGCAACTCATTAGGTGCAAATATGGAACCTATCTTAGAACACATGCCACACCCACCTTTCTATGGAGAAATTTTATTCCCTCCTCCTTTCCAGTTAACCATGATGCTACATAACAATTACACCAACACAAACTATCATCAACATAAATCAGGTTCCCTCATAAGCCACCTCAAACCATGGTTATATTTTGGGCTAGTAAAGCACTAGGGGTAGTGTTCATCATCCATGCTAAACATGGCTGACACAAGGAATAAAGCTAGCAAGTATTATTTTTTAATATATATTTAAATGTCAGTAAGAGACAAGGAAAATTACCTTTTCCATTTATACTTTGGGGCTTTCAAACTGTCAGAAAACATTTACCTTTGGAAACAGCATTTTACATGAAAATAGGTTTTTTCAACTATATAGCAATGATTCACAGGATTGTGTAATAGGCTAAACATCAATTTAAGCCCAGCTATGCTGATGGTATGTTTTGTATGGCAGCCAATTACCAATGATATTAGTTTCATACCAATCATGATATTTACATTTACATGTACTCCCACTGCAGTAATGGAAATACTCTAAAAAGGAATGAATATATGTAAGATTGGCAATAACTAAGACTATAACATGCTTTATTTCCTTCATCCTTGGGCTACCTTCTGTTCATTTCTTAATCATAAGGGTAGATGGATGTCTTAATCACATATTCTGGACTGTGACTTCTTTATGAATATCCCTCAGCTTCTCACAAAACAAGACGGCAGCTGCTATCTTGAATAAAGGCCAAGGGGGGGAAAACTGTTGCTGCCTTAGAGCTATTTCATTTCTTCAACTCTTGAGTAAAATTAGTGGAGGATAAGTGCAAAAAAATGTTGCTAAACAAAGTACGGTAACTTCATTTTCTAACTGCTTTTGATGCAGGTTTGTTTTTATAACAATCCACTATGCTGTTAAGGTATCATTTGAAGAACCCTTAGATTCCAATAGCCTAAAAGGAATACTCCTAATGGAAGAGGCAGGATTTGGGTTTTGCAGACACAATTACTTGTTTATGCAACCAGACAGGTAACAAATATGAAAACAAAAAGCCTTTCATTGTGACCTGACTAAGCTGTAGCTTGTCAGTGGCAGCTATTTTGTTTTTTGTGTTTTTAAGATCCTAAATCTATCACCAACTAAAAAGCAAAAACAAATACCCTCTTGCAAAGTATTCAAGTTGATGGCTGCAATTTTGCATCAAAACAGTTGTTTGGGAATCTGTAGCTTTTATAATGAATATTCCTCCAGCTGTAGTAAAAACCTAGTTAGCAACTAATAGCTAGCAAAAAATCCTCAATGAATTTAGAAACTTCTTTCTGCAATACAAAATTCTCAGTTATAAAATGTGAAATGCTTTTTGCTCCTCTTACTCAGCTTTTAAATTTCAGGAAGAACAGACCATGCTTCCAATGCTGTCCATTGCAGCTGCAGCAGTTTCTTGAACCGCCAGTACTGGGCCCCGACCCAACAGCTGAAGACCTATGACAGGGGTAGTCAACCTTTTTATACCTACCGCCCACTAATGCATCTTTCTTGATGGTAAAATTTCCTTACTGCCCACCAGTGCTTGATGGAAGGAGAATTCAGCTTGTGCCATAGAACCCCCTACCACCCACCTAGAATCCTGAAACGCCCACTAGTGGTCAGTAGGGACTAGGTTGACAACCCCTGACCTATGCACTAGAGACATTTCCCCCTCTTTTTCCTCTAAAATACCAGAATCACACCCATATACCATATGCAAAATTCCTTGAGGCTCCTTTCAGTTGCAAAAGTGATTTCTCACACAGCACAAAGGCTGTAGGATGTCCAAAAATCCTTGAGGTGCACAGACCTAGCTTCAATTGTTCTTTAATCCTATACCTGAACTACTTATAGCCCAATTCTAAACTCATTTAACTAGACTTGTGAAAAATATGTTTACCTTGCTCCTGGAAGATTAAATGCAGAAGTCATCCAACCCTTCTACACTGGAGCACATGGGGGAGAATACATTCTTCTGTACAGCCAACATACGCTTGATTAACTATATGTAACCTTTTAGATCCCTCAGTACCATTTTGCGTTTCTGTTTCACTACCTTGTGTTCAACACCCTTAGCCAACACAGGGTGTGGCTGATAGAAGGTTCGGCTTTTATTTAACTGATGTGCCTTAAACTTATTTCTACCCAGGTCACTACCCAAGTGGTTCTTTCCCCTGTATAATCAGCCACTCTTGTAAGCTCTACCCACCCCACAAAATATTCCCTTCCCCATTCTTTCTGCTTTCAGGCTCCCAGTGCACCCTCTCCTTCAGCACTTAACTTCAGAAAACATGCAGAGAGTTTCTAGCTGTCCCTAATTTTGCACAAAGGTTAAAGTAAAATTAGATGTCAGGGGTCTTACAGGGGTAAAAGAAGCATTGCTGGACCAGGTGCTTTTAGCAGGTTGGATAATAAAGAAAACTGAAGGCTGAGGAAAGGTAACAAATGGGCAGGCCAAGAAGCAAGAGGAACAAAGGAATAAATACAGACAGGCTAAGGTGAAGAGTGGGGGGGGGGTAGGGTGGGGTGAGTTACAGCCAAAGATCTCCAAGCATAGACTGTTGGCTGTTCCACACAGCAGCCTCATCCTGCTTCTTGTCAAATATAGGTCAGCTTTGCAAATAACCCAATTCCAGCAACTGTTGGGACCAATGGGAAGGAAAATATGAAGGAAACCACAGTGGACAGAAAGAAAAACTAAAGATACCCACCCACCTTTTGCATTGAGTGCAGCAGGCCTTGTGATTTCATGATTCCTCTGGCTTGGATTCTCCCACTCCTACCCACCCCTTTTGGACTGCTCGGTCCAACAGTGACCTTTGCTACTGAGGTGGTCTAGTCAGGAGAAACCTGCGGTTACAAGGGGTGACCACAAAGAGAAGGTTTGTTATGCTGCTACATTTCCCCGTATTTACTGCAGGTTTAACCAGCCTTAAGCTCTTGCTCCTGCCCTTTACAGTAAACAATGCTATCAATAAATAGGCAAAGTTAAGCTGCTACCAAGAATTTCATAAAGCATTATTGGCTTCATGAAAGGTTTTGACTGCAGAAAAGGATAGGCAGTCAATTGACTGGCAAGCATATATGGTAAAAAAAAGAGGGTGAAAATAGATTTCAATTAAACAAAATTACCTCTCAGTAGCTTGCTTGTTCACACATTTCCATGTCAACCATTTGTGGCCTAGAAGCTTTCCTGCCTAGATTCCCAGTAACAATTCGACTGCCATATGCAATCCAGGTGTGCAGTTATTTATAAATTTGGTCTGAACGTTGGCAAGGCATATGTGTGTGTGTGATTGCTGACATTAGTATTATCAGAGATGGAAAGTACAACATTTCAAGGACCTTAGCTGTTTGCGATGCTTTAAACCATACTCTGAAGGATTTAATCTAGAAAAGTGCTTTCAAGGTTATACCATTGCAAAGTACTAGCCACCTGCCTTAACAATGGAACTAATATATAATGACTGGAGGCACAGCAAACCAGTTTTTAAAATAAACACAAAGAACAAGTAGAAATGCTACTCTTGACCTGTAAAAACAAAAACCAGGATTTACCTGCCAATTTAAACAGCTGCTTAAAATATTCATGTAAGAAAAATACCGGGGGGGGGGGGGAGATTAACATGGTATCCAAGGTAAAATTTACACACTCTTGGAAACTACTATACAAAGATGTGGGATATTTTGATGCTATATTATAAGCTACCATGACAAGGAAACATAAAAAGCTAAATATATAAAGCTGAAGCAAATAGTCATTGACCTAGTAGGAATATCTATTGGGAAAAACTCTGCACTACACAAAACCAGACCTTCCCCTCAGTATGAACTGAATATAGAAATGACATTCTCAGCCTTCCAAATGAACTGTCAGTTTTAAAAAAGGACATTGTAGCCCTATTTGGGTTTTTTGTTCACACATATGTAAGCGCATGGAGAGGGATAGGAGAGCTGTGCCCACTGATCCTGCCTTCATTTCCCCATCACCACAAACAGGAGCAGAGAGTCTGTAAAGGGAAGAATGATGTGTTTACATTTCCCCCACAGCTGGGAACCTAAGTGATCATGCGCAGGGCACACTCCACTCCCAACCCTGATATTGCTCTTGCCTTGACTGCCCTGGAGGCAGGAAAGCACCTTTAACTCAAAGGGTAGTTTCCTGGACTGTGAAGGGAAGAGTTGCCAAGGATGATCAATGCAACGGAAGTGATGGTGACAGAGAATGGTGGGAAGCGTCTACCGGGGACATTCAATACAACCTGGTCCTAGAAATAATGAGACTTGTCATGGAAACAACTGTACATTTTCAGGCCTCATGCAGTCTTGTTGCCAGGTAATTCAGCCTGCAGCTACAATGAATAGCCACCTGGCATCTCTCAACGCCCATTGCAGTTTAATGCACCTTATTCTGTTGCTATGAAAAGGCTCCTGAACATATAAGTTCAGAAGCAAGCAGCTTCCAAGTATAAAACACTGGCTATCCCTGCTTCTGAGTTACACCAAAGTTTTCAAAGGCCAATGAAACTACCTTAGTGACCAAGTCAGAAAAAGATCCTGAAGCTATTAGCATGAAAGTGAAATTATAACCCAACGTAACAGATATGGGGGTGAATCTTAAAACAAGTGAATGGAATAAATTTCACAGAAATTTCCCATGCACCAATCCCCAAAGTTACTCTGGAGGATTAGGTGGGGGGCTTCTAAATAATGTAGGATATAGCACACAGGCCTCTGGAAAGGGAAGAACAGCCCACAATCAGGCAGAGGCCTGCTCCTAATTTTGGACACACACATCCTTCTCTGTGCTGTTCGTTAGGAATCCTCATCCTACAAAGAGGCTATCCATGGGCAAAGGTGTCTGAAGGAGTGAGGTGGGTGAGTACCTTTCATTTCCCCCCCTTCCATTCACTCCTTTTAGAATCCAAGCCATAGTAAATAGCCAAGGACACACTGGTTGTTCAGCAAGTTAGCTTCTTTTTCTTTTAAAATGAGCAAGTTAATTGTTTCATCTTAAAAATAAATAAATCCCTTACTTGGGATTGGACACCTTATTCAACTATACTGGACCCAACTTCTAGATATTATATAAGCAAAGTTTTAAAGTATGATACATCTAAAGGACATACACAGATTCAGTTCTTACAGAACCTAGTTGAACTTACTGCAAGTTAACCATGTGAAAAAAGAGAAAATGTGGAAAAATAGGGTTGTAATGTTTTCTCCAACAAAATTCGTTGTGCAATGAAGGGCAGTGATTCGTGGAGCAGCAATGATAACTTGCACTTGTTGAATTTTCACTCCAAAGGATTAACTTGCAAGGGTTTGAGATTTAATTAGCTACATTTGCACCCCATCCTTCTTCCAAAGAAGTCAGGGTGGCATACACAAGGTCAAACCATTTTATCACAACTCTGTAAGAAAGGTTAAGCAAGTTTCATGGCCACACAGGAATACAAAGCTAAGTCTCACCAGACTGAGTCCAACATTTATTCAGCATTCCACACTAGCAATTAGCAGCATATATTGCTTTTAGCATAGCCATCTGTTAGTTTTAAAATGGTAACCCACATCTAAAAACAAAATTGGTGACATCAGTCCTAATGAGCATTTGTTGGCTGGGGATGACGGGAGTAGTAGTCCAAATCATCTGAAAGGTACCAGGTTGATGAAGGCTGAAATACTTCTGCCTCCCCACCCCCTACCAGAATGAGGGACAGAGTCCTGTCTGGTCTGGCAATGTGGTATTCTAAAGGATATATGGGTCCACTGAGCGATCCAGTGTAATTTAATGCATTAAGCATTATCTAGATTCAGTGGAACTAAAATGTTAACTTCCAGCCTGATCATGCACCAAGTTTGGCAGAAGAATGCAATTATGAGCGGCTTTCTTGCTTTTATGCTGATACACAGGTATTTTCAACTTCTATTTTTGCATCATTTTTCACACATGATAAACTACTTGACTGGGATAATATTAAGTGTTATTCAAATTTTCTTCAAGAGAAACAATTCTTGGGATCCTGGGCCCAATGAACATTAAACTCGCATAATCATACCCATTCGTTCAGGTTGCTTTTGTCTGTAAGAGTCTTTATGTTTAAGAGCCAAATTTCATATTCAGAAACTTCATGTGGCTATACTCTTCCAAGGATGCTGCAAGTCAGCAATCACATGCTCAAATGTTTCTATTCACATGCTTATATGTTTCCCATTGTTCTTATATATGCAATTGCTTTAACTGTTTTAATATTTGTGACTTCTTTTATATTATATTATATTGTATATTGCTTCTGCATGCTTCATTGGGAAGTGATTCATAAATTAATCAAATGAATAAATACGAAGCTGCATGTGGAAATCTTCCATTGATTTGCTAGTTTCTATGTTTAAAAGATTTTATCTGGTTAACACTGGAAAGCATTCAGTTATGTTATTTACCGTATTTTTTGCTCTATAGGACACACTTTTCCCCCTCCAAAAATGAAGGGGAAATGTGTGTGCATCCTATGGAGCGAATGCAGGCTTTCGCTGAAGCCTGGAGAGCGAGAGGGGTCGGTGTGCACCGACCCCTCTCGCTCTCCAGGCTTCGGGCAGATATCCGCAAGCCTGGGGAGCCCGGCAGGAGTTCCCGCCAGGCTCCCAAGGCTTGCGGATAGCAGCCTCCAAACCCGACCTGGTTTGGAGGCTGGCAGTGGGGAAAGCAGCGCTTCTCCCCACCGCCAGCCCCACAAGCTCGAGGGACAGCGGGGAGGCGGAGCGCCACCTTCCCGCTGTTCCCCGACCTGGTTTGGAGGCTGGTGGTGGGGAGAAGCGCTGCTTTCCCCACCGCCAGCCCCACAAGCTGGGGGGACAGCGGGGAGGCAGAGCGCCACCTTCCCGCTGTCCCCCGACCTGGTCTTGGGGGCTGGCGGTGGGGGAAAGCAGCGCTCCCCCCCGCCAGCCCCAAAGAGCAGGTCAAAAGGAATCCAAAGCCTCCGGAGCCCAGCGGGAACTCCCGCTGGGCTCCGGAGGCTTCAGGTGAACGCACCTTGAATGCACAGAACACACCTTGACTTAGAGGGGGAGAACAATAAAAAAATTTTTTCCCTGTTCTCCCCCTCCTATGGTCCGGTGCATCCTATGGTCCGGTGCGTCCAATAGAGCAAAAAATACGGTACATCATCTGCTTTTGAAGTTGTTTAGACCAGGGAATATACACCATTTTTGAACTGCATGGAGGAAAGAGACAACATATGTTGTGAACTGCCCTGAGATCTAAGGGTATACAAATTTAATAAATAAATATATGTACATTTGACAAATAAAATTAGCATTCTTAGTAGAACAAAATATTCATTAAGCTGCTCTCTTCGGTATACAGCACAATTTATGTACTGAATGATTTACAACTTTATTTTGGTTTGTTCTTCCAACAACTCTCTACAGTACATGACGACTATTTCCATTTTCCACTTGTGGAACCATTATGATGAATAATATTTTTTCAGATAGAAAACTGATGCTGGTGGCATGCCTAGAACCAGATAGTGACTGAAGAGGGCTTAAACAAATGCCTCCTTGACACCCTAGTATATTAAAGTGCTGGGATCTATGAAATGGGCTAGGAAAGAACTTGAGCACCAGTGGAGAAAGACCCAAGCAAAAAAAATGACTGCATATCCCAGGGAGTCTATATCCAGGCCTATGAAGTGGCAGTGATGGGTAGTTTGCTACCTTGTGACAACAGAACCTTTCCAGCTGGTGAATGAGTTGTCTGGCTGGAAGGCAAACTATCATTTATTTGTATATTTGTGACCTGCACTTTCGCAACAAATATCAAGGCAGCTTACAACATAAATACAATGAAATCAATAAATAACTACAGTATCTGCAAAACGTAATTAGAAACATCAACAAAACCGCAATACTCATTGTTTAGTTTGATTCTTTGTTGATAAAAAGTTGCTCAAATACAGTCTGGCATGAATGCCACACTTCCTGTGAGTCTACTTCAGAGATGTCAGAAATTCTCACTTGGATTGGTTTGAAAGGGTTTCCCTAAAGTTTGTTGTCAGAGACATTTCCTGAAAGTTTTGCATGGACTTGTCAAACTCAGGTGAAAACCCTGTTCGGCTATGAAGGTCACAGGATGACTTTGGACAAGTCCCCATCTCACAGTGCCCTTGGAGACTAGGTGGGATATACAATGTGAAGCAATGCATGGAGAACACTGGCAACATGTAAAATACATACAGAGAAGTATGGCTTAGGGAAGGTAGGGTCCTGACAGACTCCAACTACAAAGCTGCTGCTGAAGGGGTCAGAGATTACCTTGCTCTTAAGCCCAAAGAGACTTCCTGCTCAGGATGCCTAGAAACTACCGGGGTGGTGGTGTGTTTGGGGGTTTCTGTTGGGTTGAGAGTTTATTTTGGAGAAGCATTTTTACTGATACTGCAACTGTTTTTGTATTTTTCTTGTCAATACTTTATGATGAATTAGGTAGGGATTGTCTGATTTTATTGCATATTTAATGATGTTTTCATATCGATATTGTAAGCACGGTTTAACTATGGAAAGACAGCATACAATGATGATGAGGTCTAAATAAGCCCCCAGGGAGCTTTCCATCCACCTGTTCTCCCTGTCCTCCTGTTAACCTGCCACTATTTCTAGGACAGGAGTGCAATACAGTTGCCATCATGATCCTAAACATTTCAGATGGTGCAAGTTATAAGCTATAATTCATGATTTCTGCTTTCAGATGATCATATATTGAATACTTAATGGGTCAAGCTACAAATGAGCCTTTCCCCTATGCATGCAGCCCCACCACTCCTTGCAATCAAACCAGTAAGTCTCCAATTAACCATCATTTCCTGTATCATCCAAACCATGAATCTATGGTTACAAACTAGGATATTAAAGCAACTTCAAACCATGGTTTAACATACTGGCTTGTTCCGCAGCTGATAACCATAGTTTTCTGGTTTGGATAAGACTGGAAACTTCCCCATTCATAGGAGCCAACTCCTAGGGGGCAAGGTCCCTTTGCACCACCAAATAATATATTTGAGGGGGCTGGTTCCCCTCCCCCAAAGTTGATAGGCATTGCCATTCAAATGGTGTGCATGTACCACATATTGTGATCAATTATGTGGGGTGCTGCTTACATGCCCCCCAATATGTTATTCAAGTTGGCACCCCGTCCTGATTTGTCTGCTGAATCAGCCGGGAAAGAAGCAAAGGGGCTGAACGCATGTGTGGGCAAAAGGCTCATTCATATTCCAGTTTACGAAGCTGAGACATGACCACCCCAACACAGTCTTTATCACTGGATAATGCAATCTCTAAAACACAGATCAAGACCACACAATTCAGGGCTTGTGCAGTGCCTAGCAGGCACCCAAAGTACCAGTCCTCGGAGCCAACTCTCAGGGGCCGGGGTCCCTTTGCCCCCCTAAAAAACATTTGAGGGGGCTTAGCGCCCACCCCAAGTTAATGGACGTTGCCATTCAAATAGTGGGTGGGTGCCGCATCTTGTGATTATGTGGGACCGGGCTTATGTGCCGCCACCCCCCAATATTTCATTCAAGTTGGCCCCTCTGGTACCAGTGCTGTAGATTTAATCAGTGCTTTTTTTTCCTTTAAAAAAAATGTTTAGGGGTCCTCTCATTTTCCTACTCATATTGAAATTTTGCCCCTCAATGAGGCCAAACTTAGATTCACAAAATGTTTAGGGGTATGCATACCCCCAGGAAAAAAAGCACTGGGTTTAATAATAATAATACCCATTATTATTCCTTATCAGCTTGAATGGTAACACTGTGCTGCTGACCTCAAAAAGTGTCAGTAGCAGCTTCCCTGGCCTGCGAACAGCAGGCGCCCAAGTTAACGACTGAAAGCAAATAATGCAGCAAATTACGAAAGAAAAAAAAAGAAAAACACCAAACCGGGGAGGAGGAAGCAAATGCACCTGCTGGCTGTCATATCTGCTAAAAGGATGAGAAGGGAGGGCGGGGGATACCGAGCAAGCGAAGGGTGAGGCGTTGGGGGGTGGGGGGGGGAAGAGATGCCATTTTGGAACCGGGGGAATTGTGGTTACCCAGGCGAAGCGATTGGGGAGGGGGTTTGAATCCTGACACCCCCCCCCCCCATTGCAGCTCCCTTCTCCCTCTGCCAGGGACGCGCCCCACCCTCGCACCCCGACCCACCTCCTGCTTCCAGGCATCCCCGAGCTATTCGCCTCTCCTCCTCCTCCTCCTCCTCCGTGAGAGACACGCCGCCTGCCGCCTGCCGAGGTGGTTGGTGGTCCCTGCCCGGCATGCGCGGCTCCGCCCTGCGGCGGCGGCGGCGGCGGCGGCTACCGCTGCCTCAGGAGGAAGAACCTGCTTTTCCAGCTGGGCCGAAGCGGCGCTCCTTCCCCACTTACCTTGCCCGCGGCTCTGAGGGAAGAGGGCGGAGGGCGGCTGCGTGCGTCGCCCCCCCCCCAACTCCCTCGCAGGGCTCCGCGGCCTCGCGCCCCTCCTCACAGGGGGAGTCTCATGGCGGCCGCTGCCTGGCCAGGGACTCCCCTCCCCTTTCCTCCGCCCGAGAATGGTTTGCTTTTGTTTTTACCTCACGTCGCCCGCGGCCGCCGTGGCTCCAGGTGTTCCAGCGCCGCCAGCGTCACAATGTTCCTCCGCCCGGGAAGGGAACGGCCCCGAGCAGGGGAGGAGCTTTGGCCGCCACCGCCGCTGCCGTTGTTACCTCAGCCTGCCCCCCAGTCCCGACCGCCCGGTTCCCCTCCTTTGCCTCAGGCGGGCGAAAGACCCGGGCGGCCTGACGGGCTTGTTTGTTCTTCGGGGCCCGGAGGCGCCTGGCGCGGCTGTGGCTTCCTGCGATTGTTCTCCCTATCTCGCCACCAAAGCGCCGAGACGGCACTGCAGCTTGGAAGTGTTCCCGCCTCTCCCAACAAATAAAATAGGGCCCCTGTGCTTTTTTTTTTTTTTTTTTTGGACATTCAACAGGTGAAGCTCGTCCCACTTCACCTGATGGAATTTGTTGCAGACCCTCCAACAAGGGCGTCCTATTCCATGATGATGATATATATTGCCTCAGACACTGGGCGGCTTCCAACATACAGCTGTACCTTTAATACGTTCTGGAAGTCTGTTCCAAAACCAAAGCGTTCCAAAACCAAGGTGCGCTTTCCCATAGAAAGGAATGCAAAAAGGATTAATCCGTTCCAGACGTTTAAAAACAACCCCCCAAACAGCAATTTAACATGAATGTTACTATCTAACGAGACCACTGATCCATAAAATGAAAGCAATAAACATTGTACTGTCGTCACATAATCAATCAATCAGTAGCTGAACTGGGTTCCACACAGTCACAAAAACAAAACAAAGAAGCCGCAAAAACAAAAATGCAAAATAAATAGCAAAAACAGACAGACCTCAGCGTAACACTCAAAATGGAAGTGTGGCACTCAAATTGGAAGCGTAACACTCAAAACGGAGCATGTTCGGTTTCCCCCCAAAAAGTTCGCAAACTAGAACACTTACTTCCAGGTTTGCAGTGTTTGGGTTCCAAGTTGTTTGAGTACCAAGGTGTTTGAGAACCAAGGTACCACTGTATCTAAAAACATAAGTTGAGAGAATATGCACAACTCGCAGACTTAGCATATAGAATAAGAACAAGAAGAATGTAATGTTTAAAGAAGATTGGTAAAACGTTTTATTGAATATATGGGAAATAATTGTATGCACCTGAAAACGCTGGCAGCATTAAGATAAATTCAGCAGTGTAAACAAGTTTAGATGGATGCAATAATGGAAGACTGAATGGTATAGTTTTTTTGTAAAATGTGCAGGGATGATATGTAAAATGAACCATGGAAAGAGAAGAAGGGAAGTCACTGATATCTTAAGGATGCAAAACAAGTATTTTAAATTGTAAAACAGAAAATTTAATAAAAAATATATAAGACAAACATAAAGCATTTTAAAAAAAACCTTCCCTATACAGGGCTTCCTTCAGATGGCTCAGGAGTTAGATAAGTCCATACCCTCCAATGGAAATAGGGAAGGAAAAGCGGGACATTTTGGGGTCAAAACAGAAATCAGGATGGCTTCTGCAAATCCGGGACTGTCCCTGGAAATTAGGGATACTGGGAGAGTCCGTTGCAGGAGAAAAAGCATAGTAACCCTCTTCCCGCTTTATTTATACATCTATATACCACCTTTAATCCTCTTAAGGGTCTCAAGGTGGTGTGTGCATGGTTATCTCCTCCTCCCCATTCATCCTCACAACTTCCCTATGAAACACGTTAGGCTAAGACATAGTGACTGGCCCAAGGTGAGCTTCATTGTGGCCAGGGGTGCCAACTTGAATAAAAGGGGAGGTAAGCCCTGCCTTGCATAATTGATCACATCACGCGGTGCACACACACCATTTGAATGGTGTTGCCCATCAATTTTAGGAGGTCCAATATTTTAGTGGGGGGCCGAAGGGCCCTTAGGAGTTGGCTCCTATTATTCATGGCTGAGTAGGGATTCCAACAGCTTCCCTATGCAAGAAACAGATTTGAAACATCGGTGTATTTAGAAATGTGCCTAGAGACCAATCTTTTCCAAACATGGCGCCCTCTGGATGTTTCATACTATGACTCCCTTGAGCCCCAGTCAGCGTGGCCAATGGTGTGGTGGGAGTTGTAGTCCAACATTTCTGGGTGCCAGGCTGGCCTAACCTCTCCTCTGATTTACACTCATTCTAATTAGCAGGCACTGCAGAAAAGTTGTTTTCTGGGCGGCATCCAAAAATAGCAAAAAACAGTTTACACTTGCATATTGGAAGGAAGGATGTGGGGGATATAAATTTAATAAATAAATAAATATATCCTGCCATTGGTTTGTCTCTGGGTAGCATGATCCATCTGGAAAAGAGAAGAGAAGAGAAGAGAAGAGAAGAGAAGAGAAGAGAAGAGAAGAGAAAAACCTATAGAGAATATAAGATGGTTTACAGTGGGGGCTGCTCCATTAGGTATATGGGGCACTATCCAACCATCCTCATATTGCCCTCAGCTAGCCCTCACCTGCCTGCCTGCCTATGTACAACCAGTCTAGAGAATGGCACTGCGTGTCGGTTTCCTGCTCAGACTCAGCTTACCCTTTGTAAAACTTAACAGGAAAGCTGAGGTCAAAACTATAACTGGCACTTCCAATGAACACGAACCACCGCTGTCTCATTTCATTTATTTGTATGCCGCGTTGCCACACACCCAAAATTATGCTCAAGGCAACTTGCACAAAGAAAGCAATATATATCTAAACAAAATGGTACAAAAAGTTTCCTAATAACATAGCCAAGCAACACAATAGGAAACATAATAACTTACAAAAAACAACATTTCAGAACTATAAATATAACATGATTACATAAACAACATCCAGGATCCAATAACAAAAATAACAAGGGAACTTTGCAGTTTCTGCTTGGTCCTAGAAACACCCCTTTCATGATGTTGCTCTCAGTCCTTCTCCTGTAGCAACTGTCTGTTTAACTCCCCATTCCACTTTACTTCTAAAGATCATAAAAACTCAACTACACAAGCAGCAGCACTGAGCATGTAACATCTTTTGATTCTTGTTTTGAATGCCTAAGTTTCAAATAACAATTATGTGTAACTGAACAGCAGCTGGTCCAATAAGTATGTGTAGGTTTTTGGCATTAGAATCACAAACCTAAGCTTTCCTCTAAAAAAAGTGAAAGTTTGAAGATGGACGTTAACAGTTCAAGAGGTAAAATATAATTATGAATATGTTACTTTAAAAAAAATAAATCCAACATCACTTCTCTGCTATCTCTGCCCATGTCCAGAATTTTCAGTTATAAATGTCTGTTGTTATATGTTGCAATTGTACTGTTTTGCAATTGTACTGCAGATGGCTCATGGAATGTGAATGCTATCGTTTTAAGAACAGTTTCCTTTTGTTCCTGCTGGGGTTTAGTATAGTGGTTTACTTTTGCAATATTCTCATTATTTCAACTTCCACTCTCTTCCATATCTTTATATAGTGCACTGTAGTGCACGCTGTTCACCTTCCATTTAATTTTCTGTCACTGATAGCCTTATTCCTTTGCCAATATTTTGGTATGCAATGTAGATGCAGACAACAAAGGAACCGTGGGCTGCTTTTAATTTGAATAGCAAGAATGAAACATCTGGAGTGAAAATCTAGTGGATATTCTGTGGAAATCTAACTTACACAAGATAGGAATATTCCTTTCTTTCACTGAAATGGAACAACATAGTGGGAGGATAAGACATCGTGAGTTCTCACTTTAAAAGAACAAAATCTGCCGTTTATGCATCCACTTGAAGTGTTAATTTGTTCATGCATTTATTACATAAATAAAATTTTAAACTTATTTTCATCCTTGATTTCATTAAGCAGCACAACTGCTTTGATTAGTCATAATTCAAAATGAACTTTATAAATCTATTCCTAATGCAGGAGAGATTTTGTTCACATTAAGGATACTCAATTTAAATGCACTTTATGATTGTCACACTACTTATGATTATATTACTCAAACTGTTGGGTACAGGCATTCATCATTTGCAGGGTGAGAAACAATCACATTTATATGTTACTGTTCTTCCAAGGACCTTAGAGTGGCACCTATGAGATTATTTCATTCTTCATAATAACCCTGAGTTCTACTACCCTCTCTCTCTCTCTCTCTCTCTCTCTCTCTCTCTCTCTCTCAAGCAATCAATAACAATTGTAATATTACCTCAGGGAACAATGTGAATGAGCCTGCACATACCTCAAGCTCATACTTTGCCTTCTTTTTTTGCACCACAAAAGTCTAAATTCAAGGAACTGTGGTTTGGTTGAATTATGATAACAATCCAGGATCAAAAGCATGTTTTCAGATCTTGACTTGTTCCAAAACTGATAGTGAATACAAACCATAGTTTACTGGGCTTGGAGGTCACATGGAAGAGCAGTTAACTTAAAAGTGAACTCCTTCCACATAGTGGGAAATGATAGCTTTCCACAAAATCTGAACATATACATATACACATACATATGTACCTTGGTTCTCAAACCTTTTTTTTTAAAAAAAATAATTTTTATTAACCGGCCAATCAAATCAAATTAAATCACATCACATAAATTCCGAATTACAAAGCCGAATTTTAAATTTTGTTGGGGGGACCCATATTTCAAGATCCGAAGGGGGATTCTGATCATCTTCTTGCTACTGCGTTAATATCCAAATCAGTCCAAATCAGTCCAAACAGAGTTCATAATTCTATCCAGTCTTATCTTGCTGTTTCCACATCACATCTTGTTTATATATTTTCTCTTTTTTCTTTATGATCTCTTCTGATAGTCTCCTTAAGCCGATAAACACCAATAATAATAATAATAATAATAATCCTGTGTGAATTTTCCGTTCTTCCATTCCTCAAATCAAGATGGTTTCCCTATATCATCGCCTTCATAGATAACATCGCTCCTTCCATCTCGCAAAGCTGTCGCTCTTAAGCCCCTCTGAGGAGTTTCACCCACAATATATAAACAGCTCTATTTCTGTCTTTCTCCTCCCAGACTCAAGACCTCCGACAGAACTTCCCAATATGGCGACGGCATTTTTAACTGTGTCATTCCCAAGCTCTTATACATTCCTCACTCTTCTTAAAACATGCTTTGGTTTGAAAGTTTATCTCCACATAGCCTTAAATCCACAGCTTAAGTCCTTAAAATGACATTTCTGACTCGTGACTCGTGAGGGGAGGGGATTCTTGTTAATCACATAAGAAAAGAAAGGAAAGTTCCCCCCCCCCAGTCATTTGCCATACCGTGTCTTGGCGTATCTTCTCATGTTTATTTTTGTCTTGTTTTATCAGAGATCTCTTCTATAGCAGTCTTTACTCCCGTCCTTCCTTGAAATATGTGCATTCCTTCATCCAAATTGTTTTCTTTTGAAGTTCTAGCAGCTAGTGGGACGGCGTCCAGGAGTGCCAGAATCCCACAGGAGGGCTTTGTGCCTAGTGCCCCCATCCCCACAAGTTTGGGGGTGGTATAGGGCACAGCAGGCAAAGGCAGTCCCCCCCACTGTCCTGGGGGAGTTAGAGAGGCTAATTACTCCCATCATAGCCTCCAAATTACCTCGTGTGGGTCGGAGAGATGTTATTGTCAGCCATCTTCCGATGCGCCCCCTAGTGGGCCCCCACCTTGGTTCTCAAACTTAATCCGTTCTGGAAGTCTGTTCCAAAACCAAAGCCTTCCAAGACCAAGGCGCGCTTTCCCATAGAAAGTAATGCAAAATGGATTAACCTGTTCCAGACATTTAAAAATAACCCCTAAAACAGCAATTTAACATGAATTTTACTATCTAACAAGACCATTGAGCCATAAAATGAAAGCAATAAACAATGTACTGCAGTCACACACTCAATCAATCAATCAATCAATCAGTAGCTGAACTGGGTTCCACACAGTCACAAAACCAAACCAAAAAGAGCCATAAAAACAAAAATGCAAAATAAATAGCAACAACAGGCAGACCTTAGCATAACACTCAAAGCGGTAGCGTAACACTCAAAACAGAAGCGTGGCACTCAAAATGGAAGCGTAGGACTCAAAACAGAAGTGTGGCAGTCAAATCGGAAGTGTGGCACTCAAAACAGAGCACGCTCAGCTTCCGAAAAAAGTTCACAAACCAGAACACTTACTTCCGGGTTTTCAGTGTTTGGGTTCCAAGTTGTCTGAGTACCAAGACGTTTGAGAACCAAGGTACCACTGTATATAATCTCAGTACATTACCATTCAGTACAGCCATGTAATTTTTCTAATTCCCCAGTATTGAACAAATTGATTAAGCATTTTAAATTTCTTTAAAGTGTTTTTTCTACTGTCCCTAAAATGAATAAGTTACATTAATTTCAAACAGCTAATGACAGACTTTATTTTCCCACAATTTATTTAGAGTTGCTCTCCACTGCTACACTGAATTATCAGGCCCCTTTCTGCTATCAACAGACGGAATGTCAACTCAGTTTCTTCAATGCTGTCTGGTTTTTGTAAATATCCTAGAATTATCTATCTAACTGGCTTGCTCAGGTTCTGAAATGCAGAGAATTTAAAAGAAGCCCTGATTAGGAAACAAGATGGCAAGAAAAACATCTGTGTAGGTATTAGGGCTGCAGTTGGATTGAAGAAAACGTGGCAACAAACTAATAAGGATATTCTTTTGGAATTCACTGAATCACAAATGGACATCGATGATGCTGAGTCCTATTAACTTTAGGGCCCTTTGCTGGTGTAAACAGGTGTACTGATGTAAAACTAAGAATAAACTATAGAATTTCTGAGCTGGTAACTTGGCTAGTGAATGAGCGCAAGCCAGTTAAAGTTAGGTGCACTTAAGGATCATTGAAATAAATGGGGTGTGAGTGCTTAATGGTGCACAAGTCAACCATTCTCACCCAGGCATATATAATATTTTCTGGATGGTGTTCAATGACTCCAAGGTCTTTTCCCGTAAAATATATTTCACCTATCATCTCTATAATTGACATCAACTGCACCTCCTGCCATTTCTCAGTAGAGCCGTCCTAAGAGGTTTTTCCTCTTTTGAAGAGATTTGCCAACAATTTTTGTTCACTGTCAAGGCTTCTAGGTAAAATGACCTAGTTCTGTGGGGAAATTACAAGGTGTGTTTGAAAGTATATAATGAATGTACTTGGAATCCTTCAGCACCTTCCCAGCTTGGTTTTAAAAATGCCATACTACCTTTTTTTTGGTTTTGCATGTCTGGGAAATAAAGTTCAGACTCAGTAACTCTTTCCCTTCCCAACTTCTCACTGCCTTTTATTTGAACTAATTGCCTACAGTACCTTATAATGTTACAAAGATAAACAAGAAGTAGGACAGGAGATCGAAGAAGATACTGATCACTGGAGTATAGTAAACCAGTAAGCTTCCAGATAGTCTACTGGATGTGCTTAGTGGTAAAAAAAGGACGAAGCAGAAGTTTCCCCCCAACAAAAGATGCATTAGAAGTTTGGTTTAAACATTCTAAAGAAAAATAAAAATATTCCACATAGGTTGTCCCTGTAGATGGAGAAAGGAAGTAATGTCTGACAATCACTCTTGCAGTATGCTCCCCAGGCATTGGTCTGTGGTAGCATGGTGGTCCATTCTTTACCAACAGGCTCAAACAAATCACTACCAACCAGTGGGGCCCATCACAGCATAGTCACACAGAGTCAGAAGTTACTTTGCACGTATGGTCACATCTGTAGAGATGCTTCATGATTTTGGAGAGCTTGTAGGGGGTGATAGAAGAAGGAACTTAGAATTACAGTGTAGACTACGACTGGGGAGCCATTGTTTCTAAAGATGTTGTTGGACTCCCATGATCCCCCACCATTAGCCATGTTTGCTGAGGCCGATGGGAGTCCGGCAACATCTGGAGGGCCGCAGGTTCCTTGGTCCCAGACCGGTGCAAATGCAGTGTCAAATCCAGGAATCGGGTACCTTTATCAGCTAAAGAGGGGACATGGGCTGGGGAGGGTCCCAAGGGCCAGATAGGACCGAATCCAAGCCCTGGGCCTGAGGTTCCTCACCCCGAGGCTAACTCATGCAGGAAGATGCTCTGTTCTCTTTCACATGTTCCATAGTAAGAAGGTGGTCGCTTTGGTTCTTGGGGAACCTATGCCAGAAATTCCAGACAAGGAAGCCATGCAATATAAATGTTTTCTAGTACAGTGGTACCTCGGGTTACATACACTTCAGGTTACATATGCTTCAGGTTACAGACTCTGCTAAGCCAGAAATAGTACCTCGGGTTAAGAACTTTTCTTCAGGATGAGAACAGAAATCGTGCTCTGGCAGCACAGCGGCAGCAGGAGGCCCCATTAGCTAAAGTGGTGCTTCAGGTTAAGAACAGACCTCCGGAATGAATTAAGTATTTAACCCAAGGTACCACTGTATAATGCTTTTAAACCTTTATAGAGTTACACACTTCTTTTAAACACCTTCTTACACACACACACACACACAGCCACTGAATATTATCAGCTGGCTCCCATACTCATCATGTTGCTTGTTCCCAGTCCATCTGTCTCTTATACACGCATGCCACTTCTGTCTTTCCTCCTATATATTTCCTTCTACTGTATCTCCTTCTGAGACCACTATGTGCACAGCAGACAGGAACTTAGAAGGACTCCATTCTCTCTCTCCCGCTCCCTGCTTTCAGCAACCTTCTGGAGGTTATGGTAGTAGCATAGCGAGGTCTCTTTAACGAAAGTCTGAGGGAATGCATGGGCTACAAAGAGGGTGTGTATCTCTTGCTGTTCCCGCCATAGCTAAGGACCAGGCCTGATGTCAGGTGGGCATGGCTTGGCCAAAACAACCTGGTTGGCCAAATGGAGAGTCTTGGCAGGCCTCATCAGGACCATGGGTTGGAGGTTCCACACCCTTGGTTTACAGGGATGTGCTGATCTTTTTCCTAACCCCCACCACCATGAAAATGATTCTGAAAATTAGTCCTAAGACACACAGAGAGAAAGTGAGCGGCTGCAACTTCAGTGGTTAAAGTTCAGCCCTTGGTTTGGCAGTAGATCAGCCAGCTAAGAGCACAATCTACCTGAAAATTGTGGTGTTCTAATTTTCTTTCCTATTTTGCACTGGATATTGTGCTGAAAAGTTTTGTTAGTGACGTGAAGTTTTAACTGGTAGGGCTGCAAGTTAAAGATACACACTCCCTGTGTTTGAGACTGTTTTGTTTCTGGTACACAGTAAGAGAAAGTGAAAAATAAAACATTAAAATGGCCTTTCTCTCTGACTATGAGGGGAAATGTTTGTTTATTAAATTGTAATTTGCTTTTCCTTTCAATAGCTGCAATATTGATCCACTTTTGGTAATATGCACATTAATTTTTTGAATTGGTCAGAAGGCTCATGGTTAAGCCACTCAAAATACTCTGGTAAGTTGTCACCGTAAAATAGGATATTAAGGTCTTTTTGTGTCATCCGCAGAAGATTCTCTTTTACTTCTGTCTCTCTGTAGTAACTTACTTGGGTTGCCAGGTCGCTTCTCCTGACAGCTGTACCCGTTGTCCTGTTGTGAAACAGCACTTGTTTAAAGAAGAAAAACTGTATTTTGTCTGCTGAGAGCTACCAATTGCTGTGGAAAATAGTCTTTCCAACTCCATCTCTAGGTACAAGTGTCACTCATTATCTCATGCACCTTTGCTGAATTGAGAAAAAGTGGCTGCAATTCTGATTTGGGAAAAGTGGCTGCAATGTGAGTCCAACAAAACTGCTATTTTTCAAAGTGCGGATCAATCGCTTATACAACACTAAGGACAATTTCTCTCTTTTTCAGGGCAGAGATCATCTGGCTCAGAAGATAACCTGCACTCTAATGTGTAATAAGGACTGTTTCCTGGACCATGTAAAATAGTTATTATTTTCTCCTCTGAAGACTTATGGCTTAGATTTTCTGGTTCTCTCTCAATAGGCAGTTGACCTAGTCTATCTGGGTTTCAGAAGAGCCGTTGATATGATATACTCTGCAGAACACCACATCATACAGAGTATTTCTGCCAGTGTTAAACTTTATAGGAAACCATTAAAGGAGAGGTGGGAACTGCAAGCCCAGGGACCAAATGCAGCTCTCTGGATTTCTCTATCAGGCCTTCGAGACTCCATCCAGGCCACGCCTATCCTCTTTCAAGGCCATGCCACTCACCTGCCCTGCTCCACACCCTCCTTGAGTGCTTTTGCCTGACTGGAATGTGTTTTAAACTGTGACTCTTGCTTCCTGGGTTGCAACACTGTGGCTGTGTTCACAAGACAGTTTATTCTGTTTTCCTGAGATTTCCCTAACTGTTGATTTCTGCATTTATACTTGATGTATACTGCTATTTGGGACGTGGGTGGCGCTGTGGGTTAAACCACAGAGCCTAGGACTTGCCGATCAGAAGGTCGGCGGTTTAAATCCCTGTGATGGGGTGAGCTTCCATTGCTCGGTCCCTGCTCCTGCCAACCTAGCAGTTCGAAAGCACGTCAAAGTGCAAGTAGATAAATAGGTACCGCTCCGGCAGGAAGGTAAACGGCATTTCCGTGCGCTGCTCTGGTTCGCCAGAAGCAGCTTAGTCATGCTGGTCACATGACCCGGAAGCTGTACGCTGGCTCCCTCGGCCAATAAAGCGAGATGAGCGCCACAACCCCAGAGTCGGTCACGACTGGACCTAATGGTCAGGGTTCCCTTTACCCTTTACCTTTATACTGCATTTTACATGATGTAAAAGCCATTTCTGGAAATATAGCAGAACACAGGGCAAGTTCCGTGCTCATTTCTGTGTCATTTGCACTCTCCTCCTCTGGAAGTCTGTCTAAGGTAAAGTACCCCTGGACTGTTAAGTCCAGTCAAAGGTGACCGTGGGGTTGTGGCTCTCATCTCGCCTTCAGGCCAAGGGAGCCGGCGTTTGTCCACAGACAGTTTTCCGGGTCATGGGCCAGCTTGACTAAACTGCTACTGGCGCACAGAGGACTGTGACGAATGCTAGAGCGCACGGAAACACAATTTACCTTCCTGCCGCAGTGGTACCTATTTATCTACTTGCACGGGCATGCTTTCAAACTGCTAGGTTGGCAGGAGCTGGGACAGAGCAACAGGAGCTCACCCCGTCGTGGGGATTCGAACCGCTGACCTTCTGATCAGCAAGCCCAAGATGCTCAGTGGTTTAGACCACAGCACCACTATAGCTCAATTGAGCAGCACATACCTTCTATGCAGAGGGTTTGAGGCAAAATCCCCAGGTAGGGCTGGAAAAAAATCCTTACTGGAAAACATGGAGAGCAGCTGCCTGTCAGCATAGGCAAAATTGAGAGAAATGAGCCAATGGTATGTTTTAGCACACAGCAGCTTTCTGCCACTCATGCCCTCAACTTGCCTCAGTTTCCCCTCTTGCATAATCTTGTCTGCCAGCATAACATTGCTCTCTGCAGGCAAAAGGGGGTTCAAGAAGAGCTATCCTATCTAGCACAGCAGAATTAACTTGAGGATAGGCTGACTCGGTTAAATTATTAGATCTTGTTATATAATGCCTCTCTGTAATTATAACTGCTACCCTGTTTGTGATTACAGAGGACTTACATTACAGCCTCTCCCTCCTGCTTCTAAATAATCCTCATCTTTCCATCTTTGGTGTTTTCAATTAAGACTTAATGCATTGAAGCTATATTTCCCCTTCCCTTCATGGTATTCATTAGAGGACCTTATATTTTCCAAACTCCACTCCGCTGAAAATAATTACATTAGATCAATATAGGGATGCCCAGTGGATTGTATTACACAGCTCATCGGAAAGTACTGCAAATATATATATTTTCCCCCATAAGGTCTGCATTAACCAGCTCAGTGACCAGAAGTGGGTTGTTGATCTAAGGCTTTTATTTTTAGTGCCTGAAACTTCCACTGAAGGCACCTTGAAGGGAAAGAGCTGCTGGGGGACCATTCTGCAGCAGTTAAGTGGTCTTTCAATTTTGCTTCCTGAAAGAAGATGCCAGTTGTGTTATTGCTATCACAGTTTTTCCAGAGAACTTGGTTGCAACCAGGGTTGCTGAGCTGTAAGATCTCGGGCCCATATTCTCACAAGCAGGTATTAACTGAACATCCTACAGCAGCACTGATAATGTCTGGTGAGTGTGTGAAGGCAATATGTCATGAGCAGGGAACCTATGGCCCATAGGACATTCTTAGATTCCAACTCCCATCAGTCCCAGGCAGCAAGGGGCAATGGTCAAGGATGAAGGGAGTTGTAGTCCCAGAGGATCTGGAAGCACACAGTTGCCACATTTCTGCTTTTGCCCAGTTGTCTCCCTTCCCTAGGTCAGCTTTTCAGGTTTGAATGCTCAGAAAAACCTATCAAAGTTTTTCAACAGATTGATTGATCCAGTTCAGGCAAGTAAATGGATACTTTGCCCGCAGAAAGATGGTGCTTTCCTGATTATACATTGTACCCAACAGCACTGTTGTCCCAATGCCTCTTTCAGTCTTAAAGATTAAGACCAAGGATGGAGAACCATTTGTGGCCCTCCTGATGTTCTCAGACTCCAGTTCCCATCAGCTCCAGCCATCATGGCCAGGGATTATGGGAGCTGAAGCTCAAGAGCATTGAATGTAAGAGACTTTGAGTTTGATAGGTCTGACTAATAACTGTGGTTAAAGTTACACCATAAATTCGGCTCCTTTTCACTGTGTTTCATTGTCCAAGGGTTTAACCTCAAAGCCAGCAAAATTCTGTTTGTATGCAGCAATAGTGACACCTGGCGGCTGTTTGCATTCACCACAATTATTTTGCAATACACAACCTCTGTAATAGGATTGTACAAAAGACTTAACCAGATTACGGTTCTTGTACAGAGCACAGCACATTTTCATGTTTTTTTTTTTTTTTTTTAAGAGAGCACACTCCTCTCTCAACAGCAAGATTACTCCCTCCCATCTAGGGATGTGGAATTTTTTTTTATTCAGTTCATATTTAAAGACATACCTACCTAATTCCTGATGAGTGGAGGATCCAATCCTGCTTGCGTCTGCTTCTGCAGAGCATTCTTTGTGGCAAACATGGTGTGGAAGCAGACCCCTGCAGCCAGCAGGATTTCACCCTCCACTCACCAGTAGGTTTAATCCTACTCAGTTTGACTGTGTGTGTGTTTTCCCTGGCTGGGAACAGGCACATCCAGCCAGCACTCACAATGCATCATGGTTTTTGTTGTCTAAAGGTTGCATTAGTGCTTAGTCATCATCACCCCACCTCTTTGCTTAGCATCATATTTGGGGATTGTCATCCTCAGGCAACTGTCAAGGTCCCACCATTCCCAGAGGGCTCTCTGCCACCATCTCTGGACCCAACACTTCTGACCAGTAGTGTCTGAGGGGGCCCTGGACAAGAGGTGCTGAGTTGAAGTCATGGTTTCAAATACAAGCTGAGTTAAATGCATATCTGAGGGATTTAATTCTGATATACCAAACTAAAGAGAATTCCCGTCTATTCAGAGGTCATTCTGGTATCTTTAGTGAGAATTGCATCACGGACCTAATAGTCTGAAACTGAGCAAATGTGTTTAAAGCCTTAAATATGTTGCAAAATAGGTGAAAAGCATATGCTTTATGTATTTTCCCAACCACTGAAAGAATTACGTGGCTACTCTTCTGGAGCAATTTACAGCTAGGGCTGTGTGAATCTGTCAATTTCCAGTTTCTCTCAGATTCTCATTTTTCAGATCACTAAATTTCCACATCAGATGATGATGATTACTATTACTATTATAAAATCCTAACAAAAATACGTCGCCCTTTTAATGAGCATTTCTCTTAGTAAACACATTTTTTTTGTATGCAGCTTTGACTAATGCACACATATTGGGAAGTAATTTTCCCTATTGTAATACACTTGTGTATTCCCACTAATATAGGCATTTTTAATAGGGTTGTGCATTGGGACTGATAAATTCTGGATCCTGAAATGAACCAGGGTGATTCAAGCCAACCTGGGTTTCCCCCAGAATGGATTGAGTCAGCCCTGGATTACTCTGGGTGCATCCAGGGCAATCCAGGGCTGTCAAAAGGATGGAACAGTTGGCAGTGAAGTGGCTGAGAAGGAAGCATGAACAGGTTGCCAGCCAACATCTTCTCCCCACATTCTCAGCTGCATGTTTACTGTGGTTTGGGTTTTCTGCAAACTCCGCTCTAACATGTACAATGTTGTACACATTGTTTTGTCAGCAAATGGCCTCACAAAATTCAGAGGTGGGTGAATTTAGAAGGACAGTCATCTTTCGGCTTGCCCACTGGTTCAGGAAGAGCAAATTAAGTAGTTCCTCATTAAAATGTAAACAAAGCCAAGTGTCTCCCTGCCCCTGTTTATGACTAATAGCTTCTAACCCTCCAAATGGCTGAGTGGGGACTTAGAAACGTGCCCCCTCACACAAAGAGCTAGCTCTTGATATATACTCGAAAGGAAACCATCCCTTTCACTAGCTATAGGAACTGAAAGACCACTAGTTGACTTTGTCTTATTTTCTGCCATGGAGATGAAGGCTCGAATGGGAAGGGGAGATGTCTGCTGTTGCCCTGAGCTCATCAAAACTCATTCCAGTTAGAAGGGCTCCAGAGACTCACGCTCAAGCAATTAGAATTACAAGCTTTGATGAAACTAGTTCACCGCTGCATTCTTCATTAGTCATTTATGATAAATAGTTCTCAAGCTACTTCAAGCATCCCCAAGCTGCCTATTTTTTCTATTCTCGTGTTGGAAACGCCTCCCGAGATCCAGCCTATCTGCCACATTCCCAGTTTCCACAGCAGGGCTGGGGGACCTGTGACCTTCCAGATATTGTTGGACTGCAACCCCCATAGAGGTGGGTGAATCTGTCAATTTTACTTTCATTTTCCACATCTTAAACACATTTCACATGTGTTCATACAAAGAATCCACAGTCTATGCAACAAATACAGCAGCGTGCTTTTGAGCAGTGCTGCAAAGGCCTTTCCGCACAATCTGGGCTAATCCAACCATTTCAGTTTCTCTTTTCTCCAATCTTAAATTGTGGAGAGAACTACATCTTCTGTACATATACCACATCAGTTTGTACAGGGGCCTCTCCTACTTTGAGTGTTTATTTGTACTGTTTTTAAACCTATTTTCTTTTGTTTTTGTTGTATGATTGCAAATCACCTTGGGACTTGCATGAAGGAAGATTCATGGATTAATAAAATAACAACAAGAAGAATAAATCTTACTCTTACATTTTTTCTGGCTAGGATTGAAGAAACAGCTTTTGGTCCATCTGAAACTAAATCAAAATTGGGCATATTTGCACATCCTTTTATTCCAGCTATTTTCCATGTTTTATTTGCACTGATTCAGGATTGCATTTCTGGAACAATCTTAGGAACATAGGAAGCTGCCTCCTACTGAGGGCTTATCCTTACTTATCTTTTGCCCCGCAGTTTCCAGGCACAGGTCAGTGCTAAAAAAATCTGTGCCTGAGCATGGTTTTTGGTTTGTTTTTATCCTGGAGCTTTCCCCGTGAAAACCCACTCTTTATCACCCATTTGGAACAAACATCACTTCAGGTTTTCTGCAGATTGCGATTTGCTCTGATTAAGCTTTAAAGAACAGGTTTTCATGGGGAAAGCTCTGTAGGAAAAATAGGGCACCCTGACATGGAGCATCGAAACACAGAGCATGCCTGGAAAGAGTGGAGGAATGGTAAGTGTGTTATGATAAGGCTTCAGTGAGACCATTGGTCCATCAAACTCAGTATTGCCCACACAATGCTCTCAGCAGCTCTCAAGGGTTTCAGACAAGGAGTCTCTTCTGGTCCAACCTGGAGATGCCAGAGATTGAACCTGGGACCTTCTGATTTATGGCTCTTCTCCATCCTGGATACCCTATTTAGGGGTGTTCAAATGAAACACCTTTCATGCACTGAGAGGGAGACTGGGGTCTCGTCTGCCAGAACAAGAAATGTTATCCCAGAGTTGCAACCATATACATGTCTATCTGCTTCTTGCAGTGTTTTCCTGAATGGATTCCTTACATTTCTCAATCTGCAGAGTTTGGTGTGTTTTACTGTTCCAAAGTATTTGGTGAGGTTTTACTGTTCCAAAGTATCTATTTCTCATTGGTGAATCAAACACTCTCCAAACCCAGTTTTATGCTTGTCTATCTGTCTGTCTCTAAATAATATATTTGATGGCTGCTTAACCTTCTGTTAACCTGCTCTATTAAAATTCTTCAGACACACAGTAGCAATGCTCATAATCTCCAGTTCATTATCTTAATTAGATCTGTCCTATATTGTCCCACTGTTCATTCTCATTAGTTTTTAAAGGTGATCAGCCTCCAAAAAGGAATATGAGCGGAATTCAGTGGATTCTATTGTGGCTGTTTGGCTCTCATCTACGTTTGGATCTTTCAGGTGTAATAATGACAGCGCTACTGGTACATTTAATTAAAAGTTACTTTCAAATGACGCGAATGCCCATTTTGGAAAATGAAGACAAAATTAACTTGGGGATGTAAAAGGCCTGTAATGGAACTGAACTGAACTGGGCTCTGTATCAAAATATAAATGAGACATGAAAAATGTTGCAAAAACGAAGAACCCCAGAAACATTTTTAAAGCAAAATTCCTGCCTAGGCCGAGAGCAGTTCGTTAAGGGGCAAGTGACAGTTTGTGTCAAGAGGACGATGTATGATTATGTCATTCATTTCATTATGGCCCCATTAACCATTTCCCCTATGTATCATCACAACAGTCATCTGAGGTAGGGTAGGCTGAGAGAAAGTCACAGCCGAAGGCCAGTTACTGCTATCAATGGTTACCTGCCATGATGACTACATTCTACCTCAACTTTCAGAGGTGAAATCTGAGGTTATCAGTGTGCCCTCAGGCAACAACTCCTGTCCTCCCTAACCCCATGCGACACTGGCTGGGGCTGATCAGAATTCAACACCATTTGGAAGGTACCAAGACGGCTACCCTTGCTTTAGATTACAGAGAAATTGTGGACTTGTTTACAGGCAAGTCTTATAAGCCTTTCTCTCCGATGCAAGTTCCTGCATGAAAAGATTAATGTGATTAGAAATTTAGAACACTTTTTTTTTCTGGGAAAAGGCTTCCACTGGCTTTTTGTAGTCAGGCTATTATGTTTCTGCATCGACCAGATTGCCCACTGCCTGATAGTTAACCTCGAGTAGGTAATTAAATAAAATGAAAGAAGAAAGAAGATGAGTGCATCCTGTCTGCTACTCCATCAGGATGAGTCTCTTTTCTTCCCCCTCTGAGTCTGGCAGTGGGGAGGGGCCGGGGGGGGGGAAGGGAGTACGTTTGATTTCCCTTTGTCAAGAGGCAATTGCAACATTCAGCGAGCAAAGAGAAGTGTCACTTTAAACACAAAGTCCAGGCTTGTTCAATCCATAGCTGAGAAAAGCGTGAAGTTGTGCAGCTGGGTGGCGATGCTTCTTCTCAGCAGCTGTCAGTGAAAAAAGGACACAAGCTCTCTCTAGACGTCAAAAGCTTCATCTGAGGATATCATGCGTATCTTCAGATAATGGCAGACGTTTTCAATGCATCCCAAATGGTTCCATTGGGACTGGTTCTATTCAGATCTTTGTAGCTTTCCTGTGTTTTTATTCCTTGGAATCCAGGGGTTCCAGAGGCACCATTTCAGATTTAAGTAGGTGATAAACAGACACCTACATCTCTATTTGCTTATGAGGGCAGAAGACCATGGATGTCATGGGGTTCTGAGGAAGAGTGGGCAGGGAAAGATGCAGACCACCATGAGCCCAGAAAGCTGCCTTATCCTGTCAGACCCTTTGTCCAACTAGCCCAGTCTTGTCTACCCTGACTGGCAAATGGCTCTGTGAGATTTCAGGCACTGAGTCTTTCCCAACCTGAATTGGAGATACCGGAGATTGAACCTCTGAACCTCTGCATGCAAAGCAGATGCTCTACCACTGAGCCTTGGTCCCTAGGTATGAAGTGATTGCTCAGTGGAAGAGGACACAAAGTCATGGTCACATTGTGCCTCTTCTGCTTCTGAACACCTGGCACTGCTGCTGGCTCAGCCTGACCTTTAACCAACCTTCTCTACTCTACCCCGTACTTCTTGACATTAGTCATCCTTGCAGAGCTTGGGAAGTTCAGTAATAATAATAATAATAATAATAATAATAATAATAATAATTTATTTTTACCCCGCCCATCTGGCTAGGTTTCCCCAGCCACTCTGGGTGGCTCCCAGCAGAACACAATAAAACATCAAACATTAAAAACTTCCCTAAACATGGCTGCCTTCAGATGTCTTCTAAAAGTCAGATAGTTGTTTATTTCCTTGACATCTGATGGGAGGGCGTTCCATGGGGTGGGGGCCACTACCGAGAAGGCCCTCTGCCTGGTTCCCTGTAACCTCACTTCTCACAGTGAGGGAACTGCCAGAAGGCCCTCGGCGTTGGACCTCAGTGTCTGGGCTGAACGATGAAGGTGGAGACGCTCCTTCAGGTATACTAAGCCAAGGTCATTTAGGGCTTTAAAGGTCAGAACCAACACTTTGAATTGTGCTCAGAAACGTACTGGGAGCCAATGTAGGTCTTTCAGGACCGGTGTTATGTGGTCTCGGTGGCCACTTCCAGTCACCAGTCTAGCTGCCTCACTCTGGATTAATTGTAGTTTCCGGGTCACCTTCAAAGGTAGCCCCACATAGAGCTGGTTCTAAAGTTCAGGTTCAACATGTCCACGAAGGAACTCAAACCAGTTCACAAGCATCCCTTTAGAAAGCGAACTAGATAGAACTTTCATGGCTTTTTTTGTTGTTTTTTTAAACCTTTAAGCTCTTTGGGTCATAGAGTCATAGAACTGTAGAGTTGGAAGGGATCCTGCGGATCATCTAGTCCAACCGTTTGAATTGCAAGGATATGCAGCTGTCCCATACAGGGAACAAACTTGCAACCTTGGCATTCTTAGCACCACACTCTTAACCCGCTGAGCTACCCAGGCTGACAGTCTTAAGGCTTGAAGAGCATAATGGTTAGGTAAAATAAATTGGACAGTTCACATTCACACTGTGGGTTTCTTTTGCCTTAAGTATGTTTTAATACCCCGACACAGCAGCTTGTAACATTCTGAATGCTGATCAGAGTATTGCTGTTGTTTACTGCTGCCAGATAAGTCCATGGGAACTTACTGATGAAGGAAGGGGCCCACCAAAGAATGCTTTGCCAAGCCCCCCACCCACAAAAACTGGATCCATTTCTTCTTTTCTCCTTCCAAAAGAACATGGCCTCCCCACCGCAATGAGCATCAAGAGAGATCTGTCATGGACATAAGAAGGCTTTTTTTAAAAAAAATGCCTGTGACTGATCCGTTGGAAAATATTTTATGTGACTTTGACCAACTGAGACTTTTTAATGTTAATATCTGCAGGTGACAGAAAATATGCATCAACTTTTTTTTTTTTGCCACACAGTTTTGATCTACAATTATCTCTTTGAAGATTGGGAGAAGCATAGCATACTCACTGAAACAAGCTCTTCAAGGAAATAAGAAAGAGTGAGAGAGATCGAGAGAGGGAGAGAATTTGATCGTCATGCAAGGAAAATATCAAGATGGATAGAATGCAGAGATGAACACTAAATGTCAGTCTCTGGACTATAATGAAAATGGCCTGCATTCCTATTATTTCCTGTCCTCAGGTCTCATTATAGTCATTTTACCAATGAATACATGCATAGTATGCTATTTCCTTTTCTCATTACCATCTTTGTCATGGAAAAGAGGCTATCAGAATCTTAATGACTCAGTTATTTAAGCCATTTCTGTATTCTTTATATTTTGAACAACCTCTCTGTTTCACTTCTTCCCCACAGGTTATTAATGCCGAGAATGGGAATTGCCATCAAATTGCTGAACAATGAAAAGGCCAAAGTATCAGGATTGCTATTATCTCCGCAACAAAGATTATAACAAGAGCGAGAAAGAGGGCCAGGATGAATTCAGCGCGTGTCTCCCCAAGGCAACTGACATTAACAAATATGATAAAGAGCTGGATCTGAAGTCCGTGGAAGTGAAGGGAAAGACTTCCAAGGTCCCAAAGTTACTCACCCTGATGATGAGGTGCTGCGTTAGCGTTGTTGTGTTAGCTCCCTACTTCTGCGAATGGTGTGGAAGTTCCAGGGGCAGTTTGCCTTCCTTTGAAAGCAGAGCTCACTAGAGGCAGAGGGCTAAGCAGGAAGACAGCCTTGAAAGAGAATGGCATCAAACATCCGCCTCCCTATATATCTTTTAGCTAAATCCCATTTTGAAAACACACATTTAAATGTGGTGTGTGTGTAACAGGATTTCCTTGTGACTGGTTTCCTTGTGACTGAATAAAATTATACTGTGGTCCAGGTTGTATTGGTGTTTCGCAACTTTGACCTGTTGCAGGACCTTAGCAGAGCATACGCAGAGTTCCAGAAAGCAATCATTGCAGGCGGGATGGACGAAGCAGGAACAAGACGCTGCTACTAGTAACTCTAGTTACTTAGAGGTGTTTGTTATTTACAGCAGTCTCTACAAGTTACTATATACAAGAACAGAAACGGATCTTAACTAGCTCTCTCTTAACAAACTCCAAATGACTCTCAGAACTCAGAACACCACACTGACCAACAAACACTCCAGTGAGTAAGGTCATAAGTCATCATGCCTCTGTGAGACCTCCAAGGCTTCATATCTCTAGGCAGAATAACTCCTCTCTGCTCAGTCATCTTGGCTTTCGGCCAACGCTTAATTGACTCAGTGTGAAGCTGCACAGAATGGCACGTAGTCAAAAATCCCAACAGGTTGTGTGTGCTGATCATGGAGGGATGAATGTCTTGCTTTGCTTTGTAGATCCCTGGAGGGTAGACTTCATGACTTTGGGGTTCATCTCCATACTATGCTTTCTGATGTAGCCAAAATGGCACCACCAACATGCAAGATAAATGTATTAGTGTGCTTGGAGGAGCCTCAAAATTTGCAGAAGTACAATGAAATTAGAGTTTTAGAAAATATGTAAGACCTCCCCTTCAGAAAAAAAACACACCAAAAACCTTAATGAAGTCAGAATGTTCTCAGTGCCCAGAGAATACTGCCTGATGGTTTGGAGGGGGAGAGGGAAGGAAAACAGTTGGTGGGAGGAGAGGGAGACTAGAATACTGAACAAGGAGCCTTCCACATTATAAAACAAGGGTAGCCAACCTGGTGCCCTCCAGATGATACAACTCCCATCAACCCTGACCATTGGCCATGCCAGCTGGGGCCAATGTGAGTTGGAGTCCCATGACATCTGCAGGTGTCGAGGCTCTGCTAAAGCTTTGGGAAAGCTATTCCTCCCCTGGCTGCAGCAAGAGCAGAGAAAACAAGGTAGAGTCTTTTTTTTAAATGAGTTTTATTCAATCCTAATAGTGAGAGACAAAAGAACGCAACAAGCCTCAACAATGGCATTGCTCCAAACTGGGCTCCACCTCCCTCCTTCTGTCTGGAGTCCAGGTTCCCGGCTCGATAACACAGTAAGCGTAGGTAATTAAAAAGGAGGATTTATTGCAAAAACAAACAGAGAGCTCCAGGCGGCTCTGACAAAGCCGCTGACATTATCACTCAAGATGACCCTTCTGAAGACTCCTTCCAGTTCCTACAGAAGATATTGAACCTTCGCCCCTTATGTCTCTGTTTTGCTTCCTGTCCAGCAGCCCTCCCATTCGCTAACTCTTCGGACTTACTGGATCAGCTCCAACCTCTTCCTGTCCCGAAAGACTGCCTCTGTGTCTGTTTGCACCTGTTTGAGCTTCCTGAGAGCTTTGGCTGTGTTCCAGCCCACTCTCAGTTGTTCCCTTGGCAACCGGCTGTCCAAGGTCAGAGGGAGTCAGCGCTGGCAGCTCTAGCCTCTGCTCAGCCTGCATCAATTCGAAACCTTTCTGTTCTGCCAGTATTCTGCAGCTGGCTGTAAAGTTCCACTTGGTGCTGGCTCGTTCCTGATACCTTCCTAGCAACAGCATCTTCCCTTACGGCAGCCACTCGTGGCCAGTTGTCTCTGAGTCCTTTGTTCCTATGCTCTTAACGAACGCTGCGTTCTGGGAGAAGGGGGGGGGTCAGAAATATTTTCCAGTGACAACGTGTCATCTGGCTGCCCTGCTGCAGTTCCCCCCACTTCTTATAACACTTCCCAACTTTTCTGTTTGTCTCTCTCTGAGCTGTGACTTTCCTCAAACCCCTCAAACCTTCTGTAATTCAAGGCTGTCTCCCTCTTCTCCTGCAGCGTCAGGAAAAGGTGTGTGTGTGATCTCCACCATTCCTTCTCCTCCATCTCACCCTCTTGAGTCCAATTCCTAACATCAGGGCACCTTGTTGGCTACCCCTGCTGTAGCATTTTGTCCCATGTCCGACTTGTGCTTCTCTTGCTTGGGCATCAGAGCCAGTTCAAAAGTTATATTGTACCAGGCACAATATTGCAGAGCTGAGATTCACTAGCGGGCTCTCTCTCTCTGTAAATGCTCATCAAATAGCAAAATCCAGATTGCTGGCACATGGATCTCACCCACAGTCAGATCCAGGTGCTCCAGAGATCACTTCAGGTCACTTTGAGAGAATCATGTTGAGATGCGTGAGTCAGCAATTTGGTGTTAACATTATTAGTGGGTATGCAGGAAAGCACAAGTAATTTGTGTGCATTCACCATGCCTCCCGCAGTGTAAAACTCAAAACAGCCCTTGGGCTGCCTGTGTATTAGGGGAGATGACTCTCAAAGGGTGAGTCACCCGAACAGCCACGATAGCCCACCAGGACTACAATGTCTCATTGCAGATCTGTAAAAAGAAGAATGGAGAAATTAAAAGTGACATTTTTAAAGCCCTACCTTTATAATCCAAATGTATGTGCAGGGAATTTAATTAGCGTCATAATTTTTCTAAGTTCAAGCCATCCCCAGAGTAACTTTAATGTAACTTCTGAAATTAATTAGAGCATATTATTTCTTAGAGGAAACAACCCTTCACAGTCTGCTTTGCAGTCACTGTTTCTTCATGTTATCTTTGAAACATTCTCCTGATCTTCAGCAGAAACGCCAACTTAATAAAGTTCTTAGTATCAAGTGAGGCTGCTTGAAGCCTGATGAGCCAAAACTGTGTATGCCATTTCTCTCTATTGCTAAGCCGGAGTTTCTGAAATACTTATTAAAAGGGTTAGAAAATGAGACAGAAATCAGCGTATTTTATGAAAATAATTACTCATTTTCTGAGCCCTCCAAATTGTCCTAAAGAAGTTCCATTTGTCGTTTCCAACCCTTTATTTCCCCTGAAACAGAATCATAATTCAGTTATCTGTTTAACTCCCTTTTTAGAACATGCACTTTTCTTGATGGCAATAATAATCAACAGAGATAAATTAAATTAATATCTTTACTGATGCAATAAATTAAATCACTGTCTCTCTTTATCTGTCATCGGAGTGCAATATCACACGACAGGCTATCAAAACATTCATTTCTGGGTCAGAGATTCATGTATTAAGTTGGAAGCGTTCCTTATTTCATCTACTATTGTTACATAAATAGTAATGATAAGGACAAGCTGCAATAAAATGTTGCTGTGTGAACAAGATCAGCTCACTTATAAGCTAAAGTGAGCTGCTTGCCTCAAGTGGTGGGTTACCAGGGTGGTGAATCAATGCCTCTAGCCCAGGTGTCAGCAAACTTTTTCAGGAGGGGGCTGGTCCACTGTCCCTCAGACCTTGTGGGGGGCCGGACTATATTTTTGGGGGGGAAAATGAACGAATTCCTATGCCCCACAAATAACCCAGAGATGCATTTTAAATAAAAGCACACATTCTACTCATGTAAAAACATGCTGATTACCGGACCCTCTGTGGGCCGGATTGGAAGGCTATTGGGCCAAATCCGGTCCCCGGCCCTTAGTTTGCCGACCCATGCTCTAACCCATGGGTCGGCAAACTAAGGCCCAGTGGCCGGATCAGGCAAAATTGCCTTCTGGATCCAGCCCGTGGATGGTCCAGGAATTGCTGCGTGGAACATCAGCACGCGTGGGTTGTTTCCCTCTCTCTCACACGGCAGTGGTTGTGCTTCCTCCCTCCCTCCTCCTGGCTTCTCCCTGCCCTGCCTAGAAGAGGAAGGGAGCTGGGCTTTGTTGGTGCCAGCAGCAGGAGCGCTTGAGTGGCCACCATTTAAAGCAGCCCCTCTCCAGACCCTTTCGCGCGCCACTCATCGTCCCTCCGCTGCCAGCCCCTGCCGCTCGCAAGACACAGGTAAGCAGCCACCGGGGTTTGTGGTGCTCTTGATCATTATTTTTTTTCAAAATATAGTCCGGCCCCCCACAAGGTCTGAGGGACAGTGGACTGGCCCCCTGCTGAAAAAGTTTGCTGACCTCTGCTCTAGCCCATTACCAGAGGTGCCAGCTTCTCAGGATGATGAAGCTGATACGATGTCCTGACATGGTGTGTGCAATGTGTGAGGAGCCAAATGCCTTCTGAACATTGAGGGGGGCCAGCTCCCTCAAAAACCCCCACATTTTGGGGGCACTTCAGCCCCTAGGAGCTGGTGCCTATGGCCATCACCCACTGTTTCCACCCCCCATCCCCTGCAGAGCTGCAGTGCCTTTTCGGTGGTGGGGCCCACCCTGTGGAATGCCCTCCCATCAGATGTCAAGGAAATAAACAACTACCAGGCTTTTAGAAGACATCTGAAGGCAGCCCTGTTTAGGGAAGTTTTTAATGTTTGATGTCTTCCATTTTTAATCTGTTGGGAGCCACCCAGAGCGGCTGTGGAAACCCAGCCAGATGGGTAGGGTATAAATAATGAATTATTATAATAATATTATATTATTATTGACCGCTTGCTGCTGCTGGCCAGCCAGTCACTCCCCAATATAAGAACAACAACAACTTTATTATTTATATGCTGCCCATCTGACTGGGTTTCCCCAGATACTCTGTGTGGCTCCCAACAAAATATTAAAAACACAGTAAAACATCAACCATTAAAAACTTCCCTGAACAGGGCTGCCTTCAGATATTTTCTGAAAGTCAAATAGATCCAGTGGTTACAGAAATTATCTACTCAGATTTGATTTCTATAGTCCTTTAGGATCTTGTCCAGGACAGTCTACCTTGATGGGTTTTTTTCCAAGGTCTTAGACAGTGGTTATTCCCTGCTTGGTACCTAAGACTCCCTTTAAATCAGAGGTGGACATCCCATGCCCTTCAATTGCTGTCAGACCCCAAACACCCATCATTCCCAGAGCCATCCTTCCCATTAGGCTTACTGGTGCATTGAGCCAGGGTGCTGGCCTCAGGGGCACCCCAGCAAGTGGGGGAGCTGCGCGGCTTTGCCGGCGGCCTCCCCTTTCCCTGCACGTCCATCAGCTGTGTCCCATCAACCATATGGCTGGCGGGCGTGCAGCTTGCCTCCCAAGCCTCCGCAGGAGGAGAGCGATCCCTGCAGAGGCTTGGGAAAAGGCCGACAACTCTGGGAAGGGGGGGGCGGGCGCCGCCGGAGGGATCTTTGCACCACGGCACTGGATATGCTTAAGACGGGCCTGATCATTCCCCTCCATTTTTCCATTCCAGCTGGGACTGATGGGAGCTGGAGTCCACCAGCACCCTTATTTTAAACAGAGATGCTGTGCTCTTCTGCCTGCCAAGCCGTTGCTCTGTAACTGAGACATGGTCTATTCCCTGCCCCCCAGCCCCGGCCCATCAGCTGATCCCCACATCTTTCCATGCCGTTCCTCTCCTTCCGCTCCTTGGGGACCAGCCATGGACTGTGAGGAAAGGAAAGCACGTGCTTCTTCCAACTCGTTTTCAATGGGTTATAAATAGAAGCAGAAGACTAAGCTTAAGTAAGTGCCTCCTTTAATAAAAGTGTCCCATGTGCCGAAATAGGAAGAAGAAGAAAAACTGTTTTCATGGAAATGTTCAAGAAGTGATTTCAGGAACAATATCGGAAGAGTGATGAGATTATTAATGAGTCAGGCTCACACAGCTGGGCCTGAAAAACAGACTCCGACACTTTCCATTTTAAGATGATTTCCCTCTCTCTCTTTCTCTGTGATTTACTTTGCTTCAGTCTGGTTCTGAATGGGTTTGTACATTGGATAACAGCCAGAATAAGAGAAACACATTTTTTTAAAAAATGCAGTTGTAGCCTGTCCATCTCCCAGGGAAGGGATGAGGCACCTGTGGTCCTCTAAATGTTGCTGGACTACATATCCCATCATTCCCTGCCCATTGGCTATGCTGGCTGGGACTAATGGGAGATGGATTCCAACACCATCTGGAGGGCCTCAGGTCCCTTGCCCCGCCCCAAGGTGTTGGGCTGGGTAAATGCATTATAATTATTTTACCCCAGACAGGGCCACTGCAGGTTTTGAAGGGGGCTTGGGCAAAGTGTTCTAAGGTGCATCTCCCTCACAAGGTAGTGAGTTCAAGTTTGCAATAACAGTTAAAACATAAGAACAGTCTGCTGGGTCAGGACAATAATAAATTTAATAATAATAATAAATTTCATTTATACTCCGCCCTCCCCAGCCAGAGCCAGGCTCAGTGCGGCTAACACCAATAAAATCACAGCAATAACATAATAGGGGGAAAAAACCCAATTTAAAATACAGGTTAAAATGCAATTTAAAATGCAGCCTCATTTTAAAAGTAGCCCATAGATCAAAACCATAAGGGGAGGGAAACATAAGGGTCAGACTGAGTCCAAACCAAAGGCCAGGCGGAACAGCTCTGTCTTGCAGGCCCTGCGGAAAGATGTTAAGTCCCGCAGGGCCCTAGTTTCTTGGGACAGAGCGTTCCACCAAGTCGGGGCCAGTACTGAAAAGGCCCTGGCCCTAGTTGAGACCAATCTAACCACCTTGTGACCTGGGACCTCCAAAATTTTGTCATTTGTGGACCTTAAGGTCCTCTGCGGGGCATACCAGGAGAGGCGGTCCTGTAGGTAGGTCCTGTAGGTACATGGGTCCTAGGCCACATAGTCCAGCATCTTCACTGTGGCCCATCTAGTTCAGCATCTTCACAGTGACCAACCAGATGCCCATGGGGAACCCTCAAACAGTACCTCTCTCGTCTCCTAGGGTTTCCAGCAACTGGTATTTCAAAGCATTACTGTGTAAAGGAGGAGGAAGAGAAAAAGCACATAGCTTAGAAGCCCTCTTCACACCTTCACAGAGATGGTGAACATGGGGCATTGTGGGCGGAAGGAGGTAACACCACTGTATTAGCTACTCATCTTTACACGCGTTATTCATTCATAAAACCAGAACAGAACTTCTGGGGTTTATTCATTCCTGACCACTTTCTTCCATGTTTTGGTCTTGCCTTTGCAACAAGAGCATTAGGATAGGGTGCGCGCATGTTCATAGGAAGTGGTTAAAGGAAAAAGAAAAAGAACAGTTGTGTGCATTTGATACTCTTTTTTTTATTAGGATAAGGAGGGCGATGGGAAAATCTGCATTTTGGTTGAGAAGGGTCATGGCTATCTTATTCCCTATCTCATTCCTTCCTAGACAGCTCTCTTTGATGTTGCAGTTCAAGCATATCACATCAAGCTCTTGTGACACACAGCCAGATGGGAGAGGCTAAAAGTCAGCCCAAGCATCGATTTTGAAAAGAAACAACCCTGGCAGATTCCAGGGATCCATATTTAGTGCTGCTCGCCTGCAGCAAACATCTCAGGCTAGCAATGTTCAGAAACCAATGGGCGGAAGAACAAAGGAGGCAACCTCTTGTAAGGTTCTCGTTGCCGGTGGTCATTTGTCTTTTAATTGTTACAAGCAACAGCAGACAAACTGTTGGAGGCAGTATGTGCCTGAATGCCAGTGTCTGGAAGCCACAGGAGGGCAGAGTACTCTTGTGGTCAGGTCCTGCTAACAGGCATTGTTGTCAGGAGCTCGGCCTACACTCGAGTAGGACCCTGGCAGAGACACATGCCCGACTGGCATGTTCTCTCCCTCCTGGTCGATCGTTTGGGAGCTTCAAAAGCTTTCTTCAGCCCGAACATCACAGCGACCGATGCCAACCAACACCTGCAACCTTAGGGATCCGTAGAGTCTTCGCAGTTCGCGTAACAGACCTCAGCAACTCAGCATTTTGGCTAATCTACTTTATTTACATATAAACACACACAGAGCACTGCAACATGGCTCCCTCTCTCTCTCTGGCATCAGACAGCAAAGAAAAAGACAAAGGACAATAATCCCACTTCATGGAACACAGTAACACAAACATCCTGTCTCCGTCACTTCCCACTTTGTTGAGTCAAAACATATCACGTCATGTGAAAGACAACAATCCCATGACTGCAATCAAGGAGCAGGAATTCTAACAGGCATCTGCTTGGCTACTGTGAGAACAGGATGCTAAACTAGATGGGCCAATGGCCTGAGCAAGCAGGGCTCTTACGATAAAGATGATAAACTAGAGAAAAGCACATGCAGATCAACGATGCTGGTATCTCAAGTAATATCTCTTTGATTCTTCATTTTGGCTGATTAGGTTTTTAATATGTCATTAGCAGTGTATCCTCTATCCTGGTCAACGTCTGAATTTATTTGAAATTGTTACACCCACACACCCACACCTGGTTTTATACATGCAATTGTTTTAATTGATTTTACATTTGCAATTACTTTGTATATGGTTTATATTGTATTGTGAAATTGCTTTGAGATGCTTCATAGGAACCAATTAAGAAATGAAATAACAAAGAAACAAACAAACAAACAAACAAATAAAAGTGTGTAAGTAACTCTTAACAGATAACAGTGAACCATGGTGAGGGAAAAGCATTATTTTTCTGAACTTCTTCCTAGATTGGAGGGGTGGTGGAATCGCTTTCCCTCCAGATCTTTTCTTTTTGGACCAGATGCTTTTGGCACAAGATAGTGCCCTTCACTATATACACACACACACACACACACACACACACACAGGTGCTGACAGCCAAGCTCCTGCTAGGGACTTCTTCTTTGTTCCGGACCAGACAGTCTATTTCTGCTTGGTAACAGCAAGCCTAATGGACCCTTATTATATAGCTCTCTCTGGAAATCATGCCAGTGCTCCTTCAGAATTGGCCGAGAGCTGTGTTGAATCAATGAGGCAGCTGGCACCCTCCCCGGAGACTGAATGCTTTACCTTTTTGATTCATGCGCTCTATGTGAGCAGAGATCCAGGATGCCACGAGTGATTTCTCTTAGAGGCAGGTGAGAACAAAAGAGCTTTGTAAACCCAATTCAATAGAAGCGGCAGACAAGGTGCTCTATTGATTACGAAAATACATACGCAGTCCAGAAGCATTTTCTCCGTAATTGATTTCTGGGCGAGGTGGAGCTGAGAGTCCCAACAAATAAAACATTCCATACCGGGATTGCCCTGCCTATATATATATCAGCAAGTGTGTAGGATTGGCCGCAGCTTCTTATAAACCGAGTTCTTTGCTGAACAACATTTGCCCACTGTAGATTATATACTCAGTCCTAGAAATGATAGATGGAGAGAGATGGATTCTCTTGCATTTCTGGCCATATAAATTCCAGAGAAATGATTACAGAAGCATAGAAGTTCTGGGAGGGAGTTGCCCAAGAGTGATAAAGAGATCTTGGGGGAAACTTACTATTATTGTTGCTATCTTGATTTATGTCCTCTCAAGAAAGCATGTAGAGTTTTATCCTCCTGCTGTTTTTACTGTTCACAACAGCACACTACCCTCAGGTTTGAAGATGGCACGGGAGGCAGTCTTGAACCAATGCCAGCAGTGACTCTCTGTCGGTGCCCAAGAGGTTTGGTAACAAAGCTGAGAAATATGGCTGGGTCATGTTTGACTGAAGAGACCAGACCTATGAGAGGGTGGCTGAGAGCAAAGACTAACTACTTGCTGCCTCCTAGTTAGGTTTGTCTTTTTTCTCTGGAAGGAAGCTTGAATAGCTGCCAAAGCAAACTCTTTTTCATCCCTACCTCCCTTTGTTTCTGGAGAAGATTTATATAATTGCTTGCATTTGGGCCAGGCTTCTTTTAAATGTGGCTGGTGTTTTTGTTTTGTTTTGTTTTGCATGACTCGGGGATAATGTCCATGCAGTCTGAAGGTGAGGGTGCTGGGAGGCAATCTCTCAGTGCTGCTAGGCAGAGAAGCAAATTGTGATTGCAAACCAAAGAATATTTGTCAGGGTGTACAAAGAGGGCGTCTCTTCTTTAGGAAGGCTGGAGTCCAACACTTTGGCGTAGCATATAATTTTCTTATGCTGGGGGTTCATGCTGTGGTTCCAGCAAATATACCTTTGACTCGCATAATCCTTTAATATGCATTTCAGGAAAGGCTTTTAACACATAAAGGTTGCTAGGCAGAAGTTATGAAGAATGCTGACCCTTTCTGTGTTAAGAGAATTAAGCTGAAACAGCAAAATCTAGCCCACCAATGCTTATGTTTACCAAAATACAATAAGCATTTTAAAGACTTTCATTGCCTCCTTTATATAACCTATTTATTAAATTATGGCCTTGCTTGTGACCTTTCTTGTACAGTGGTACCTCGGGTTACATACGCTTCAGGTTACAGATGCTTCAGGTTACAGACTCCGCTAACTCAGAAGTAGTACCTCGGGTTAAGAACTTTGCTTCAGGATGAGAACAGAAATAGTGCTCCAGCGGCATGCCAGCAGCAGGAGGCCCCCATTAGCTAAAGTGGTGCTTCAGGTTAAGAACAGTTTCAGGTTAAGAATGGACCTCCGGAACAAATTAAGTACGTAACCTGAGGTACCACTGTAGATGGCTATCCAGGTTGTTATTTACAGGAGGGTGCTAGCTGGTGTCTAACTCCAGCTGTCCATGTTGTGCACAGGACATAGTATGAGAAGAAGTCTCAAGTGAGACTCCTCTAGCCTTGTTTAAACTAAGGCACATAAAAAAAGCCTGCTGGATCAGGCCAATGGCAAATGACAACATTCTGTCCTCACAAGTGGCCAAGCAGATGCCCGTGGGACTCAAGCCCAAGAGCCCTCTCTCCTCCTGGGGTTTCTAACAACTAGTATTCAGAAGTGTTACAGCCTCCAACCGTCGAGGCAGAGTATAGTCATCATGGTTAGTAGCTCCATTTTGAAAAATAAGCGTATCTTTCTGCATAATTTTTCCCTGGCTAATTGTTAAGCGGGCCAAGGATGTATACAGGGCACTGATGCTCCCACCCACCCACTTATAAACTTATACACTTGAATTTCTAGTGAAAGGTGAGCTTCTGCACCCACACAGAAGTCATGGCCCACACACAGCCCAGCCGTAAACTTATTGGCCATTTCCCCTTCCACCCATTACAGCTTTTATTTCATCTCAATAGGATGGAGGTGTGTTTCTCCTTCCCAAATTGATGATGGCATCTAAAACACTGGATAGCCCATCCCAGGCATTGGTAATCTCTTTAAGTGGTTCCATATTTCCCAGGCACCTTTCTTCTTCGATCTTTCCGCAGGGCCTGCAAGACAGAGCTGTTCTGCCTGGCCTTATGTCTTCCCTCCCCTTACGGTTTTGATCTATGGGCTACTTTTAAAATGAGGCTGCATTTTAAATTGCATTTTAACCTGTATTTTAAATTGTTTTTCTGTTCTTTTCTCTCTCCCCCCCATTATGTTTCTATTGTAATTTTACTGATGTTTGCCGCCCTGAGCCTGACTGTGGCCAGGGAGGGAGGGGTATCAATAAAATTTATTATTATTATTATTATTTCTCCCACCTAATTTTCCTTGCATGATGTCACTTTCCTCTCCGCCTTTGCTTGCCATCTCATTCCCTATCAGCCGATACACGATGGTGCAACAGGTGTTTCAATTTTGAGCCTTCTGCGGTTGGACATCAAAAGATGTCTTTCCTCATGTTCTCTTTCTTCTCTGCCAGTCCCTGCTTCTGGGCCTTCCCTGCTCCCCGTTTTTTTACAGTGGCCTTTCCTTGGTTCCACCCCACACCTTGCCATCAACTCGCATGCATTTTCTATTTGCGCACCTCACCTTTGCCAGGAGGACTTTGCTCTTGCCACATCAGACGTTTTCCCTGCCTTATTCGAAACACTGCCTGCATCCCCCTTTACACTTGATAAGAACCCCTCTGGTTGGCAACTCAGTTGACACTGTTTAGCATTTCCTGGAAGAGTGGTGGCATTCAGAGTGGCTGCACAGAATAAGACAAACAAGTAGTGTTATGTATGACAGGTATAGCACTGCTCACAACAATTCTGTGAGGTAGGTTAGGCCCAGAAACAGGCTGGCCCAAGGTCACCTAAGGTCAGCTTTGGGGCTGAGTGGGGATTTGAACCCGTGTCTTGTTCCGACACTAACCACTGCACCACATTGGCTCTCTATGGCTCCCAAGACATTTTTTTGCTGCTTGAGGCAAAGGACAACTTCCCCATTCCACATACAGAATCCAAATAGATGGACAATTGAATCTTCTTTCTTATGCTTTAAGAGCATAAGAAGAGCATGTTGGATCAATCCAGTGGCCTATCTAGTCCAACGTCTTGTTCTCACAATGACCAGCCAAGTGTCTATGGGAAGCTGTCAGGCTTCGGGGAAATGGATCCCTCCCCCAGTGGCAGTAATTAAGCAGATCAAATGAAAGGAGCGCTCTTACACTGCTCTTACAGTGAGAGACAAAGGAATTAATATGTCTCTAAAATGGCGTTGCTTCCAGTTAAGGTTCACCCCTTCTGTCCCCATTAATCTACGTCACTCCTACGTCATGTAATCTGAGTTTGTGGCCTCTGAGCTTTCTGTTCTACTACTCTCAGAGCCCGTCTAGTCCTAGGTGAAGGGGAGTCCAAGGACACTGAATCTGCCAGCTGTCTTTTTCCTGGTGTTCCCTCTTCTAGCTGTTCCTCACCCAGTATTTCCTAGCTTTCCCCCTCTGGACTATGCCCCTCTGCAAACCACCCTTCTAAATCAATATTGTCCTCCTGCCCTTGGGAAGGTTCAGGAGAAGAGAGGGGTGGCTCCCACAATTTCTCCTCAGTCCAGCCCCTTACAGAAGCCCACAAACAGGCCCTGGACACAGTAGCACTCTCCCCTCCTGTGGTATCCAGCAACCGGTATTCAGAAGCATACCTGCCTCTGACCATGGAGGCAGATTATACTCATCATGCTAAACCATGGTTTCAGCCTCTAAACAGGGCAGACTTCGGTCTTTCAAATATCAGTGGCACCCTGATTGAGGCCAAAATTTGGTACCTCTGCCAGAGAACCAGTGTGGTGTAGTGCTTAAGAGCAGTAGACTCGTAATCTGGTGAACCGGGTTCATGTCTCTGCTCCTCCACATGCAGCTGCTGGGTGACCTTGAGCTAGTCACACTTCTCTGAAGTCTCTCAGCCCCACTCACCTCACAGAGTGTTTGTTGTGGGGGAGGAAGGGAAAGGAGAATGCTAGCCGCTTTGAGACTCCTTGGGGTAGTGATAAGCAGGATATCAAATCCAAACTCCTCCTCCTCCTCCTCCTCCTCCTCCTCCTCTTCTTCTCCTCACCTTCTGTTCTGCTCAATTCACTATGACAGAGTTGTTCTGCCCTACAGTGCCCTCTAGGCTTGGTGCCCAGTGTGGAGGAACTGCTCGGGTTGCCCTAAATCTGCCTCTACCCTAAACTATCATGCCATTCATGTTTCAAAGTTGCTTCTGTGCTTTCATTTTCAGTCTGCTCTGCTTAAGTCAGCTCAATTCAGGCTTGAACTTGGAGATGGGTGGGGCAGACATTAAGAGTATAAGATGCGTCTGTTGGGTCAGGCCAGTGGCCCATCTAGTCCAGCATCCTGTTCAGGGGCGTCTTGCCCATAGAGGCAAGTGGTGTGGGGCACCAAATTCTGGAGGGCGCCAGGAAAGAGGCGGAGGCTGGATGCGACTGGAGCCGCCCTCCAGCCACTGCCCCCCTCCTCCAGCCCCACAAAGCTACTGGCAGCGCCGTAGAAAGGTCGGCAACTCTGGGAAATGGGAGCGGGGGGGGGGAGGCACCGCCGGAGGGATCTTTGCACCAAGGCAAAGATATACTTAAGATGGCCCTAATCTTGTTCTCACAATGGCCAACCAGATGCCAATGGGAAGCCGTAAATATTGGAGATTGGGCATCTGAGTACAGCAAGGTAAAAGGAACACAGGACAGCATCCCACATAGCTGTATTCTTGCCAGTGCTCTCTGTTCAACACAATTCACTGCCCAAGGCATTTTCCTCCCTCTGCCTAGTGGTAAGCCAAAGATACTGCTATATAAAGCAACATTGCTAAAACACGGGCAATGCAACAACAATAACCCATTTGTGGAAAGAGCAGCTCCCGGAAAATTAGTTTGTTGGAACAAAGGGGTGACAAAGTCCATTAAAAAAACCAACAACTTTTTGTGCAAAATATACAAAATATTGTTATAAGCAGAAAGATATACAGCAGATCCACAGATAAAATAATCATATAAACTTACAGAACCACTTACAGATTTACGAGAACAATCTAATAGCTCATCTTCATTTATATGGAATGGTGTGATTGTTCTGTTTTTTATGAGTACAAAGAGACTAGGAAAAATTGTTATGTTTATATTTCAATTACTCTAAATTTATGGAAAGATTTTGCAAGAACAAGGTGGATTATATTCTATCATACTATGTTATACTATAGCTGTGTCTTCTGTGTAAAGAACTTAGATTAATTTGATCTTGTGCTTTATTGTTCCAATAAAATACAAATAAACTCTATTTTTCAATGACCTGATTGCCTTTTTGCCGGCCTCCTCTAAATCTAATAAAGTCACCCATCTATTTCCCAAACTTTAACCAATCAGGAAGCAAGAGAAGGTAGCATGGTTTTTTCCCCATTTTTGACAGGTCACCTTACAGAGACCATTGTTAAAGGGAGCAAGGATTTTGCATTGCACACTGAATACAAATACTGTATACTCTTGACCTGAAAGCAGAGGGAGAGAGACTGGTGTAGAAGGAAATATTTTAGGAGAGCACCCGCTATCACTCACTGCCTCTTGAAATCATTTCTAAGCCCTGTCTTCTCCTTTATGTATATAAATGCCATTTAGATTACTGTATTTTTCGCTTTATAAGACGCACCAGACCATAAGACGCATCTAGTTTTTGGAGGAGGAAAACAAGAAAAAAAAAAATGCTGTTCTAGCTTCTGGGATAGCTGCACAGCCTGCATTCGCTCCATAAGATGCACACAAATTTCCCCTTACTTTTTAGGAGGGAAAAAGTGAGTCTTATAGAGTGAAAAATACGGTATTTAGGGTTGAACGGTGAACTATCTACAAATTTGGTTTAGTATAAAATAAAATTCTAAGAATTTGCCATCACTTTCAGATTTCAGACTAAGAAGCAGTGTGGTAAGTCTAATATGCACAGCGCAAACAGATCGGCCGTTTCCCATTCTGGATCAGTTTGTTCAGATGTGTTCACTTGCAGCTTCGTCGTGTCCCGTCCCCCCTGCCCCAGATTTGTTTTTTAAACATGAAAAGTTTGCATTTAAATTCTACACCTTTCCTCTCAAAGTATGCATTTTCCTGTGCTTTTGGGAAGTAGGGGCACAGAATCAAAACTGCATCGCAACATTCAGAGAAACGTGTGATCTGATTGATAGATGCATTCTGATTACTATGTAGTCCTGGCCAGTGAATTAGGCTTTAAATTGCAGACTCAACAAATTTCTCCTCTTTCCTTAATACAATGCAGCAGATAGTTACAGAGATACAATACCACTCGGTATCATTAGATGATTAAACTTCTCCAAAGTGGGATATACAAGAACAGGGTCAAGAGGCATTATTTTTGGAAGGGATGCTATTCCCTGCCCCCATGGTCCCTTCCCATCCCTTGTGTGCGCTGTCTTCTTCCAGTTCCCTTCTTCATTGTGTATGGAGATGATGAAGTTCCTTGTTCAAAGTCTCCTGCTTCCTCTCTCCTTCTCCAGCATCCCCTTGTCACGCGAGTCTCCCCTCCATACTTTGCATTAGCAATTTCCTGCTTGGCTGCTCCTCCACTATAAAACAAACTGGGAGATTTAGCGATCTCGCAGCACAGGTTGAGTAACAGCTCTTCCATTTCCTTTTCTGACAAAAATCTGCACCTCTCTCTCGCCTCGCGGAAGCCCTCGGCCTCTGTAAGTTCAGACTTCAGAAGCGTTGAGAGCAGAACAGCCAGGAAATCTGGCGGGGAGGGAGAAAGAGCGGCGTCAGCCATTTTAAAAAGGCTTTGTTCGTTCCCATCTCCTCCACGCCATGGCTTGATTCTGTGTAACGTGCTTCTAATTGCCTAAGCACCTGCGCTATGAAAAGAGATGTATTTTCAGTGCCGATGAGCTATATATAGTAGGCATGCAAATATTGGCTTAATGCAGTCATTTAGAAAAGGCTCCATTTTGTGTACATGAAGGTTTGTGCCCAAGCTGAAGCCTTGCCTTATGCTTCTGAAAGCAGCTGGAGCCAGACATCAGGGGAAATTCCTAGGCTGGTCTAGTGAGAGTTTAGCGAACCTGGATTTCTCTCTCTCTCTCTTGGATGTCCTATGAATGTAAGAAAAGCTCTGCTGGATGAGACCCAAGGCTAAAAGTACCAGTGTTTGGTTTCCTACAGTGGCCAACCAGATGCCTAGGAGAGGCCCACGAGCAGGACACCAAGGCCACAGCCCTCTCCTGCTCCACAAATTCTGCTATGGTGCCCAGGGACTGTTTGAATTTTGGGTACCCCACTTCCATTGGCCGATTTGGCTAAAAACTAGAACTTTCCAAGGGCTCCAGAGGCTCCCCTGACAGAGTAGGCCTATCCAACGGCTTTCTGTGACAGTGTGACACAATGATGTCAACGTACAGGGTGGTTTAGGAGGCCTCTGCCCATATATGGTGTGATGATATAATAACATCTTCAGTGAAGGAAGCTTCTGCCTAAGCCGCTCAGAACTGTGAGCAAAACTGTAAGATTCCGTTAACGCCTGAGGTGAAGCCAAGTCCAACTAAAAATCTTGTCTTCAAATCTCAAAAACTGAATGTGTGAACCTGCTGGTCTTCTACAATGTTCTCTATAAGGAATTAATTCTCTTACTAACATTCTGGAAAGGTTGTAAAACTGTATTTCATCGTGCTTTTAGGATTTCTCCATGGAATAATTTTTCTGACAATCTGATACATGATTTTTTTTTTTTAAATAGGCTTTTTGTGTTTAATATTATTTTAGGCTTTGTTTTTCGCTCTGCTCTAAGATTATTTGAATTACGCAGGAAAAGTGGGGTAGAAATGCCTTTATTTTATTTTAAGACAAAATAAAGTAGCTTTTCTTTCTTCTTCATGTAAGTGTGGACTCAGCTTACATTAGTCAATAAACAGCATTTTGAATGCGTTATAAACATGCAACACCAGATGGTGCCGTAGAGCAGAAAACTTTTCTATGCGGTTTTGCATAGCGTTTTTCTTCTTTTGTTATAACGATTTGATTTCTGACTTATTTACATCTTTTTTCCCCCAGGATGGTGTCAGAATGGGAGAAAAGAGGAAGTGGGGTGGTTCAAAGTGGCACACAATGTATAAACTGAACAATAAACGTAGCAAGTAAAAAATACTGGAAATGGTCGCAAATAATTATAATATCAAAAAGCTATGACCGTTCCTGGACTGGGATAGCCTTACCACAGTGGTCCATGCACCAGTAACCTCGTACCTTGATTACTACAACACATTTTACATGCAGCTGCCCTTGGATCTGGTCCAAAAGCTGTTTCTAGTGCAGAATGAGGTGGCCAGACTGCTCACAGGACGGGAATTTCATTAGGTCACGATGTCCCTAAAAAGATGGGTTTCTGCTAGGTCATGGTGTTCTTTATTGGCTAGTTTTAATTGCCAATTTTAATTGCCAATTATTCTTTACGTTGGATGGTGAGGTAAGTGTTGTTCGTTCTAAAGATTTATTGCTTACCACAGATACTGTAGAAGCGTTTAAGGCTTAGTTATAAGAAAGCTAGGCATTTCTTGGGTTGCTTGTGTGTAACAGAGAGAGCTGGATTTGAATCTGGCTGAGGAAAGTTTGCTATCCCAGCAATGAGGTTTGGGACCTGTTCCATTTCATGTGTCATTTGCTCAGACAGAGGTAGAGTCTGTAACACAGAGGGGTGTCTGTAACACTTCCTTCTCTAGATCCTGTTAGCATCCTGTGCATCACCCTGAAAAGCCCTTGGTTTTAACATTAACCAAATGTACTGCCTAGAAAGTGCTGCCACAAAAAAGATGCAATACTGGATTAGGGGCAGTGCCGGATTTATGTATAGGCTAAGTAGGCTGAAGCCTAGGTCCTCTAAATCGAGGGGGCCTCCCCAGCCCCCCAGCGGGCAGTCTCCCCTCTCCCAAAATTGCAAACCCAAGACTTCATGCAAGGGCAGGGCGACTCAGGCCCAGCAACTATTAGACTCAGGGCTAGCCAGTGGGGCCCAACTTGATTTTTTTTTTTTTTTTGTAGGGCCCCAGTTTCACAGCCAAACTCTGCAAAATCTTATAGATATAAATAAAATCCATCTAGATTGCCCTGGTGCAGGGGCCCCCTAGGAGTGGCCCGTGGGGCCCAATTTGGCCCAATTGCTCCAATTGCCTCCAGCCTGCCGGCAATTTTGTTAATAACTGTCACTCAATTTTGTTTATAACATTCTTCCATTTACTTCTAGTTGTGAGGGTGGGGGATGGGGAGGGGCCTCAGAAGTGGAGGAGCCTAGGGCCTCTCTTCATCTAAATCCGGCCCTGATTAGGGGACACAGTTCCGTCTTTGGCCATTACAACGCAAAACACTGGCTTGCACCAATGGTGGTTAGAACTGATGGCAAGCTGCTGGGGAGCTACATCAAGCCAACTGATGCTTGCTAGGCCATCTTAACCCTTTCTTTGATCATTATCTGAGATTGGTCAGAATAGTCTACTGGGGGCCAAAGACCTATTTGCTCTGCCATAACGGGGCCATTCTCAGCCTTGCCTTTCCCCCCTGATAACAGCAAAACAAAATGATCTTAAGTGTCAGGAGCGATGCCTCAATGCCGTCCCCATCCGCTGCTTCAGGAGGATTTGGGGTATCACACGGCAGAACAGAATTCCAAAGGTGTGAGAGAGCCAGTGTGGTGTAGTGGTTAAGAGCGGTGGACTTGTAATCTGGTGAAGCGGGTTCGCTTCCCTGCTCCTCCACATGCAGCTGCTGGGTGACCTTGGGCTAGTCACACTTCTCTGAAGTCTCTCAGCCTCACTCACCTCACAGAGTGTTTGTTGTGGGGGAGGAAGGGAAAAGGAGATTGTTAGCCGCTTTAAGACTCCTTCTTGTAGTGATAAAGCGGGATATCAAATCCAAACTCCTCCTACTCCTCCTCCTCCTCCTCCTCCTCCTCCTCCTCTTCTTCTTCTTCTTCTTCATCTTCATCTTCTCCCAAGTACACATTCCCAGCACGTTTGCACTCCGTCTCAGTGACATGGTCATGTCCACAGGATCCACAAAGACGTGCTCTACAGGGAGCTGGTTTCAGGCACCGGGCCAATTGGCAGACCAAATATGCATTATAAACAGGACTTTTTCAGCTGGAACTCACTGGAACTGAATTCCAGCACCTCTCAGGTGGGTGCCATTGCCATTATAAGAGAACAAGGGTGGGTTCCGGAGCCTCTTTTTCCAGAAAAATAGCACTGATTATAAAGATGCCTGCAAACATGACATGAAAGATGGCAACATTAACCCTGCCATGTGGGGGCAACCTTTGCAGATGACTGCAGTGCCTGGAGACAGGCAGTCAAGTCTTGTATCCATAGCAGTGGCCAGAGGAGAAATGACCGTTGGGAGGAGTGCAGAGAGAAGGAACGCCATGGTGCATCTGCAGCAGCACAACCAAACGCCTTCATCTGCCCCAGCTGCAATAAAACATGTCTCTCCTGCATCAGTCTCTCCAGCCACAGCAGGCGCTGCAACCTTCCAACAGCTTGACCTCACCCCCAAAAGTGCATTTTTTTCATTGTTTCCTGAGAAAGACGGATGCCAACCTTAACCTCTGTAAACTTTTTGGGATGGGGTGGGGCTGTATTGTTCAGAATTAAAGACTGGCTGAGGTTTCTTTGTTCAGAGAACAGGTATAACAGCATTTATCATTTTAAAAAATACTGTACTTGAGAATGCTTGAGAGTTTCCTTTTCAGGCTCTGAGTAATTGGGCTCGAACTCTGATAGACAGTTTCAGTGTCTGTCTTTGACTGTCAGGCTTGAGGGCTGTTGATAATAGTTTAAAACGTAAATGTTTCAAAGCAATTGTGTGTATGTGTGTGTATTAAAATCAAAGTTATCCTGCGCCACACCAGCTACATCTAGATCTGCATGTCTTCATGTTATCCTGTTGTCTGGCGGACGGCTATTACTACATGATATTAAACATTGCCACAAGATGGCGGTAGAGGATTATAGCAATGCCGTGCAATTAAGAGGGCTTTGTAAATCACATCCTTGTCCAAGTCAAAATAAGAAAGGACTTTTACATTAAATGATGCAAGTCTTGAAAATCGGTCGTTGCTCTTTATTCAGATGTGCCTTCTCTGCCTCGACTGTTGTTGTTTTTTTACAATTCTGTAAAAAGTGACACAAAGAAGGAACAAAACACTGTACAGAACATTTCAAAACATATTTCTTTTAAAAAATGTGATTATACCTTTTTTTTGCTACTTATCTGTTGTCAAGAGCTGCCTTTCACTCCCTTTGGTGAGGAGGAAGGGCTGGTCACAAATTTGAAACAAACAAACAAACAAACAAACAAACAAACACACAAACACATAATAAAAGTAAAACTGGTTTAGGGGAAGAGGGAGGTGAGTTGAATACCATGCTTGAGCTCTTTATGGTCTGGCTGGTGGGATTCTCAAACAGCAGCACTCCTACTGGGAGGAAAAGTTACACTGCAGCTTTTTGTTGCAGCGCCAACTTGTGTCTAGAAGATGCCAAATATTGGAGTCAGAATAATGAAACCATAGAATTGTAGAGTTGGAAGGAACCCCGAGGTTAATGTACTCGAAATGTTGATTTCAGATCTCCAGTGTGTACACGTTGGGGAGAAGGAGCCCAACTCTGCTGTATTGCCTTTCCAAGCCAGAGGGACACAATCTCTCATGGACAACCTTCCAGGGGTGAGGCTGACTAGAGACAAAAATGGACAGAGCAACATACCTTTGTCCAGGAGGCTCCGTTCCAGCTATGCAAAAGGCAGAGCTTTCTACACACACACAAGCACACTTGTCCCTCCATCCAAGCAAACAAGCAAAAAAAGCATCACCCCAGTTGAATCACCCACTCCAGCCAGGCCAAATCACCAGCATGGGGTGGCATGGAGAGAATCTCAAGGGTCAAACAGAGAGGCCCGGAGGGCTGGGTTGGGGGCCTAAGATTCCCCACACCTGCTGCATAGTCTGTGCCCCTATCAAGGTGGCTTGAGTAGGGCTCCTGCTTCAATCTCTGTTCTCTTCAGCAGCAGCCATCTGGGAAGAGTGGGGAAGGGCAGCCTGTCGAACAGCTCTTACTGTCAGAAAGTTCTTCCTGATGTTTAGTCGGACCCTCCTTTCATGTAACTTGAAGCTCTTGGTTCGAGTCCTACTCTCCAGAGCAGGAGAAAACAAACTTGTTCCCTTTTCCACATGACAGCCCTTGAGATGGGTATCATATCTCCTCTCAGTCTCCTCATTTCCAGGCTAAACATATCCAGCTTCTTCGACCGTTCCTCATAAGGCTTGGCTTCCAGACCCTTGATCATCTTGTTTGCCCTCCTCTGCCCACATTCCAGCTTGTCAATATCCTTCTTAAACTGTGGCGCAGAACTGTGGGTGACCTCCACATTGGAAAGCCAAGTGAACGAAGTCATGGATTCTATTGATGCAACTTGTGGTTCTCTAGCAGCGAGGCCTGTTGGATTCCTCCCATCCTGGGTAGGGCAGCTGAAACAAGCCAACGATCAGAAAAGGTCTCGGTTCATTGCCTCTATGAATGCACGCAACTAGCACTTCTATTAAAATGTCCAGAAAAAAATTATATTTTTAATGTGTGGCATTCAACCATGAAAAGGGACACTAGACAGGATTAAAAAAGAAAGAAAAAGTAATGTAATTTCAAAGTCAGAAGAGACGGGGATGGTACTAAGGGTGAGAATGGTCTTATATTTATACGCAACAGTAGCGGCAAGGCTATTGATTGCGAAAAACTGGAAAAGTGGTATAATACCGACAAAAACAGAGTGGCTTGCCAAATTATTGGAGTATTACAATATATCCAAAACAATGGAAGAAATTGGAAGGATTTCAAAAGAAAAGATAGATAGGGACTGGAAGGTGTTTAAAAGATACTTGCAAAATCATATCGAAAACTCAGAACTCCTATTAGAATAAACAAGTTCCGTTTCAAATACTGAAATATCGAATAAGATGGATAACAATGTGTAATAGAAAAAGAAGTATGAAATTAGGCTAAAGGTGTGTGAAAGAAAGTAATAGAAGTGGAAAGAAATTGTAATTGAGTAGATTGGAAGTCAAACACAAAGATGGGGTGAGGGGTGGTGGATGGTGATGGGGAAAGGAATTATTTGTGGGATTGAGTGTAAGTATGTTTGAACACTTTTAAGGATTGTATGAAATGTATGTTTGTATGCTTGTATATGTGTATTAATGATGAACTATTTTAACAACAAAAACTTATTAAAAAAAGAAAGAAAGAAAGGGTGAGAATGGTTTCCTTGCTCCGTAATTCAAATCATTTTCATAAATTAAATTAAAAGTGAGCAGGAAGCAGAAAAACATGTCGCCGGCTTTTATTTATTTATTCCGACTTAGCCAGATGTGCTGCAGTTTGGGAAGAAACTGCAAGCAATGGATTGATGGCAACTGCATCTATTGACCCAGACAGGGGACTGAAGTGGGCTTGGCAATCGTTCACTCGCTGAATTACAGCAAAAGGGTAAGGATGCATATTGTTTCAAAAAGATATCACACAGAATGTGGACATGGTGGTTTCAATTTACGGCTAGCCATGGAATTGGCTCCATCAATAACATCAGGAGGGACAGGACTGGTGGATAGATGTCCAATACTCTTCCTTGAGCCACAGTCACGTTAATCTGAAGAGCTAGTATCTAAAATAGCTAAGGGTGTTTTCACAATGAAAGCTAAAATGCACCCTTTAGACCAAATCAACCCCAGGGCTAATTTAATGCTTTATGACATACAGCTAATAGCTCAATTAGTTACTTAGCAGCCCAGCCGTACCCATGGCTACTTAAAAGGAAGCCCCATCGAGTTCAGAGAAACTGAGGGGTCATATACCCTTTTTCTTGACCTGTATTTTGATCATATCATGTACTGATTAATTCCCCAGGGTCCAAGAGCTTTCCTCGTTGCCTCATGAAAAATTGCCTGCTGAAATGGGTTTTATCAGATGCATGGAAAAACCTGAAGAGAGGTTTTGCTTACCAAGCTCTTGATACAGTGGGCAAAATCAGATTTTCCTAAGTCACAGCCACAGAAAAATGAGAAAAGCTCTTGGACCCCGGGGGAATTAATTGGTATACAATCTGATTACTATGTGGGGCAAATGAAGGTGTGGCTGAGCCCTTACTCTCAGGTAAGTTGGTTTAGGAGTGCAACCTAATTGATTTTTTAATTTTTTTGATAAATTAAAAAAGGCAACCGGATATTGCTAACAAGCCTCACCCTTCACACCACGTCATCGCAGCAGCACTGCTTGCTAGGGATGGAGAAATCCATTGTTTGCAGTTTCTAAGTCCTGCCCCCAATCTGCAGTTTGCCACATTTCAACATCACTTTTCAATTTATGTTGTTGTTGTTGTTTAGTCGTTTAGTCGTGTCCGACTCTTTGTGACCCCATGGAAGAGCACGCCAGGCACTCCTGTCTTCCACTGCCTTCTGCAGTTTGGTCAAACTCATGCTGGTAGCTTCAAGAACACTGTCCAACCATCTTGTCCTCTGTCGTCCCCTTCTCCTTGTGCCCTCAATCTTTCCCAACATCAGGGTCTTTTCCAGGGAGTCTTCTCTTCTCATGAGATGGCCAAAGTATTGGAGTCTCAGCTTCAGGATCTGTCCTTCCAGTGAGCACTCAGGGCTGATTTCCTTCAGAATGGATAGGTTTGATCTTCTTGCAGTCCATGGGACTCTCAAGAGTCTCCTTCAGCACCATAATTCAAAAGCATCAATTCTTCGGCGATCCGCCTTCTTTATGGTCCAGCTCTCACTTCCATACTGTATCTATTTTAAAGATCCAAATGAAAATCAGTGTTTCTCCCAAAGTGTACATTTCAGCAAGCATACCAACCGAAGTGACCTTCTCCCTGCCCTGACTTGTAATGGCTTATAAAGTTCACAAGATGGTGAAGTTCACCTGGGTAAAGGGAGACCAACAGGAAGGGCTAGCAGGAAACGCCTCCAGGTGTGCCAACATTCCAGGCTATTGTCAGAGGTATTATACCTTTGAATCCCAGTTTCTGGGAGTCACAGGTGGGCAGAGTGCAGGTTTCCCATGGGCATCTGGTTGGTCACTGTGAGAACAGGGTGCTGGACTACATGGGCCATTGGCCTCATCCAGCAGGCTTGCCTTACGTTCTTATGGAGAGTAAAAATCACAGCTTTTCCTGAGAGTGTTTTGAGAAAGCTGTTAGTCTCATAGACTTCGATCCCTGAATGACAACAGGTTCTATGAGGGTCATTTCCCATCTTATACAGTCACAACACAAGACTGAGGCAGCAATTTGGGGGGCAGTCTTTGCCAAATCTAAGCATATAATAAGGAAGGGCTAATAATACACACTAATATTTCCCACCCAAGGGCATGTGTATGCCTAACAAGCCTCTTCTAATCTCTTGCCATTCCTAAATTTTCTTTGAGAAAACATGTTCAAGCTCTCACCAATGCAATAGCATGTCTCATTAAACAGGAGAATATGTCTATATCTGTTTCTATATGTACACTGTGCTGTACCCCACAACCTTACTGTACCACCAACCCTACTGTATGCTTGAGAAATGTGGACCACTTATAAACGCCATCTCCAACTCCTTGAAAGATTCCATCAACGCTGTCTCTGAAAATTTTTACGCATCACTCGGGAAGACAGGTGAATTAATGCCAGTGTACTGGAAGAAGCAAAGATCACCAGCGATTCTTCAACATCAACTTTGTTGGACTGGTCATGTTGTGTGAATGCCTGTTTATCGTATTCCAAAGCAACTACAGTGGTACCTCGGGTTAAGTACTTAATTCGTTCTGGAGGTCCATTCTTAACCTGAAACTGTTCTTAACCTGAAGCACCACTTTAGCTAATGGGGCCTCCTGCTGCCGCCGTGCCGCCGGAGCACAATTTCTGTTCTCATCCTGAAGCAAAGTTCTTAACCCGAAGTAATATTTCTGGGTTACTGGAGTCTGTAACCTGAAGCATATGTAATCTGAAGCGTATGTAACCTGAGGTACCACTGTACTCTATTCTGAACTTAAAAATGGTAAGCATAATGCTGGTGGTCAACAAAAGAAGTTTAAAGACTCTCTCAAGGCAAATCTAAAAAAGAGTAGTATAAACACTGACAACTGGGAAACACAGGCCAGTGAGCGCTCCAATTGGAGAACAGCCTTTACCAAAGCTGTCATGGGTTCTGAAGACGCTTGAACTCAGGACGCAAGGGAGAAACATGCTAAGAGGAAGGCATGCTTGGCAAACCCTCACCATGATCAACTCCCACCCAGAAATCTATGTCCCCACTGTGGAAGGACGTGTGGGTCCAGAATTGGCCTCCACAGTCACTTACGGACTCACTGTTAAAACTGTGTTCATGGAAGACAATCTTACTCGGCTACGAGTGATCACCAAAGAAGAAGAAGAAGGCCCCACATGAACTGACACATCAAAGGAGGTACATTGCAGAAGTCCCATTGACTGCGCCTGACTATAGCGTTAAAGAAAGTCACATCTAGCCTGCTGCAAGGTAGGCCAATGTTGCTTCTTCACGTTCCTGCTTCTGCCTATCACCCAGGGAACTTTAACTGATAAGCAAAGTTTTTCAGCTGGCTTCCTCTCCTGGTGTGGCTGCTTCAGTGTTGTTCCTTCTCCAGAGCTTCCACTCCTGTCTCCTCAGGAGTAAATTGTGGTCAGTTGCTGTTGACCCATGACAGGGTCTTTTCGGTGGTGGTTCCCCAATTGTAGAATGCCCTCCCTGGTAAGGTGTACCTGCCTCCTTCATTATTGACTTTCAGAAGAAGCTTAAAATCATTCCTGCTTACCCTTATTGATTTATTCCTGTAAAGACTAATTTTTCTGTGGGGACTCCAAATCTGCCCAGGAGAACACTGACCTAAACTGATATCCCTCCCCACCCCAGCAATGCCCTTGGCCCTTAACAGTTATATGAAAGGGGAAAGTTCAGCATGTGCATCTTTCTCCTGGCATGCAGTTGCTGTGCAGGAGAAAGATTTGCCAGCTGACTTCCTGCCTGTTTTTTTTTGGTTTTGTTTTTAATAGCAGGGACAATTAAAGGCACAGGAGTCCTGCCAGGAAAAAGTTGGCAACCTACTGGTGTATGACACTCAATTAACCGCTATCCAAAAGCTGTGGCTTAAACAGGCCAGGGATCAAGTCAAATGAACTATGGATTGACTCAGACTAAACCAGTCATGCTTTAGTCCTGTCCAGATCAGTGGGACAATTTAGTTGACCAGCTTAAGTGCCGTTGACATCAATAGGATTACAGCATGACCAACTCAGTGTAGATCCAATGCTATGATAATAATGTTTGTTGTCAACTTCTCTTTGCCTTGGGGAACCTGTCAATTAATCGTCCCTAGGGTGACCAACATAAAGAATCCCACTAATTGGATTTTAATGACAAACTTCACTTTAGTCACACAGCAATTTTTGAAATCTAATTATCTCTTTAGGAGGACCACCCAATTCATTGCTTTTCTGCAATGTATTATTTGCTCGCTCCTCACAAGCCTCTCCTTGTAATTTTGCTGTAAGGTATTTTCTTGTACAAGTGTGCATGAGTAATTAAAAGTGTGGCATTCCACAGAGTACTGCTAGAGAAGACCTCTTGTATCTGATAAATTAACTATGTGAGATGTTAAAAAAAACAAAAACCCCAAACAAAGATGCACTGTATATTTTGCACTTCAATCTTTTTCACATTGGCTTTCTGGTGAAGGAAGCCCATGAAGCTGGAGCCTGAGGTAAATTTACAGTGCAGTGTTATACATCTCCACTCAGAGGTAAGTCCCATTCAATTCATGTAAATGGCCTTTGGGGTGCAGCATTTTTATACATGAGCTCAACAGCTACTGCTGAGTTGTTTGTTTCTAGGTAGCTTTGGAACGCAGACTTTGCTTTTCCAAACTATAAGAGTGTGTGTGTGTGTGTGTGTGTGTGTGTGTGTGTATCTAAATTAATGCACTCAACTGAAGACACTTCATCATACAGTGGTATAGTTTTCATGTCATGCAAAACCAGAAGTGGCTTGCTTGATGGCTGTTTTGCCCCACTTCAACTCCTCTGGAAGCTGCATGCCCAATGGTGGGTGTGGTCAAAAGCGGGCATGACCACCCTGACCTACTGACCATCAAGCACATCTATCATGTCATCATGCCTGAGAAGGTGGAGCTGGTCACCAAGTTCCCCTGATGCTGTTGCTCACATGTAGCTCTGGTTTCATTACTCTTTTTGCCTTTTTGGAGAGCCAGTGTGGTGTAGTGGTTAAGAGCAGTAGACTCGTAATCTGGTGAACCGGGTTCACTTCCCTGCTCCTCCACATGCAGCTGCTGGGTGAACTTGGGCTACTCACACTTCTCTGAAGTCTCTCAGCTTCACTCACTTCACAGAGTGTTCGTTGTGGGGGTGGAAGGGAAAGGAAAATGTTAGCCGCTTTGAGACTCCTTCGTGTAGTGATAAAGTGGGATATCATATCCAAACTCCTCCTCCTCTTCTTCTTCTTCTCTGCCCAGAAATTTTTGCCATTGGTGCTCCACAGGCACCCTTGGTATCTTGACTGGGAGTGGAATTATGGTGCTGCCTTTTAACAATGCTTTTAAAAAAAGAGAGCATTGCCCTGTTGAGTGTGGTGGTTGAATTCACACTGAAATTGAGAATGCCTCGATTTTACTGAAGGCTTTAATATTGGGATTTTCCATAGGGCTATATTAAACTCTCTGAGCTCCTATATGGGTTGATAATTACTGTATTTTTCCGTGTATAAGGTGATATTTCCCCCCCAAATTTTTTAAGTTTAAAATTGGGGGTCGTCTTATACACAGAATGTCGCAATTCTGCTGCCATCCATATTCTCTCCCCCCCCAGCCTCCCCTCACTATTGGCCTCACGACAAACCCTCGTCTGGCACTCCCCCCCCCCCAGCAGCTCCCACTCAGGACATTGTCCCTTCCACCCCCAGCTGCCCTCTGGCTACCCAGACCCCGCATTTCCCAAGTGCACCCACTCAGGCAGCTCTGGCAGTCACAGCTCCTTGATCAGCGTTTGCATGTGCTGGTGCTCATGGAGTAAATATGGTACATACCGTAAATACTGAGACAAAAGTGCAACACAAAGGTGGGAGAGCTGGAGCTGGAGCTGCAGTAGAGTTACACTGAGCTGACAGGAGCAGCCAGCATTACACAGTTTGCCTCACTGTTTGATGTTTAAATATACGGTACTAAATATACTAGTGTTTTGAATATTTAATAAAATATCAAAGTTGTTCTGTTTGGTGTTTAAAATATTTATTTCTTAATTTGGGGCTCAAAAAATAGGGGTCGTCTTATACATGGGGGCGTCTTATGCACGGAAAAATACAGTAACTGCTGCTGTTCTCTGCTAGTTCTGATGTGGTCTTTAACCTTAGATCAGGTGATTAAGATATTGAATTGCAAATAGCCATTTTGAAGGGAGTTATGTTTGGTCTTTTGTTCCCAGCCAGAGTGGAAGTAAGATGGGATAAGGGTGCTCTTCTGGAGCTGCCTAGCCCCTTGGGGCTGGAAAAAAGGCTAATGAAGGCTGGAATGGGGGAGAGACACAGTTTTGATTTCTGGAAGAAGTAAAGTTATTTCTAAGATGCTGAACTTGTTCTGGGCATGTACAAGATCTTATGGAACTGTTTGGATACATCGTTTACTGTATTTTGTTCTGTTCTGAGGAAAGTTCTGTAAGTAAAGCTTTGAATCAAGCTTGTGGGTGGGCCTGGACAATGTTTGCTTCCAAAAGGAGTCAGCTTTTATGCATCCAGTCGCTTCTAGCTACGCAGTCTTAAGATCTGCAATATGCCCTCACTCTTAACTGGCTTCAGAACACGGCTGCTTGAAACTAAATGCTTCCTGCCCTTGCTCCAAGGGGTTCCTGGAGAACAGAAGTGTTGGCCGGGTGTTGTTATGAAGCAGCCAGAGCCTTAAAATAAATAAGGAGCATGGGTGGGTGGGCAACATTTGCCCTCCTTCCTGTAACTGCCCAAAGTTTGAGTTAAAACACGTTAGTTGCAAGCGTGCAGAAATGCCCTCCTTATTTTCCTTTCTGAAGTGGCAGAGAGTCTGCCTTTTTTTACTTCCACATTTCACAGATGGGGATTGGTCTTCTTGCTTGCTCTGGTATCCATCTGACTTCTTCGCTTGCAGGCAATAAAAGTCACCCGTTGTCCCTCCACCTTCTCCAGCCATTCCTCCTTCTGGGGCGAGGGCTGCCTGCTGTGGAAGATCTACGAAAAGTATTGCTGGGATAATCAGAATCTGGCGCTCGAGGGACTAAGTGCTACATAGCTGGGCTGTCATTGAGGGAGTGAAGCTGGGTCTTATTTGACTCTAGCAAGAGGTGAATTGAGCCTTGATCAGGGAGAACAATTTTAACACATTTGGCTGCATGCACGCTGTCTTTTATCTGCGGAAGGTTTTGACTGTAACAGGAAAAATGAGCATGTTATTCCTGTAGCGCATGTTTCTGAGCTCATTTATCAATGGAATGAGAAAAGTTGCAGAAATGGTAAGAAAAGGAAAAGGGAAGTTATAATACCCAAATCAGGCTTCTGCAATGTGTGACCCACTGAGGACTGTGCCCTACCAAGGTTTCATTTATCCCTCTGAGGTTTTTTCGCTGACCATCCAAGGCTGCAACAATAGAGAAGTTATTATTATTGTTGTTATTATTACTACATTTCTACCCTCACTTTTCCTCTAAGGGCCTCAAGTTGGCATACATGGTTCTTCCTCATCTCACTTAATCCCCCACAACCACCCTGTGAGGTAGATTAGGCTGAGAGGCAGCGACTGGTCCAAAATCACACCCAGTGAGCTTCAGGGCCAAGTGGGGATTCGAACCCTGATCTCCTAGGTCCTAGGCAGGCACTCTGACCACTGCACCACACAGGCTCAGGCTGTCAAGTGCATGACAACTGGCTAGTGTTGCTACAGATTTTGCAAGGCTGCATTGAATCAAGTGACTTGGGTCTCAGCCAGTCCACACCCCCTCTCTGTAGGCCACACCCCTTGCTGGCTCTGCCAGTGTTTTTGTCCAGCAAGAACCTTTGCTTCTCTGCCTAGAGAGCAGTATGTGGGTAGAAAACAGCTTGTTGTACAAAGGTAAAATTTACCTTCACCCGTCTGCCCTGGCCCCTCCACCCTTGACCTTGGGTTGAAAATTGTTCCCTATCACTGATTTTAACCCAAAGCAATTCACAGTCTGATTCTCTCAGCCAGGCGCAGTCAAACTGGTCCTCTCTGTATGTTTTGCACTCCTTCATTTGCAGCCATAGGCTTTGCAGGTTGTTCTGTGTCACAGGAGCACGTCAGTCAGTATTCACAAAGTTCAAAGGTGGAGTTAACTCTTTACAGTGGTACCTCGGGTTACATACGCTTCAGGTTACATACGCTTCAGGTTACACACTCCCCTAACCCAGAAATAGTGCTTCAGGTTAAGAACTTTGCTTCAGGATAAGAACAGAAATCGTGCTCTGGCAGCGCGGCAGCAGCAGGAGGCCCCATTAGCTAAAGTGGTGCTTCAGGTTAAAACAGTTTCAGGTTAAGAACGGACCTCGGGAACGAATTAAGTACTTAACCTGAGGTACCACTGTATTAGCAAAAACGTGACCTCCACAGACTTGGTTGGATTGTCAGGCCTAATGAGAACAGCAGCTCATGCCCAGTGGTCTTCTTCCATGAAAATCATTTGCCAAGACTGAACATTCCCACCTCCTCACCAGGGCTTTCCCCAAGCAATTGGAGACTGAACCTGTATGCAGCCAACCTCTCCTCCACCCTCTTCATGTCTCTTCTGGTTCTGGAGACAAGCAGGGATGGGAGCTTGTCATGGCAGAAGCGGGGAAGACATCTGTGACTCTTCACCAGCCTGACTCATCTCTGCCTCTTCGTCCCACTCTCTGGCTTCAGCTTCTGCCTCTGATTCTGGTCTTCTCTCTGCCACCAACTCTCCCAGCTCACTAAGCCCTGTTAGCTCTTTAGCTTCCTTCTCCCAATCTTCTCCCTCTACCCCCTCCCTCCATCATTGTCCCACCACTACTCCCCAGGCTCTGAGCCTTCTTCCCTTGGTGGTTCTCCAGCTGGTTCCTCCGACCATTCCTCTGTGTCCAACCAGTCCATGACATTCTGCTAAGACACTTTGTCCTTGCAAGTTAGCGGCAGCTCCCCCTCCCACATCCTAGCCTGGTATAACAGCTGCCTTCAGTTCAGCTGCATTGCCATCCCTCTCACCCTGGGGCCATGTAAAATTCACTGCGCCACAATCAGAGGCAAGGATGCTTCTGAATATCAGTTGCTGGAAGCCACAGGTAGGCAGAGGAATGCTTGCACCCAAGTCCTGCTTGCAGGTTTCCCATAGGCATCTGGTTGGCCAGATGCTGGACTAGATGGGCCATTGGCCTGATCCAGCAAGCCTCTTCTTCTCTTCTGGCAAGGAAGCACCAGTTGCCCACCATCTGCTATTATGAAGGATTTTATGAAGCTTTTTTGCCTGTTTCATAACAGCCACAAAACCGAGCCATAACATAAAGCAAGGAAGAGGATAGAGAAGCTTCCTTGGCGTGGCACTGTGCTCTGGTTGCAGATGAGCAAGCCACTGCAGCAGCTTAGGGTGATACATTGGGTCGTTGTGGCTTCCATTGTCATTTAACTCAATGAAGCGAAATCGGCATAAAGTTACAATTCCAAGGAGACGCAGTAGGGAGTAAGCCCCATTGAACTCAGGCTGGGTTTACTTCTCTCGGTAAACATGGTGGGATTGAGCTGTCAGTTGTACCGTTTTACTTCATTGGGTTGTGGATCGGGCTGCCTCTTATTACAAAATAAAACGGTATATTCTTGGTCTTCTTAGGTGGTAAATGCTAATTGGGTGGATTAAAGAGGTGGCAAGAGGGCACAGCTTGTAGAATGATATCACACTCACAACCTTTAAAGATTCTTATCTTAGGTATGCAGATTTCCCTGCACAGAACCATAGAATTGGAGAGTTGGAAGGGACCATGAGGGTCATCAAGTCCAACCCCCTGCAATGCAGGAAACTTTTTGTCCAACGTGGGTCTCGAACCCATGACCCTGAGATTAATAGTCTCATGCTCTACCAACTGAACTATCCCATATGCTCTAGATAAAAGTTGCTTGTTCAACAGGCACACACCTGGTAGTCATCTTTGATGATAGGATAGGCCTGGTTTGGGAGCTCTAGCTGGTGCAGAATGATGCAACCAGACTGCCATTGGGGGCGCATGGCCAACAGAGTATGTGGCACCATTGTTGAAACATCTATACTGGCTACCCATCTACTGGTAGTATCGTGGTTTTGCTGAATTGTATTCATTTTATTGATTAATTTATTGCTGTTTGCTTTATTTTTATATATTCTTGTGATTATTGTGAGCTGCTTCAAACTCAACATTTGTTGTTGGAAAAATGGAATACAAATATTAGATCAAAATCAAACCAAAATTCTGTGGGAGTGAGTTCCATGGTTTACCTAAATGCTGAGTGAAGAAGTACTTCCTTTTATCTGTTTGGAATCTTGTTCAGCTTTGTTAGATGTTCATGAGTTCCAGTATTATGAGAGAGGGCAAAAAACTTTTCTCTATCTACTTTCTCCATGCCATGCATAATTCCATAAACTTCTAACATGTCACCTCTTTCTTACCTAAAAAGTCCCAGATGCTGAAACCTTTCCTCAGAACGTTGTCACTCCATCCCCTTTATCATTTTGGCTGCCCTTTTCTGAACATTTTCCAACCCCACAATACCCTTTTTGAGGTGAGGCAACCAGAACTGTAGACAGTATTCCAAATACACTTGCGCCATAAATGAGTATAACAGCATTATGATGCCATCAGTCTTGTTTGCAATTCCTTTCCCAATGATCCCTAGCATGGAATTTGCCTTTCTCACAGCGGCCACACTCTGGGATCAGCATCTCCATTGAGCTATCTGCTCCAACGCCAGAGTCCCACTTTTGGTCAGTCATGAGTCACAACCAGCTCAGACCCCATGAGCAATTAAGATTTTTTTGCCCATTAGAACAGGGTATTAAAGTTCACTTGGGTGGGACTACAGCAAGCCCTGTTACCTTATCAGCTTCTGACGCCTCTTCTTCCCAGTCTTCTCCCTCTGACCACTCATAGTTGTCCCACCACCATCACTACCTGGGCTCTGAGCCTTTTCCCCTTGGTGGTTCCCCAGCTGGTTCTTCCCGCCACTCTTCTGCATCCAACCAGTCCATAGCATCTCCTTGCTTTGTTGTTGTTGTTTAGTCGTTTAGTCGTGTCCGACTCTTCATGACCCCATGGAACCATTCAAACATCAGCACGGTCAAGGTCAGTCTCATCCTCCTAAATTTCATCATTGCCTTGATAAAACACAACAAGGAGAAGGATTGGGACAAAACCAGCATTAGTTGGGTCTACCTATCATGGACTCCAGCTCTGCCTGCCATTGGTTTCATCTACTCTTGCCCTCCCTGCCTTCACCCAATGGGCAGCAGCCTCCACTGGTGGTCAAGCATCTGTTTTGCATGCTGAAGGTCCCTCATATCTCCAGGAATGGTTGGGACAGACCTTTGCCTAAAACCCTAGAGAGACATTGCTGTAGACACTGCTGTAAATGGACCCATTGTCTGATTCCAAGGCAACTTCCAAATTTCCTCTGACCCTCCTGTCCTTCTTTGTTAAGATATAAGACACTTTCCATTTAAACCTGCATTTCTTCAGTAATAGAGGCAGACTCCAGCGTTTTTTTTGCTCACTTCCCAAGATTGGTTCCCCCCCCCCCCACCACAAAAGGATAGGAATGAAAAGTTACTCTAGATTTTCACACAACTTAACTTCCCAGCTGCTTCGTTGTTGTGATTCTCCCTTGAAGTCAATGAAGCTAAACTGATTTAAATCTGGTCTGTGGTTCTGAATTATACAGATTGTCTCATTCCCCCTTCTTTTTGAGCTCACTTCAGAGACCAATTTAAATCAGAATGCCTGGAACGATATAGGCACACTTCAGCAGTAAGTTCCATTGCAATCACTGAAGCTTACTTCCAAGTAAATACCCCTGCTCTCCAATTCCAAAGCTAGGCAAACACATTTTTAAAAAAAGGTTTCCAAAAGGCATCTCTGTTTTCTCCATTGGAGGGGGAAATGGCATGGGTGATAGGGCACACATCTCTTCATTTAAATCCGAGGTGTGGAACCTGCAGCCCTCTGATAGTTGAGCTCCAGCTCCCATCATCCCCAGCCCAATGACCAATGGCTAGGGATGATGGGAGTTGTAGTCCAGCATTTGCAACTGAACATCTTGAATGCCTAAGGCATTCAGGTGGACCAGGAGACTTCATCCAGCCTGCCAAGCTTTCCCTGGTGGCCCACTGGGCCTCCAAACCAATCTTTTTGCGGGGATGAGTAGATTTATTGCCCATTTCACCATAGCACTGGGCTGGGCAGAGACGTTTCTGCCCAGTCCAGCACTATGATGGGGATGCAGATAATCCCTCCCACTCCACCATGACATCACGTTATCTGATGGAGTGGGGGAAGGGACACTTGTCATTATCCCTGCTAGAGTGCTGAAGTAGCAGAGTGGAGAAGAGGGAGATGGGGAGGAAATTTGCTTTCCACTCCAGCACCCTAATGGGGAGGGACAGTTTTCCTGCATGCAGGTACCACTGTCTGCCTGCTTGTGCACAATTGTCTGTCTGTCCATCTGTGCATGCGTGCATTGTGTGTGTGTGAGGCTGAGTGTGGGTCAATCAAACCCACTTTGACAATGCTCTTTTTTGCTCTGGCCGTGCCCATGGTTGGCTTGTGGGCTGTCAGAGGGTTGTCAAATGTGGTCCTTGCGGGGGGGGGATGTTGGCCACTCCTGATTCAAATAAAATTCTGTGCTTGCCTTAACAATCCCATGCATGTGATGTTAAGAGAGCCAGGAAGATGTGAGGGTTACAGTGGGGGACGAGGACTGAAGAGACCCAGGTTCAAATGATTATGCCATGGTGATCTCTGGGGTGACCATGGGCCAGGCACCAGTTCCATGCCTAACCCACCTCATCAGGTTGTTGTAAATTTAGAAGGAAGGAGGGAAGGAAGGAAGGAGGGAAGGAGGGAAGGAAGGAAGGAAGGAAGGAAGGAAGGAAGGAAGGAAGGAAGGTTGGTTTTGGTGTGCTACCACCAATGTTCAAAACACTATGTTTCTGGTGGCACGTCAAAAGCTGAATTCAGTGCCTGGGTATAGCATGTACACAACCTTCCTGACACTGGCTGACACAATTAAAAGGACTGTATTTTACTTTTAAATCAATGACAAGCAGCCTACGCTTTTCTCACCATGAGGCAATGTCTGGCAACAATTCAGGTCAACAGCCAGTTTGAAATTGTGCCAAGAGCCATTTGACTCCTATTGCCCCATTGGATGATTAAGAATTTCAGCTTTCATTCGAATCAGTTTTCTAGTCCTCGTGGTTCGTTCAATAAAATTAAAAAGTGCCAGGAAATACAGTGTTTGCTAAAAAAAAACACCATAGACACAATACAGAGCTATTGAAAATGGTCCTAGGAGAATGTATACAAATCACTTGAAGGACCCAGGGAAATTTCCATATAAATATAATATTAATCACTACGATATTTTACTGCAGGGGTGGAAACCTGTGGCAGGGAGTTCCAGTATTGAGGGTGTAGACAAGACAAGATCCCTTCTAACTCTAGGAATCTAAATAGGACCTTAAAAATGTTGCCTTGTGGAATGCTTCTGTTCTGGGTTCCAGCCACTCCATTCCACGGCCCCTCCCCAGCAGTCAGCCAGCCAGCATTTAGTGACCACTGAGCATGCTCAGTCCACATGTGGCTGCTTTGGGAGAGTTCCCTCTCCCTTTTTTTGTTTTTCTTCCCCTCCTATATCTCAGTCAGTAGAGCATGAGACTCTTAACCTCAGGGTTGTGGGTTTGAGCCCTAGACTGGACAAAACAACCACCACCTCCAAGGGACTGGATGATCCTCATGATCCCTTCCAGCTCTACAACTCTATGATCTAATAATTTTTTTTGGTACTTCTGCAAAAGCCTTGGGTTCCCTCAAAGCTGCTGATACCTCATTCTTGTGTGTGACCGTTCTGGCCACATGAGCAGTGACATCATGACCCGGACTTTGGAAATAGTAGGAATGATGGCTTATTTTATCAACTTGACTTCCTGTCATTAATCAGTGACTCTTACTTTTTCCCAAGGAGAGGGCTGTTCATCTAGTGGTGAGGGATATTAGCTTGGCCATTACCCAGAGCTCTTAGGAACATGAAATAGACAAGGCTGGAGCCTGACTGTACAAATTAAGTTGTTTTCTGGTGGGTTCAGGGCGCCAGAATAGGGGGTTCCACACTCAAGGCTGAGAAAAGTCCCCATCATGGCCTTCATCCTGGTCACATCCAGATTCCAGCACAGTTTATCTTAAAGGCCTTTAAATCACCAATCAGCGTTTTTTTATTACAATGTTCTGAAGCAAGGCCTCTGAGTTGAAACAATATTTTAGAGATTAGTATCAAAATGTCAAGCGGAGGTATTAATCACCCCGACGTGTTCCAAGGGAGCAGGTACTTGGCAGGACAAATGAAGTCCTTTTCTTTTCTGCTAGAGCATTCATGGGATGACTGTCTCCTGGTTTCCTCCTTTGGAAGATGATAAATCACAGCCTTCATCAACAAGTAATGAGAGGAGGCTGAGCTTCGGCTTGTTAGACTTTACCCAAGCAAATGCCAGACTCCCACAGCTTCAAAGGCTGGGACTCTGGTTTTTAACAAAATTATTGTGATTATTTCAAAGGCCAAGGATTGCCCTTTTCCCTTCCCCACTCCCCCTCACTCTGAAGCCGTTTTGTCCCACCAGCAGGTATGAAAGATCATGACAATAAGAAAGCAGGTACCTCTCATTCTGGGCATCAAGGATAAAGATAGTTGGATGCAGTGCAGGGTGATGATGTATGTCCCAGGTAAAGATTATCTATCTATCTATCTATCTATCTATCTATCTATCTATCTACCTACCTATCTATCTAATCATCTATCTATCTATCTGCAGATCCGCAACATATATTTAAAGCCCATCCAATTTACACCAAATGCCCATGACTTTTCCTCCAAAGGATTCCTGGGAACTGTAGTCTGTCAGGTATGCTGGGAATTGTAGCTCAGTGAGAGGGAAACTGCAGTTCCCAGGATTCTTTGGAGGGAAGTCATGTGCTTTAAACTCATGGCTGCCTACAAACCATGCATTTACAGCACACGGCTTCCCCCAAGGATCTTGGGAACTGCAGTTTACCCCTCAGAGAGCTACAGTTCCCAGACTCTTAACAAACTACAGTTCCCAAGTTTCTCTGGGGAAGGCATGTGCTTGAAATGTATGCACATTTGTATGTAGGACCTATTTTGCTAAGGCAAAGGTGGCCAGTCCATGAACCTCCAGCTTCGGTCAACCACCAACCCCAACAAGCATGGTCAACATCCAGGGGGGTGGGAACTGTAGCCTATCAACTCTGGAAGGACCACAGGTTCCTCAGCCCAGCCCCAGGATGATGCAGCTCTTCCAGGTCTCAGGCAGAGATCACCTGCAACCCAGTGTTAGGCAAAGTTGCCCAGAATTGGACCTAGGCTTTTATATGCACACCCCAGGGATATTCTAGATCACTTTTATTCTGGGATAGTCCCATGGTGAGTGGGAAAAACCAGCTGAGCAGATGTACACAAGTCAGACATATTTGCAAGCGGGCAGATGTGAATGAATACAAACCAAGACTGCCCCTTCCACCCTGTACTCCACAAATCTAGATGGTGGGAATAATAATAATAATAATAATAATAATAATAATAATAATGGGAAAGTGCCAAAAATGAGAGCTGCCTGAAAAAAACAACACTCTAAATATTAGGTTTTACAATGCTTTCTAGGCAAGGTTTTCTGTTTGTTTTAGAAAGAGCAGTGGGATTTTGTGTAGCCGGAACAGCAAGTGTGTGATTTATTAGGTCTTTCTGGCCACTTAGCTGATATCCAATATGCACCCTGCTACGACAAACACCCAGTGCAATCTTATACATGTCGGCTCGGAAGTCCCAACTGAGTTCAGTGGTACTAACTCTTGAGTAACTATAGGTAACAATCTGTGTCTCCCTTGACAAGCCTGGGGCAGGGGCATGTTAGGGGCGGCAGGCTTTTTGTTGGGGGGGCAGAACCTCGGTTTGCTATGTATTTTTTTATTGATTTTTATTGATTTAGGGGGTAGCAGCTGCCCCTCCCTGCCCACCCCCTTGTCCATGTCTTCTGGAGTGGAAAAGAGAAACATCCCTCCAAAATCAAGATGTGACATCCATACTCATAGATTAATGGCTTCTTATCAGCTTTCCTTCTCTCACAAACACTTTTTACTATGAATTACAACCCATAATCACTAATCTTTTTTTTTAAAATCCCCACCTGATACATAGACATACACTAACAGTGAATATATGTGAGGGATTACTCTTTAGTACAGTACTCCAGAATGGTGCTATGGGAGAACTGATGTGTGGTACACTATCTTAAGTTTGAGACTCCTTTAAACAGCCTTCCTGGCCCCCCCTAAATGCATTGACTGGTGATTCCATAAACTACGGAATTCCCTCCCACAGGATGGCCACCAGTTCCGATGGCTTTGAAAGAGGATTGAACAAATTCACGGAGAAGTTTGTCAGAGGCTACTAGCCATGATGTCGGAGGCAGTCAACGCTTCTGAATACCAGTTGCTGGAAGCCACAGGGGGAGGGTCTTGTGTTCAAGTCCTACTTGAGGGTTTCGTAGTGGCATATGGGTGGCCACTATAAGAACAGGACGCTGGACCAGAGGCGCCTGGGCCTGATCCAGCATGGGGAGAGGTGTGCATATACTGGGCAAGGAGAGAGGGTTTATTTTTCATTCCATTCTTTCAGTGCTCTTCCATGGCTTCAACGCTCTTCTCTGACTGAAGCCAGGGTTATCATCTCCCTGGCTTGAGCGGAGCACAGAAGCAGGCGAGGTAATGATTCCGAAGTAACTAACGCGGAGTTAAAGCGAGTTAGGGGAGCCCGCTGAGCCCGCTGGAGTGTGCTACAGGGAGGGCAGCGAGACACATCCGTGCTCTCAGAAATCCAAATTCCTGAGTGCTCACTCCGTCCGTCCCCCCGTCTCTCAATTCCCGCCCCGCCCTGGAAAAAAGGCAGTCCCTCCGTCTCCGAAGAGACGGCATCTCTCTCTCTCTCTCTCTCTCTCTCTCTCTCTCTCTCTCTCTCTCTCCTGGCCCTGTAACCCAACTTCTCTTATCTCGGGTGCCAGACTTCACGCCCCATTTCTCCAGCCATCTCGCAGCCCCTGCAGTCATCTCCAGGAAACCATCGGAAGGCATCAAGCTCCTCTTTCAAGTGCTTTATTATTTGTGCGGGAGCCAAGGGCGACGTCATTATTCATATTCATGGGATATTAATTGCTATTGCAGAAGAAGAGGAAGGAAGGAAGGAAAGCCGGAGCCTGGACGGGGTGTGTGTGTGTGTTTATGTGCGCGCTGAAGAACGGGAAGCGACGCAAACTCTCCTGCTCTCTTTCTTTCTCCCTCTCCCTCTCCCTTCTTCCTGCCAGGGCGTCCTTTTCCTCCTCCCTCCGCAGCCGCGGAGCTCCGCGTGCCGAGGGAGCCCCCTAGCGGCAGGGCAGCGCGCCGCAGCGCGCCTTGGCACGGCTCTGATTCGTCGCCCGCCAGCCAGCCAGCCAGCCAGCCGGTCGGACTTGGAGAGGCTGGGACGCGGCTGCCTCTCTCGCAAGTCTCGCCGATTCTTCTTCTTTTCTCTCTCGCTCCTCCTCGCAGCTGGAATGACTCTCGGACAGCGCTCGAGGCGGCTTTTCGGCGCTTCTCCTCCTCCAGCGCCGGCCTCCTTCTGCAGCCTCGCTTTGCCCTGGAAGGGATGATCGGCCGAGGGCTTTGCAGCTGAGCTGCTTGATCCCTTGTCCAAAGTTAAAAAGAGGAAGAAGGCAACAAGGAGCAGCTCCCGCTTAGCCAAGTCCTTCTTCTTATTTATTTATTTTGCAAGAGACAAATCGCTCGGCACGCCCGGACTGCCTCTGTGCCAAGACAGAGACGCTAGGAAGCGGTCGTGCGCTCCGGGCCGCCTTCTTCTCCTCCCTCCTTGGCGAAGTTTCCTGTCGCCGTGCCCGTCCGCGGGGCGCCTCCCTTGCGCAGGCTGGCTCCGCGGGGGCGCCTGTTTCCGCGGGACCCAGCTGGCCACAGCATGGAGCAGCAGCAGCAGCAGCAGCAGCCGCGCCGAGGCGGGGATCCTCGCGCAGCCCTGGGCGCTGCTGCCGAGACCCTGTAGCTTGCTTGCTTCCCTCTCTCCTCGCCTAGCCTCTCCTCTTCCCATGGACTATTGCCAGAGATCGGCGCCTGCTTTCGGACCCTCCATGCAGTAGGTAGCCCCGTCTACTCTTGTTTTTGTGGCTGGTGGGAAGGAAGGAAATCGGATCTGATTTTCCTTCCTTTTTTTTGTTGGGAAGGAAACGAGGGGCGGGGTGCTGGGAGCCCCGCCGTGGGTTGAGGGCGAGCTGGCGGAGGCAGAGACAGGAGTTGGGAGACGGGCGAGGGATCTGTGCGCGCGCGCGCGTTTGCGCGGAGTCGGGGCGCGGGAAGGAGGCGTGTGTGCGCGCCCGAGCACCCCTTGGCACCTCTGGGGCACCTTTTGCCTGGAGCCTGGATCTGGGGCTTGATCCGAGACCCTAGACTAAGCTCCATCCCTCGCCCCCTCCTCCTTTACTTTCCACGCGCCTGGCTGCGTGTGAGTCTCTCTCTCTCTCTCTCTCATATCTGGGGTGGCTGCGCTGGCGATGATGCACCAGCCCTCCCCATCTTCCTTACAAGAATAAGCCGTCAGCTCTGGACCCCCACCCCGCCCCTGCCCAGTCCTGTCATTCCGCACCTCCCTTGCTCCGGAGTCACTCCGCAGCTTAGGGGTAGTAGCCCTTCTCACCCCGCCCTCTGCCCTGTAAATGGATTAACTCTGATCTGAGTCCTTCATCGCTCAGCGCCCCCCCCCCCACTTCCCTGCCCTCTCCGGGTCCGTGTGTGTGTGTCTGTGTCGCGCCCCTCCCTCTGCTCTCTCTCTCCCCCCCCCCCCACGTCGAAGCCCTCACCTCGCGTTTTGCGGTCATGGAGTCTATAATTTCCTTTTTGGTCTAGGCTGGCGCGAGCTCTCCTGGTTCTATAAAGTGGATGTCAGGTGGATCTATGTTCCTGGAGGAACAAAGAGCAAGCGAAGGCAACGCTGTGGAAGTTTGAGCTGGGAGGATGCAGCCTGTGTACTGGTACGCGGTGCTTCTGTTGCAACCAGCACTCTACCTGGTAAGTTTTGCAAGGAGCCTCCCTCCCTCCCGCTTTCTCTCTCCCCCCGCCCCGCACACTAACTTGGGCTGGTTTGGGTGGAGGGCAGGAGAACCCCGAGCAAAGGCCTTGCGGCTCGCCTCACTTATTCACGAGTAGACCCACTGGCTCCAGCCCTACCGAGCCAAAGGGTGAGAGAGTGCCTTGAGAGACTCCTTCCAGCTTTCTCGTCTCCGTCTCCCGTGGGGTGTGTTTTCCCATTTTTTATTCATTTGTTGGTGGACGGAGTGCGCGTTTTGGGTGACTGTGGGTTCGACGGAAGTTTGGCAACCTTACTGTAGGCGTGCGAGAAGGTGAGAAGATCAATTCAAGGACGTTGCCACAGCGTCTCTTGGAAAGCTTGACGAGCGGGGCTTGGCAGGGGTGGTTAGGAGAGAGAACTCCGGCAAAACTTTTTTCTTCCACGATCTACCAATTGGAGCTCCATCCGTTCATACGGGAGACCAAGCCGGCGGTCTAAAAAAAAAAAAAAAAAGGCCAGTGTAGACAGCAAGGTGTAATACCCGGGGTCTCTCTTTGACACGCGCTAGAGCTAGTTCAAATCCGCGAGGGACCCCTCCTGCCCGATCATAAACTCTGTAAAGTGACAACTTGGGCTATGTCGTGGGTATCTCACCTCCTCTATCTGTCTAGCTCCTTGTGACCCCTGGGTGGGTGGGGGGGTCAGTTGGTGCGTCCTCAAGGTGTCTTCAGCTCTCCTCGGGACAGGAGGGGAAGTTTTCGGTGGCGCCGGCGATCCAGGTCATGAGAGGAGGGGATCGCTCTCACGGTCACTGTTGTGCCAGCACACGCACACCCTTTAGGGGGCTTTTCCGTCATGCACAGGTGTCAACATCCAGGTATAGACACCACCTAGCACTTACCGCACCCCCCCCCGCCGCGTAAAACCAAACCACCTAGATGCCACTGAATCAGTCCCGTGGCAGAAACAGATGACCAGAGGGGACGCGAAACCACACAACCTGGGATCTCTTCCTCCTGGGATCCAGCTCACAACGATCCACAGATAAGCACAGAGACCGTCATCAGCTTTCTGAGCAAGGGGATCGAGAGTGATTGGCTTTCAGGTTGGAAAAACGGTCTAGGATCAGACCGGACTAGGATCAGACCGGACTAATGAAAAAGAAGCACCTGGTGCTAGCTGAAAAAAAAATGGTGTGGTTCGACAAGCATACAAACCTTGAAAACCAACCGGGGCAACTCGTTTTTTGTTTTTGTTTTACCCTCTCTGTAAGAAGCCTCTTCCTTGCGCTGTTGGCCTGCGGTTGCAGCTCTTGGCCGCTGGAGGGCGCTGCGCGCCAGTCTCAGCCCCGCTCAGGACACCTTGTGGGGGAAGCAGGTGAACGCAGGGGCAGCCCTTGCAGACGGGAACAAGCGCTCTGGCGTGCCATCACCTGCTGTAACACTGCCTTCCCCCTACAAATGGACCGGAGCCACAGTTTAGAAGTCAAGAAGTCTTGGGGATTTATTTATTTTTGAGAAAATTGTTCTGGTTTCTATTCATTCTGATTCTGACCCCTCCCCCCAAAATAGAGGTGAGGATGGAGGTCCCTCTAAGATCCGCAGAACGATGTCAAGAACTAACCCCCCCCATATTGTTTGGGGGCCAGCGACCCAGGAAGCCTTGACTGGTTATGCATCCTTGAAAGGGTCGTTTGGTCACCTGGGGGGGGGGGTGTTGTGCGCGCGCCTGGCGCCATTGCACCGCTCTCTGATTTATTTATTTTTAAATAGGTGGGGGCCAGAGAACTCGTAATCTCTCCCATCCAGGCGCAAGATCAATAAGCTGCGTGGTTCTCTCCCCCTCTTCCTCCTCCCGCCCTGGGTTTGTTGGCACTTAAACTCTTTCCCACTCATGGCAACAACGGCGCGGGATTTATTCTAATGCGCGGCAGGCTGAAAACAAGCGCATTAATTCTCCTTTAATTGTAAACTGGGAGCATTTGAAAACCATTCAGTGTGCAAATTATGCTGATTCAATTACCGTTTAGTTACAGACTTCATTACCTGAATGCCTTCTCTCCCCCCCCTCTCTCCCTCCCCCCCCCCCCAACCAGGATTTGGCAAGCGGGGGAAAGAAGAGGCAGGGAAAGAGTTTTCAAAACAATGCGAAATGTGACTGAATGCAAATTGAAAATCAGCAACAGTTTAGGGCGGTTGTCAGCTGAGAGAGGGCTTCGTATAGGATTCCGCAGGCTGATATACGACTTTGTTTGCAAGTCGCTATAGTAGCCCGTTGATACTTGCTCTGCATATTCCTTGAGTTTTCCCAGGGACTAACTATCCTGTGCTAAGCCTAATATTAGCCGTCAACAGCGAAGCTTTGATTTAAATCTTTAATCAACCACAGGAACCAGCAAGGTGTCTGGTTTTGCTTCTTCCTATAGGGTGGCAGGATAGGACCGCCTTGTAGAATTGAAGCCAAATGGAGTGAGGGAGGCGAAAACGGAGTGATCCGTTTTCATGGAGAATCGGTTTACGCTTGGGACGTAGATGGAACAGGATCCCAAATCTGTGTTTCTGGGGGATTCGGGCGATAGGAATACTTTTTTTTAACTTTTTTTAAAGAATACGTTTACCTCTCAGTAGCAGGACGTGGGAGAAGCTAGTCTGGATCTCACCGTTCCGCACCTCTGTCAACTGCATTGCAACCACCCTGCAGTCAGTCAGCGCAACGCCCGTGCTTTTGTATTTAGTGTGGACAGGAATCCGGGCCACTCCGCCTACTAACAGGAAAATGGCAAGAGGTCACCGCTGAAACAGACGGAAGTCAAATGACTAGGAATGTGTGGACAGGCCTGGTGGATGATATGCATTCAGTTAAACCCAATAATGCTTTTGTCAGTGACTCTCCGGATCGCTGCTGTCCTTTTTAGATTTTTTAAAGGGAATTCACGAAACGGTCCCCGTGCCACAAACTTTAAGGGTATGCTGAATAGATGAGCTGTTTATCTTGGGGCCTCCCCCACCCCTTAAACCGATTTTCTTCCGATGGGTTTTTGGAGTCTACCCCCTCCCCCCAGTTTTAAAAATGCCAAAGAAATTATGCAGCAAACATGCCTGTATATGAACACAGACGGTCATATATATTGTGGTTGACCTTGGCGCTTCCAGTGGTGGAAGAGAATGAGTTGGATTATTGGAGCGCTGGAATAATTCCTAAACGGCAACTGGAGTCTGATGTCATTTCTGGACATTTTCCAGTAGAGTCCTAGAATGGAACTTGTGTGTGATGTATATAGTAGCTATAAATAGATCTATGCGCTCCATACCCTGATATGTGATAATATAATGTAGGTTCTATATACAGCTCACAGGTTAAGGTATAGAACGGTTTATAGAGAGACATTCAGAGAGAGCACATCATATGCTATCTGTTTCATATATGAAATGCACACACATGTATCTATTTGCAACGTGTGGCTGTATAAAATGTGCCTGTACATCTACAATGCTATTTTCTCTGTCCTAGACACACTACTCGAAATTATACGTTTAAGCATCCTAGTATGTGGCACGTTTTTACTGGGAGAGAAATCCCTCTGACTTCATTGGGACTTGCCGTCAAGTCAATCTACACAGGACCGCAGGCTAAACTCAGGATTGCTTCCAAGCTGATTGTAAACTCTTTCATATCTATCCCAAACACAAGAAGCAAATTTCTGTGAAACCGGTTGGACTTTTTCATTAATATTATTGCTTTAAATCTATGCGTTCGCATCGCTGATCTGAGTGGGATTTAAACCGGCGCGCCGCCTTGTGTGAACTGGGCTGTTGGCGATGTTTTGGTTTAGAGCTATCAATATGCTTCAGAAGCATTGTGTGTGTTTGTGGCAGCGTCTCCCCTCTTTTTTTTCTTCCTTGAAGGGGTGAGGGAGGAGGCAAAGGAAAGCGGAGACAGTAGCTGAGAACATTTCTCTCCGGGATAGGCTCCAAGTCTGGCCAAAGGTGCGGCGCTATCCCTCCTATTTTGACACCCGCCGATCCCTCCAGAAATCTTCTTGTTAAGAGCGGGTCAAAACAGCGAGATCGCTTCTCTTGCCAATGGCACAAGAATAACTTGCTTTCTGTGCTACATATTTGGGACGGGCAGGCCCACATTTTCGGAGAATTGCATGCAAATATTTAAAGCACCGGGACGTGCTTTTCCATCGCACATTTGGCGCGGGGTGGCCTTAGGAGTCGGTTGACACAACACTTGTTTTGTTCTAGATGTCCAGTGCGGTCGTGTGAATGAACCGCGGATTTTTAAAAAAACGCTGATCGTGCCAAGCCATCCAAACCGACCTCTTCGCTCGATAAACCCCTGATCTCGCAAAGATTTCTCTCCAGATCTAATTGTTCACAGGAAGGCGAGAAAGGACAGGTGGAAGTTGGGTGGGTGAGCGGAGGAAGACCATTTGATTTGTCCTTCATTTCCTCTCTCCTACATTTAGTTTAGGCCGTGTATCTACCACTCTCGAACCTTGAAGCAACGTACCCTGTTGGGGTAAATTGCATTTATTACTGTACTTAGGAGTGTGCGCGCGTGCGTCCAAGGCTGAATTACTCCACAGCTTGATTCAAAGCCCAATGAAGCCAGCGACACCCCTATTTCAGCTCCATGCTCAAATTCTCAGCTGCCATCCCCAACATGACTTGGCGGTAGCCAGTTTCGCTGTGTGTCCCACACCTTTGCTTGGAAGTAAGCCCTATGGACTTCAAGTGAAACTTCTGAGTAAGTGCGTTTAGCACCGCACCTATCATACATATTTAGGAACACCAAAACTCCGTTTAGCTCTCATGGTTGGACTCGAAGACCTCAAGGCCACCCAACGGGACGTCCATTCCAGAACCTGGTCTTTCCTGGGTGACGGATGGGTTTGCATAGGAGAGAGGCAGAGGGAGGGAGGAATGGAAAGAGAGGGGGGGTGGGAGGAAGAGGTTTCTGATCCAGAATCATAAACTGGTGTAAGAAACGGGAGGAAATGTGCGTTCTTGAAAACACTCGACTGTATTAGGTTATCGACTGTTCCACATCTCTGTATGAGACTCTCTCTCTCTCTCTCTCTCTCTCTCTCTCTCTCTCTCTCTCCGTGTGTGTGTGTGTGTAACACTAGGCAGAATCGTGTACCTTCTTCTATATGAATTACGAAGATTACCCAGCTTACCTGTTTAACCTCAGGGTTTGAATGAAGTGTACATACGTATTCCTGATTCATGCCGCTTTGGGGTGGCCTGTTGTTAAAGCCAGATGCATGTTGTGCTGTGAGAGACAAGTCGAGGGCTGGTGGTGGTGTCACTCAGAATGCCTTAAGACTCGCGACTTCCTCTATTACCTGCTCCCCAGCTGCAGATTCTAGAGTTGGTGTCGCTCTGTTCAGTCTGGCCTCGATTGTGGTCATTTTTTTCTTCCTGGTAAACGTCAACCTAAGGGCGGAATGTGCCCATCCCATCCTTCCTCCTTCTTCCAAGCTAGGTAAGCATCTCCCTCAGACTGCAGGGAGACCATCCCCAACCAGGCAAGCATTGTCCTCCACTAACCATTCTTTACACGGGTTTTCAAAGGGTTTTTTTTCTGTTCTTTTCTTGGCGCTGAAAGCATTTGGCTATTACTGGCTTGTTTCCACCGCTCTTTCTTCTTTTTGAAGCGATTTGCTGTACTTTGCAGGTGGAAAAAGCAAGATCAAAACAACTCGTGGCGCTGGTTGTACATTGGGCATCTCACACAACACGGTGGCAACAATTTGTTTTCATTTATTTGTGTTGGGAAGTTTGGGGAGAAAGAAAGAAAGAAAGAAAGAAAGAAAGAAAGAAAGAAAGGCGCAGCTTAAATTCTCTAGGAGCAGAAATCTCCTAGGAAGACTCTGAGTTTGAACAATGTTGCAACAGGAGACAGGCATGCGTATGTAGAAAATGAGCTGTCTAGGACTAAGGGTACATGGTGATTGTGTATTCCTACTTATACAACACGTGCACACAAGCTATTTAGACTCAACACATGCTGTAGGATACAGGTTGTCTTATATCTAAACTGATCAATATACTCTTTCTGTATCCTCTCAATGTCTTGTTTTTTATACCAGGAAATCCATGTAAATTTTCACAATCAACAGAACCACCCCAGCACGCTAACGCCGTCTCTTTTTGAGGATAAATTGGAGCATTTTCTTTGAGTTTTATTTCTTTGGGGTCTTATTTACGTCTTCTTATTCACCTTATTTCACCCCCTCTTCGGAATCAAGCGCTTTATCGTAAATATGCAGTGAGACTGTGGGATATATATATATATATATATATATATATAGATAGATATATGGGTGGACCAACTTCCACCATCGCATAGGCCCACTGATTCCAACGGAGCCTACTCCTAAGTAAAACTCCAAGCGGCTCGAGCCTTGATAGGGTTACTTGGTGGAACCAAGCCCCACGGTGTTCGGTGTGGGACTTACTCCCGAATTAGTTCCCGGGATACTGCAGCCGAAGACCAGCCGATGTTATCTCTGTTCACACCCACCTTTTAAAAATGGGGCGTAGGGGCGGAAGGGTAGTTTTCCAGGTGTGTTAACATCGCCTCTTTCTCTTCTAAATCAGCACAGACTCGGGTACCTGAAGGAGCACTGAGGCGAGCTGGGCTAGCCCCCCTCTCCATCTCGCCCCCCCCAACCATTTTGAATGTTCAGAGAGGGGTTCCTACTTCTGCAGAGACAGCAGCTCTCCATCTGAGTGATTAGCTAAATCTTCCGAGCTAGGAGTAATGTAATGCTCATTTCAGCCCTTGTGTAGCCCGCCTTGCCTCTAGACTGAATAATAATAATAATAATAATAATAATAGAAAAGCCATTTTCCTTATTAGCGATGGCAGTCAGAGGCTAAGCAGGTTAGTCACCCCCTTGCTGGGAATCGCCGATTTCGCAAGCTCTGTCCCCCACCCCGTTTAGGATCTCTTGTCCCGTCCTTCCTTCCTCCTAGTAGTAGTTTGGGCGAAGCTCGCCGGGTGATTTGCCAGCCAGTTTAACTCACAACCGGCTCTTGTAAGTCAGCATTTAAAGCACCCCCTGGGTGCTTGGTAAATAGGACTTGAGCCATTTTTTATGCGGCAGATTGACATGTTGACGACTCTGCTTGGAGGAAGCTTCTTCCTCCTCGCTCCCCCCGCTTTTTTTTTTTTTTTTGCAAAAGCTTGGCAAGCACTTCATCAAGGATAAAAAGGTTCTGCCGTAAGGATGTCACTCAATTTATTGTGAAAGTCGAATGAATTACGTTTAATGAAAGTGCTCCCCCGATGAATATTACCAGCCATTTCCTGAGTTGGCTCTGTCAGATTGATGGGAGGAAATGCCAGGCGGCCTCCCTGCCGCCACTACCACCAAGATCTCCAGCCTCAATGACGGACGCGAGCTAATCGAGGGCTGCTGCTGCTGCTATTACGCATAGGATCGAGAGGGCGGAGGATTCCCAATACGATGCGCAAGTTAACAAGGCGACGTTCCATTTCGCCTCCATTAGAGCTTCGATCCTGCCCATCGTCTGCCGTTGCACCAACTTCCGTGGGACTGTTTTGCTTCTGGGTGAATATATGAGGTTGTGGAAATGCTATGCTTGCTGACACTTCCAGCCAGCCAGCCAACCCAATCTATAAACCGGAATTTGGCACCTCCCCTCTCCATTTTTTTTTTTTTTTTAGAAGTTCTACCGAAGACATTTGGCAGGTTCAGAGTACACAGTGGCACTGGCTTCCCGATAAACTTAGCCTGTATGCAGCGATGCCTGGCTCAAGTACTCAAGGTGGGAAGGCACGCTCTATGTGAGAGCGAAGTAAACACAGCCAGTCTCTCCCTTAAAGGGGAAGAACTGGAGGGTTTGAATGTGTGACTGGCTTCCCCAGAAGTTCTCCAGCGTTGGCGTCTTATCTCACTAAGCACTGCAAAAGGCCCATAAATCGCCCGAACACATTCATTTAATCGGAGCGAGCTCCCATAGTGTTAAGTGGGCCATTCACAAACCATGGGACTTGCTCCCGTGTAAATGCGGAGAAAATCGAGCTTGCACACCCCATTGACTTCACAATGGTTGGCAGCTAGACTGCATTGGTCCTGGTCGTTCTGGCTTGTAGTTACTGGGAATAGAGCTCCAAGCCAATGCATTTAAGATGGAGATGATTGTCCTATTGGCTTCTATGGACTTTTCTCTCTCAAACATTCCCTCCCCTGATATGAGGTCCCTTCACTCCTTTTCCATGAACGTAGCCCTCCCACTTCAACAAGGTTTGAAGCCCAAATTGCGTCAACTTATCCGAGTTGTGAATAAGACCGAATATTCCTTTGGGATTTCAGGCTGGTTCCCAAGACGTTCTGTGCTCCCGCGCACGTTTTATGAGCTGCGTTAGCGTTTGCATTAGTTCAATCGCTGGCCACAGTCTGATCCTAATCGAAGAGGATCTATCCTGCCATTCTAAAGGCAGCAGGGTCACGGTCCTGTTAGGTAGGGCTGTTGATGCAGGAAGTTCCGGGTTCGGTCTCAGAAGTTCAGAATTACACTTTGTAGATTGGTTCTTAGTCTTGGGGTACCAAGGCGCTCCTCCATCCAAAACACTTCCAATTGAAATTAAATCTGCGATCCTACCCACACTTAGGAGTGAGTCCCATTGTAGACTGTTGGATTTACTTCTGAGTAAACCTGCACAGAATTGGGCGGCACAGGTCTTAAAACATGCTAGTTTTCCTGGGCCTATTTCAATTTTGTCTGATGTATGCGGGCACTGAGTGTCAATACTTTTCTTTCATAGAAGTGTTTTCAGCACTGTAGCCTTCTTAGACATAGAAACACCCCAGTCCTACTTAAGTAAAAGGCTTAGGTTTGTTGCTTTACTTGGAAGTAAGTTCTGCTGAAATCCACGGCACTTGCTTTCAACTATGCATAATCTGTTAATGAGGTTAAACCGGGCATTGCTGCTTAACAGGTTTGTTGCTTTGGTTGCAAAACAGACCCTACTGTAAAACAGAAAGAAAGAAAGAAAGAAAGAAAGAAAGAAAGAAGGAGAGAGAGCCTTCCCATCGGGATATTGTTGCCGATGTGATGCAATGTAGCAATAGTTTAGGGTGAAATCTTGAGTACCCTTATTCGGAGCTGTGATGAATAATGCCCAAAGGTTTTGCTTCCTCGCAACACACGAACACCCCAAGCCTAAATCAATTTACTTGGAAGTAAGTCCTATTGTAACCAAGGGAATTTACTTCCATTTGAAGAAGTTAGGCTTCGGATAACTGCGTGCTTCTGAAAATCAAGTTCCACTGGAACTTTTTCACTGAGGCTCCATGCAAGTTATGTGTTCAAACGATTGTTGTGTTAGATTCCATCACCACAAAAGGGAAGAAAACGAAGGAAGGAAGGAAGGAAGGAAGGAAGGGAAGGAGAAGTCCTAGCAGGGATCCATTCTAGTATTACAGTTCAGCCAGCTGCTCGAACTGGGATTTCCAGTATCCTCAGTGTCAAAGCTTAGAGAGAGGCTGTTCCTTTTTCTGTCCCAACCTTTCGGAGTTTCCCGAGATCTTAAGTGAGGCAGAAAAAGGTATCCACTCTCCGAAGTGACACCCGCTTAGACTTAATATGCTGAGAGTTACTAGTACAGAAGTCTGCCCTCTCCCCACCTCTCCTTCTCTTTCCCAAAGGGGCTGGCTCAAACCACAACCCTCTTAAGAGCGGCACACAAAACTTCCAAGCCAAATAAGCTACTCTGCTTTTTACCAGATGGGGGAGTGTCGAACGCAAGGGTAGTCAATGGTGCCGTGTAAATCACAGTTCTTTGTTAGGAACACCTGACGACAGAACCCAGGAACCAATGGATGATTCTTAAACGGAACGTATCATTCTTTACTCATAGTATTAAAGAGATCAGCTAAGCAACCACTGCTGTTCATTCCAAGTATTTCTTTACTCTTCTTACTCTTTATTTTCTGCCCTTTATTGAGCGAGAGGAATAGCTTTCGCCAATCTTTATATCTCTTTTTTTCTTTCTTTCTCATAGAACCTAATATTCAGAACCAACTCTTTTTTCCAGACCTGTACAAACTATTTGTTCAGATAGTGGGCTTAAATATATGTTCTTCAGGTTTATTGCTGTGCGTGTGCCTTCAGAACTTGTCTCGAGAAGACTTTCCACTGAAACTCTGAACTCTTTTGACTGCTCGAAGACAAATGTATGTTGCCTTCTCATCTATAAAGAGCGAACACCTTATCCGCAGAGGAACGCCTCTTTTTAAATGTTCCATTTTTTGTAGTCTTGGATAGGTTTCCACAAAAGGCGATTTCCTTTACTCAGCGTCACTTCAGAGTTACAAAACAGGTGTCTCATGTGTACGCAAGCTTTTGAGTTGTGCAGATCTCTTCGCCATTTCTTACAAACACCTAGCTCGAAGTAACCTGGCAGGTTGACAGCTCTTGTACTAAAATTATGTGGGTTTTGTGTTTTATTGGCTTTTTAAAAAACCTGTTCCAGGTTTTAGTCACCAACACTATATCAAAGGTAGACTCTTTGCTATGCATATCTTTAGCCAGTCAGTTCCAGTCATTTATGCTGTATTAGCATGCCAAGTTTTCAGGCAGAGATGAAAATGGATATTTCTCTTAGCACCTGGGAGGGACAAGAGAAGTCACCCTATAGGTTTGAAATATAGTATCTTTTCCTTAGTTTTGCTACATTGGCAACTTCTTATCTTTCCTTATATTCGGATTATGTTAAAGCAGTTGGGACAGAGCTTTAAAAAATTATCTTAAGGTGGTGGAGCAATGGTTTCCATTGTTCAGAAGTTCAGAAAGTCCGTTCTCCTGCTCCTAGCCACACCGCTGGTCCGGTGTACCTCGTCTCCTTTTTGCTTTTCTGATGGAACTAAGCAACAATGCTCACAGAAAGGCTATTTTCAGGACCTTGGAGAGCTCCACACGCCCTGCTAGGAGCTCGTTTCATCTTTAGGACCCTGGACAGCATCTAACAGTTCTTGAACGGCCACAGTAGTGACCTACCCATTCAAGCTCTCCCTCAGCGACATTTGCGGTAGAGACCTTTGCAGTAACCTTCCATGTTCATGGCGCTTTCTAGCTCACCGCGTAGTAACTCCAGGCGAGTTAACAAAGCAGCCCTCCAGCGCCCGACCTCTCGCTTCGGAAACAAAGAAGGCGAATAACTGAGATTGATGTCTCATTAACGATCGATGCTATTTTATGTGAAGCGAATGGAATAATAATAATAATAATAATAATAATAATAATAATAATAATGCATTAAGGAAGCTTCGCCCCCCCCCCACGCTAACAGAAACCCTTCCTTTTTTTAACGTCTTTTGGGCAACAGAGCAGGATTTTCTCTCTAAATAAGGGAGATAGCTGGATGCCTGCAGCCTCCACCCACCATTTGGTAATGGCACTTCTCAGTTTAAGTTACGTATCTTTCCAGAACCAAAAGGGAGACTGTAATTCACACGTAATGGAAGAGAAAACCCTCTGGGGAACAGGATTTGTGCATTTGCTCTTCCCTGACTAACCGGCTCCTCTTAAAAGCAGATGGGTGAGAAACAAGGTTGACTACTTGCTATGAAAAGCGCCTCCGTTGAAAGGATCCGGCGCGAATAGAAAGGGGGGGGGGGAACTTAATATTTATTATGGACTGGAGGACAGCGTCACACTGTTAGGAATGGTGAGAAGTGTAGGTTCCTTTTATCTTTTTTATGTTTTGACATATTTTTAACAAAAAAAAACTTTAATACGTTGAAAAAATTCACCGGGATGTTTATTGACAGTGAAATATTCACCGAAGTCTACACACACACACACACACACACAATATTCGATCACTTGCACCAACGAAAGTCAATGAGTGACCCTCCTGATGACCTCTTCCTAAGCCAACCTGTCTCTTGACCCAGTCCTTAATAACAGCTGTTAATAAATTAATTATCCCACCCCAGCATTTAAAAACACAAACAAACAAACAAACAGGAATGCAAGAACTCTCATTTGATTCTTAGCCAAGCCCTTGGGATTGTGCTATAAGGATACTATTTGTAATGGGCTAGCCATACTGATCGGCGCAAACAAACCAACCAACCCCGAGCCCATTTATGTGTTTGCCCAATTAACTTAAACATAAGCGATAGTTTTTTTGGCGTTCCTACGAGCTTCGCCTTCCTCGGTTAAGTAAGAGATAATCATTGACTTTGCCCCTCGATGGCATAAATCCCCACTTAATATTGACAGAGCTGTCCCCCAGGGTTTTGCTCGCGGAGAAGCGGTTGTCGATAAAACACAGGAAAGTTGACAAGGAAGGTGTAACTGGATGAGGGATGGGAAGCCTTACAAGAAAGAGCGGTGGTGGGAATAGATTGGGCCGCGCTTTAAATCAGGCTTATTCAAAGACCCACGAAGAATACGTAGGAGAGGTTTTTTTGGGGGGTGGGGGTAGCGCGGAGGCAGGCGAAGCTGGCGCCGAGTGTCTGCTTAAACACTTTAGCACCTTGCTGATTCATGGATCCGGGAGGTGAAGGAACAGCTGGGGACGCAGCCTGGATGCTCAAGGCCTGTGTCTCCGCCGTCGACTCTGGGTACATCTCTATCTTTGAAACGGGGAGAACAGCGGCTTCCGTAGCCGAGATGGCTGTCGTGAGGCTCAACGCCTCGAAAGTCGCCACGCGGTTTACTGATTCAGTAAGATTTTTATGTACTTATTATTCCTTTTTATATATTAAAAATGTTTTATCCTCCTATCCCTCCTCCCCCAAACCCAGGGTGTTTTACATTACAGGATCTGTATGTCAGGCCTGCGAACTTGTATAAAATATTGGGGCGGCGGGGGGGGGGAGTAAGTGTCGCCCCGCATAATGGTTCACAAGAAAGGGCTCACCATTTGAATGTCAATGCCCATCAACTTTTTTTGGTGGGGGGAGGCCCCCTCAAATATTTTATGGAGGGGGCCAAAGGGACCACGGCCCCTGGGAGTTGGCTCCTATGTGTAACGTTGTCTTCACAGCAACTCTGCGAGGCAGGTTAGGCTGAGGCACAAGCTAACTCAGCGAGCTACAGGGCTGAGAGGGCTTTAAACTGCGGTGGGTCTCCTTGGGTCTGGTTCGACCTCCTGACCCCCAGCTGACGGTGATTCCACTAGTTTTAATCATGACCACTAGTTTTAATGCGCATCATTTTAGATACCAAGAGCATACATAGCCTATGCGAAGACATTGGTCTCAACCTGTCCTTATAGGTTTGCAACACAATGGATGGGGGCGAAGGTAAGATCTGAACCGGGCTCTTCTGCGCGCTTTATCTAGCGAACCAAACTCCTCTGCCCTCGCCATCAATCTTCTGTTTGCCTTAGTACTCAAAGCGCCAGTCCCCCCCCCCCCGCTGCTGTTACCCGCGGAGAGACTTGGCGTCGCCAGTTAAGTCTCCATCCTCTCCTCCGGTTCTTTCTCCCCCCGGAAGGCAGTTAGCTTTGCCTTGTCGCGTTATCTGCTGGCAGGTTCTGGATCCACTCGTAGATTGTCTTTCTCGTTGATGAGGCCTGTCACTTAACGGGGGCGGGGGGCGGGAAGAGCTTTCTTCAATTGCTCCACTGCAGGCTGGTTGCCCACTTCTTATTAGCAGCGTGCGCTAGATGGTTGGCTAAGCCCTCCACGCACAAAGGCGACCCCCGCCGCCGCCAGCCCGTCGTTTGCATATGTGTAAAAGGGCAGAAAACAATGAGAGGCTGCTGCATCGCTCGCGTTGGAGTCCTCTGCATCAAATGGCAAAGCCGTTTGGCTCCTCCATATTCCAGGCTCAATGAATTGCAACGATTATTGAAGAACAAAAGCTCGGGCGACTCGCCTTCCCCGCTTCTTTTCCTGCTGAACTTTAAAAGTCATTCTAATGCAAATATTTCTGCATTATTCCGCCTGCCTGTTTCCCTAAAAGCTCGCTTAGGGAGGGGAGGAATCTTGGACTCCGTTCTTCATTTGAGCAGCACATCCGCTGTGAAATAGATAGCCAGACCTCACTGGCACAGGAAGCACATTTCTTGGGGAGGTGGCGGTGGCAGTGGGAGTTATTTGGTGGACCTGCAATTTAAGACAGGAACTCAAACTTTCTAGCGGATAAACTGCATGGGCTTGAAAAGAAACTCTTCATTGCGCTGAATCTGTATCCAAAGGTAAATGGAAATTAGGATAGGGGTTCTGGATTACTTTTGGCAAGAGGTGTATCTCGTTTTCAATCAGCTGCTGTGTTTTGGATTCTGCTGTTACGTTTCTGTTAATTTTATATTGACCATCTCTTTCTATGGAAGCACCATTGGATCTTTATTTCCAAGGGGGAATCTGGGCCAAGCGCCTGGGAAAGCCTCAACCCCTTCCCAAAGATCTTAGGCCTTTTCCTTTAGGTACAAGGGCTGAGTGGTGAGTGCTGTTGCACTCAGGTTTTCTTGCAGGCTTCTCAAAGGAATCTGTCTGGCCACTGTGAGAACAGGATGCTGGATTAGATGGGTTATTGATCTGATCCAGCACAGGCTCTTCTTACAACCACATATTAATCTATCCCAGGGCATGGTCTGGAGAGAAATCTGTACCTGACCAGATGCTTAGTTCTGGAGTGGGTGGCAATTTGCCTGGATTCTTGTATGCAGCAAGGTGAGAGATGGCAGCCGTGATAATAGTCCTCCCTAATATGACTTGTATTCAGTGCCGGATTTATGTATAAGCTAAACAAGCTATAGCTTGGGGCCCCCCAAAAAATTAAAGAAAAAAACACCCGGATGTACATTTCTAAAATATAAGATAAAAAACAAATAAAATAAAACCTACATACAGCAACAGTGTTTTGTGTTGTGTAGGCTCCTATGAGATGTAAGTCATGGGCCCCACCTGCTAGCCTGCTCCCTAAAATATCACTGGTTTGCTCATTTCTATATATAGGGTGCCTACATTCTGCATGGACTGGTTGCATGGCAACATGGGCAAATGGCTTTAGATACCTATCAGGTCCATACATTACCATATAGTGTATATTCCACACACAAAAACAGTGGCAATTTGTTGTGACAAAGGACAGCTGGACATATAAAGGGCCCCATTACCTTCAGTAGCTTAGGGCCTCCTCAAACCTAAATCCGGCCCTGCTTGTATTCAATGCTGGTCATAGTCAGAGCAGACCCATTGAAATCAGTGAACAACTAACAAATTAATTCCCAAAGGTTTACTCAGCTTATAGCTTAGTTGGATACAACCCTGTGGAACACCTTCCTCTCCAAATAAGATTTGGAGTTTTCGCCAGGGCTTTTGGTTGAATATTTATCTCCTCTGCACTTGGCATTTTTATTTGAACTTGATGCTGGGGATTGTTTGATGCAGGTTTTAACCATGTAGTATGATATTCATTTCAGAGAATTTTAGAAGCATAGAATTGTAGAGTTGGAAGGCACCTGAGGATCATCTAGTCCAACCTCCTGCAATGTGGGAATATACAGCTGTCCCATATGGGGGTCGAACCTGCAACCTTGGTGTCATCAGCACTATGCTCCAACTTCAGAATGTTTTGATTGTTGCAAAAACTGTGGTAAAAACTTGTTGGGGAGGCGTATTGCCTGAAAACCTAAGAAATACTAAATAAGACAAGATGATGCAGCCACTTTGCTGAAGTCCAGCAGATCTGAGCTTGGATGGGAGACCATTAGGGAAGTCAGTGTATATTGCCTTTGATGGCCTTTGGAGTTTAAAAACATCAGAAAAACCAAAGCTGTGCTCTGAAATGGAATCTCTTTTACCACTCCTTGCTAAAATGAAACAGCAGTATAGTTAATTTCTATCCTTTTAAAAAAATGTGGAACTTGTTTTTATTATCTAGGAAGCAGGCTGCTCTTGTCAATCTGTTTATCATCATACGTAGTTTTAAAAGCCACTCTTGATTGAACTGTTTGCCCATCAACTCTTCTGTTAAGCTATCTTGTCAAGAAATGCTGCCACAGGCCTCCAGGTATATAAAAAAGCTGGCGTAAAGTTAATGGACTGCCTTATATATTTACAATCTCAACCATAGTGCCAGAACTCTTTTCAGAGCAATATATGTATTTAAAATAGGTGCAGTATAAAAGTTGCATATTCAGGTTTGCCACTCAATCAACAGCCATAAAAACTACATTGTCAAGTGTTAAATATCAGACTGTGTGTAATTTCACAATCATTTACCCAAGTTGTTCATAGCGTATTGCTGTTCTGTAACTTGTCAAAATTATTAAAAAAATACATTTATGCAGGAAATCATGAGCATATTAATATGTATCTTATAGTGATAATTATAACCTACTGCAGTTTGGTTTTTTTTTTATTAAAAAAATGAGGAATACAACTGTTGACTTAATGAATTTTATGGATGTACTTTGTTTGGCATTAAGCAAATCAAATACATTGTTAGAGTAAAAAGTGGGGAGGGAAAGAATACAAGGCTGATCAAGACACCATTTTCATATATGGGTTAAGTTTTGCAAACCAGGCCACATGATGAGCACCAGTTCACAGAACTGGCTTAAACCTACAAAACACACTGGGTTATTTGATTTTCCAAGATCTTTTGTTTCAACTCTCCAACATCAGAAAGTCCCACTGCATACGTTGGTGTGGGTAAGAATGTGTGATGGGAAAGGTTAGGATTAAGAAAGTAGCTGGACAGGCAAGTGTCACATTCTAAATTTTTGTCCGTAATTAAATGCTGGTGCAAAGAGTTGTGGCTTAGAAAGTGAGTGACGTTGCTACTGCTACTAATACACTGCACCATTTCCATGGGCCAGTTCATACAGCTAGTTGCTCCTCCTATAGAACAGTTTTCAGGAGTGTGTAGAACCACCAGTGGACTCATAACCTGGCTGAGTTCAATTGGAAGAACCAATTGTATGATGCCTTAGACTTCAGGTGGGTTGCAAGCCTGCTGGCAGTCTTTTGTGCTCCGGAAGCCCATTGTATGCAAGTTACCAACCCCATCATTGCCATAACACTGATGTTACAAAATGCAGAGCTGGGCTGGAGGATGCTACTTCCCTTGCACCATCAAAAACTAGGATCTTTATATCAATGAGGGTTGAACCCACTGAGGAAACTCCACTGACCTTTCTGAAAGCAAAAATAGGTGGAGTGATAACAGGGGAGATCTGCTGCAGTATGAGTTTTGAACCCTTTGCTCACTAAGCCTCTGCCAGTTGGGAGTGCTGTATTGCAGTGGTCCCCACTTCTTCAAGCAGGTCTGTTATCAGAAAGTAGCTGGTGGGACTTCTGCTAAACCTAATGGCAGGTATGATGTGAGGTTCCTCAGGGTTCCATCTTGTCCCCTATGCTATTTAATATATATAGAAACCACTGGGAGGTGTAATCTGGGGATTTGAAGTGTGGTGCTGCATGTATGAAGAGGACACCTATCTCTACATTGAGCTTTGTCTCCCCATTCCATGTGAATCAGGAGAAGCTGTACAAGTACTGGACCAATGACTGGAAAAAGTGATGGTCTGAATGAGGGTCAACCAACTGAGACTGATTTATGATAAGATGGAAGTACTGTGGGTAAGTGGTAACTAGGGAGGTGTTCTGGATGGAGTAGCACACCCCCTGAAGGAACAGGTGCATAGCCTGGGGTTTCTCCTTAATCTGAAACTGACAGTAGAGACCTAGATGCCATAAGTGACAAGGAGCACCCATGTTCAGCTCTGGTTGGGTCACTAGCTACAATCATTCCTGGACAGGGATAACATGACTTCAGTAGCCCACACTCTCATAACTTCACAGTTGGACTATTGCAGTGTGCTTGACATGGGCTATCCTAGGGGATGGTGTGGAAGCTGCACCATCAGAATGCTGCTGCCTGGTTATTTGGGGCAGATGGGATCATATAGTACTGGATGCTTGTATGTTATCGGGCTCAATTCAAGGTGTTGGTACTAGTGTTCAAAGCCCCAAACAACTCAAGGCCAGAATACTTAAAGAATCACCTCTCTCAGTACTTGCTGGCCCATGGTTTGAGATCAGCTGGAGAAGCCCTCCTTATGGTCCCATCAATGGGCATGGTCTGTAGAGTGGTGACACAAGGCAAGAGCTTCTCTGTGGTGCATCTCAATTGTGGAAGCCCCTCCTGGGGAATGCCAGTTGTCTCCTGCTTTGACAGTTTTAAAAAAAAAATATCAATTGAAGATGTGTTTATTTATGCGAGCCTTTGGCACATAGTGGATTTTATCTGCTCAGGTGTTTTTGTTATTTGTTGTGTCTGCTATTTTATGTCTTTGTTTGTAATTTGCTGTTTCATGCCCTTGAGTTTTTGATATAGGTTCCTAGCTACTGATTCAATTATGATTTTATCATGATTGTATTTTTGCAGTTGTTTTTAGCTACCCTAGACTCTTAAGGGAGGAAGGGGGGAATAGGATGATGATGATGATTAAATAGTCACAGTTTTATGGCATCACTGAGCCTAAAAGGAAACAGTTGTTCACTAATGTGGATACAGAATTTTTAACATAAGGCTTGGTCAGTTCATTACTGCACCAGTAATGTTTGTAAAAATGGGGGGTAGTGGGACTACATTGGGGAAAACCACATGTTTTCTCTCCATGCAAGCAGTCCCAGAGTGACTTCAACACACCATGTGACCCACATGATTCTTTCGTACAGAAATAGAAGTGACTGCTCCACTACAATGATAACATATGACTTTGGTTTTGGAGGTTAGTAAGTGTTAGAATTAGGTCTGTGTCTTAGATTTATTTATATTCGCCCAAAGGTTGTTCTTTCATTTTTTGCTTTGAATTTCAAGGAGCGATCTGTGAAGTTAATTACTTTGCAGCTTACGCAACATAATATATTAAAATGTAATCCAGAAAGATGCACCACAGAACTTCACTTTATAGCATGGCTTGGAGGATGTGCTCACTTCAAGCTAACCCCCCCCCCCCTCAAATGCTATTTATATAGTATTTATGCTGGCATGTATAGTGAAGTTTACCTGGGAGATTTGCAATGAGTTTAAATAATTAGGTCACTCAGATAGCTGAGGTTTAGATACAGGGGTTCCTGCTGTATGTCTTTGATTAGTGTGCAGATTTTCAGTGCTGCAATTAGGTAATTTTAGAATCTGGACTTAATGACCTTATGTACCCACCTCCTTTAGATGTTAATGTGCATTACTTCACTTCAAAATGTGAAAAGCCAGCCCGGCTGTATTTTAGGGTCCCATTGCTCTTTCTACTAGTGGGGGCCTGGACTTCTGAGCTGATGGCACCACTGTTTATTTTGCCATGCGTCATAAAGCATGATGTGGGTCTTCTATGGAGGCATCAGCTCCTCCCTGGCCCATTCCTACCTCGTGTGTTTTGCATTGTGATTGGCCTAGGAAACGGAATTCTGACTTCCAAATCATCCTCATCCTCTAATAAGCCATGCTAGACTGTGTGTGGAGTAGAAAAGAGGTAGGCAGGCAACCATGGCTGCTAACATACAATGCATAATCCACAAGAGAACGCTAGATAATACATTCCACACTTTCACAAATAAACCCGTTGGCCAAAATATCAATGTGCAGGCATCATTCCCTTGTTTTTGAGTGTCACCATTTTTAAGTCTATCTCTGATATACCAGTCTTCCATTTTGGATTTACATAATACAGGCTTATTTAGAGGAAAGTGTACAAAGTGGGCCTAAAAAGTTGAAATGCTTCCACCAACAGATCTGCTAAAAGGCTTGGCTGTTGTAATCTCAGGCTGAGGCCTGATTGATTTCTCAGTAGTTGATTGTTCCCATTGTTAAACTTCTTCGATGTTTTGCGGTACATTTGATGTGAAAGCTCTATAGGTGGTGTTTGACTTGAGGGGGTGCATTCACTTGCACAGCCCATCATTTGCTGCTGCAGCCATGACGAAAAGAACAGGGGCATCCTATTGAACCCTTTGTGCATGCGTGTGAAATCTAGTCCATGTTGGCTCTGTTAAGTCCTCTCCTCCTCCCTGCATTCTCTTACTTTCTCCCTCTGGGCTCAGAGAGAAAGGGCAGATGGATGTGTAGGCAATGCTAGCTGTGGTTTCTTCTGCTTCTTCTCATTATTTTCTGGCATTATCCTACTGTCCATACCAGTGCCAATGGGGACCAGTCTCTGTGGACCCAGACAGGTTCCCTGTCGGGTCTCCTTTAGCCCAACTTCCTCACCCAAACATCTGGAGCACCTAGCTTAATTAGATGTTCCCCAGGACTTCTAATGTCCTATTCCTTTTTCCTGCTCTCCTTAGCCTACTATGCTGGTGCCATCATTTGAAGAGGTCGAGGGATTTGGGCTTACGATCTGCACAGGTGCCTTTTTTCCACTCAAAGTTTGTGTGTGCCTTTTTAGTTTGATGCAACTGATGCAGCCATTTGTAGAAGGAGGCTGAAAGATGGCAGTTTGTCCAAGGCTACTCAGGTGAGTGGGCCTTTAAGTCAAGCCCTTCCCACTCCGAGTCCAATGCTCTGTTAACCCTACTTCTAAACCCCACACTAGGGAACCCATAAATCATGTTAATGATTCACATTAGCTTTAATGCATACCCAATGAAAATAGGGACATGGGTGGTGCTGTGGGTTAAACCACAGAGCCTAGGACTTGCTGATGAGAAGGTCAGAGGTTCGAATCCCTGTGACGGGGTGAGTTCCCGTTGCTCGGTCTCTGCTCCTACCAACCTAGCAGTTCGAAAGCACGTCAAGTGCAAGTAGATAAATAGGTACTGCTCCGGCGGGAAGGTAAATGGCATTTCCGTGCGCTGCTCTGGTTCACCAGAAGTGGCGTAGTCATGCTGGCCATATGACCCGGAAGTGGTACGCCGGCTCCCTTGGCCAATAAAGCAAGATGAGCGCCGCAACCCCAGAGTTGGTCACGACTGGACCCAATGGTCAGGGATCCCTTTACCTTTTATTCCATAATACAGTGGTACCTTGGGTTAACAACTTAATTTGTTCTCGAGGTCCATTCTTAGCCTGAAACTGTTCTTAACCTGAGGTACCACTTTAGCTAATGGGGCCTCCTGCTGCCGCTGCACGATTTCTGTTCCCATCCTGAAGCAAAGTTCTTAACCTGAGGTACTACTTCCAGATTAGCAGAGTCTGTAACCTGAAGCATCTGTAACCTGAAGCGTCTGTAACCCAAGGTACCACTGTAATAGTAATTTTATTATTTATACCCCGCCCGTCTGACTGGGTTGTCCCAGCCACCCTGGGTGGCTTCCAACATATATAAAAACATAATAAAACATTAAACATTAAAAAACTTCCCAATACTGGGCTGCCTTCAGTTGTCTTCTAAAGGTTGTATAGTTACCAGTAGTGGAGCAACTGGGGGGCACCATGGGCAGCACTGGAGTTGCAGGGCACCCCAGCTGCCACCTCCCTCCTGGTTGTCCTCCAGCTGAGGGGGAGGCAGTGGGTGGACTTCCTGCAGGCTCTGCACAGCACGCTCTGCCCCAGCTTGTCCTGCCCAGTGGGTGCTAGCCCCGCCCATGACAGCTAGCCCTGCCCCTGTGTGCGGCACACATGCAGGGCACACACACTGTCCCGGGCACCCAAGCGGTTAGCTATGCCACTGATAGTTATCTCCTTGGCTTGGGGTCGCATAACTCCATACCCCCAACATTTCTCTGATGAAAATAGGGACATCCAGTGCTATTTTTCTAGAAAAAAAAGAGGTGCTGGAGCTCACAACGAACTTCTCCCTTGTTCTCTGAGAATGGAACTGGTGCCCACTTGATGGGAGTCAGAACTGAGCTCCAGTGAGCTCTGGCTGAAATAAAGCTAAGGAAAAGTGGGACATTCTAGGATCAAATCAGAAACTGAGATGGCTTCTGGAAATCTGGGACTGTGCCTGGAAAATAGGGACACTGCATCCATTCAAATTAAAGCAGATGGTTTCAGAGATCATTGTTTGATGTACCTATGACATCCTTCATACATGCACATAGAATGACACAAAAGCCACTTCATGGGTGGGCAGTGTAAATGAAGTAGTAGTGTTGGTGGACTCAGTCATGTAGATCTTTCCAACTTAATCAGTATAGTGGTACCTCGGGTTACAGACGCTTCAGGTTACAGACTCTGCTAACCCAGAAATAGTACCTTGGGTTAAGAACTTTGCTTCAGGATGAGAACAGAAATCGTGCGGTGGCAGCGGGAGGCCCCATTAGCTAAAGTGGTATCTCAGGTTAAGAACAGTTTCAGGTTAAGAACGGACCTCCGGAACGCATTAAGTTCTTAACCCGAGGTACCACCGTATACCAAAAACATTTGGTTAAAATCCAAATAGAGCAGGTGTCTGGAACCTTTGGCCCCAGATGTTGCTGAACTCCAGTCCGCATTAGCCCCATGAGCATGGGCAACAGTCAGGGGTGAGGGGAGATGAAGTTCAGACACACCTGGCGGACCAAATGTTCCCCACATTTGAAGCAGAGATAGGTCTAGCATGTGATGAATGGACATGTAGGGATTCCTCTCCAGCTAGAGAAGAAAATTAGATACTCACTGTCACTAGATAAACTCCAAATGCATTGGCAGAGGGATGGAGATAGCCTTGCTTCATTGTAGTCTTGTACTGTGTATGACCTTGAAAAAGCTTAGCTGTGCCTTAGGGGGTAAAAATTTAAGTATTCCTTGCTGAAGCAGTCTCATCTTTCAGCTTTATGTGGATTTAAAAATGTAAATAAAATTGCTCGTGGTAAATGGTATACATGAAGGTCACTTACATCCGCCGTAAAAAGATTCAAACATAACCATTTGATCCATCAGTGGTTCAGCAGACAATAAGGCCATTCTCTTGGTTTCTAGTAATCTATTTTTAAGCGCTTTATGGGCCAATATTTATGTGCCTGCTTCCCAGTTTGGGAAATAAGAAATCCAAAATAAACCTTTAAGAACTTCATTGTGGATGTATTTATAGCCCGGCTTGCCAGCGTGTCAAGCAGTGAACTTTTTAAAATGCCAGGCCTTTTCGGATTACATTTTCTTAGTTGCAAAAATGGCAGTACAGAATATTTGCAGAGATAGGAGGAGCAGCAGCCTTTGAAAGATTTTGAGCATTCTCTAGTAGACTTGAAAAGGAAGAAAAGCTTCAGTGTGTCTATAATTCTTTATTCTCTCTGCAGCAGGTTAGACACTCTGGCTGTGCCATTCTCTACTGTTACCTGGCAAAAGCAAAATATTTCCACAGGTAGCATGTACAACATGTTCCTTAACTGGATCACATGGTAGCTGAGGAAATGATTCCATGGATGTTTTAGGACTTTAGGGGATATAGTGTTGCTTTTCATCTCTTACATGATCAGCTGATAGACCGAGAGGAAACTCCAGGGTGGATTGGACACACTTGTTGTGGGCAAGATCCCATTTATTTATTTCATTCGGGTTTAAATGACCAGAGTCCCTTGATGATTAAACACACACACACATACACATGATCTGTAACAAAAGGCTACAGTGGGCTGTGCTTAAGCAGGCAGCCATGGCCCCCTCCAGGATACTCAACCCCCCACCCCATCTTTCTGTTTTTCATTTCCTTTTTCCAACATTCTGTTGCACCTGAGCTTCATCACTCTGCATTTGACTGTGGGCTTTTAGGGGGTTGCCCCTTAGTTTTTTGGTTTTTAAAAAGATTTTTGTGCCCCCCAAAAAACTCTCACTTTCTCTGTGTTCTCTCTCCTTACTCAACTCCCTTCTGTTTTCTGCTTCTTTCTTTTCTCTGTCTTTTTCCTTCTCTACCAGCCAGTACAATTTTTCTCCTCTACAGTTTGAATTGGTCTTGTTCTCTCAGCAGGCAGTTTTAGTAAGTGGCCTTACCTTTACAGATTCGATTTCTGCTCCCCCTTCTTTTCTCTGCATGATTACACAGTTTGTAGTCTTGCTGGTTTTCTTGGGGTGTGTGTATTCTCTCATTGTTATCTGCAAAACTCGGGGTTCCTCTTCTTCCTGGCTGGTTCTGTTTTGGTTATATAACTATCGGCACATACCCCCTAAGTTCTCTGTTAGAAGGAATGATAAGAATCAACGTTTCATAGAGGATCAATATGTTTGCGGTAACTTTTTTTAATAAAAAAAACTTGTATCAACTTATCAGCTTTAAGGCTCATAAGGTGGAAAAGAGAAATGGGGAGCAAATAGAAAAGGAAGCTTGGGCTTAGTTTCTTGAGCAATCAAGAAGGAGAAGAAGATTAATAATAGAATTGTAGAATTGGAAGGTACCATGAGGGCCACCTAGTCTAGCCCCCTGCAATGCATGCCATGATCCAAAACAGCATGGGATCATAATGTGTACAAAGTGCCCACAAATCTCTACCGCCTGCACAGAGCTCATCACAGTGCTGGAGAGAATGGGGAAACCTATTCTAATAGGAATGTTTTTTTTATGTGAATGTGTACATATCAGAGAGAAGGTCTTTCAGTTTTGACATGGGCCGCACCTTCAAAGATCTCCCCATGCAGAGCCTGTAACAGTAAAGTCCTTGCATGAAGACTGTTCTACCTCAGTTAGGAAATTCGCATCAGCCACTTGTTTAGAGTTGAGCGATGTCCCATTCTGGCAAATGAAGAGACAATCTATCAACGTGAATATCAGTCAATATAAAAGGAGATCTGTAACGTATACAACTAGGAACATTTCACCCACAATTAACAATAGGCAAGTTCAAAAAGGGAAATTTAACTGGAGTTGGAAGCATCTACTAGAGACTGAAGCAGCATGGGGCAGAAATGCCATGAAAAGGGGCATTGATTCTTTCCACTAATGATTTCTTTTTAAATGGATTTTTCTCTCTTCTCTTTATTTCATTTCACATTGATGCTTTTACATACTATTACGTGATTTTGCAGCTGACTTCTCCAGAATCAAGCACACTGTATTTTCAACCAGGGAAGTCTTCTTCTTTGGTGATCTCTCGTAGCTGAGTAAGATTGTCTTCCAGGAACACGGTCTGAACAGTGAGTCTGTAAGTGACTGCGGAGGCCAATTCTGGATCCACAAGTCCTTCCAGAGTGGTGACAAGTAGACTAGCATGGAAGAAGGTTAGGTAGACGATGCAAAAGGAAAATAGGGTTACATGCCCCCCCCCCGCAATCTCTGAGTGGTGTGAGATTCCACAGGTTCTCGGTGCTTACCCAGGGTCTGTGTTTCCTTTGGAAACGAGGCATAGCAGAGACTGTGGTGTCTTTATGATATATGGTTTATTTACACACATATATCCCATGCAGTGATGGAGCATAGGCCCGTGTTGCCTGGGGCAGGTGCACGGGCGCCCCTCTGTGGGGTACAGGGCTTGGAGGGTGCCCTCCTGGATGCCACAGTTCAGGGTAGGAGAGGGGCAGGGAAGCTGCTGCCCACCCTCCCGCTGCTCTCCACCACTGGGTCAGACCTGACCTGGCGGCTAAGGCAGAGCCGCTGCCTGCAGCTGGGTGTGCATAGCCTCAGCTGAGGCGGGATGCTCTCTGCCGCCAGGTCAGACGTGACTTGGTGGCGGAGCTACTGCAGCCGGGTGCGAGGTGCCTCGCAGCCAAGGAGGGTGGGTGGCAGCATTGCCACTGACTCTCCTGCTCTCTGCTGTTGGGTCAAACCTGACCTGGCGAAGGAGCCACTGCCGCGAGGCACGCCTCACCATGGCTGAGGAAGGCTGCTCTCCACTGGGTCAGAAGTGGTAGAGTTCTGCCTCCAGGCATGAGGTGTGCTGTGGCCAAGGAGGGTGGGTGGCAGTGCCTGACCTGGGGGGTGGAGCTGCACCAGGCACAAGCTCCGCAGCCAAGGCACAGCTCCTTCTGGCAGTGAGCCAGGCTTCAACGAGGAAGCCTGCTGTGGGGATGCCTGTTTGCGCCCCCTCTCAAAATTGTGCCCGGGGTCATACCACCCCAGCACCTCCCATGCTATGCCTCTGATTCTATGATTCTATATAGAACCTGAGCCTAGATGGAGGGGTGACATCCTTACATCACCAGCAGGCCCTGTCTCTCTCATAGCTGCCATGTGGGATCCCAAACTGCTGGAATCCATGGTGCCCTGACCCCTGCCTTTCTCCAGTTTTCAGACTGCTTGCAAAACACGTTTGTCCTTTCCACCTTGCATCATTGCCCACTGCAATTCTGACTCCCCTCCCAACTCTCGCATTGTATTTTGCTCATTCTCCAAAGTGTAGGGCAGGGGGCTCCACCCATCTTCGGACTGGCACTTAGTATTAGCCTTACTGATGGCTTATCTCCCTGCCTTTGCTCCCTGCTAATGGCCCATCTTGGGGACGCGGGTGGCGCTGTGGTCTAAAGCACAGAGCCTAGGGCTTGCCAATCAGAAGGCCAGTGGTTCGAATCCCTGTGATGGGGTGAGCTCCCGTTGCTTGGTCCCTGCTCCTGCCAACCTAGCAGTTCGAAAGCATGTCAAGTGCAAGTAGATAAATAGGTACCGCTCCGGTGGGAAGGTAAACGGCATTTCTGTGCGCTGCTCTGGTTCGCCAGAAGTGGCTTAGTCATGCTGGCCACATGACCCGGAAGCTGTCTGCGGACAAATGCCGGCTCCCTCGGCCTATAGAGCGAGATGAGCACCGCAACCCCAGAGTCATCTGCAACTGGACCTAATGGTCAGGGGTACCTTTACCTTTACCTTTAATGGCCCATCTTAGTGGGCATTATTAGGCTGGCTGTTGTTATTTCCAACCCTTGCTAGATCCAGAAATTTAGAGGTTGGCTTAAATTCTAACCTCTTTCTGTTTCCAGGAATTTAGGGGAGCCTTGCAACCCACAAATCTATAACAGTAGCCTTAGGTTAGAAATGTTCATTCTGCCATCAGACTTTAATGGTAGACTATTCCCCTTAGCCATAATTGGTCAAGACTGCAGATTGTCGCTGTACTGTGCTTTCTCTCTCTGAGTAGCTGTTCCAGACTCGTCTTCAGAAATCTTTAAACTTGACCCAGGCCCCTTCGACTCTTCTTTCATCTAGGATTCTGAAGCACAGCAATTAGGAGGGTGCATTCTGCTGATGCAAAGGAATCCTGGCTGGGAGTTGCTCTTAATTAATGAACTCTGCAAAAGGGTCAGAAGAACACAGGATTCATTCCTATTTAAAAGTGAGGAACCTCAAGGAAACAAGCACCTCTGGGGATATTTTTCTACATTCACCTACATGGGTCAGAGTAGTCATATGACTTCAGGTCCTACATGGAAGGATTCCGGGCTTTTGCAGTGCAAATCAGCTATTCAGTGAACACAAAACTGTGCAAGATTAATGTTTATGATGGTTGCTAATCACATTCATATCCTCAGTGCAGCAGACATATTTTGCTTTTTTAAACCGCTTCCCTTGTCACAGCAGACTGTGAAATAGGTTAGGCTGAGAAATTGTAACAGGCCCAAGAACTGATGAGCTTTATGACTGTGACAGGATTTGAACCTAAATTTCCAAAGTTTGCATACAGTGGACTGGCTCAATTCAGGTGTCACAACAAGCGATTGTTTGGGGTTTAAAACCCACACCATTGTTTGAATTTCCAAATATATAACAAGCAAACCATGGTTTAGGGTTATTTGACTGCTTCCGTTTTATGTCTTCATAGCACTCAGCTCCATAAATTTACAAGCTCATTCATGTATCCATTTTACAGCAATATCTGGAGACAGAGTGATGGCCACAGCTATGGTTTAAAAACTCAGACATCACATTAGACCATAGTTGGCATAAACCACTAAGATTTGCAAATCTACTTCAAACTATAGTTTCTGATTCTACTTAATCAAATGACAGCAAACCTCAGTTTAATTAGAATAACATACCATGGTTACATTTTCTTCATGGTGGTTTGGTGTGAAGTTGGAACATCATAATCACAAAACCACATTGGATTGGGCCAGAGAGCCCCATCTGTTTCATGGGCAGCTTCCTCTGTTTGATTTTAATATGGTGCAAATGCTTTCACATTAAGATCAGTGGATGCAGGAAGGGTTAAGCAGCCTCCTGCTTGGTACTTTTCTCAGGCAAATCAAACTCCCTTCAGCTGCTCTGCAGTGATGTAATGGTTGTCAGATTCTCAATATGCCATTGAAAACGTGGCTTAGTTGGGCCTTCAAAAAAGGTTTAAGGTGCGTGACATAAGTCACGGACAGTTCCCATTTTAGTGCCATCAACAATGCCTGCTCATAACTTGTGTAAGGATTTGTGTCCCTTTCCTCCCGCCTCGATTTTTGAAAGTAGACATGGCTGGCAAAGCTACAGAAAGAATTACCAAGCACACTGGCTCAGGGGAATGCTTAATCTGACTACCAGGCTGCCTGTTCGCAGCAGAGAGCAAAGCTTCTCTTCTCAGGCAAACAGTTTGAACAGTTTTGTAAGCCTTTGTAAGCCTCTCTGTGCAGCAAGGAAGGTGTCACAAGGCAGGAGCCTCACTCCCCCCCACCCCCATTGGCTCACAAAACTGTAAAGATGGTTAACAGTCACAATTCCTGTGAATAGGAAAGTGGGAGGAAATTGGTGTCTTAACAGCATCTGGATTGGAAGCACCCTTAGTTTTGGAATCTGAATGCAAGCACAACATTTTGTACATTATGGATGCTGTATCTATATTAGCAGGAGTGTAGTGGAGCTGGAATGTGTGTAGTGTTATGTACTGAAGTTCTTACCCTGGGCCAGCAGGGGGATACTGTAGATAGTTATGCAAATAAGGGATCGAAAGTGACGTTCAGTGATTGGATAGTTTTAGAAAATTGTTACAGTTACGTTGTACTGGAGCTCTATATAAGCAGGCTGACTGAACCCTTCAGTTCAGTTCTGTTCTGGGCTGTGAATAAACAAGAGCTGTTTGAAGAATCGCTGTGTCGTCTGATATGTTCACCCACAACTTAACATGTAGAGCACAGTTCTGGTACTGCTTTCATAGTAGCAGTAACTACTTTCACTGGTAGAGCTAAGAACCTGGAAGCTGCCTTGCTGGACAACTGGTCCATCTAACTCAGTATTGTCTACACAATGGCTCTCCAGGCAAGGATGTCTCCTATGATCTCAGGAAATAGGGCTGGGAAGATCTCTAGAGTCTCTACCACAGTTCATAGAGAAGTGCCACCTCCAATCAGAGCTGCTGATACTAGGCTAGATGCACCAGTGATTTGCCTTAGTATAAGAGACATTCACCAGCTCTTGAAAGTGGCAATTTACTAGAGCATCTATCTTCATTTAACTAATTTCTTTACTTTTCGCTTTCTGTTTAAACTTTACAAAATCTTTAATGTAAATTTAATGCCACTCTCTGACAGCAACAGAGAGAGTCTGTGTTTATTCACTGACCTACAGGTTAAAAGCTCTGTGGCAAATTACCAGCCTCAAACACCATGCCTCTCAGCTTAGTATTTATATTCACTGCCATTTTCTGATAGTGCTGTGGGAATTCTGGAAGCCATGCAATTCCATTTTCAAAAAAAGCTTTGCTTATTTTTCAAGCCTATACAGCTTCTTAAAGATGTGACCTTTTGCTACAACAAATTTTCAGAAGGGGGAAAAAAATACACCCTTGTTTTATTTTTACAGCATTTCCCTTTCAATGAGAAATGTCATTAAATAGACAAGTGCAAATATAAATTAAGAAAGATTACTGGACTGAACCAAAGTCTGTTTGCATCATCTTCTTATCCATGTTTATTCAGAAGTCCTGTTGAGTTCAATGTGGCTTACTCGTCTCAAGTAAGAGTTCACTGTAAGATCACATCCGCAGCATACATTAACAACGCTCATATCTTTAGCAGTCATGCCTACCCCCAATCTTTTTTCCCTATGGATGCTATGTTATATGAAATATTAATGCAGTACAGTGGTACCTCAGGTTACAGACGCTTCAGGTTACAGACTCCGCTAACCCAGAAATATTACCTCGGGTTAAGAACTTTGCTTCAGGATGAGAACAGAAATCACGCGGTGGCAGTGGGAGGCCCCATTACTAAAGTGGTGCTTCAGGTTAAGAACAGTTTCAGGTTACGAACGGACCTCCAGAATGAATTAAGTTCTTAACCCGAGGTACCACTGTATATAATTCGCCCTTTCCTCTCTATAGTGTGTGTGTGTGTGTGTGTGTGTGTGTGTGTGTATACATATACATATGCTGTAAGTAGCTTGGAGACCTTTAGGTGACAAGCGACTAATAAGTCTAATAAATGAAAATGAAATTACATGAACTGTGGTTTGTTCAGGGTGCTGACCACACAGAACTACAATTCCCAGCACCCTCAACAAATTCTAGCTCCCATAATTACCCATGACTGTTAAAGTAGTATAAGAATCTCTTTGATCCTTGCAATTCCTGGCTTTTGAATTCTGCTAGAGGGGGACTGGGCAATGGATCTAGGAGTTACTGGGGCCTTCTGTTTCAGTCCTTGGGGTTTGGGCTGTGGGGGTTCCTCAAGGTTCTGTCTTGTCCCTCATGCTGCTTAAGATTTACATGAAACCATTGGGAGTAGCCATATGGAGCTTTGGGCAGAATTCTACCAATATGACACTCAGCTTTACCTCTCTTTCCCATCTACTCATCCCATGGAGACTGTTGAATTTCTTAACTGGTGCCTGGAGGCAGCCCTGGGATGGATGGGAGTAAACAAGATGAAATTTAATCCAGGCAAGGTGGAGGTACTGTTGGTTGGCAATCGGATGCTGTGCGTGTAGGTTTGCAACTGGTCTTGTCCTCACCTTGAAAGTCATTGCTCACAGCTTGGGAGTGCTTCTGTACTCAGTAGTGACTGGGGTTCAGGTGTCCAGGGGTGCTTTTGGCCAATTTTTATGGGTTTACCAGATGTGATCCTGCCTGGAAAGAATGGACCTCACCTCAGTTATCCATGCATTAGTGACATCCAGACTGGACTACTGTCTAATGATGACCACCAATTTGGATGGCTTTCAAAGAGGATTAGACAAATTCCTGGAGGAGAAGTCTGTCGATGTCTACTAGCCATGATGGAGGCAATGTTCTGCCCTCCATGGTTGGAGGTAATATGCTTCTGAATACCAGCTACTGTAAACTGAAGGGTGCTCTTGTGCTGAGGTCCTGCTTGCAAGCTTCCCATAGGTATCTGGTTGGCCACCGTGGGAACAGGATGCTGGACTAGATAGGCCATTGGCCTGATCCAGCAGGCTCTTCTTACATTCTTAGGTATTGTGGGGCTGCCTTTAAAAATGGTCCAATAACTACAACTGGTAGAAAATGCTGCTGCCCTGCTGAAGTCAGGAAGCCAGAACATATTACACCTTTATTATTTCAGTTGCACTGGCTGCACAGTGTGTTTCTGGGACCAGTCTAGAGTGCTAGTGATATCCTTTAAAGCACTAAATGGTTTGGGACCAGGCTATCTAAAGACTCATAACCTTACACACGAAGAAAATGACTCCCATCTTTGATACTAACTTTTGGTTGTTTGACCTCCTTGGTCATGGGCTCAGGAAACACATGGACTGCACAATTTTGTTCCAGGACCTCACTTGTCATTGGTCTAGTATCAATGGATTTTAGTTATTTTCCATAGATTCATCACATTTTTTAAAATAAAAAAACCTGTCTAAGCTAGTGTGCATCACATCTTGTGCTAGTGTATTCCATCAGCTAATTATGCATGGGGGGGGAGAGTACCTTCTATAAATCATGCAGAAATGCAAATGCAGATCTGAGCCACTGATTTTTTAAATGAAAAGTCTCCTGTAAAATATGAATGTGCCTTTTATCACTTACAGCATGCTGTACAGTAGAATGAATGTGCATTTTGTACTTGGATATCCAGATCCTGGCAAAATGGCATTTCGTGAGAAGTGGCACTGCAGGCTGCATTATCGCACATTCTGCTCTGCTATGTCTCTATGTGTGTGCACATGATAAGGAGCTGTGGCAGATCCCAGTGCTCTGGCAAATGTACCTTTGAAATATACACGATATGCCCTTACATTGCATGTGTATGTATATCATGTATAAATGAAAAAAGAGTATGGTGAGTAGAGCATGCACAGTGAATTTGGGAGTCTTGGCATTTCAGAAAACATTGGTTCCATGTTAAGCCCAGATGGTGGGTGTGCCATAATGGTGAAGGATTAGGTGAAGATCCATCTGAATGCTCATGACTTTATCCTCCTAGGAAGACAAAGTTGGCGCTATTTCTGTAGCATGTGAATGGATGTGTTTATATGAGTCAGGTGCCGCTGTAATTTTGTTGGGTCTCCTCTCACGGGATCAAACACTTGCTTGCTACTCCCAGGTTCAGTTAAGATTTTTCTTTTGCTGTAGTTGTGGTGTGGCAGCTGGTTCCTAGTGGCCTCTTTGCACTTGATAGTGGTAATTTAGACGCCTGAAAGATTGTGGGTAGGGTGGGTCCTTTTGGTATGGATCCTTCCCATTTGAGCATTCTTCTTCTTTCTTCTTTGGCGATCACTCATAGCCAAGTAAGATTGTCTTCCAAAACAGGGTTTTAGCAGTGAGTCCGTAAGTGACTGTGGAGGCCAATTCTGGATCCACATGTCCTTCCACAGTGGGGACATAGTTTTCCAGGCAGGAGTTGAGGGTTTGCCAAGTGTGCCTTCCTCTTAGCTTGTTTCTCCCTTTAGTCCTAAGTTTGAGCATCTTCAAAGCCCATGACACGTTTGGGAAAGGCTGTTCTCCAACTGGAGAGCTCACAGGCCTGTGTTTCCCAGTTGTCGGTGTTTATACATTTTTTAAAGATTTGCCTTGAGACAGTCTTCAAACCTCTTTTGTTGACCACCAGCAGTACGCTTTCCATTTTAAAGTTTGGAATAGAGTAGTTGCTTTGGAAGACGATAATCAGGTATCTGTACATGACCAGGCCAACGAAGTTGATGTTGAAGAACCACTGCTTTGATCACTACACTCCCTCCAATCAGATGCTGTTTGGGTGGGAAGAGCCCATGTGATGGATCATGTTACATTTCCAGGAGAGGGGCAAAGTCAAGGGGAAAGGACTCCCATGCTGATGCAGAAACAAAGAAGACTCCCTTGGTTCTAGTGCAGGGAATTTAATGTTGAGTGAACATAGGAAACCTGGTTTCAAACCTCTGCCAGCTGATGAAGATTGTTCAGTGCTCTTGGTCAAGACACTACCTAAGAAGCAATTTCTTAATCATGCTTTCCAATAACTAAAAACATAGGACCTTGTAATGAAGCCAGTGTAACAAATCCATTCATTCTTTTAATAAAAAAATAAAATGACAGAGAGAAATGTGATATATGGATTCTTAACGCATTGTGGAAACATAGCCTTAATATTTTAAATGAGGTTTCTGATTGTTGGGGCTAGGATTAATGCAGTAAAAATGTCTTCATTGCATTTTTCTTCTTAATGAAACGAGGGAAAGAGAATTAGCGATATTTATCTTGTGTGCAATTTCAGTGATTCCACAAATGGAAACAAAATACCTTTTTGTGGAGACTATTGAAGATGTGGCAAGACTGTTTATATTCCAATCATCTAACATTCCTAGGGATGAATCACAGTAATAAAACACAAAAAATAATTGGATTATTCAATAATGTAATTGCAGTTTCATCAAGAATGACAAAATAAATAAATAGAAATCCTTAAGTTCTTTGGGGTTAGAAAATGCGTCTGAACCTTAGAACTTGTGCCAGTCTTAGATTGCCAATGGGGCTTCCTAGACTATTGAACTTCCTAGAATAGACTTTCCGATTGTATAGCAGGAAGACTGTGACCAGGTGTACCCTGGTGTGGACAATACTGAGTAAGGTCATCTTCATAAGATACATTTAAAGCACTATGATGCCACTTTGAACAGTTGTGGCTTTTCCTGGAGCATCCTGGGATGTGTAGGTAAGGGTGCTGAGAGTTGCTAGGAGACCCCTGTTCCCTTCACAGAGCTATAATTCCCAGAGTTCCCTGTGAAGAGGAATTGATTCCTAAACCACATTGGGAATTATAGCTCTGGGAATCTCCTCACAATTTTCAACAACCTTAACAAAAGACACCTTTCAGAATTCTTTATGGGGAAGCTGTGATTGTTTAAAGTGGAATCATAGTTGTTGGCATCTGTCTGTCTCAGGAGACAATGGAGGAGTGTGCCTTTGGGGTTGAGGTCAAGCTGTTGGAAGGTTGCCTCACCTGCTGTGGTTGTAGAGACTGATATGGGAGAGACATGTTTTCTTGCAGCTGGGGCAGATGAAGGCGTCCAGCTGTGCTGCTGCAGATGCACCATGGCATTTCTTCTCTCTGTGCTCCTCCCAGTGGTCATTCCTCTTCTGGTCATTGCTGTGGAAACACACCATAGTGCTTGGATACACATATCATAGTGCTTTCAGTGTACGGTGTATTCAATGTATTCAAATGGGATAGCTCAGTTTGTTAGAGCATGGTGCTGATAATGCCAAGGTCACAGGTTTGATCCCCGTATGGGACAGCTGCATATTCCTGCATTGCAGGGAGTTGGACTAGATGATCCTCAGGGTCCCTTCCAATTCTCCAATTCTATGGAATATGGCCTTAGATGGATCAATGGTCAATGGTCTGACTAAGTTTTTTTTAAAAATAATTTTTATTGAATGATTTTATGTTACAAAAAACATTACAACCATACTACCACAAAATATAATTGAGAAATAAAAATTACATACATCAGTATCTTGTTTGTTATTTACCGTCTGACTAAGTTTAAGGCAACTTCCTATGTTTATCATCTTTATTATGTTGTGACTTAGAGGTCTGAAACACAAGCTCTGTTATTTCATTATTTATTGGAATTATTTATAAGCCACCCAATTAACTGTGTCCTCTGGGCAGTTCACAAAATCTAAACATCAATAAAACACAAATACAATCAAAGCTAAAAACAATTGATATAGAACAAACTGTACTGCCACAAAGATCTCATAAAATCCTTTAAAAACTGTCATGAGGCAGCAGAAGATAATAAAACAATAAAAACAGCATACGTATCAAAGCACCGTTTGTTGATTATATAGAAGAGCTGGGAGAATAAAGAGGTCTTCAGCTAGTACCCAAAATATTCTAAATCACATTGGGATGCCTCATGGAAAGCAATTCATGAATGAAATAAGGAGCAATAATGAATAATAATGGGTTACAACCAGGTTTTTCTCAGAGCAGACCTACTTAAATGAATGGACCCCTGTCCATTTTCAATGCCTTTGCTCTGAGTAGGACCTCATCCACACTTTCCTTTAAAGCAGCACCATGCCAATTTAAGGAGTGATGCCTTCCTTGCAAAGAATCCTGGGAACTGTGGTTTGTTAAGGGTGCTGAAAGTTGTTAAGAGACCCCTATTCCACACACAGTGCTACAATTGTCACCATGGCTTTAACAGTCATAGAATCATAGAATTGTAGAGCTGGAAGCATGGGCATAGCCAAGGGGGGCAGCTGCCCCCCCCCAGATCAGGAGATCAAGTAAAACAATAGAAATACTTAACTAGGTAAGGTAAAGGCAAAAGGTAAAGGACCCCTGGATGATTAAGTCCAGTCAAAGGAGACTATGGGGTACGGCACTCATCTCACTTTCTTTTTCTTTCTTTTTGCTTTATTAACAATCTCTTATATCATATGACACATTTCATATAGCATATCTCATATAACATACAGTGGTGCCTCGCAAGACGAAATTAATCCGTTCCGCGAGTCTCTTCATCTTGCGGTTTTTCGTCTTGCGAAGCACGGCTATTAGTGGCTTAGCGGCTATTAGCGGCTTAGCGGCTTAGCGGCTATTAACGGCTTAGCGGCTTAGCGGCTATTAACGGCTTAGCGGCTATTAACGGCTTAGCGGCTTAGCGGCTTTAAGAAAAAGGAAACAAACTCGCAAGAACTCGCAAGACGTTTCATCTTGCGAAGCAAGCCCATAGGGAAATTCGTCTTGCGGAACGACTCAAAAAACGGAAAACTCTTTCGTCTAGCGAGTTTTTCATCTTGCGAGGCATTCGTCTTGTGGGGCACCACTATATACATATCCACAGACAGCTTTCCGGGTCATGTGGCCAGCATGACTAAACCGCTTCTGGCACAATGGAACACCGTGACGGAAGCCAGAGCGCATGGAAACGCTGCTTACCTTCCCGCTGGAGCGGTACCTATTTATCTACTTGCACTGGTATGCTTTCAAACTGCTAGGTTGGCAGGAGCTGGGACAGAGCAACGGGAGCTCACTCCGTTGTAGGGATTCCAGCCGACCTTCCAGCCAGCAAGCCCAAGAAGCTCAGTGGTTTAGACGACAGCCTCATCTGTGTCCCTAAATACTTAACTAACTGACCAATCACATCGGTTCTGCCCCCCTTAACAAAAGTCCTGGCTACGCCCATGGCTGGAAGGTACCCTAAGGTTCATCTAGTCCAATCTCCTGCAATGCAGGAACCCTGCCCACAACTGTCCCTGAGGAAACTCAGACCACAAACTTTCTGGTTAATAGCCAGACACACTGACCTGTTGCACCACAGGGACCTCAATAAATCCCTCTTTCCAAAGAACTCTCAGAATTGTATCTCTCTGTGGGAAATAGGGGTCTCCTAACAACTCCCAGGACTCATAAGAAACTACAGTTCCCATGATTCCTTGAGGGAAGCCACAACTGTATGATGCTGTTTAAAATGTATAGTGCAGATGGGACCTTGGCCTGGCATTGGATGCAACCCAACAACAACAACATAGATGCCCTGTGAACTTCTCTGGGCAGGGCATTCCATAACTGGTGCCACCACGAAAAAGGCCCTTCCGCTGGCAGCCACCTCAGCTCGTTGGGTGAGGAAACCTGAATAATAGTTTCACTGCTCTTTGGATCCTAGCCAAAAAAGCGATACAGAAATTTGTCTTTTGTTCTGCCAGCCTTTCAGAACTAAAGGCCCCCCTCCCATGTTTTGGACCACAACTCCCATTATCCTTGGCCACTGAAAATGGTTCCTGGGACTGATGGGAATTGGGAATCCAAGCACCAGGTTGGGGAAAAGCTTTATTATGGAATTTAAACATGGTCTCACGCAGGGCTTTTCCCCCCAGCCAGAACGCACAAGAACTCATTTCCAGCACCTCTCAGGTGGGCGCCATTGCTATTATAAGAGAACGAGGGAGGTGTTCACGATGAGTTCAGGCACCTCTTTTTCTAGAAAAGTAGCCGTGGTCTTATGCATGGTAGTTTCTCTTGAAAACCCCGGAGACAGGGTCAGAAGAGCCCAGGATACTTTGCATCAGAAGAAACAAGCTGGAACTTGGAGGGTCAGATGCCCACTCTTAACATCACCTTCCTGAAACAAACCAAACGAGAAAAATCGGCATTGATCGCAACATTCCGGCGTGAGCGAGCCGTTCTCCCCGGCTGTATTAATGTCATGCTGATTTTTTCATTTATTTCCTAAAGCCGCGTGGCTCCCCTACCATGTCGAAAGCCCTAATAAATAAATAATGAAGCATTAAACGGCTCAGTGTGTGTCGGGAAACACCAATCTTTTCTCTTTTTCTTTTAAAAAAACCGGAACCTTTCCAACCTGCCCTAGGTGGCTCAGCCCTGAGCCGATAGCAGAGACAGGTTGGCCCTTCAACTACAGCTTCCTCCCTCTGCTCTCCCTGTCTGGGACCGAGCTCTCCTGGAGAATTAATTACAATAAAGAAGGTCTCTCAGCCCCGAAGGCCTCCTCTCAGGTCACGGTTCGGCTCTTCGGCAAAGCAGGGTGGAAATGCTTGCACCTCGGCAGCCTGCAGGTCTGTTGACACATAGATAGATGGGGTCTAATTTCCAGCCTCGTGCTACAATCTCCCCTAAGCCTCCGAATTTTCCACTTTAGCAGAGGGCATAGGTAAAGTTTGCCATGGCAGGCTACGCTGCATGATTTCCATTGTGACAGCCTTGGTTTGCTTCTCCACATTGCGCATCTCCCGATGACAGATGCTATGAACACATCACAGCATTTCCTTATCAAAATGTGGGTTTTAAATAATATTTTTTGACGCGGTGGTCTGGTTGCTTGGTCATCATATCAAATTGCTTGTCAGTGTGCTGTTGTTGTTGTTTTTTAAGAGCCCTCTGTTTGCAGTGGTGAGATGGATGCCTTTGAGTGGAAAAGAGATCTGCACATTTCACTGCTGGTCGTTTCTCAGTGTGCTGAAGTGAATGGCAGATTTTCTTACCACTTCCTTCTAGGGAAGGAAATTCAATGGGGAAGGGATGTAGCTCAATGGCAGAGCATCTGCTGGGCAGGCAGAAGGCTTCAGGTTCAATTTCCTGCACCTCCATGTAGGCCTGGGGGTGTCCCTAGTCTGAAGTCCTGACATGCTCCTTCCAGTCAGTGTAGTCAATGTGGAGGGAGATGGACCAGTAGTCTGCTTCCTTTGTTCCTAAGTGTTGTTCCTCAGGAGTGGCCACCAAGACCATATAACACTGGTCTTGAAAGACCTACATTGGCTCCCAGTACGTTTCCGAGCACAATTCAAAGTGTTGGTGCTGACCTTTAAAGCCCTAAATGGCCTCAGCCCAGTATACCTGAAAGAGCGTCTCCACCCCCATCGTTCTACCCAGACACTGAGGTCCAGCACTGAGGGCCTTCTGGCGGTTCCCTCCCTGCGAGAAGCCAAATTACAGGGAACCAGGCAGAGGGCCTTCTCGGTAGTGGCGCCCACCCTGTGGAATGCCCTCCCATCAGATGTCAAGGAAAGAAACAACTACAGTGGTACCTCAGGTTACAGACGCTTCAGGTTACAGACTCCGCTAACCCAGAAATAGTACCTCGGGTTAAGAACTTTGCTTCAGGATGAGAACAGAAATCGTGCTCCGGCGGCGTGGCAGCAGTGGGAGGCCCCATTAGCTAAAGTGGTGCTTCAGGTTAAGAACAGTTTCAGGTCAAGAACGGATCTCCGGAACAAATTAAGTACTTAACCCGAGGTACCACCGTATCCGACTTTTAGAAGACATCTGAAGGCAGCCCTGTTTAGGGAAGTTTTTAATGTTTGATGTTTTATTGTGCTTTTAATATTCTGTTGGGAGTGCCCAGAGTGGCTGGGGAAACCCAACCAGATGAACGGGGTATGTGTGTGTGTGTGTGTGTGTGTGTGTGTGTGTGTATATATATATATATATATATATAATGTTCAGGGATACAGGTTAGACAGGGGTAAAACCCCAGTACAACTTGCTGGGGAATAGCACTGGAAGAGACCTCCGCTGGACCTCCGTGTCTGGGCAGAACGATGGGGGTGGAGACGCTCCTTCAGGTATACTGGGACGAGGCTGTTTAGGGCTTTAAAGGACAGCACCAACACTTTGAACTGTACTCGGAAATGTACTGGGACCTGCTTATGGGCAGTGGTGGACTTTGCGGTCTCATATTTCAGTGGCACCCAGTGAGATGGCAATTTCGGCACCCCCTCCTCTTGCCTTCCATTCTGCATCCCGTTATAGTTTTATTCTTCCATTCCATTATAGTTGCGGTGCCCCCTTGTGGTGCTCCCAAGGCTCCACACCCAGTGCAACCAAACGGATTGCGTTCCCCTAAATCCGCCTCTGCCTAAGGCTCAGTATACTGTTCTATGTGAAACAACTGATTTGATGCAATAGAGCTCATATTATGTACTCCCCATTTGCTTCAGTGTCGGAAAATAATGTGGCATGCACCTACTAGTGGCCAGGAAATGAACTGCAATGCTCAGTTTCACACAATGGCCTTTCGCATATGTGGCGATTCTACAGGGCATAGATTCCAAATGAGGGAGCTGAATTAACTTTAGTGAGATTCTTTGTTACATTTTAGGTGCTGGTCAAAGATTTTGCAGAACCCTTTCCACACCCACCCACCTCTCTGTCTGCCTGTATACATGGCTCCAAGGAGACCATTCAGTATTAAAATCCATAACTCTGAAGGAGAATGGTTTTGTAGCTGTTGAAATTTCATTTTGTTAGGTGGACATGAAGAGCTCTGTGTAAAGAATCACCCTCTAGAGGGGATTTGCAGTGAATGGCAAGCAAGTCTATTAGGATGAAAAGCCAGAATGATACTACATATTTTTGAACTGCATTCACTTGTGCCTTATCTACTGCCTGCATGATTCTAGAGTGAGAAAGGGACTGGGGCAAAGTAGCTTTTGAGATGGGCATTAAGAGATTCCTACATGTATTGTGAAAGGATGCTTATGTCAGACTCAATATCCCATCCCCACCCCCTGCTCCAAGTACTGTAATTCTCCTTCCCACTTTGTCATTTGGGACCATAGCTTTTGTGCAGACGAACGGCTCCAGGTTCAATGAAAAGATCTTTGATAAAAAGACTGGGAGAGACTTCTTGCCTGGTTGTGTTGGAAAGCTGTTGTCAGGCAGAGTAGACTCTGCTGGCTGTATGGACCAGTGGGCTTAGGATAAGGGGCAAAAAAATAATCATACTATGCACAGTTCTTCAAAATAGTGTCCAATTTTATTTGGAAGGAAAAGCAACTGGGGACCCACAAACCATTTTCCTCCCCCACCCCCACAACCCAGCTGCTATTCTCCCCCCAAAAGGTACAGTTATATGGCAGTATTGCACCTTTGTGGTCAAACTTGTGTGAGGGCATTGGGTAGGAAAGTGGTGCAGAACCCTGATCTATACTGAGAGCACATCTGTGTGGCTCCCTTTCCTTTGAAATAAAAGTTGACAGCTTAAGTGTGCTTTTTGAAAAGCATGTCTAATGCAGCAAATAGGTTACCTTCATGTCTATGAGTGGACAAAACTGGAATATTTTTCTTTTTAACCAGTCAGCAACCAGATAACTCATATGGTTAGAGCATGGTGCTGATGATGTCAAGGTTGCAGATGGTTGTTGGACTCCAACTCCCATCAGCCCTCATTAGCATGGTGAGTGGTTGGAGCTGATGAGAATTGTAGCCCAACAGCTTCCAGAGGCCATGGGTTCCTCATTCCCATGGAGAAATGGAGAATGGAGAAAGAACAATCAATCCAAGCCATCTTTCTGATCCCTTCACATAAACTGGTAACCTAAAGATGGAGGCCAAGAAGTGTGGGAAGAAATTGTAGCTCTGAAAACTGAGCTCCAAGGGTAGTGAGATATCTATTCATAACAGTAATACCTTCTGATTTCCAAAGCATGTGAATAATAAAACCCTAAAACTGTCAAATTCAGCTTTTTTTTTTTATTAAAAAAGTTCCTACGAGTGTTCTGAGCTTAAACACTTGCGTCTAGAATTGACTAATCACAGGATATTTTGTGGAAGACATGAATTACAGCCTGTCATTCTTGGTAATCAGGATTTATTACTGAATCACACAGCAAATTTGGTGGCACGTTAGATGATATATATTTTTTACATCCTATAAAGATGGATGCTACTTATTCTACATGAGTTACATATCTATAATTTCTGAAAATTCTAGAATAATTTGCTGTATTCTTCAAAGTTCTAGTGTAGAACTCAGACTTAAAACAAACAAACAAACAAGCAAACAAATCTAGGAAAGTAAAGGATCTTGTGAAACTTCCAGATGTTTTGGGACCCCAGCTCCCATCAGCTCCAGCCGGCATGTCCAATGGCCAGGCCAATGGACACACAGTAAAACTACTAGCTATGGAGATCACTCTGGTCTTGCTTTTGAGCTTCTCATATAGGTTTGGTTGGCCACTTAAGAACAGGATGCTGGAACAGATAGGCCACTGGCCCTTGTTATGGTCTTAAGTTCTTATGATGATGGGAGTGCTAGTCCAACAACATCTAGAGGACCACAGGTTCCCCACCCCTGTCCTATAGGAAGGGTCAAAGTTCAGTGGGAGAGCACATGTTTTGCATGCAGTTACAGGGTTTTGCATCTCCAGCTAGGGCTTTGGAAGACTCCTCTCTGAAACCACTGTCAGTGGAGAATGTACTAAGCAAGATGGACCAATGGTCTGACTTGGACTAGGGCAGCTTCTTTGTCACGCTCCTCATCTCAGTGCTGGGGAAGGTCCCAGTTTCCATCCCCAGCATCTCCAGGTATGGCTGGAAATGTTCCCTTTCCAAAACCCATTATTGTAAACCATACTGTGCTAGATGGACCAATGGTTTGACTCAGCTTCCTGTGCTCCTATCTGCAATAGGAGCCTGGTTGGCTAATAAAGGGAGTAGAGGTTTCAACTGGTCCCTACTCAAGGGAAAAACAGACTGATCAGAAATCCAACCAGATGAAGTCTCTTGGGCATCTCCAAAAGAAAATGAAAGTGCAGAGAGTGCATTTAACTGTTCTCTTTATCACATGCTGCCACTGAGGAAAGCCTTGCAGGACCTGGCAAAGCAGTCATAATACAGTCCCTGGATCCTTCAAATGCTCTGAAGGTTTGAACCCTCTTGTAGGATTAGTTCCAGTCTTCACAATACCTGCAGTAATCATAGGGTAGCACTTGACTACCTGACAACACACCCTAATTTTACTTGTGTTCTTTTAGGGAGGAAATGTAGCACATAACTGTCCCCCTGAGCCTGACCAAACAAGTTAATTTAAAACAGTAGATTTCATTCAACCTTTATAGGAAGAGCAATCCAATTTCACATTTCGCAATCATAAAACAAAAACAGCCCTCCTCCCCTAATTTATATCCCTTTAGGAGAGGGTGATAATTGTGGTGGTTTGAAACTGTTTAACAAACGGGATTAATTGAAGCCGATTGTTTAGGTTTATACAGCACATCAAAGAACAGAAGAGGCAGACATTTTAGTTAGGGCTTAAGGAAGAATGATTGTTGAAAGGCATTTAATAAGGTATGATATGCCCACATTCTGATTTACAGTTCCCCTTGTGTCTTTCTTTATGCTGTCTTAACTTGGTGTGAATTACATAGTCTATAATTATTATTTTATTTTATTTTATTATAAAAGTTAAAAAGAAAGAAAATAGCTCAGTAACCGGGACTTGCGAATCAGCACTCTGCCAGCACATCCAAAGGGAAAGCTGTACTAATCTCTGGTAAATGGAACAATACAGGAAAGAGACAGAGTGCCTTGGGACTCTTGCAAGCAGCTAGGACAAGCGACAGATCCATCTTCAAAGATGACCAAGCCTATAGCACTGGATGCCAATGTGCTAAGCTTAAAACGAGAGGAGAAAAGGTGGGATGGGAATTCTGGCAATTCCTCATCAGAGCAGAAACCACAGCAAACCACCAGACTATGTTTAGTATAGGATATAGCTTGAAGGTGTGTGATGCAATCACCTTGCTGAAGCTAAGCAGGTCTGCGTCTGGGAGACCCCTGGGGAGAAGCCAATGTACTAGTCTACACTAGTGGCCAAAATTGTGCAAACCTTTTGGGGAAAGTGTATTTCTGCGGCTTGATGGCTCGTAACACCACTTTTCTTTGGGAGTAATACCATAAAATTATATATCAATGGAAAGATAATTTAATGTCGAATGTAATGCAACAAAGTTTGTTCAAGTATCTGTATTCTATCAAATGTTATAGCCAAATAACCAGAAAAAGGAAGCACAACTCGCTTAGGTTGATATGCAGTAGCTATCCTTCATTTGAATGTAGCCAATGAGCATGAGTGTTTAGAGAGCCAATCAGGTGTTATGAGCCATCAAACCTCGGAGGTACACTTTCCCCAAAAGTTTTCCACAATTTTAGCCACTAGTGTAACTGAGCTCCATGGAAGGCAGGTGGGATACAAACAGGATAAAAAACATGGTGTAAACTGCAAGAAAATGTTGTAGCATGGAGTGCTGCTATTCAGAGCTCTAGCATTTCCATTGCATCCCTACCCCCAACAGCAAGTCAGCACTCCATGCACGCTGAACATGATCAGTCTTGAATAGTCTGTTTTGTTTCCACACCCACCCTTGGGTCCATCACCTGCAAACCTCAGAGTTCCTTGAAGACTAGTGATACCTTCTGCTAGTGCATGAATGCTGCCATTTTGGCTTCATAAGCAACAGTGCTCAGAGTCTGAAAACTGGAAACTGAAGGAATGATAAATATAATAGTTCTTAGACTTGCAACACTATGGCTACGGATGTGGTGTTCAGTCCATGATTCTGTGATTGTACTACTTCCAAATTGGGTGTTGCTCGCAACTTTGGGATATAATATTGATGGACAGCCCATGTCTGAGTTGAAACATTGCTTTTCAATCAACCCAGCATAGTTTTATTGCATATGCAATGTTGATAGAACGTGGTTAGAGGCATCTGATGACACAGGGCAACTTCTCAAAATGATACTTTTGTTTAACGTAATTTAGAGCAGCCTTTCTCAACCTTGGGCCCCCAGATGTTGCTGGACTACAACTCCCATCATCCCTAGCTAGCAGGACTAGTGGTCAGGGATGATGGGAGTTGTCCCATCTGGGGACACAAGGTTGAGAAAGGTTGAGTTAGAGTGACACTTGGTGCTTCTTCTGTAGGATGGGTGGGATTGCTGACAGTTGATTGCTGCTCTTTCGTATTAATAAGTGAACCCCCTCCGCACAAAACACAAATTTGGTACTGGGAACAGAATTTGGCATCCTAATAAAAGGGATGCTTCTAGCTTTTAAGGGCTGATAAGCTATCCTTGAAAGTACATGTCCATTGCCTAGTAAAATCTCCAAAGTGCAAGAGGGTCTGAGTAGGTTTTCATGTGGTCAGAGGCAGCTAGCGCTTTAGTGCTCAGGATTATACCTAATCCTCCCAATTGGCCATGGAAGGCTTAAAGCTGGTCAGGAACCTAGACAAGAACTGTATTGTTTCCTTCCATGTAGAAACAAAAACAGGAAGCTCCTGACTCCTTGCAGACAAAATTAAGTCCAGTGCCAGCTAGTGGCTAAACTATAGAATGACACCATCCCCACACTACCGTCCAGCAGAGGCAGTAAAACTTATGCAGTGTAAGTCAAAATATGCACATGTACTTGATTTTCATATTTTATTTGGGTTGCAGAATTAAACTTTTGTTTGTTAGCTCTGAATCTGTGCTTTTAAGGCACAGCATATGCCTTTTTTATCTTCAGAGTGCACCTGCTCTGACGATACCTGTTTCCATAGTTAATTTCCTAGACACAATGAATGTTTTTTTCTCTTGAAAGCAGCTGAGTGGGCCTATGCCAAAAGCAGAAATACCTCTGCTTAATTCAATGTTACTGCACTGATAAAAAGAAAAGCAATCAAAGCCCCCTTCCCCCATGCCTGGTCTCTTTTAAGTTAACTGAAAGAACAGCACTGCCCACCCCCCGCCCAACATCTGTAACTCACAGATCTGAGAAATAACCTTGCTGGTTATTATATATGTAAATCTGAGCACTCCTGGTAACTGTGTCATCGTTTTCTTGAGTCACGTGCATCTTTGGCTGCGCTGGGATTCTCAGGTGGGACTTGGGAGTGGAAGTTCTCCCTTTGGGAATGCACAGGAATGGTTGCAACTATGCCAGGCTCACAAAATAATTCATAGCTGATGTATGGGATTTGATGCATCGTGCGAACACCAGGGGACATTTTGTGGCATCCAAACATGTATCCTGTGTAACTGTCCTCAGAAACCGGCCCCTTGGGTGGAGGGAGGTAACAAAGAAACGAAACCAATTAACGAGGAAGCTGTACCAGAAATAGGACATCTGTAAGAATGTTAGTAGGCTTCTTGGGATATTTCAGCTCTCGAGGGTAATCAAAAAGGCAGGGCAGTGACTGAGGAGCTTAACTGTTTTTTTTCCATTGACCTAGAACAGTGAGAACTGAGGGTAACAGACTTACCATGGGGTTATCCTTTGGAATGCAGTGAAAGCGGGGTACCAGTGAGAGTCAGAGCGATTAGTCTTCAAGGCATTGTAGAATTAAACCCTGAGATCAAGACTACTACATGGCAATATCTCTAAACAGTGGTACAAAATATTAGGGCCATTAAACACAAGGTGCCATTTATCAATCAAAATTACTGCCATCTCAGAGGATTTGTCAATGGTGAATGGGAAAAATATATTATCAGATCAGGCTGTTCTTAACACCTAACATTTCACAAGCTGCAGGCTGTAATTGTCACACATCTTTCTTGGGGCTCCTGAGGGTTTCTGGCGCCTCTCACATAATGCATTCCATAGGGGCAGGATATGGCATTGCTAGCACTAGACTCCCTATATTGGTATATAGAGCAAGGAATAGTGCCCCCCTCCATGTCATGTATAAACACTGCATAGTCATCCAGGCTGCAGTGCTTCACACACCTAAGTACCTAGGAGTTGGGATGACTGAACCTGTTAGTTTTGGTTCCCCTCAGTTTCCCATTTTTCCCACCTTAATTACAGTATCTATATATAGTGCGTGTGCGTATGAAACACTCACCCACACCCACACCCACACTGTATAGCTTAGATCCTACCTATGTCACCCAATTTCCACTTGGTTGGCTCCAGACTTGGACATGTTTAGAGCACACCTATTGACATCAATGAGACATAAGTTAGTGCTGGTGAACTTTCATGTGCATATATTGATTATATTCATATAAACTGGCTGTTGTGGGATTCTCAGGTTAGCAGGATTTAGACTCCAGCTGAAACTGCACAAGTGTGATCCCAGCCTAATCAAGGAGGTCTTCAGGGGAGTCGCTGTCCATGGTATCCCATGGCTCAGATGCATAGCTCCCATCTACTAGCCATTCACTTAGTATCACAGGCCCAATTTTATGGAACTCCTTTCCAGTTGTGGTCAGATAGGCCCCCTCCCTACTGAACCTCTAGCACCTACTAAATATTTTCTTGTTCCAGCAGCCATCTTTAGAGTTAGGGCCTAGCTGGCCCAGCCTAGCTGGGAGGCCAACCTTGGCATGTTCCCTTTACCAAAATCACAGCAAGGGCCTCCAATTTGGCTAGGATCCTGTGCCGGAATGTGATTAGCATGAGAGTTAATCCAGCCCTGGCTTCAATGGCAACTTTCTCTCTGATTCTGAAGGAGAAATAACATTTTTTGCAGCATTAATCGAGCACATCAGACCTTCAGGAAGAGTGACATTGCTCACATCAACCTCTCCTTAAGATGGTGCAAAATGAACATCCGCTGTCTCCTGTGACATCTCCTCTTCTTGAGCTCCTTCCAGACTGTGATTGTCCACGTCATGACTAATTCTTCCTTGTCTACTGATGAAAGAGAGAGAGAGAGAGAGAGAGAGAGAGAGAGAGAGAGAGAGAGAGAGGAAGAGACAATAAAGGCAGGATTCTGTAAGAACAAGGGTCATTAGTCACAACAGAATCACATTCATCTAAGGAAGACATGGAATTAAAGAGAGATGCTGAATGAATCAGGCAACTGTCTGGAGCAAAAACTTGGCAACCCTAACTGAGGAAAGCAAAGACTGCCCATAAAACAAGCAGCAGATATTGCTGCCCTGAGGCAGTCAAACTCTACTCTTCTTCAGTTCATATATTTCCCTCTGTAGTTCTAAGGGGCTTCAGAGTGACAGGCAGCATCAGGGGTGGTGGTAGCTATTATTATTTACTTTATTGTGCAGTGGCTGGAAGAGAGTGGTGAGGGGGCCACATCTGTGGCGCACCCACAATTAAATCGTAAATTGTTCCTAAGAGGCTACCATCGCACATATGAGGAAAGAGAATGTGAAGCAGTTTGGACCCTTGAAAGCAGCTGTTGCAGAGTCCTCAAGGTATGAGGAACTGAGAAGCTGCTCAGATAAGCCAGTGTTTGAAAATGTTTTACATGACAGTCTCACATGGAGAAACAAATGACTCGGCTAACCCAGCATCCTGTTTCTGAGGGGGTGGCAGCCTGACGCCCTCTGATTCTGCAGTTATGTTTTAGCCTGTTTGAGAGCCACACCCTCTCTGTCCTGAAAGCTCTTCTCCCAGAGAGCTACAGATTCCTAATGGAAGAGTTATCCTCTGTGTTATAAATGTAAATATATCTGTACACATATCTGAAAAGCTGGTGCAGTGTAGTGTTTATTGTGGTGGACTGGGACCAGCAAGCTCACTTAGTAGCTTTGGGTGAATCTGTATCCCTCAACCTAATCTACACCACAGGGTTGCAGATGACATTCATGTGCACCAAATGTTCATCTCATGCTTGTGGAAAGGCAGTTCCTAGAATCATAGACTTGTAGAGTTGGAAGGGACCCTGAGGACTGTCTAGTCCAGCCTCCTGCAGTGCAGGAATATGCAACTGTCCCATATGGGGATCAAACCTGCAACCATGGCATTATCAGCACTATGCTCAAACCAACTGAGCTATCCAGGCCCTGCCGCCGCCATTGTATCCCAGTGCAGTGACAATGGTAAACTGGGACATTTCTAGATATCTCTTTACTACTCAGCATATAAAATAGCAAAGTGGTGTATATTTTAAGACTTGAAAGCATATACAGAATAAAATACTGGGAGGAGGAAGCAGTTAGGTGAGGCAGAGGCTCTGTCACTGAACTACAGACCCTCCTGTACGTGGTGAAGGGTGCGAGGCTAATCAGCCTGAGCACTGATTTAGGAGTACTCCCAGTTGACTTGTTCATTGAACATTCTTCCTGGTTTGGTTGCAGGGAGATATGATGACACTGGCTATATAATGAACATTCATTCTGATGTGCTTGCGGGGAGGTTGGCTCATCAAAGCCAATGGCATTTCCTCATCACTTTCCTTAATGCAACAAGTCCAGTCTTTTGGGGAAGTGGCTCTGTTGTGCAAGAGCTCCCTATCAATTACAATTGTGCAACCTGCATTTGCTAGTTGGTAGAGCACGAGACTCTTAATCTCAGGGTCATAAGTTCAAGCCCCACGTTGGGCAAATGATTCTACAATTCTATGAAAATGGTGACAGTCTGGATGCGCCCTTAGGGCTCATCTACGCTGTTGCTTGAGCCATACAGTGGTACCTCTGGTCACAAACTTAATTCGTTCTAGAGGTCCGTTCTTAAGCTGAAACCGTTCTTAAGCTGAGGTACCACTTTGGCTAATGGGGCCTCCTGCTGCCACTGCACGATTTCTGTTCTCATCCTGAAGTAAAGTTCTTAACCTGAGGTACTACTTCTGGGTTAGCGGAGTCTGTAACCCAAAGTGTTTGTAACCCGAGGTGTTTCTAAACCAAGGTACCACTGTATTTTGATTGTATTGTGTACCAATTAATTACCCTGGGTCTGAGTGCTTTTGTTGTTGTTCTGCTGCTGTGTCCTGTTAAAATCTAATGTTACTCTCTGATGTTACCTTTTCATTGAATGCTGTGGCTTTAGAGGCTCTCATTCTGATCAAGTGGCTTCAGTTCACATGCAGAAAATCCGCACAAGTGGAGTCTCTTCTGGTTATGTCAGCGTCATGAAATGCACAGTGAAATTGTATCTACAGAATATTTCTCAACAGGGAAGGGAACTGGACAGCCTCTGCTAGCTTGATGTATTATTTCATGTTCACCAACTTGAATGGATGCTTAGGAGCATAGTCTCTTAAGTGGCAATGAATCAGTGCTGAAACAGAAAATGCCCTCATTCAGTGCAATGCATTGTTATGGCGTTCTGCATTTTCAGCAGTGACGCTTTGTCTGAGAACGCCTCTGCTAAGCTGAAGCAGCTGCACAGCAAGTTTTGCAGCACTTCGGTGTCATTCCTGTGCTCACTGCTTTCACTCAGGTGAACTTGCTGCTTCATCATCTTAAGGAGTCTAGAGCCAGCTGAGCTGAAAGATGAGCTAAGCAGTGATTCATTAAGATCCCACCAAGGCCGGCCCTGCCTTAAGACAGAGGGTTCATCCACACTTCCATCTGTCGCAGGATTTCTAGTCACAGGTCTGAGAGGTTTGTGTTTTTTTGTCGCACCACTTTCCCTTGCAAAACCCCCAGTTTACTTCTGAATTAGTTGGGTTTTCTGTGTATTGGCATTTGTTCTGATTCAGCAGCATACAGTGGGTTTTTCTGGAGAAAGCTGTGGGTCAAAACAGTGGACCCAAAACTGGACCCATGGTTAGAAATCAGAGGGCAAATGGAATAAATTGTGGGACAAAGGCAGGTATGGTTGAGCCCAGAGTGAGGCAGATGTCTCAGGTAGGAATGGTTGGACCCATCAAAACATGGTCTCAGTTTTCAGAGAAGAGGGGATGAAGTTTCTCCCACTCAGGGCTGGCTTTAGGGGTGGGTGAGCTGGCCTTGGGCACTGACTTGAGCTCATTCCCCCCCAGTGTACTTTCTGCACAGACCTAGGGAGACAAAAAGCAAGTGTCTGTACCAAGCTAGGTGTGTTTGTGTGCCAAGCTGAGACAAAAAAAGGGTAAAAGACTCCTGGACAGTTAAGTCCAGTCAAAGGCGACTATGGGGTGCAGCGCTCATCTCGCTTCAGGCCAAGGGAGCCGACGTTTGTCCACAGACAGCTTTCGGGGTCATGTGGCCAGCATGACTAAACCACTTCTGGCACACGGAGGACCGTGATGGAAACCAGAGTGCACGGAAATGCCGTTTACCTTCCTGCCACAGTGGTACCTATTTATCTACTTGCACTGGCATGCTTTCGAACTGCTAGGTTGGCAGGAGCTGGGACAAAGCAACAGGAGCTCACCCCTTTGTGGAGATTCGAACTCCCATCCTTCTGATTGACACAGTGATTTAGGCGGGGCCTGCATTCCCCATCTTTGCCTGCAGCAGGAAACAAAGAGAAGAAGCCACCAAAGCTGTCCCACACTTAGCTCTGCGCTTGGCCTCCTCCACCCCCTGATTTTTTTGAACGTTGGGAGCCCTCCCCCCAAATTATTGGGGGCCCCAACTAGGAGTTGGTGCCTCTGCCCTGAACGCATATAGCTATATATGCATAGGGGTTTCCATTCAAGTGAGACTGCTGAAAGGACTGCTGATCTCATGGAAACCTGTGGTACATACCTAGGGGTCACATATATACAGTATTCAGCTGACTGTGTGCCTGTTTGGGTTGGTGGTGGAATTGTTAGAGGCCTTTTTTTGTGTGTGTGTGATGGTACTCACTTCTTTCTTTTGCTGTGCATGGCAGTCTTTCTTTCTTTTTTCTTTTTGGTAAATAATTTTTATTAATTTTCAATTACAGTTGTACCTCGGAAGTTGGACAGAATCTGTTCCGGAAGTCCGTTCGACTTCCGAAATATCCGACTTCCAAAGCACAGCTTCTGACTGGCTGCAGGAAGCAACGGAAGCCCCGTCGGACGTTCAGTTTCCAAAAGAACGTTCGAAAACTGGAACACTCACTTCTGGTTTTCGATCGTTCGGGAGCCAGAATGTTCGACTCCCAAGGCGTTTGGGAGCTGAGGTACAACTGTACTAAAATCCACTATAAACCACATTTTATCAATCTCAAATTACAATTCAAATTCAAATATATATCAATTATAAAGCCAATTATACATTATGTGTGGCCTCCTGCGTGCTAGGTTTCAAGGTGAAATGGTTTTATTTCATCCTGATTCTGAAATCTTAATTAATCCAATTACAGTGGTACCTCAGGTTAAGTACTTAATTCGTTCTGGATGTCTGTTCTTAACCTGAAACTGTTCTTAACCTGAAGCACCACTTTAGCTGATGGGGCCTCCTGCTGCCGCCACGCCGCCGAAGCACAATTTCTGTTCTCATCCTGAAGCAAAGTTCTTAACCTGAAGCACTATTTAAGGGTTAGCGGAGTCTGTAACCTGAAGCGTATGTAACCTGAAGTATATGTAACCCAAGGTACCACTGTACATTCAGTCTTGATCTTAATCCCTTGCATGGCAGCCATTTTGTGCTGGCAGCCACAACACTTTTATCATGGTTATACCTTATATATATTTTTAACCCAAAAAGCACAGTTTGCTGTGTCTAGCTGCCCTAGTCCTGCTCCCCCTCCACAGCATGCATTCACTGAGCACATGAAAAATTTGTCTAAAAAAGGGCTTTAGTGGAGTCTTTTTCTAGGTACATTAGCACCAATGTTTCAGTTAATGGCCAAGAGGGAAAATGGAATGCAGGAGAAATGGTTTCAAGATGGCTCCTATTGTGCTAATGCCTCATTTTCTGTTTAATTGTTTACCTGCTAGGGAGCATTCTAAGGATACAGGGGGGAGGGGAGAGGAACTCTGAATTCTGATGCCAGTCACTCATACAAACCAAATTTTAATAAGGCACACAGAAAAGACTAGAAATGGGGGGCAAAAAAAAATGGGGGCTGTGATTTACTAGGGAAAGGCATGAGCTGCTTTGAGACAAATGGTGAAAAGCGGAATCTAAACTTTAATAATAATAATAGTAATAATTGGAGATGGATAAATAGGAACAGCTGGAGTGTGTGATGTACCTTTTAAAACATCTGTATTGTAGGCTGTGGAACAGCAGTGGCAATTATGATTTGGGAGTGGGTATTGGGGCTGTCACCCACCCCTGGGATGTGTCTAGGGCACCCACAATCTCATTAGCCTAGAATGTGAATTCAAATTAATTACTCTGCTTTCGTTTAATTTCCAATTTAATGGGGCACTTCAGAGTTTTAACAGCAAATTTTTGTTGTTGTTTCAAGGGGTTAATATTTGGACTGCCAGCAGAAGCTGTTTTTGGTTGTGAGTACTTTGAAGGCTGCATCAACATAGTCTCTGAATTTAGTCTACAGTGGAAATGCCTGATCAATCGAGATTTTTACATTTTAGCAGACACCAGTCTCCATCACAGCATTAGAGAAGTCAATAGTTAGTGGACATCTCATTAAGCACTTCACACAGGCATGCTGTGACTATTTTGGATCGCATATCACAGTTCCAGCTGACAGTCGAGATCCAATTAAAAAGTAAATGAATTCTCATAAATTGTTGCTACATGGTTTGGAGTTTTATTCTTCCGCCGTTTGGTTTCTCTCTCTCCACCCCACCCTCCATTTCTCGCTTTAATTAAGTACTTACGAATATGAAAAGCCTCCTCCCCTATACATTTATTTGGAAGTAAGTCCTGTTGATTTTAGCGGAACATTCGTCTGAGCAAATGCTGCAGGATTAGAGGCTATGACCGCTTTTGGAAAGCTTTTGGTTAGATTTCAGCTCCAGCTGAATGAATAACTCTGATCTCTCAGCGTGCTAACTGCTTTTGACTGGTCCTCATTGTCAAAACGGAGCATTGTGCTGGTCTCTGGGGACAGAAAAGAAGAAAGAATTAAGGAAAGAAAGAAAGAAAGAGAAAATATCCATATGAAAACTATGCTGGAATCTTTCAACTTACAATGTATCTGTTATATGCATTTATTACACTGCTGCCAACGTGATTAGTGAATGAGTACAAATGTTGGCTAAATCAGTCCTGGAAAACCAGGGTTACAAATGATTAACACAAATTATATATGGAGGGAACACTTTTATTAAACTCATTTTGTTCCTTGTTTTGTTAATTGCAGCTAATGCCCACCCTTTCTAGCCTCAATGCATACATTTGAGGCTTGCTTCGGAAATCTCATTGCCGTAAAGGCAGTCTCCCCCTAAGTGGTGCCTTCCAGATGTTTTGGACTACAACTCGGTAGTGGCGCCCACCCTGTAGAATGCCCTCCCAACAGATGTCAAGGAGATAAACAACCACACAACTTTTAGAAGACATCTGAAGATAGCCCTGTACAAGGAAGTTTTTAATGGTTGATGTTTTATTGTGTTTTTAATATTTTGTTAGGAGTCGTTCAGAGTGGCTGGGGCATATAACCAATAAAAATTATTATTATTATTATTATTATTATTATTATTATTATTATTACAAAGGTGGAGCCACTCCTGGCCACTATGTCCTGTAAAATACCGTATTTTCCCATGTATAAGACTAGGACCCCCCCTTAAAAATAATGTCCAAAATTTGGGGGCGTCTTATACATGGGACCATCTCCCCCCATTTTCTTAAATCAGAGTCCCCCCAAATAGGGGGCATCTTATACATGGGGGCATCTTATAGACAGGAAAATACTGTACTGTCTTCCCAGATGTGATTGTAACAACCAGAGCTAAAGGCCCTCTATTTTTGTGATATCCATTCTGCATTAATCTATCTCACAGCTACTTACATTTCACACTAACATAGAACAGGAGGTGCCATGAAAGCTGCCACCCTAATTATGATACAGTGACCTCTGCAGAGAGGTGCACATAAACCAAGCTTACTCTTTTTATTTTCTGAAGCAATCATGTGGATAAATGACCTGCAGAAGTATCATGTAACTCAGCCAGATGGTAAAATGGCCTATGGGAGCTTCCTCTAACTCAGCTATAAGGGCAGGTGACTTATAGTAGTTTCATGTGGATAACCTTTATGCCATGAGAGAAACATGGCTGGATAAGGGATATAAAAAGGGAAGCATTGGCTGTGAATCCTGTCTTGAGCCAGGGAGAGCTTTCAACCCTGGCTGACGAACCCAGGCAGATGTTACCTGGAAAGCATTGTTCATGCTCTGGTAATAATAATTTAATAATAATAATTTATTATTTATACTCTGCCCAGCTACTCTGGGCAGATCCCAACAGAATATTAAAAACACGATAAAACATCAAACATTAAAAATATCCCTTAACAGGGTTACCTTCAGATATCTTCTAAAAGTCGGATATTTGTTTATTTCCTTGACATCTGTTGGGAGGACATTCCACAGGGCGGGCGCCACTACCAAGAAGGCCCTCTGGTTCTCTGTAACTTCACTTCTTGCAGTGAGGGAACCACCAGAAGGCCCTCAGAGGTGGATCTTAGTGTCCGAGCTGACCAGTGAGGGGTGCCTTGGGCAAAATTCGCTCTTCCTTTGTTGATTACAGTGGCGGTCCTTGGTGCCTCAAATTTCAGTGGTGTCCTGTGTGGCACCAAAATCTGGTGCCCCCACCTTTCGTATTCTGTGGATGTCATAGTTGCAGCGCCCCTGAGGCTCAGCGCTTAGTGTGACCAAACTGGTCATTCCCCACAAAATCTTTCTTTGTTGGTTGGCTTACATACAACAAACATAAGGAACACAGGGAGCTGCCTTGTATTGGCTCATCTATTTCTTTATTGTTGCCACAGTCTCCATGATTTCAGACAGGGGGTCTCTCCCAGCCCTTCTTGGAGATGCTGGGGCCTCCTGCATGTCCTACCAGTGAACTCCAAGCTTTGCAGAAGTAGAAAAAGAAATAAAAACACAAGTAGCAAATCACCAACCCCTTGAAAGCAACAACAACAAAAGGACTGAGCATGTTCTGTGACCACCATGGGCCACAGAATGTCAGCAAATGGAAAACTGAGAGGGGAAAGTGAATTGGCATCCTTGAGCCTCACATAGCATCCCAGAAGAAGGCCTGGTTTGATGGCTAGAACCCTGAGCAGGAGCAGAGCTGCCAGAGGTGAGACTATACTGCCGCACTTCATTGCAGGCCCCACTTATATTCCAGGAATACTTAGGTGGCCTTGCTGCCCGCAGCTGGTGAATCTCTGCGATACTTGAACTCAAGGAGTCACAGGCAGTGAATCTCTGCCGACTAAATTGCTGATGGGCAGCGGCTTCTATGTACTCTGGGAAGCGAAAAGCAAACTCTGACAATTGCTGCAAACGGCAGCTTCTTGACAACTATTGTCAATCTTTATTTAATCTACCTTGCTCATCTATTGTGTGAACTTGCAGCTCATGTATTGTGTGACTGGGGAAAAAAACTACGATTCACCAGGCTGTGTACATTATAGAGAACAAGCTTTTTTCCAATCAGTCCTGGGAAATTAAGGCCATATTTTTCTGGTGATTTGCTGGATTTACACACACACACACACACACACACACCCACCCACCCAGGTCAGATATTCGCATTATGATGCTGCCAGCGTGGTTGTCACTCTCCAGTTTTTTGTTTTTTTTAAACGCTCCATGGTCAGCGTCTTTTATCTGCTGTGCCCTTCAATTACTGACAGAAACTGCACATGAGTGCTCTGAGCAGAAATGTTCCATTTGTAAATCACCATACAATGATGAAGCGAACACAGCTACTGTGACCAAAGCTTAATGAGATATGGTAGGGTGGTCCATTGACATTGATGGAGATTTCTGAACTTCTGGCTTAAGTAGTTTTGCAGTGTCTAAAAAGACTGCAGTGTTATTAGCAAATACATGTATCGGAGCAAAGAGAATTTTACTTTCACTGGAGACAGAATGTGGAATTTTTGTGGATGTTGTCGTTTCAACCGTGATTTGCCACCCAAAAGAAGATATATGTCTGTTGTGCGTGTGTGCACACACCTATGTGTAATATGAGCTGAAGATTCATTTATGTATCATTTATTCAATCTGAGTAGTATATCCGTTCTCAGGTAGACCATGAAAAACAAATATGAAAATGCTTACATTCCACCTGACACAATTTCTGCCCTTAAAGTGGATGGGGAAGAAAAAAAAAAGCAAAATCCCCCCTATAAAATAGGTCATCAGTAAATTAAGCACATAAAGATCAGAGGTGAGATAATGAGCTCATTTGCATGAGAGGCAGGATTTGTTTAAAACTTTGCAACATTAACTAGGAGTGGATTCCCCATTTAAATGGAGCAATCTGAATTAATGACTTTAAATCAAAAGGCAACCCCTTTTTCATCAACTCACAATTAATCTCTAGACAACTCTGCAACGTTCCTGCAGTCAGCATTTTTACTTATTTTTTAGTTTGCATCTGCTAGAAGTGAAGTTCGGAGATGGTCATGCCGGGTCACTGTTCAGCTACCCAGATGTTTTTATTCTTAGCAGCTTGAATGAGTCTGAGTAAATGGTACTTTTAAGAAATCTTGATGAAACTGGGAAGGGGTTGTAGACCTAAAGTGGAAGTATTGATGGTTGGCTTGCCAACCAGTTGAGCCTGCTCAAAAAGCTATTTTTCTTTCCGCTGGCACAGCACGAATCACAGCGCTGTGTAAACAAAGTTTGTCTTCTACAACAGGAGGGACAGAAACAAGAGTAGCTGGGCGAGTCCTCGTGCTGCGTGGCTCACGGTTAATTACTCTACAGCCCTTTCATTTCTTGGTAGTGTCAATGGCAAATCCTCATATGGGATGCAGTGTACAAAACAAAACACAAATTAAAAATGGGGAGATGGAATCCATGGAAGCTTGGATAATTCCCAGAATCTCCATGTAGGGATGGAAATTCACCTTCCTTGAAGCCCTGAAGAATTACCAGGCAATGTGGACAGCCCTGAGCAACATAGACCAATGGTTTGACCCAGAATTCTAATGTTTCTGTAAGTTTTGAAGAGGCATTTAAATTTTATTATTGTCTCTGCTTCCCAAATTCCCTGAGAGAGAAGTTACAGAATGTAGGAGGAGGAAAATAATAGGTAGATATAGTGCTCCCCCCCAGGGTACTCAAGGATATGCAGTACCTGCACCCCTCTCTCTTTCGTTTAAAAGTATGACATTTACTGTTACAAGTTCATCACAAGTACTGACACCTATTTTTCTAGGAAAAAAGCACTGGGTAGATGGATGGGTTGAAGCTTGGACTGGAAGTTCTCTCTGTCATAGACATATTTACACTCCAACGCTTTGCACAGATGGACCTCAGTTAGACGTCTTAGTAGTAATAGTAGTAGTAGTCATAATAGTAGTAGTAGTAGTAGTAATAATAATAATAATAATAATAATAATAATAATATATTTATTCCCCACCCATCTGGCTGGGTTTCCCCAGCCACTCTGGGCAGCTCCCAATAGAATATTAAAAACACGATAAAATGTCAAACATTAAAAACTTCCCTAAACAGAGCTGCCTTCAGATGTCTTCTAAAAACCAAGTAGTTGTTTATTTCCTTGACATCTGATGGAAGGGCGTTCCACAGGGTGGGCGCCACTACTGAGAAGGCCCTCTGCCTGGTTCCCTGCAACCTCAGTTCTCTCAGTGAGGGAACTGCCAGAAGGCCCTCAGTGCTGGACCTCAGTGTCTGGGCAGAACAATGGGGGTGGAGACGCTCCTTCAGGTATACTGGGCTGAGGCTGTTTAGGGCTTTAAAGGTCAGCACCAACACTTTGAATTGTGCTCGGAAACATACTGGGAGCCAATGAAGGTCTTTCAGGACCGGTGTTATATGGTCTTGGTGGCCACTCCCAGTCACCAGTCTAGCTGCTGCAATCTGGATTAGTTGTAGTTTCCGGGTCACCTTCAAAGGTAGCCCCACATAGAGTGCATTGCAGTAGTTAACTGCGTAGAACCAGCTTGCCCAGGAATCAGCATTTCATTTTGAATGGAATCTGGCAAACATATAGCCAAAGAATAGCATGTTATTTCTAGTGTCTGTCGAATGAAGCTAAGTGTTGGAAGGGTCTCTTTTGCAAGTCTTCCTGAAATTAATGGTAACTGCTCAACAGTTGCTACTTGGTAGATACGAAATCTCCCACAAGTATCTCCTACAGAGATTTACAGCAGAAGCCTCTGCATGCCTATACGGAAGTATGCTCCATTGAATTCAATGAGGCTTATTGTCAGATAAGTCTTTATAGGATTGCGGCCTTAGGAGCTGTAAAATCACAAAGGCATTATGAGTCAGCAGCATAATGATGTGCCACAAAAGAGCGAGTCCTGTTTTAGGTTTGAGTTAAAGGAGCAGAGCATTATTTCTGTCATATCAACCACAAGTTCCCATGTCTTGGAAATAGCATTTTCAAGATCAATAACTGGCAATCGTTAACATTTGGGGGTACTTTCGCAAGACCATTTAACTAAGTGAAAATGTAAGGTAGGGGGATCACCTTGTGACAGCATGTTTCTGCCATATGTAAGCGATGGAGGGGAAGATTTGGATAGAAGCGTAGGAAGGTCAGGTGGTACCCAGTGTGGAAAATTTCTTGTCACCCACCCCCCATTTATTTATTTTTTTTGCCTGCAAAAATGGTTTTACATTATTTCATATTTTCTTACAAAGGAATGGATTCTGGGCCTCTGATAACAAGTAGGCGACTATGGACAGATACTTAAATCTACAGGATGGATTGTGTTCTGGCTTGTGTTATTTTATTTGTATTTATTGTTTATTTATTTAATAAAATTTATTCTAAAAAATCTGCAACGTAGTTTACCAAAACAAAAAACAAAAAAACAACCCCACAGCAGTAAAATCAAGAAAAATCAGCTGTGTGCAGGGGGCAGGGTGAAGGCAAGGCAAGGCCTAATCTACTTGGCCTAGTCTCATTTTCTTCATATAGGCCGACATTCCAGGACCTGGGAAGTCCAGTGGAGGGTAGGGCAGTAGGGTGGTTCATAAAAAACTTTTTTTTTTTTTTTAAAAATGCCTGCTCCAAAGGTCTTATCTTACTAAACTAGGGATTATATAGCTATATCTGAAATTTCATGCATATCAGTTAATCTCTTGACCCTGCTCCACTGAATTGAAATTTCAGCCTTCAAGACATAGGAAAATGGCCAAGTAAACAGCTATTTTCATGGAGGAGGGTCAAGATATTAGCTGATATGCATGAAATTTCATATATAGCTATATAATCCCTAGTATAGTAAGATAAGACCTTCGGAGCAGGCATTTTCAAAAAAAAGTTTTTTTATGAACCGCCCTAGTAGGGCAGTAATTGTTCCTTGATAATTTGTCACCCCCCTCCATGATGGCACCTGGGGCAGACCACTCCCCTGCACCCCTTTCCTAAGCCCCTGGATTTGGAAAGAGGCAAGTGAGCAGTTTGCCACCTTCTGTTATTTCCCCACACCTCTTGGGTCAAACCCTTAGCAATCCGCAAGAGCTTTGTCCCCATAGCTGTTGCCTGATCTGCAGCTGCAGGAAATGCTCAGGATTTAATGTACCACAAGGAAGGACGGTTCGTCAATGGCATTTGCACTTTTCAGATACAAAACTGAGGGCAAAGTCCAACCATCTGATCCAATGCAAATGAGGGAAGAGATGAGTTTGGGTTTTACCGTGAATCCAATGGGACCTCACGAACGCTCCCTTGAGTGATTGTTTTATTCCTGTGCGCCTTCCATTTCGCATTCAATTTAACCAGCCAAATAAACAAAGCATAATCTCGTTTGGTGCATACCTCAGTGCTGGCACTTGCACAGCACCTAATGTGCCAGCTGCTTCTTTGTTTATTTCTTCTTGCTGTATTAATGGATTACACATCACTCTCATTACTTAGTGAAAGGACAAAAAAGAACGCTCTGGATGTGCAGATGGGGAAATGGTGTGGCATGGTAGGAAGAGCAGAAGATAAGGAGCTTGGATGTCTGTGTTGGGGAGGTGTATTTTTGTTTTAAAAAGAATATGTACTCTTGCCTGTATGCAAGCCCAGGGAAGGATGTCCACTATAGTTTGCTTATGTGTGCAGGCGCTGTTTAAATTCTGCCTTCACAAAGACTTCCATCACAAAGAATGCTAAATGCCCCAGCATGGGAGCCAACTCCTAGGGACCGAGGTCCCTGTGGCCCCCCCAATAAAATATTTGAGGGGGCTGCCCCTCAAAGTTAATGGGCACTGCCATTCAAATGGTGTGCGTGCGCCATGTCATGTGCTTGATTATCTCTCCAATATTTTATTCATATTGGTCCCCCAATATTTTATTCAAGCTGACAGCATGCGCCCCAGTCTTTTTCACATTCAAGCAGTAGAGGCTGTTTCATGGGTGCATATGGGATCCTCAACCTGCCTGCCATCTCACTGACAAACAGTCTGGGGGCAGCACTGCCTGTGAGCTTGCCTCCTCCTTCAGTCTCAGCATTGTCCTTGCAGAACTCGGCAGGGAGGAGGACTGGGGCAAGGCTAGAACTGGCTCTGCCTGTCATTGGATGTTGGACTCCCTGCCTTCTGCCACCAGCCATGATGGCTCTGTCTCCGCAGTCAGTAATGCTTTTGAATAACAGCTGCTGGAAACCACAGAGGGACAGAGTGCTCAGATCCTGCTTGACGGTTTCCCATAGGCTTCTGGGTGGCCACTGTTAGAACAGAATGATGGGTTAGATGCACCATTGACCTGACCCGTCAGGCTCTTCTTATATTCTTACACCTTACCTCATGGACACTGGTCACCACTGCATCCTAGGCAGACCCAGAGTTTGGAAAGTTGGTTTTTGAAAGGAGCTAGTTCCAGCTCAAGTTCAACATGTCCATAAAGGAACAAATTCCATTTTCGCTTTTCAAAACAAGCTAGTTTGGTTTATATTGAATTCACAGTTCCATTCATGTTCATCCAAATGATCCTCAGCAATTTTTTACAAGCTGCTGTGCTGAAGACTAAAAACACACATCAAAACACACACACAGTGGAATGTGAATTGTTTAATGTATTTTCCCCAACAATGATGACCTTTAAGCTTGAAGACCCAAAAAGTCTATAGATTAAAACACACACCTGAAAGAGCATGAATTTGAAGATGAACTAGAAATCATTCAAAGTTCTACCTGAAAGTGAATTCTGATTTGTACATTATTGGGAATGATGTGGCAGCACATGCAACCAGCACCACTTGCATGGATCCCAACAGCTTACATGTTCTCATGTGGCTAGGGAAAACCACGTGGATGTCTTCTATCCTGTAAGCACATGACCCTAATCTACTCTAAACAGGCTGGGCAAAAGTTGTAAACATTTCCCAGAGAAGCATGACCTAAGAGTTACCACGGTTGAGAACAACCACATCACTGCAGATAATGGTTGAACTGGACTAATGTCTCCTTGCTTATTTCTCCTTATCCCACTATACAGTATTAGTAGTGGTAGTTTTTAATGTCCTTTTCTTATTTCCCCTCTATTTTCTGTTTAGGTCTCTGGAGTCAATGTGGAATGACACATTTTCCAATTAGAAAGAAAAAAGGTAGTGGATGGAAAGGGTATCTTCCCTTCTTCCACTCCTGCACCAAGGCCACTGTCCTGCCTTACACGAGGATGAGCTATCATGCCTCTCGCTCTGGTTTGGGACTAACACTCTCATCTCTAGAGAGCCAGTGTACTATAGTAGTTAGAGCCAGCCTTTCTCGACCTTGGGTCCCCAGCTGTTGTTGGACTACAACTCCCATCAACCCTGATCACTGGCCCTGCCAGCTAGGGATGATGGGGACCCATGTTTGAGAAAGGCTGGGTTAGTGTGTAAAACTAAGACCTGGGAGACTAGGTCAATCCTTCAAAATCAAAGTTACCTGCATTTTGTGATGCTGTTCTCCAATGAGTGTTTACAATAATGCATATATTAGAGAGGAATCACCAATCAGCTTCAGTCCATACCTGCTCCTTTGAAAGTCTTCGGTTTTTCTTATGATACATTTCTACAGTGTTTTAATTTTTTAAGTTTTTTTTTTTAAAAAATCATGGTGGCAAGAGATTATCAGTCTTAAGGAGAGGAAGCGTTTAGCTCATTCTAGCGCTTGACAACTGAAGCTGTGCAATTTCGTCACATGTGTCCTGCCGTCTAACTCTTTAATATTTAAATGGACCGAGCTCATGAATAAATATCAGCAGGCTTGCGATTAAACATTTATGAGCTGATTATTTGCAAAACACCTAAGAACGACTCTCCACCCTTTACGTTACGCAGGAAATGCAGGAAAACATGCATGTAGATGTGTGAACACGAGGCAAAGGGGCTTTCAAAAGGAAAAGGAAAAGAAATGAAAAGAAGCATTATTGCCATTGCTTGTTACTGGCTTCTCTCCCCCAGACTGCATGCTTTACTGCTTATTATAATATGAAAAGATTATCTTACTAGGGTAATGGACAATAAATTTTTTGTAATTCATCCTAATAAGCATGAATGGTAACCCGCATGCCTTGGACATTTCCATCCAGGCATAATTTATCCCTATTTTTGGCGGCAAAAACAGTGCAGATCTCTTAACTGAGTCCCTGACAGATGGTTTAAGCTTCGCTCCCCCCCTTTCCAGGACTCCATTTCCAATCATTTTGCCCATATTGCAAAATTGGCCTTGAAAAAGGGTAAAGAGTTGTTATGCTGCATTAACATCCCTCCTGAATTGCTCGCTGTGAAGGGCACGAGAAAAAACCAAGGAAATCAAAAGAGGAATGCTTTTTAAAGTGTGCCTTTGAAAGTTACAAATGTTCAACACATTGAGGATTGTAGATTATATCACAATTTTCCATTTACATTTGAATGCTGCCACATTAAGGGCAGTAATGAAAACAGAAACACCCCTCGGTACCTTGGTTCATAAGCCACTTGGATGGCATTCATAATACCAGGGAAAAAATGTTAAAAATTGCTGTAATTTGGGAAGGCTTCCTATAGTCTTAAAATCCTGCTGTTCAGCTCCACCGCTGGTTCTCAGATGAACAGAGATTTTTGTGGAGGCTTTCAAGTTTTTTTCCCTTTTCCTTTTTGCTACCAGCTCATATAATGAAAGCACTCCAATATCTGCATTCATTTTCTGAGGAACATGAATTGATCACATTCACCATGCCATTCCCCCCCCCCCATTTTTCTTTTGCAGCTTCAGCTGACTGACTTCTTCATATAAAAGTGCTGTTCTTTTCTTCTCGTCGCCTTTTAGTTTATGATCAAAATCAATGAGGACTGAAGCTTTCAACAGCCATCTATAAAATGCAATTACTGTATACAACACACAGTAAAACTCCTGTGGTGTATATGTTGAGACATAATTTATGCCACTTACCTCCAGAGTGGTATTGATCTTCCTGGCCGAATGTCTTACAAAAGGGCCCTTGAGTGTAAGCTCAAGGAAATATGTGGTTATTGGGATTGATCTCAAATTTGATTAATAATGAGCTATTGCCTGAACTCTGCTCTCTTCAACATTGTTTGTGTGTGTGTGTGTGTGTGTGACCTGACCATATGCCTTTGATTTTGTTTTTCTACATGGATGCCATATGGTGGGATGACTGCTGTCACCGTTCTGCCATTGTTGCATCCTCACCGATGGAGGTCAGTGGAATGCTTGATGAATGGAAATGGAAGGGACATGTCAAGACCCCTTTTCTCACCACAGTTGGCAGCTAAGCAATCTTGGGTGGGATGGTTTGCATGCCCTTTAACAAAAGCACAGGCCTTTAAGGTGCTCCTAGTTTCACATAGCTCAAAACAAAAGGCAGAACCTAAGTGTACTGGATTGTCCTTGGGCTCTGACAGTGACTGGTTGAGCTGGTGTGATAGCTTAGAATGTTCCAGTTGCTCAGGAAACAAAGTAGTGCCCAGTCCAGCTTCTATGAGGGAAGGAAAAGCTGTCAGTTTGACTAGAATTAAAACATCACACAGGATGACTCAGGAACATGAAGTGACACTGGGAGTTAGGGAAACTTAAGGGGTAAGTAGAGGCAGTGCTTTTTTTCTGGGGGGACGCAGGCGGACGCATATCCCTAAACAGTTTGTGAATCTAAGTTTGGCCTCATTGAACAGGAGTAGGAAAATGAGAGGACCCCTAAACTTTTTTTTCAAAGCACTGAGTAGAGACAAGAAGAAACAAAGGAAGGATGCAGAGTAGGAAATGGACTGTGAAAGAGGAACCCAAAGGCCAAAGAGCAAGGCTTGACATAAAAGGTCAAACTTAGGAAACTGAGGCTAGACAGGAAGAGCTGATCAGGGAGTTCTAGAATAATTTCACAGCACTTAAAGATTGGGAAGAACTGTATTCTATTGGGAGGGAAGGTGAGGTATGGAGAGAGGAGTCCTACAGGGGTGAGGGGGTGCTTAAGGAAGAGGGTCAAAGTGGGCAGCGGTCTCAAAAGCAGGAACCAGAGAAAACAACGGATGGTGGGAAAAGGGAAGTGAAGGAAGGAGGCACCAAGTTTTGAGACAATGAGGGCCTATCACTATTGGTAGAGGACCCACCCCCCATGATAGGTAACATAAGAAGCTAAGATGCTAGGTTGCTGCATCTAGACTCTGACTGGGAATTCCTACCAGTAGCCCCAGCTTCTTCTGTCATTGTAGCATTGTGCTTGATGATCCTATGAGTAATGAGCTAAACTGATTTAGTTTGCCAAGTAAAGCAACATTTTTTTTTTACATGCCATTCAAGGGCAGCAAAATGCTTGTTATTTAATATGTTTTTATACTTTTTAGCAGCAGTGGGATACTCTAGTTTCCTGTTTCGAATGTATTGAGCTGATGTTGGAAGCCTTTGACCCATCAGGGAATTCAGTGGAGGCCTCAGCTAGGAAGAGCACTGGGGTAACTGAGAAAAGGTTTTACCTGGTACGTCAAGCTTAGGTCATAGGAATGTGTTAGGAGACCCAGTGTGGTGTAGTGGTTAAGAGCGGTAGACTCATAATCTGGTGAACCGGGTTCGCTTCCCCGCTCCTCCACCCACGCAGCTGCTGGGTGACCTTGGGCTAGTCACACTTCTTTGAAGTCTCTCAGCCCCACTCACCTCACAGAGTGTTTGTTGTGGGGGTGGAAGGGAAAGGAGAATGTTAGCTGCTTTGAGACCCCTTCGGGTAGTGATAAAGCGGGATATCAAATCCAAACTCTTCTAGGGGAAGAATACTGAGTCACCTTTCTCAACCTGGTATTCTCCAAATGTTGGATGCCAATGGGCCACCAGGGAATATTTACAGGCAGGATCAGGCCCACAGGTTCACCCCCTCAGTTTGAAATGAGGGGCAGAGCTATTGAATACATTCATGCATTTTGTATTCAATATGTTCAGTTACAATGCTGAACTCCAGCTCCCATTTTCCCTGACCCATGGTCATGGTGGCTGAGGCTTATGGGAGTTGGAGTACAGCAATATCAGGAGGGCACCAAGTTGGGGGAAGATTATTTTAGACAGAAGTGAGGTGGAGCTGCTACACTACCTTCTCAGCAGGTGGGTCACTGTTGCTTACTGGGATGGAGAAAGGGAGGATTGAGGTGGCAGGGAGGACATTAAAGTGTGAACGTTCACATGAAAAGGATAGCAAATGTGCAATAGATTTACCACCCCTGGTGTTTCATTGTTAGACAATTGACTTACATGACAGGCAGGAATATTCTGAGATAAGATTTCAGGAGAAATCTACAGTTATTGAACGCAAATTCACCTGCAGCCTCCTTGGCAAGGATGATTGCAGTGTTGAGGTTCTATTGTCCAAAAGTGACAAAGAGAGAGGATGTTTTAGTTAGATACCTTTTTGAAATTCTAGTCGTGGAGGAATCGCTGAGCAATGAAACATTTTATTTGCAAAGAACAAACCTCTATTACTTGATCTCTCAGTACCTAGTCTTAGGTAAATTCTTCAAATAAAAGACTGCGGGGCAAAGTCACTAAGCTGACAGTTTCCATTTCAAAGTCCATGTTCCCTGGGATTTCTGGACAACTGGTGGTAATTTGCTGTATTGTGTGGGAAAATACTGTGTATTAAAAAAGAGTGAGGGTCCAGGGGAGGCCAATTCACTTTGGTCATGGTCTCACGGAGTTGGTTAAACCTCACCCTTATACAATTATGCCTTACGCTTCAGTCTTGTTGTGAATGTAATGCTCCTATTGGGATTTGAAATTAATTGCCTATTGTGAACACATTACAGCTGACAAACATTACAGCATGGTCAAGAGTGCAATAAAAACAACACAATTTGGAAATGAAAAAGGTTAGGCTTCCTTTTTATTTTTATAATAAACTATTCATTTTAGGAGAAAAGTCATTGGTGATATAATTTAGACATTTTTTCTGAAAGAAGTAGCATGGATATTATCTTCTTCCTCCACCTCTTCTTTATTACTACAGAAATGTCAGATATTTCATTTAAGGGTTTTGCCCAGTAGCAATGCTAGCTTGTAAGAATGGGCTGTATTGGCAGGCAGTGCAAATCAAGGGATGGGAATAAAGATGAAGCATGATTTTAGAGTTTTAATTGGATAATGAATGGTCCAGTTCATGGGCCTGAATCCAAAACCATGTGAAACTTGGGGCAGAGACACACTGACACAGAGCATGGTGAGGCAGAGGCTTATTTTCATTGAAAAGCAGTTGTGTGTTGAGACCTTTAAACCTCCCCCCTGAAATAAATTCAGACAAGACTCAAATTTTGGTTTGGTTTTTGGCAGAATTTAGGCCACAACTTTATTGATAACAGCAAGTGACTGGTTGCATAGGCTCTGGTTCGACTAGCTCCCTGCACCGTGGCAGGTAGCGCTGACCCAAGGCACCAGCATAGGTCAGCTTTGGGTGAACACTTGGATAAGCGGAAAGCTGGGAGCAGGCTATTTCCGCCACCCAAATGCCCCCCCTGGATTCAGGCACGGGCACAACCCCCTCACAGGGTTGATCAAACCATCGAGTCCCTGGATTCCTTTAACAGAATACCCTTCACATATGGATGGTGAGAGCGTTCTCCCATCCCTACCACCTGAACCAGAGCCTATTCGCAACCTTACAAGTTGTGACGATTTGCTACACGACAGACGAAACCCAAATGGCACCAGCGAATCAGCCGAGTGGGAAAAATTCGTGCCGTGCCCCTGTACCAATGACAGACCACGGCATGGCAAGGTCAAGCGCACAAGCCCTAAATATAGGGAGAGTTGGGTGGGTGTTCCGATGAACGCACTGAAAGAGGAAGCTCTGGGTCACGTGCATAGGTATATATAGGTCCCTTGATCCGTTTAGCTTGCGTCCCATTGGCCTGATTGAACCCTGCATCAAGGGACCTACCAATCGGGTGTTGTGGCTATCCAAATGTACCCACCCACAACACAGGGTTAGGTTGCCAGGTCCCACCGCAACACGTGCCCCCTTTAAGGGAGGACCTGATCTCTTTCATATCACATGGAAGATTGCTTTTGAGGAAAGTTTCAAATGAAGGTTGTAAGTTAGTATTCTGGTCCACTGTGTCCACTGAGCTAGGCCAAGCTTCCTGCTGTCAATCTAAACAGGGGCAGACTTGGGTAATATGGTGCCTTATGCCATACCCTCCAACATTTCTCCTTTTTATTTAATTTTTTAAAAAATCATTTTTGTTTGATTTTGTAATATAAATGTAGAGCAAAACCACATGCATATCCATATAAAGAGATTTCTCTGAATCTCGAGACTTTCCCCCATCCCCTCCATGGGTCCTATTGTCAACGTTTTCAACTGCATATGATTTCATAATCTATATTTTATATCTATCCATATTGTCCATAGTATTTGTTATGTTACAAGTGAGATTAAAATTCTGCTAATGTTTTCATCTGCTTACAGTGGTCCCCTAAATAAATTATAAATTTTCCCCATTCTTTCTTGAAGTTTTCTTCTTCTCTGTCCCTGAGCTTTCAGGTCACTTTTGCCATTTCGGCATAGTCCAACATTTCTCCTATAAAAATAGGGATGCTGTATTCCATAATAATAATAATTTTATTATTTATACCCCGCCCATCTGACTGTGTTGTCCCAGCCACACTGGGCAGCTTCCAACATATATAAAACATAATAAAACTATATAGGGCTGCCTTCAGATGTCTTCTAAAGGTTGTATAGTTACTTACCTCCTTGGCTCTGGGGTTGCATAACTTCACACATGCCAACATTTTGTGGATGAAAATAGGGATGTCCTAAGGAAAAGCCAGACATTCCAGGATCAAATCAGAAACCGGGATGGCTTCTGTAGATCCAGGACTGTCCCTGGAAAATAGGGACACTTGGAGGGCCTGTTATGCAAGCCCATCATTTGACATGCACACACACCCAGCCCTTGCACCGCCTTCCCAAAGCTGAGGGGGAACGGTGGGATATAAATGTAATAATAAAGAAATAAAAAATGCCCCCTAGCTCAGCGGTTGGTTTTTCCATGCAGTAGCATCTTTGAGAACAGTTCACATGGAAAAATGGAAAAGTCCAAAGGAATCTGCGTGTGAATTCCATCATTATGAAGCCAGAAGTGAAGAAAATTTGATGCAATCTGCTCCTTTCCCATTCTTACTACAGGATACCTTTCTGTGGTATACCTTTTCCCCCAGCATGTGTGTGGTGAGGAGATGCAGCATAATAAAAATTGGGAACAAAGCTACAGAAATGAGTATTATAAACTTCCCAGTCCTCAGAAATAGCAGCTTGTTAGGGTCAGATGAAAATTTGCTGGTATGTATAAATTAGGAGTAGATTTGCATAAGCAATAAAGCCGTCTGTGATACCTATACTTATTGTCTTAAATAACTTGGAAATTGGTCTAAAATTACCTCAGGGATAAAGGAAAAGACAGCTTGACTGCCTTTCAAGATGAAAATATGCTAAAGGCGAAAATCATTAGAAATCTCCCAGAAGCCCCAAAGAGTCTCAAGGAGGACTTGTTCTGGCGACTCTGAGGGCAATTTCTGACATTTGCTTTTTCTTTGAACAAGCACCTGTCAGCTCATGTGTATTTTAAAATTCTGTCAGCCAAGTATGTTTACTGCCCTCGAATCACACAATTCACCCCGCTGCAGTTATCTTGTCAGTGTCACTGCACTGAGGTTGCCTGACATCGTTTGCCATTCTCCCAGCCTTTGTCTTCTGAATTCGTGTTCAAAATGAACCAGAGCCCACTCGCTTTGGCCTCACAGCTTGGAGAGGAGCGAGAGTGCATGCATGGGAGGAAAGATCACAGGCAAACTGATGCTTATGCCATGTGATGTGATGTGTGTGTGTGTTGCATCAAAGGTGACTCGGAATAAGAGTGTTTGGCCCCTTAAATCTGTATTAAGGAATCAGGACAAAAATGACACTTGCTGCAAGCTCTCTAATTTGCATTCAGCTTCTTTTCTGGATAATCTCCTTGACCCATATAGCCCCATCCAGCTGCTTCTATCTGCAGAATTTGCACTTTTGCAAGTGCCACATAACGTCTGTGTCACCCTTGCAATGAATGGATTCTTCTGTGTGGCAGCACCAACTTTCTGGAGCTCCCTGCCCAGTAATATGAGGCAGGAACCTTCCGTATATTGTTTTGCACACCTGCTAAAAACTTATTTGCTTAGGCAAACCTATCCAGACATGTAATTTTAACGTGTAATTTCATTTCATTTCATTACCTCTATTTTTAAAAGAGTGCTCATTTTACTAATATTTTGGTAAACCTTAGGTCAGCTTGTGTCTAATGTTTGCCTTTATCCATATTTTTTATGAGTTGAGGAATTTATATTGTTTTATGCAGGCATAGGCAAACTCTGGCCTTCCAGATGTTTGGGACTACGATTCCCACCATCCCTGACCACTGGTCCTGTTAGCTAGGGATGATGGGAACTGTAGTCCTAAATATCTGGAGGGCTGGAGTTTGCCTATGCCTGGTTTTATGTAAACTGCTTAGAGTTTCAGATGATTAAGCAGTATATAAATCCTGTTAAGCAAATAATCTTAAAGAGACAATATTGCACCTCCCCCCCCCCGCTGAACCTTTTTATTTATTTCACTCTAGGCCATCCTTCCTCCAAGAAGCCTCAGCTCATAAAAACGGTTCCCTCTTTCCCAGCTTGATCCGCATAACAACTCTCTGAAGTCAGTTAGGCTGAAAGATGGTGATGGAGTTCTACCACCAGTGGTGCAGTGATCACGGGTGGTGGTGGGGTGGGCAAAGATCTGTTATTATTTCTGCAGCAAGGGAGCTTTTTAGCTCCCGTATGTGCCAAAGCTTGGGAGCACTGAAAACACAAGGTGCTTCAGTTTCAAAATAACGGTATACAAGTTCTTCTATGTACAATGGAAAAAATAAGCCACTCCAAATGAAGTTACTGGAGCACTCCAAATCATTTGCCCATGTACGTGCATAGAAAATAGCAGATCTAGTCAAAAGGCCGCACATATCACATAGTGATATTCATCAATTGTTGCAATGCATTCTTTACTATTATTACAATATCACGGAATCATAAAATATTAGATTTGGAAGGGACCCAAGGTTCAACCCCCTGCAATGCAGGATTTTTAGCTAAAGCATCCATGACAGATGGCCACCCAACCTCTGCTTAAAAACCTCCAAAGAAGGAGAGTCCACCACCTCTCTTGGGAATCTGTTCCACTGCTTACGGTCAGAAAACTTTTTCGAATGTTTAGTCAGAATCTCCTTTCTTGTAACTTAAAGCTATTGGTTCAGATCCTCTCCTCCAGAGCAGGAGAAAACAAGCTTGTTCCCTCTTCTATGTGACAGCCCTTAAGATATTTGAAGATGGCTACCATAACTCCTCTCAGTCTCCTCTTTTCCAGGCTAAACATACCCAGCTCCTTCAAGCACTTCTCGTAAGGCTTAATTTCCATTTCTTCTTCTTCTTCTCCTCCCGCTCCTCCTTCTTCTTCTTCGTGTTGTTGTCGTTAAATTATATGATTATTGTATAACCTTAGAAGGTTATATAATCTTTGAAGCGTTGTAGCTGTGTGGTGGTGGATGTGCCTTCCATAAATGGACCGTGCACTACTAAATTTGCCACTAAACTACTGTCTCTCTCCCTCCCCCATTACCATACCACACTGACTTAGTAAAATTGCAACTAGCAGGGATGTTATTTAAGAAGTGCGTGGGAGAAAGAAGCCTTTTCTCCTCCCTTTCTCTGTTTCAGATCTCATCTGATTATTCATCAGGAGCCTCTGTATTTTTGGTTTAACTTGCTCTGTTTTAGACACAGTCTATTATTATGATAAATAATCAAATGGGCCTCTGTACTTCTCAGGCAAGGCAAGCCTACGGTGCCTTTTGCTTTAAAAATAACCCTTGTTGCATATGCAGTTCTTTGTTTCCATTGGTTTATATATAAAACTAGGAAACCCATCCTTTAACTTAAAGGAGTTTGGAGCTTCTAGGGATGTCCCTATATTCCATGCAGGGTTTGACCCTGCAACAGGCAGGGGAATGTTTTGGAAGTCTGGTCCTGAGCCAGGGCAGAGGCTACACAAGAGGTCAGGCACTAATGCCACTGCTTAGGAAATCAAACCCTGCATGAGACCGGCCTGTCATATCCATAGTTTGACAGCTGCCAAACTGGATCCCAAAGTGACCGTGTTGGGTTGACTTCTTTCGAAGAAGATGACAGAGACATGGCCTTAGGGGGAGCACTGTGGCAGCCTTCCAATTACAGAAGTATGAGGAAAACCAAGCTGATACTGAGGCAGTATTTGAGTCAGCGCCACCGGACTCCCAATCCATGCACTGACAGCAGCTGCATTTGTATATCTCGTATGGCTTTTAGTTGAAGGAAGGAATAATCTCTAAAACAGATCTCCTCCCATTCCAGTCAAGTTTTCATTTCAGGGAGCCTTCTGTTTAACAGGTCGGTCCTATCAAAGACAGCAAAAGAGCCTTGTAGCACCCTTAAAGGCAGACACTTCTTATGGTGGAAGCTTTATGGTGGAAACGAGAGTCAAGACCAGTTCATCTGATGCAAGTGACCTCCAGTTCATGAAGGCTTCTGCTATGATAAATATTTTCTCCTTCAAGATGCCACAAGGCTCTCTTTTTTTGGTTTTGCTGCAGCAGACTCACCCAGCCACCCCTCAAGAAATGGTTCCCCTCTGGCTATGGGTAATATCAATGCTGCCAGCCAAGGATGAAAGAGCTCAATTGATATTTTTTCTTTTCTACTCCAGGGGGGTATTAAAAGCAGTGGTGTAGTGGAGCAGGAACACATGGTGAAGGTGGGGAGGAGAATCATCATCATCATCATCATCAATTATTTATGCCCCGCCCATCTGGCTGGATTTCCTCAAGTCACTCTGGGCAACTCCCAAGAGAATTAAAGACACAATAAAAAAATCAGGCATTAAAAACTTCCCTAAACAGGGCTGCCTTCAGATGTCTTCTAAAAGTCAGATAGTTGTTTATTTCCTTGACATCTGATGGGAGGGCGTTCCACAGGGTGGGCGCCATTACCGAGAAGGCCCTCTGCCTGGTTCCCTGTAGCCTCATTTCTCGCAGTGAGGAAAATGCCAGAAGGCCCTCGGAGCTGGACCTCAGTGTCCAGGCTGAACAATGGGGGTGGAGACGCTTCTTCAGGTATACTGGGCCAAGGCTGTTTAGGGCTTTAAAGGTCAGCACCAACACTTTGAATTGTGCTCGGAAATGTCCTGGGAGCCAATGAAGGTCTTTCAGGACCAGTGTTATATGGTCTTGGCAGCCACTCCCAGTGACCATTCTAGCTGCCACATTCTGGATTAGAATGGAGCTCTAGTGCTTTTTTCACAGTAGGCGCCGTGACATAATTTGCTGGAGCAGTCTTTGCCAGGGTTGGTTGAAGCCTGATGGTTGATGGGGAGGACAGGATTGGGCTGGCACATTATCATTTTGTTAGGTGGGCTAGACTCAGACAGTGACTGACCCAAAGTTCCCATTGAGGTAAACTTGGTGTAAATGTATCAGCAGTGACACCAGATCATGGTCTTATGAGGCTCTCATCCTCCAAACATCAGGAAATGTTTGTGTGGGGGGAATGGGAAAAGAACTTTGTAAGTCAAGGATGGATCTGGACCAGGTAAACATTCTGATCTCCAATTGTCAGGCACATTGAAAATCTCAAGATGTTCCATCTGCTTACAGGTGACAATTACTACCTGCAGAAGATAAAAAAGAGGAGATTTTGGAAATGTCTCTGTAGATCTAGGGACTATTGTATAATTCTGCTTTATTACATGCCTCAGAAAACTAGTTCCATCCACAAGCAAGATGAACGAGGCCTCCTGAACTGTTCATCACACATCAGAAAGAGGCAAGAGGGGCTGATAGCCTTTGGCCTTTATTAGCCTCAATGGCAGGCGAGAGCCTTCAGACTTATTACAAGAACAAGCCCTATAATTGCAGTGGCAATAAAGTATGTTTTCGATAGGATGAAACCTAACACACAGGAGGGCATTTATTTCAGTTATGCAAAGAATGGAGATGGGAAGCTAAAAAGATACTCACAACAGATGATTTCAGAAGTGTCTGCTTATATGAATACAGGAAAGGGTTATCAACATGATCAAAGGAGAAAAGCTAAAGCTTTGGGGTCTTCTTTTTGTTGTTGTTTGGGGAAAAAATGTCTAAAGGGACATGATAGTGTTTATAAAATTACACACATGGGATGTTATCCTCCTAAGTCATGCTTAAAATCAAATCTTGTCACTTTATTCCTGCGATTTTCTGGGTTAAGTGGGCTGCAAACAGACCCCCGCCCGGCGAATCAAATAGCACAGAAATGAGCACTAAACATATGCTATATTCCATTAGTTTTCCAGCAATGGTTTTAAGTCATGTGAAAGCTCAATATACAGTGGTACCTCGGGTTACATACGCTTCAGGTTACATACGCTTCAGGTTACAGACTCCGCTAACCCAGAAATAGTACCTCAGGTTAAGAACTTTGCTTCAGGATGAGAACAGAAATTGTGCTCCGGTGGCACAGCAGCAGCAGGAGGCCCCATTAGCTAAAGTGGTGCTTCAGGTTAAGAACGGACATCTGGAACAAATTAAGTACTTAACTTGAGGTACCACTGTAATGCAGAAATTAACAGTTAGGGAAATGGAATAAACAGACATGTGAATGCAGCACTGGTTTACACCGACAGTGACTCACCAGGGGACATTGCCAGACTTACCTAGAGCTGCTAGCAATTGAATCTGGGACCCTCTGTAAAGCAGACACTCTACCACTGAGTGAGGTGAGCACATTGTACGTGTGGCAGTTGCCGCGGAATATTGAGGGGCCCCGATCCCCTCCTTGAAAACTGGGGTGGGGGTTGGCACCATTGCCTCTAAATGTTTCGGGTCAACCTTGCCCAGAGCAGCTGGCAAAGCTTTCGTTACGGAAGATCTTGGTCTTAGATTTGCCCACCTCGCACATTTGAATGTACTGTACTGAGATGACTAAGCTGATATTAAGTTAACAAAGCCCAGCAAGCAGATTGCAACATACATTTGGCTTGAAAGCTCATTTCCCTGGATCCTTTCGAGGCAGCGCTATCGGAAAGCAGCTGGTGAGCTTTATCCACAATAAGAAATCTGGAGGTGGTTTCCTCATGACTGGATCAGCCTCTAAGTAGTAATGAAACCCCGAGCAAATAGGAAAAAAGAAAACCCACCACGATTTGCATTTTTAAGCCCAGCACCAGTCCGATCTGCTGGTACAGTGAGCAGGGAGGAAGTGTTCGCTGAGTTTCTCTAATTCTAATTAGACATTTTGTTCGGGGTTACATAAGGAAAGGAGGAGGAGGAAGGAAAAATACATGTGGTGTGTTATTCGCAGCTCATTTTCCTCCAAACTAGACTGATATAATTGGCATCATAGAGCTGGTGTGGCATGGTGGTTGAAATATTAAGATTAAAATGTACTAATCATACATGTGGCTGTCACCAAAGTATACTAAGAATGTTGTTTGCCCATCACAGCAACCATTACAAACTGAAGTTCCCAGGAACTTTCCCTTGGGCACAAGCCCTTGATGGAATACATGCATAAACACAGGTTTTGAAACAGCAAAAACACTGGCTAAAGAATCTTTGGGTAGGGAGAACTCTCTGCAGAAAGGATTAAACTCTTATGACTCTAGCTTCTGGCTTGGAAAACTGTCAGTGTGCCAGAGGATTTTTAAAAACCAGGACCTCAGAACTTGACGGTGTTACGGCGATGCATTGACAGGTGGTGAAGAGTACTCAAGCCAGACAAAGACATCTGCTGTTGATGTCAATACTACAATAGTCAGTCTGTAAGCAATAAAGCACAAGGCAGAAATTGCTCTTTGACTAGAGAAAGGAGAGTGTCGGGGATCTGTAAAATATGATGTGAAATCTGAAGGCATTGAGTAACAGGGTTTAGGCAACAGGAGACAACATGTAATCTAAACACTCCGTATAATAAGCTGGAAAGGTATGATGTGAGTTTTGCCCCTTGGATTGAAAGTGGTTATAACAGTATTTTTTTAAATATGTACTGGAATTTTATGTGGAATTTCTGGGTATAATAATAATATTATATATTGAAATTGCACATATCAATGTCAAACCACAGCATCTGATATGATGGGTGTATGAAGGAGCTGAGTGGGCTTGTGCCAGGCTAAGATATATGCAGAAATCTTGGTAGTCTGCTTCAGTGTTCTCCAAGCTGGTGCCCTCCAGATGTTTTTGGACTATCAGCCGCAGCCAACCTAGCCAATGGTCAGGGATGATGAGAATTGTAGTTAAGCAATATCTGGAGGTGAACACCTTGGATACTCCAGTATATAGGATATCAGAGACTCATGAAATAAATAATGGCTATGTGGTCCCATCGAAGGACTTTCCAGGGCTCTGTCCTGTATACTAACATTCATGTATTTCTGGAGAAGAAAAGGGGTTAGAACTTGGAGAGACTGGAGTTGGAGGAAGAAGAAGAAGAAGAGTTTGGATTTGATATCCCGCCTTTCACTCCCTTTAAGGAATCTCAAAGCGGCTAACATTCTCCTTTCCCTTCCTCCCCCACAACAAACACTCTGTGAGGTGAGTGGGGCTGAGAGACTTCAGAGAAGTGTGACTGGCCCAAGGTCACCCAGCAGCTGCATGTGGAGGAGTGGAGACGTGAACCCGGTTCACCAGATTATGAGACTACCGCTCTTAACCACTACACCACACTGGCTCTCACTTTACTATAGCTAAAGAAGGACTATAGCTCAGTGAAAGAGCCCATTGTTTTGCATGTAGAAGGTCCCAAATGGGGAAAAAATGCTTCTTGAAACCCTGGAAATCATTGCTAGTCAGTTTAGGTGGTGCTGAGCGAGATGGATCTATGGTATGACTTGGGATAAGGCAGTGTCTTATGGTCCTGTAAAGTCCATTTGTTTGATTAGGGAAATTACAAGTAAATGACCCTCAACAACCAGAAAATATCTGGTGACACCTGGGGAAGGCGAGAGCCATTTTTTGCAAAGAGATCTCTTCCTTTCCACCCAGTGTGAAATATAATGCAGTTTGGGTCTATGTGTGAAATGACAGTTGGAGACAGAGAGAAAAAGAAAAAGTGAACAAAATTTTAGTTCTGGAAGACAAAGGACATTTTTGGAGTTGCCTAGGCTTCTTTTCTAGGGCAAGCGATTTGCTCTTTGTAGCAGTGTTAAGCTATGTATGCTCACATTGCATGCTTGCAAATAAATCCAATTATTAGAAAATACTGTAATTCTCCAGTGATCCCTCTTTCCCAAAGAGACCAAATCCAGGAAAGATTCTGCCCCTGGGATGTCTCTTCACTTGGGGCAGTGGGACATGGGATGGAATGGAATTGTGTAACAATATTAAGTTCCTGCTTTTGGAAGAGTGTTCAAATGTTAAATGAATTCTCATTCTTTATTTTCAACATGGTAGAACCCGGTTGAAATATGACCTTGGATAGCATGTATTTTGAGGATAGCTCTTACTTGGTTTTTTTGGCAGGTGGAGATGGGGAGGAGGTGCAGCGACGGTGATCCCTTCCAAATCTCACGGACCAATAGCACCAAAGGGAGAAGTCACTTTCCTCAGTTCTCTAGATTTATGACTGGCTCGCTTCTTTGTTAAAGGAGGAAGGGTATCATTAACTGGCTGACATCTAAATTACTGGCCATTTGAGAACACCTCGTGGAGACGAATGAACGCAGCATCCAAGAGACATCTCTGTATCAATCACACCCAGTTCACATTTTTTGAGTTCAATCTGCAGCCGTGACAGCTACAAATTTGCTTTGAAAAATAAATAAAATAAAATAAACAAAAGCTGAGACTCTGGAGAACAAGATAGCCACTTTAGAGAAGTGTCAGCATGCCACAATCTATGCAAATGTCTGATTTGAAAGGAGGAAGGATTTTGCTATTGCAAAGCAGAAACAGGACTTTCTATCCTGACAAGGCTACCCTTTCAGTACGGTGCAAAAAGATTCATTCCTGATATTCTGTGGAAAGGCTGCTGTCTGCCAGTGTCTGAGGAGAGGGGCAGGGAAAACTGTGTGCTGTATTAATTATGCACAGCTGTCATCAAACCCAGCAACCTCACCTTGAATAATTTCCCTTAACCATCATGTGCTTCCCTGCTCCGTTGTGTTATCAATGGCTGGTGTTGCCAGGTGATGAGGAAACCCAATGTAGGGCTAAGTTAAATCCACTTAGCAGTACACTTATTCTGACGGTGAACATTTTTGCACCCATGGAGCATCTTTATGAAAGACAATGAATAAGAAGGTTGTTGGCTGGTTGCACGATAGATTTCACAATCTGTTGTGCAATGAGTTTCCACTCTTGCTTTGGCATCCTCTGTTGCTCAACAGTCAGACTGATGGAGAATGTTGGATAATACGGCCCATTATGACACCAAGACATGGTAATTATCCCAAATGCAATGGATAGCAGGAGTTAACTATTGATAGAGGTGAACTTACAACTGAGGAAGTTTGAAAGACCAACTTCCCTGGTTTGAAAAGACTCGCTCCATTTCAAGCTACTTGTAGATAGGGATGGGCAAATCTCTCCATTTTGGTTTCTCTCACTCATTTTTCCAGCCTTAAATTCAGTTTTCTGTATTTCCACATCAGTTTGCAATAATAAAAAAGTCCTCATAAACTTCACCAGCATTTTAGTGGGAATTCCCCCAAATATACCCATTTTTGTGTGCAGTTTTGCCTAATATGCACATTTTTCAAAACAATTTCCCCATTTATGCAATTTATTTTTTACTGAGATAGTGGCTGAACTATGATTGTAATAAGAAAGATTGACTGATTTTGCTAATATGTGCATTCATGTGCACACTTCTGTATATATATGTATATGTATATATGTGTATATATATATGTATGTATACTTGGCTGGAGAACCACTTTTGAAAAATCCAGAGAAGTGCAAATTTTGCTGTTCATGTGCCTCGGTTTGCATAGTTTCAGAAAGTGCAAATTAGGTAGATTCACCTTTTAAATGTTAACTGAACTGAATTTGTCCCCCATCCCTAGTCACTGATCCCTTTGAATTTTGGCCTGGCTGAAATCACGGTTGATCCCAGGGCCCCCATTTCTTGATCCCCATTTCCATCCCTTTCCAAGAAAAGAAGATGAAGAAGAGGGAGGGGGTTGGAAATCATAGTGCAGAAAGGGTTACTTAACATGAAACACTCCCCTTAACATGAAATAAAACTCCTGAACATGCTTAGGTGTTCTGTTTCTCGGTTGGGAATATGGATAAACCTTGCATTTTCTCTGCCTTTTTGTAGGCGGAGAAAATGACAATTCCCAGCAAACCCCATGTTCTCCCACAGGATATTGTCATTTCCAGTTGCGGAGAGGTCTGTTTCTAGCAAGCTATCTGTGCTCCTAGGAACTCTCAGCAGTAACAGCATTTATTGGCTTGAGAAATGAGATGGGGAACTGGCAGGGAAGGCGGGGGGTGACGAGTGACAACTGCTTCATCTGTTTGTTTTTGAAGCTTTATTGGAAACCTAAAATATAATTCAATGAATCTTTTTGTGTGCCCCCTTAAGAAAAGCTTTAAAAGACAATAGTTTTGAGGTGGCCACAGGGAGCTTGCCCACCACTAGAATTAATCATACCACTGTGAGTTTCAGAAGCAATGTGCCTCCTGTAATGTGTAGTGCTCAGCTCAATGAGCAATTAACACCATCAATTTTCCAGGGATTGCCACATATATGTGTGTGGGGAGTGTCATTATATAGTCAGTAGGTGACACTGGACTTATTTTCTTTAGGTAGTGCCAGAAGCTTTCTTGAAAACCAGGACAGCTGTTCTGTTCTCCTTTAAGAGAGACAATAAAGTTATTGTCAATTTGCTTGATGGTAGGCCCTCTAAACCTTCCATGATACTAAGTAAGCTACACCCTCCCATGCCACAAGAATATTTAAAATATGTTTCTTGCTGTGAAATTATAAGAATTTTACCTGTTATTTAAAAATAGCATGCCCTGTGTGAGAAACACACACACACACACACACCCCACCCTGAAGTTAAAAGGAGATGAAATTGGTCACTACGGGTTATTAGATATGGAAGTGTTTAGGATAGGGTAACTTGATGGAAAATCCAGCCTTCTTTAATCGTTGTGTAGAGCATGTAATGTGAGTGGGCAAAAAAAGTGATTTAGGAATGGTTGAACAGGGGAAAAGGCAACTAAGAAGAGCTGCCTAGTTTTTGTTTTGCATGTAGTTTTGTAGTAGCACACTGCTAAGCAAAGTTTGCTCCTTTTAATCCAGTTTCTGTGGATCATTTGTAATCTTGCAAATACTGCAGAACAGGGAGCCCTGTCCTTTTCTGAATTTGGCTACCATGGGAGGGGTGCAAAGTAAGCAGGCTAATTTCTCTCAAAAAATAATTATGAGAAGAACAGTGCCTGGGCATTTAGCCACTTATCTTAGGTTCTACAAACATTAAAAGGTAAAGGCAAAGGACCCCTGACAGTTAAGTCCAGTTGCGAATGACTCTGGGGTTGTGGCGCTCATCTCGCTTTACTGGCCAAGGGAGCCAACATTTGTCTGCAGACAGTTTTTCCGGGTCATGTGGTCAGCATGACTAAGCCACTTCTGGTGAACCAGAGCAGCGCAAGAAAACGCTGTTTACCTTCACGCAGGAGCGGTACCTATTTATCTACTTGCACTGCGTGATTTCGAACTGCTAGGTTGGCAGGAGCTGGGACCGAGCAATGGGAGCTCACCCCTTCGCGGGGATTCAAACCACAGACATTCCGATCAGCAAGCTCAGTGGTTTAGACCACAGCACCACCTGCATCCCTTTCTACAAAATTAGAAACATCATTAAAAAATGAAAGCTAGAATTTCCTGGGGATTATGATTGATCTGGAGGTGCGGGGAATGGTTGTGCACATCTGTGCTAACCACCCTAACTTAAATCAATCATTAAGGTTGATCAAGCATTTTTCAATTCCTTTTCAATGACTGGAACATTCCATCATATTCTAACTTGGACTGGATGTGTTGAATGCTTTGGCTGCCATTTGCTATAGAGCAAAACATTTTACCCTTTCAGCCTGTAGGTATAATTAGACTGTCAATTAAATAATAAAAAGACCATTGGCCTGAGATGTTCCTTGTAGGGATTGTGATAGTAGATGAGAGTGACATGGAGAGCTGGTACTGAGAAACACAAACCTTGTTAGATGCTTAAAGGACTTCCGGGCCAGGCCAGTGACACAAAGTTGCCTACAATTTGCTTACGCTAATTTGTATGCATGGATCTCTCCAGGTAAATTGAAATGGTAGGTGGCCAAGCAAAGTATGGCAGAAAGAGTTGTAGCTCAGTGGTGGAGCATCCCCTGCCATCTCCAAGTAGTGCTGGGGGAGCAGCTGCTGGTCAGTGTAGACAATAATAAGCTAGATGGATCAATGGCTTGACTCAGTATAAGACAACCTTCTATGTCCCTAAAGTGAAAGAGAGGGGAAGGGGCAGATGGCGTCAGTCCCATCAGCCAGCTTTTAACAATACCATGATACCCCTCCAGAAAGGTTCTTTCACATTTCCATAGGGAATTTCCTTTGGTGGTCTTTTATCAGATTGCTGTAGATTTTCATATGGAAAAGTGGCTGTATCTCCCCTCTTCATTTTCTCTGATGGGGAAATCATTATAATTACTACCTGAAATGCCAGTTGCCTTCAACACTGTTTGGAATGCTATGATGGAAGCCTGCTATATTTGGACCTGGGACATATTTCTTCAGCATATGTTGACATTTTGTGCACGAGGTTATTGAATTTCCAAAGTGCCATGTTTTCCAACACGGGACATCTGTGCTGAGAGACAATGTTTGTGAAGTGTAAACATAAATTTAATTGAATGTGCAATAAATATATTGATGTAGCAATGCTTTTTCACATTAAAAATAATGAGTCACAGCCCTGCTCACCCTACTTCACATCAATTAGCTGCTTTTTTTCAACACGTCTTCTCTGCCCAACATACATCTTGAGTACATGTGCTAAAGCTGGAGTTTCCAATGTTGAAGGCATTTTTTCACAGTTTCTGTTTTCTTATTGCTCAGTTTGCTGCATAAAATAACTTCTTCATGCAGCACATAGTTAAACTATGGATTTCACTATCAACAGCAGGCATTGATGGCCACCAACTTGGAATTTTTTAAAAGAGGATTGGACAAATCCTCATAGAGGAAGTCAAATGTTCTGAAGCTACAATGCAAACTGTTCTGTGAAGTAGGGCACCCACTGAGAAGATAAATCAACTCATTGAGTAGGGGAGACCAACATTTTAACCTGATAACAACTTGATGGCTAGAACTGAATCATGCAAAGCACTGTGCATAAAGTTAAGATTTGCAATGAAAATCCATAGCATTAAATTTCAAAGGAGCAGGAATCATTTAAACATTCCGCCTCTTTTCTTATTGATCCTGATGGTTTGCTCAATTATTTCTCACCCTTGAAAGGAGATGGGTGGTCAGTAGGCACCTACCCTTTCTTCTCAGAGATCCATGGCTTCCAGAAGCTGAAGTGAATTGGTGCTGACAATAGCCCTAATCATGGATTAGTCATGATGATTAGACGCTTGAGTTAAACCACCCACCAAGACACCGGTCCTGTTCAACTCAGTTAAGTTTTCTTGACAATTAAAAATTCTGTTTTTAATACTGTTTCTCTTGTAAGCACCGTTGTGGGTGTCCCTGGCCTAAAAGGCAAGGTAGAAATGTTTCAGATGGCTTTTCATTTCATTCTATTTATTTCATAAAAATTATACACTGCTTGATTGTAAAAACAACGACAACACACCCCTCAAAGTGGTTTATTTAGTGCACATGAGAGTCAAGTGGGCAACATCAAGAATATCTATTAAATACCCTCACTCCCAGTGGCCTCTAGAACTGACTACAAATGTGCAAGATCTTTCTATTATACCTGTTGCTTTGTATTATAACAGTAAGCTGTAGAATGGCTTACATGCTTGCAAACACTAATGCACTGAGAATTTATGGATGAGGCACTGTGAAAGTGAAATATAGTTCCTCTCAATCAATAGGTTAATTAAAGGTCTATTTTGTAAAATGCATGTGCAGGCACACCCTCCCCCTCTCACAGTTCTATATTATTGATTATTTTCACAGTTTCAGCACAACCAATGGTACATATCAACCATTGCAGAGATGCAATGATTTCATTCATATGCAAGCAGGAACATAGACCAACATTTTAGATACTATTTCCCCCCTCATCTAATCCCAGGCAGCAAAGCAAACTGGCAGCACTTAACATGATTATATCAACTTCTCACACAGGTTCACTTCTAGCCAAGGGAGCTGATGTGAAGAGTCAATTCGCCAGGGCTAATTATACTGATGGAGGAAAAGTTGCCTTTCTTTTGTGCTTCCTGTGGATAAAAGCCCTGTTTTGCACACTCTCTGGTTTTACCCCAAAAGACTGCACAGAAAGGTTAGGAGTCTTTGATGCAATTTAATGACAATAATGTTGATGACACAGGCTTCATTAGCTGATGCTGTGATCAGGTATTAAGCATGAGTACTTCTATGGCTTTCTGTATAATTTAACCACAAATGGTCCCTTGCTGCGTTCCTGTACCTATGGCAGTTTGTGCCCTCGGCGTCTAGTAAGGCCCAAAGCCAATGTTACTGATGTGGCATGGTGACCACTTTGGTATAGTCCAATAACATGCAGAACTGATAATGCTTGCACATGGGGATCTTGCGTGTGGTTCAGGCAAATCACCCTGTATTCCCACAGCTACACTATTCCAAGGAAGGACCATGGGTGTGGAGCCATGCTCAGTTACTAGGCTGGATAAGTTAATGGTAGATCCTAAAGAGCACATTTGTGATCAAAATGGTTACGGAGCCATAGCTACATCCGTATTTTAGCCTGGGTTCTAGGGAGGATGAGGATGCTGGTGTAGTAATGGTATCATTCACGCAACTGTATCAATGTGGAACCAGGCAAAGGGTCTTCTGGGTAGTGGTGCCCACCTTGTGGAACGCCCTCCTGTCAAATGTCAAGGAAATAATCAACACTCTGACTTTTAGAAAACATCTGAAGGCAGCCCTGTACAGTGGTACCTCGGGTTACAGATGTTTCAGGTTACAGACGCTTCAGGTTACAGACTCCGCTAACGCAGAACTAGTACCTTGGGTTAAGAACTCTGCTTCAGGATGAGAACAGAAATTGTGTGGCAGTAGCACAGAGGCAGTGGGAGGCCCCATTAGCTAAAGTGTTACCTCAGGTTAAAAACAATTTCAGGTTAAGAACAGACCTCCAGATCAAATGAAGTTCTTAACCCGAGGTACCACTGTATAGGGAAGTTTTTAAATGTCTGATGGTTTTATAATTAGTTGGAAGCTGCCCAGTGTGATTGGGGCAACCCAGTCAGATGGGTGGGGTATAAACAGTTTGGATTTGATATCCCGCTTTATCACTACCCGAAGGAGTCTCAAAATGGCTAACGTTCTCCTTTCCCTTCCTCCCCCACAACAAACACTCTGTGAGGTGAATGGGGCTGAGAGACTTCAAAGAAGTGTGACTGGCCCAAGGTCACCCAGCAGCTGCATGTGGAGGAGCAGAGAGGTGAACCTGGTTCCCCAGATTACGAATCTACCACTCTTAACCACTACACCACACTGGCTCCTAAGCAGCAGCAGCAGTAACAACAACAACATAATACACCTGTCCATTAAGTTATGCACCAGAGGCAGCATTCTGGGTGCTGTTGCCTCCAGAAGTGATGTGGGTGCTGAATGGACAGGGCATAAGAACAAAAGCAAAGTTATTTTCTCAAGAGTTATTTGTATTCAGAAAGTTGTTGTTGTTTTTATATTAATTTAAACACATTCATATGCTGCTTGCTGAAACAAACAAACAAATAAACCCCTCAGGGGGTTGTACAAGGAAATATCGGAACAAAAATAAATTATAACCCCAAATTACAACCCATTAAAAACCAAAGTGCATGAATAACAAGTAGCAAAAACAAGTCAATAAAAGGCATCACTAAAAACTGGCGGATAACAAGATCAGCAAATGCTTCAGTGAATGGGCAAGGCTTTAAAAAGTGCCCCAAAGAGGGCTATGTTTGACCTCCATTCTCAGAGGCAGTGCACTTCTGAATGTCAGTTTCTGTGAACTGCAAGTGGGGAGAGTTCTGTTGTGTCCAGGCTCTGTTTGCTTGCTTCCTATGGGCATCTGGTTGGCCTCTGTGAGAACAGGATGTTACACCAGATGGGTCATTGGCCGGATCCTGCCCAGGGGGTGAAACCAAGATCTCAGAAAGTTCAGTGTATCATGAAATACTTTGAAACTTTTCGGTTTGGTACTTTTTACCAGCATTATTGATGAAATTATCTGTATTCCTAGTGGCTTTTTAAAAGAAAAGACAGCAATGCTTTTTATGGTTTCTCTTCCTTGTTAGTTTTTACGTCTGATTGTATTCAGCCAGGAAAAGTGTTTTCTTACTTCTTTTGTATTTGCAGTTCATGTTTGTTCATTAAACATGAAAAGAAATCCAATCCAATCTATAGTTACAAAAAGAGAAAATGAGGGGAACCAGAGTAGTAGATTGTAGTTTATTGCATCTGTGTTAAAATGTTAATTGTATGATTATAGTTCCAAACTCCCATTTCCTATCTTGGGAACTGACGTCTGGCTTTGCTGCAGAGATGAAGCAGAGAAAAAGCAAAGGTGTCTCTCAATGCCTGCAACTAGCTCGTATTCGTAAATTGGTGGTATTTGTCTTTTATCAGAATCTGCCCATCTTGAAATATGAGATTGGGAAATGTCAGTGGCTATATTTTTTTCCATGACAGGAGAAATCTCTTTCTCGTGTAATGCTGCCCTCATAAAATAAATAAATAGTGAGCAACTCTGCTAAGTTTCTCCAGAATTACACACACACACACACACACACACACACACAGACTTAAACCTTATTTCAAGTGGGGTAAAATCAACCCAGAGTGCACATTTCATTTGCACAGATGTAGACCTACAAGATATGGCAAGATGGTGGCTGTATGTGCACAATGCATTTAAAGTACATACCCCCAAGAATCCTGGGAACTGTAGTTTACCCCTCACTGAGCTATACTTTCATGTACCCTTAACAAACTACAATTCCCAGCATTCTTGGGGTTGTGTGATTTAAATGTATGGGTTGAACACAGCCTCTGCCCCCAAATTTCAGTCACTTACCATTTACAGTTGTATTTTTGTACACCAAAAGAACCTGGGACGACAATGATGACGACAATATTTCAACTAGTATGTTGAGTTTTGCCATGGGTGTGCCTTTTATTTTAGTTTTAGCCCAGCCCTTGTTAATGTATTGGGGTTAAAAGGGGGAGGCATGTGCTTTTTCAGGCAAAAAACTGATCCAGGGCAGCAGGCACAACTTTGTGTTGTGTTGTTTTACTTCCCTGAGATGCCCTGGAATTTGCCTTCAGGTAGTAAGTGTCAGTTTCATTGTCTCTGTTTAAGAATTAATGCATCCTGGTAAAACAAAACAAAGGAAAACAACAGCCATGTGGTTTTTCAAACAAAATTTGGGGCCCCTCCATATATTCTTCTCATTGTGGTTTCATGATTATTTGTGGTCGTGATGGTATCAGGGCTGTTTATACATGACTCCACTTTCAATGATAATTTGAGGTTATATGTTAGTGACTAAGTTTTAATATTAATATTTTTAACTGTTGCTATATCTGTAGTGTCCCTGTTATACCTAATTGCAAATTCAAATGTATCCCTATCGTGTTTTATGACTTCCTTGATATTGTATGTGGGCTGGGACTGGTCTGTGACCAAAATAATAAATTCAATTCAATATGGTTTGTACCTCCTAAAATGTCAGGGTGGACATCCTGCTTCATGTCTAAGCAATGCACATCCTGTAACGTCCTGCTAGAATCCTGTAACTTTTCATACTACAAATGTTCCAGGGTTGTTTTTGTCTGTCTGTCCTTTGCTGCACTGTACTGCAACAGCACCCCAGCAGACATCAATAACGTGGTCATACTGAGGAAACATCAAATAACAAATAATAAAGTGAAGTGAAGGGCAGATGGTCCAGTAGAAACACACCACTAATGCACTCTTATTATGCCAATAACCTGTTGCTGGATACATCTGCAAAGCAAACACCAGTTTCAAGGGGGGGGGGGCCTGATCTAGAGAACAGACTCAACTTGGGCAAGAAGTGGGAGTAAGAAACAGAAGGAATCTGTCGTTCTAATTTCTACCAGTTTATGGGGATAGTCTGAAGAACAACTTACTGGTAGAACACATGTATTGCCTGCTAAGGGCTTAAGACAGATTTTCCTTCTGCTTCAAATACAGTATTTTCAAATACAATCAATCCTTGGCATCTGCCCAGGTAGGATTAGAAAAGGCTGGAACCCTGAGGAACCACCAACAGTCAGTATAGACCAGGCAGAGGCAAACTCGGCCCTCCAGATGTTTTGGGACTACAACTCCCATGATCCCTAGCTAACAGGACCAGTGGTCAGGGATGATGGAAACTGTAGTCCCAAAACATCTCAAGGGCCGAGTTTGCCTATGCCTGGTATAGACAATACTGAGCTCAGCTTTATGGGCCAAAGGTCTAACTTAGAATAATGCTTGGAAGATATGTCTTAAGAGGAAGTTTGGTGGGCTACGATTGGGTAGTTAGCACTGGAAACCATCTGGAAGATTTGCTTTTTTTGTTCTTTGACTGCCAGTTGGCAGAAGAGCACATGCTGAAGAAAAAAGTGGCAGGAGATTAAGGCTTTGTATCAGCCCATCGGCTGCCAACTGGGAGATGGATTTGCAAAGGGACATGGAGCCCCTGTGGGAAAAGACAGGGATGGTGAAAGTGTCTGACAGCAGAGGAGGGAAACTCAGAATTGTTCTACCGCTTCAAAGGCAGATTTCTTGAGCAGAAGTAGTTCACAGATAAAATTCTCCAGAGAAGCATAAAAGTCTTGGCATCTGTACTCTGTTTTGGGAACGAGCCTATCTGTGTTGCCTAATGAATCAGGAATCAAAACCTTGGCTTGCATTACTGTGATGATTCCTTATCCCGCTAGAGTCTCTTATCAAAATGTGGTCTCATTAAGTTCAAGTGGCACTTTTCGACTTACCATTTAAAATGTGTTGAACTAACTTAGAGGAAATGAAATCTAATTGCTTCAAAATTCCAGCTAAGTTCACGCGGCAGCCGAGAGATTTGACCAAGATTTTCTCTATTATGCTTACAAAATGAGCGTGCAATGTTGAGCTGGGTCAGCTATTCCTTTTGCTGGCTGGTGCTTGTTCACAAAAGTGCTCTCAGAGGTGGAGACTCACAGAACTTAGTGGATCAAGTTCTGTAGGCAGATGGAGTTCCAAATCAGCAAAGTATCTTACTAGCGTTACCTAATGAGACTGTGATAGCTGTCTCTGGACCAGGACAGCCTGGCCACTGCCATCCATGTGCTGATAACTTCCCAAGTCTCTGTGTGGCTGCGCTTTCAGTTGGCCTGGAACCTGCAGCTAGTGCTCAATGCAGTAGCTAAACTGCTCCCTGGGGCAGAATCGTATTACACCCCTGCTGAAGAATTGGACTGGCTGCCATTTAGCTACTAGGCTAAATTCAAGCTGGCGTACAAAGCCTTAATCACTTGAGGGCCAGACCACCTAAAACAGGGGTTGCTGTGGTCCTTCGACCACCAGTGGTCCATGAGCTTCATTGAGGTGGCCCATAGACATCCTGGTTTTTAAAATTGTATTTTATTGCTACTTTTATTTCTTGTATTTTACTGTGTTATCTGAATTCCATGGGATACAAATTGTTGTCCAATAAGGGTTGCCACGGTGCTAATGCATTGGCAAGAGCACTGGATTGGTTCTAGTGGTGCATTTACCCCTCGCCAACCTCCTTGGCACCTTCACAGTTCCCCTCTCCCTCCTGGTTAGCAACAGTGACTCACCTGCTGGGAAGCTAGCATAGTGGTTCTCCCCCCGCCACTTCTGATCAAGGGGTTGGAACAACTCCCGTATGCAAAGAAGGGTTACAACCAGTGCTATTTTTCTAGGAAAAAAGGTGCTGGAACTCACCACAAACACCTCCTTTGTTCTCTTAGAATGGAAATGGCACCCACCAGAGAGGTGCCAGAACTGAGTTCCAGCAAGTTCTGGCTGAAAAAAGCCCTGGTTGCAACATTTGGGGCTTTTTAGTTTAGAGAAATGGTGAGCAAGGGGGGACACAACAGAGTTGAGTTGTAGAAGATAAGGCAAGGTGCAAAGAAAGTGGAGAAAGAGCTGTTTTTCCATGCTTATAGTTCTAGTACTCAGGGCCTTCCAATGAAGCCAAATGTAAGTCAATTTGGTACAGCCCTAGTGGGTTCTAAACTATGGATGGCACAAACCATAGTTTGATGTGCTGTCTGGATCAAGCAATTAATATCTGCATTAATGAAGAACATTTCAAAATGAAGCTGCATTATTGCGAAGTTATTCCAGGTTGTGGGCTGAATGCCAATGCCAATGGACTTTCCTATGATGTACAAGAAGTCTCTCTCTCTCTCTCTCTCTCTCTCTCTCTCTCTCTCTCTCTCTCTCTGGTTAATAAAAAAGTATGTTGGCTATATCAACTTTTTGAAGTGTCCCATGCAGTACTTTAAACACTGCTTACAAGGAGAATGAAGCTGCAAGATTTAGCTTGTTTCGTCTCTTGAAAATACAACAATTTGAAACTGCCATTGTCTATGAGCACTAAATCTGTTTTGCGTAAATCCCATGATTTGCAGAAGAATGAAACCTCAGTAAACTGGAGAAGGAATAATGATTTGTGGAGCTCTACAGGAGGTCTTAATCCCAAGTCCAACTGTAATACCACTCACTATTTCATAAATTGTGTCCCTATGCATTTATCTCAGCAAAAGCCAATAGTTAGTATCTAATTATAGAGGCCCAACATGGTTCACACACTGAGGTTTCCAAGCAGGACTGTTACCAAATGAAAGGAATCAGTTGAAACCCTGTACAGAATATAATTTTCTCCCACCTGGTTTCAAATGGCATTAGCAGAACAAATCATATATTGAGGTGAAAGATAAACATTTCTGAGACATGGGTCTCAAAACGTGCATAACATCAAGCACAATACAAAAAATAGCATTTTGCTATATAATCTATAAATCCCATCTCCAATTCTCCTCAAAATTGTCTTATAGTTACTCACATGACCAGATCCCATTGATAATAACAGAACTAACTTTTGCACCGATGTAGCAGGAAATGGTATTATTGTTATTATTATTATTAGAGAAACTTTTCTTGAACTAAGGAAACTTTGGAGCTGTTCAGGTTATAGAACGGAGTTACAATTTTCAAGGAACAGCTTATTGTATTGTTGCATCAGCTAAGCTCTGATTGCTGTAATAATCCCATAATGATATATTAACCAACTTTGCCTGGGCTTCGATTTCAGGATTTGTTTTAACTATCTAACATTTTTGGAGAAAAGAACCCAAACGCTTGTTTTAGGAAGAAGAGGGAAATCTGGGTCTATTAATGTTTAAACTGCACTTGGAATTAGCTCAGGAGGAACAGGGTCCTGCAATTATAAAAAGGCAGCAATCACAGTGGGACAAAAGACAACCCCATGCAGTCATTTTTCAATACTTCGGAAAGAAAAAGGAACCGAATAAATAAAGGCAACAATCCAACTCGCAGCAGTGGCAAAGAGGCTGCTTGTGTGTAGGGCAGTCATGGAGAAATGAGGAGCTTCCACAGATGTGTGAGTGGAAGAGAGATGCACAGCACAGAGAGAAGCTATGGAGAGTCAAATAAGATGGCCGATCACATCAAAACAGTGTCCCTGCTGTATCCTTCTGGTACAGTTCTGTGAAAGGGAGAACAGTTTCCTTTTCATTAAGGCTAGGCACTGAAGCTGAAACAAGCTTGTGGAGAGCCAGGAGTTCTGTTTCATTTGGAAGTGGTTTAGGTCAGGAAAGGAAGGGCTTAGACTTTCACATGGTGGAAACTTTGTGGTGAACTTCAGTGTCAGATTGGCCTTAGGTTTTAGCAGAACCTTGAGCAAGAAACCCACAATTGCCCCCTTCAGCCACTTGCATGCATGCACGTGAAAGATCTGTCCTTTTCCTAGAGATAATACACTGCTTATTCATTGCTGCACTGGCACTGTGGTCTAAACCACTGAGCATCCTGGGCTTGCTGATCAGAAGGTTGGCGGTTCGAATCCCTGCGACAGAGTGAGCTCCCGTTGCTCTGTCCCAGCTCCTGCTATCCTAGCAGTTCGAAAGCATGCCAGTGCAAGTAGATAAATGGGTACTGCTGTAGCGGGAAGGTAAACAGCGTTTCCGTGCGCTCTGGCACTCGTCACGGTTCTCCGTGTGCCAGTAGTGGTTTAGTCATGCTGGCCACATGACCCAGAAAACTGTCTGTGGACAAATGACAGCTTCCTTGGCTTGAAAGCAAGATGAGTGCCGCAACCCCATAGTCACCTTTGACTGGACTTAACTGTCCACGGGTCCTTTACCTTTACCTTTATATTATTATAATTATAATTATAATTATAATTATTACCACCATGCCTTTTCCCCAGACCAGGACTCAAGGTGGCTTACACAAGTGAAAAGAACATGGATAAAACATAGAAAGCTGAAAACATACAGCAAAGAATAGTTAATTAAACTATAATGGAATTAAAACAATATAAAAGCAAATTATTAAACTACAGATAGTAGAAACAGCACAGCAGTATTAAGATGCAATTCCTAAAAAACCCCCCAAAACAGTCAGTTCTCCAAAGCGTGTGAGAATAAAACAGACTTCACCTGCTGGCAGAAGGACAACAAGGAGAGACAACAGTCTTACTTCTCCAGCATTGGGGAAGCTAGTGCCCTCTAGTGATTGCTCCCATCACCCCCTGACCACATGGCCAATGGTCAAGCACAGGCATGGCCAAACTTGGTCCTCTAGATGTTTTGGGACAACAATTCCTATCATTCCTGACCACTGGTCCTGTTAGCTACGGATGATGGGAGTTATAGTCCCAAAACATCTGGAGGGCCACGTTTGGCCATGTCTGGTGAAGCATGATGGGAGTTGACATCCAGGAATATCTGGAGGGCCATAGCTTTTCCATGAGAGCTGTGTCACAGCAGCCACAGAAATGTGAGCTCCCATGGAAAGGTGAGATATAACTATAGAATCATAGAATTGTAGAGTTGGAAATGACACCAACTGTCATCTAGTCCAACCCCCTGCAATAGAGGAATCCACCAGTCATTTGAGAGGCATGTCTCAGGTAATTATAGTCTGGATTTGTCACCTATCCCTACTTTAATTCAGAAGCAGATTTATATGTGTATATACGATTTGAGCATATGCATGTGAAAATCAGCATGCAAATTTAAATAATAATGCTAAATAAATAAACTTAATGGTTCTTTTACTCTCGCCTACAGCAACCTGGTGCCTTCCAGATGTTTTGGACCACAACTCCTTTTAGCCCTAGCTAGCATGGCCAACTGTTAGGTATTAGCAGTAGCTCAGTGGTAGAGCATCTTCTCTGCTCCTGGTTCAATTCTCAGCATCTCCAGGAAGGGCCGCCTGAAATCCTGGAGAGCTGTTCCCAGTCAACGTAGGCAACACTGAATTAGACAGACCAATGGTCTGAGTCTGTATAAGGCAGCTTCTGACACTGCTTATGTTGGGAGTCCTAGTCCACAGTATCTGGTGTGCAGCAGCTTGGGGAAACCTGCCTTACTCCTTCTGAAGAATATGCTACAACAACAGCTTTCTTTGAACCCCATGAAGATAACCTTCCTCTCCTCACTGGTCCATTGCCAGGGATGTGTTTGCACGTCACTCACCATTATTACCAGTGGTGTACTGTACTGTCATACAGAAGCCATCTGATTCTGTAGATAAACAGCATTATTTGTTTTGTGCTTATTATTTGATCACTTACTGCTATGGCCCCTTTCTTTTCATGCTTTCAAGGTTTGAAATGTATTATATATATATATCAGAGGTAGGCGAGGAATCAATAAAACATTCAAATGCAAACATCTTAAATTACAAAAAGAGAACTTCAAACAGAGAGGTGAGGATGTTGTGAGAAGCGTTTGTTACAATACACTTTAAAAATGTCTGTTGGGTTCCTCGAGAACTATGGATTGCTTGGAGATATGCATCCAGTCTCTTTCTTCTGCTTCTGGCACTTGGAATAAGTTTGAGGGCACATTGTGCTTTGTTCAAGTAACTGGGAAACATAGTTATATTGTTGGAAAACTAAGTGGGGAGTCCTTTATATATAGTTCTCCAAAAGACAGAAAAGCTTGACGCAGAACCAAAGCCATTTCTCTTTGTGTACAAAAATGGAGTGTAGCATTCCATCGTCCAGAAGCTATCTGATTTTGTAGATAAATAGCGAAGAGTCGTACAACCAACCAGGTGGGAACAGTAAATATCAGAATTAAAGATAAAGAAAACACCTGCTTTTTTTGCTGTAAACTGGGTGGGGGTGGAGGATGCTCTGTATAGATTGGAATAGTTTTTTTTTTATTTACCACAGCAAGCTCATTGAAGGTTGCTGTCATATTGCTTTTGCCTTCCCTTCTGAAGGATATCCTTTAGACAGACATGTAGGGGAAGGAGCCTGTATTGAAATGACAGGAGATAGGATTTCAACACGAGCCACCGAAATTTGTGAGACTAGAGATGATACCCAGAAGAAGGCTGAGATGCAACCAGAAAGTTGAAAAGACATTTGGATTGTTGTGACAGAAATTTGCTTTAAGCACATTCCAACCTTGTTCAATTTCAATCAAGCACCTGTACAAGGTGGCTGGCTGGTTATATAGATCCTATGCAATGGTTATCTTTGTGGGATGGCAGATTTAACCCTTTCATGCCAGGATCTCCCATCATCCCAAATTACGGAAGGGGACAAAAATGCAAAGCTCAGCATTGGCCATTGAATCAAAAACCCCATTGACCTGAGTCATTCATTGTAGGTGTTGTGACAGTAGACAATAGTGACATAGATAACTAGTTTTGAGAGGCAGGAGCCTTATGAGATATTTAAAGGACCATTTGGTCCTTCAACCAACCAATCAGCCACTGTTTTCAGTAAAAAATTTGCCCTAAATGTCCTTGGCTCAGTATACCTGAATGAGTGTCTCCACCTCCATCATTCAGCCTAAGGTCCAGCACCAAGGGCCTTCTGGCGTTTCCCTTACTGCGAGAAGTGAAGTAGCAGGGAACCAGGCAGAGGGCTATCTCGGTAGTGGCGCCCAGCCCGGGAACGCCCTCCCATCAGATGTCAAGGAAATAAACATTACTATCTGACTTTTAGAAGACATCTGAAGGCAGCCCTGTTTAGGGAACAGGAAAGCCGCCCAGAGTGGCTGGGGAAACCCAGTAAGATGGGTGGGGTATAAATAATAAATTATTATTTCACTGGCCTGGCTTAGCATTCTCTGTCTGCCAGTGCAAGTGCTGTTCTATGTGCTAAACTTATGTATTTTCTCACCTATCATTTTAATAATTGTCGGCTATCTGGAAAAAAGAAATCTCTCCTACTACCAAAAGTGGAAAAGATGGTGGGAACAGAGCTTTGCTTTCATATCTTCATCTGCATATATTGTAATTTTGACTTTTGAATGGAGCAGCATTGATAGAGACATCAATGAAGATGAATAAATATTGAACTGCACAAAATCAGTTAGAAAGCTTTCCCTTCTTCCCCAACCTCTTACTTAAGACAAGGGTGAAAAAATAGCTTTTATCCATTCTGCTGATAATCGTTTCCCCTTCAATGGTTTTTCAGCTATAGTCAATATTTAGAAACTGACACTTTTTTCCCACCCTAGGACATAAGACCAGGATTGCTAGCTTTGGAAATTTTGTTTCTGTGAGCTCTGCAGGCTCTCTCTCTCTCTCTCTCTCTCTCTCTCTCTCTCTGTGTGTGTGTTTGGGGTTTCAGTCTACTCTGATGTTTTGGTAACTCTCACAAAGGCCACAAAGCTGGTGAAATGGTGCAGGGGAAAGTGGCCCTGGGTAGGGAGAGGGAAGAAATCCATCCCCATTTGCATTAAAAGGCAAACCTACCTGCTTTGAACTTCCCAAAACAATACAGTGGTACCTCGGGTTACATACGCTTCAGGTTACAGACTCCGCTAACCCAGAAATAGTACCTCGGGTTAAGAACTTTGCTTCAGGATGAGAACAGAAATCGTGCAGCAGCAGCGTGGCGGCAGCAGGAGGCCACATTAGCTAAAGTGGTGCTTCAGGTTAAGAACAGTTTCAGGTTAAGAACAGACCTCCGGAACAAATTAAATACTTAACCCGAGGTACCACTGTACACAGCCACCCTTTGAAATTCACGCTCCCCTGGATTTTGCAGTGAGATTCTGCATCCAAGCAAATGTGTGCCAACGTGCCATATTATGAATATTATATAAAATGAATATTATTGGGAAAATGACAAAAATGCATTATAGTAGGCAGAAATGCTTTGCAAAAAACGTGTATATTTGGATAAATCCACATTAAATGTTGGTGAATTATTGGGATTTTTTTTAAATAAAAAGAACTTTAAACAGAAATGTGGAGAACTGAAGTTCAGTAAAATGAGAAACAGAGAGAAATCAGGACTGATAGACTGACCCTTTCCTAGCAGAAAGGAGACTACTCTTTGGTTCCAGTGACTGAAACCAGCGGAAGAGGATTCTGAACCCAACATCCTTTATGTCTTCAGCCCTGGTGCACATAGGTTTTCTTTAAATTGCTAGCATGGGATATTTGTGTACAAGAGCTGGTTTGGGTCCATGGCATGAGATGGAAGTAATGTTAGTCCCTCATCCCCACTGTGGTACCAATCCAAATTGGAACTCACACACCAGCTATTTGTAAAGCGACGTAAGCTCAGTAGCGAAGTTCCCTTTTGCATGGATGTCATCCAAATTATGTGGTAAATGTTTGTAAAACCTCAGACTCTAGAAAACATATATTTTACCACCTTGTTTTCAAACTGAATACTGTATTTAGAGGAAGGATGGGCTATAATTATGCTGTAAGTTATCAAACAAACAGCACATGCGAAATGAGATCAGATACCTTATTTTGGAGGAGAACGCTGGTGTAAAATGAATGCATTTTTGTTGCAAACAGCCTTGAGGTAAAATGTGGGATCCTATAGCACAGATGTGCACATCCCTACTTCAAATCATGGTTTTTAATTTTCAGTGTCCCAGTGGGTCACAAGCCATAGCTGTTCATCACATCAAGCTGTAGTGAAGCTTCCTTGTCTGAACCGAGCCAAGGAGTAAAATAATAATGTTTATTAGATAAGAAGTTAGCTTTCACTTGCTTCAATAGCTCATAAGGACATTTATATGGAGAGGTCAGTGATATGCAATTCTATCTAAATTTAACTATATTATTGGTGAAAAGCTTAATAAATGAATAGCCCTGCTATTCGATACATGAATAACTGCACACCATATTTACTGATGAGTACACTTACAGCTGGCATGTGTTATCCAATCTTCAATTACTATGTAAGGATTAATTATATACCAGTGAATATTGTGCCACCAACTCCTGCTTTTATTGCGAGATCCAGTTCCTGGATGAATCTAATAACTGCAACATAAAGTTCATTATCTTCAAACTTATCACCATGTTGATCTTTGCTAACTTTTGAAATAGGAGGAGGTGGTTGTGAGGAAGGTGGGTGGTTCTTACAGAACCTCTACCTTGCATGGAGTGCAGGAAATGAGATTTTCATTATTATTGTGCAGATTCATAAAGTTCCTATCAGGCTCTTCAAATAAGCGGGAGGCTCCTGCAAGAGTGGACCTGAATGCAATTGCCCACATTCTGCCTGTTAAAAATATATAATTAAAAATGGCTCGCTCTTGTGAACGTGATTAGCTTGCCTCCTTGTTCATTGCCTTGGTATAGGGTTGTTTATAATAGAGCCGAATGGATGCAAATATGTTTCAAGTGCTTTATACATGTTTGCCCCAAAGTAAGCTCCATTGGGACCTACTGTGAGGACAATAGTACAGGAAGTTTACTTTGAGGACAGTAGCACAGGGAGCCAACATGATACACCCCTGATGTTGCTACACTCCAACTCCCATCATCCCAGGTTATTGGCCATGCTGGCTGGGGTCAATGAGAGTAGTTGTTCAGCACCACGTTAGCTATCTCAGGGCACCACGTTGGCTACCTCTGGTGTGTGGGTTTGCAGCTTACGTATTAGTTCACATAAGCAAAGGCTCAAAGGGTTTTATTTCCTTAATCTGCATCCCACTTGGGAGCATTGATAGTTTGTACTGAAACCCATTTTCATGCAGGAGGTTTTCTCATTAGTTGCTCTGCTGTTGTTTCTCAGTATGTATGTATGGAAGCTACAAATACAGTCAAGTTGCATCATCAACACATTTTACTTGTGTGAATTCAATTTTATGCACTTGGCTGCAGCTCCATTTCAGCCTTTTTCTTCTGCCTGTGTCTCTCTCTGCCTGCCTCCCACCTCCTTCCTTCTGCCAGTCAATCACATGTGGAAGAGTGAGGTTAGCCAGTGGAAACGCTTCCCCCTCCCCTCCCCAGTCAAGAAAAAGGTAATTTAGGCTATATGCAATTTGCTCATATACCCGCAATCTTCAGAACTAAAGCCTAATAAATAATAATAATAATAATAATAATAATAATAATATTTATAACCTGCCTACCTGGCTGGGTTTCCCCAGCCACTCTGTATTACCATATGTGACTCACCTGTAGATGTATCTTACTATCCCATATTTGCATAAGTATGTCATGACGCTGCAGCTTGTGTGGTTGCTGACAGATGGGACTGCCACCTGGGGGGAAATGTAGGAAAAGTCTTTTTACCCTTCATATCGCAGTTGCTGCTGGCAAAATGGGTGAGCAAAGGAGAGAATGAAAGTCTTTTCTTGGGCTTCTCTCAGGGATGGCTGGTCCAAGGTAAAGGGGGAGGGGGTTGATGAGAGCCAAGGAGTGTTGTTGGTGAGGTCCAAGGGAAGGGAGCTGGCAGCTGGGTGAGGTCTAAGGGGAGGGAATCAGAGGTTGGCAGGGGGTGAGGGCAGGGCCGTCTTAAGCATATCGGGTGCCATGGTGCAAAGCTCCCTCTGGCTTCCCCCTTTCCCCCAGAGTTTTTTTAGGGAGGACAGCGCTGCCGGCGGGGCTGGAGGAGGAGGGCAGTGGCTGGAGGGCGGTTCCTCCAGTGGCAAAGAGGCGGAGGCTGGACACTGTGCCTCCTGGCTCAGCTGGCTGCTTCGTGCCATGGTGGCCACAGCAGACGGAGGCTCTGGGCACGGCGCTGCTTTGGCGTGGCATGGCGGAGGCGGGCGAGGGCGGCGAGCTGATGCCAGGAGCTGCCGCTTCCAGCCTTCGCCTCTTCCCTGGCGCTCTCCAGAACTTGGCGCCCTGGCACCCTGTGCTACTAGCCTCTATGGGTAAGACGCCACTGGGTGAGGGGCAGGTGAGGATGGGGGAGTACGTAGGGTTGCTGAGCAAACTGAGCAGAGGCACAGCCCATATTATGTATTTATGTATGTATGTATGTATGTATGTACATTTGAATAGAGGTGACTTATGACCATTGGTACATTTAGTTCAGTATTTAGTTCAATATTGTCTACACTGACTGGTAGTCTTTCCTAGTCCTTTCTGGAGATGTTGAGAATTGAAACTGGGACCTTCTGTATGCAAAGCATGTGCTAGAGCTCCTTGGCAAATAATACATATCTATATGCATATTATTTTAAATACAGAACTGGAGGTCTAATCACACCCTACCAGAATGCTACACAGAGCATATTTGAAGAAGCAGTTTTTTGGCTTGGCTTTGCTTTAGAGATCATATCTGGAAAATGCAATATCTGATGCAGGCAAATTATGATGCCTAATACTGTGTGGTAGCAGTAGGAGTCAATCGTTGTGGTTTGTGTCTGATTTTAGTGGGTGAATGTTGTGTATCTCTGCTGATCCTGCTGTTTGAGTCTGCTGATTTGATTATAAACTTGATGTATTGTATTTGATTTGTGTTCTTCTCTGGTTGTATTATAACATGTCGTTTGCTGCTTTATGGACCAAAGTGCAGAATAAAAAGAAATAATAATAATAATAATAATAATAATGTTAATTATAGCAATGCTGTAACTTGTCACTATTAGCAGTTGGTGTTAGAAGGAATAGTGTGTGCCGCTGTGCATTCACAGGTTCCTGTTTGATGTGCTACATGTCTGAGGCATTTTCTCACTGGTCCCTTTCCAGATAACTAGTCACAGAAAGCGAACCCGAAAGAATGATTTTCTAAAACACACCCTAATTTTCATTTTCATGGCATTATATGCCCACAGTATCTCAAAACTTTCTACAGTTTGCATGTGACCAGAACATTTACCAGTGTAACCAGTTCTGTCACTTGGTATTTGAAACTGGCCATTCAATTTGCTAATGGCTTAGTATAATGCAACAATATATTGAAGCCCTGCATTCCCAAGAAATGCAAAAAAAGACCCCACAGACGTTCAACTTCTAGAAGACACCAGCTTGGGAAAGGTGGCTAGACCCCATCACCTGGAAGCAAGTCCCCCTTTGAAATCAGTGATGTTTACTCCCACGTAACCATGCATAAGACGGATGTTGGTTTCCTTAATTTAGACATCCTGTGTGCTCCTTAATACTCCTTTCATTACAAAAGCATTTTGTGCCCTCCAAAAAGTAAAAAAATAAAAACCTGGGTAATCGGATTTCAGCTGGGTCTGGGCTGATAATGATTGAGATAGTGGCAAGTGCAGAGTTGTCAGAGAGTAGTACAAAATCCAGGGGAATGAAGAAAAGAAGGAAATAGACAGTGATTGGAAGGACAGAGATAATAGGATGCCTTAGGCCAGTTGTAACTCACATGGACCTAATGTGTGTGTGTGTGGAGGGAGGGGAGAAGAATGTCTTAAAACCAGGGGGAGCAGGAAATGGGAGGCAGAGAGCCAAATGAAACAAGTCTCACTTGAAGTATTTTTGCCATTTGTTTTCTGAAGCAGTGTGACCTTTCCTATGAAATCATCCGCCAGCCTGCTGTGGAACCAGCATCCCTGGGCTCGCCTCTACCAGAAAGCCATGGATATTTCATGCTGGATCAGGCACTTAATGCATTATCTAATACATAACATAAGGCATGCAAACTGTCACCACTAGCCCTTCCTTTCCCCCGCCCTCTCTTGCAGATCTTTGCTAAGGTTAATGCTTTTGTAAATGAATGTCATTGTTCTGATGAATTCCCCACGAAGCTAAACAATTCCGTCGCTCCTTTGTTATGGTACTCTTGTTTTATCCCACTTCTAAAGCTCAACATGAAGCGAGTTCACATGCTCTTCTTTCTCATAAGAGATCAAAGATAAATGGAAGGAACCGTTAAGCAAGGCACAAACTCTGGACTTGTGTTCACGGTTTACAAAAGCAAACACCTGACATGTAGCTGCCTCAAAGATGTGTTTTTATAAGAGAACATTTCATGCAATCTGCTGTGCTGCTTAACATAGGTCTTGGGTTCTGAAAGCTATGACACCCTTGCTACTCCCGATGATCTTTTAGACCAGAGGATTCCAAACCTATAGGTTTAAGGTGTTAAGTCTAACATACAAAGCCTTCAACAACTTGGGACCTAGATACTTGGTGGAACACCTCTCCTCATATCATTGACCCAGGCTTTGAGGTTAGTGGAGGTGTATTGCCCCACTGTGGGTGTAACTCCCTGCGTGGTGATGTGGAACATGGCCCTCTCTGTTGTGGCTGGAATTTCTATGCCCTGGAGGCATAGATGGCCACAACATGATTTGAATTCCATCACCTGGTGTTCTCCAAAGCCTTTGGAGCATTTGATCAGGCTGCTCTGAGATTGGATTTTTCTGTTCTGCAGCATTCACTGTTTTCTGAGGTTGTGCTTGATAATATAAAGGTAAAAAGCTATAGGACCCCTGGATGGTTAAGTCCAGTCAAAGGCAACTGTGGGGTTTGTTGGAAAAAAACTCCCGGGAAGGCCGCCACCTTCCCAAGACACCAAGGCGTTTCTCCAGTGGTCACCCTCCGGCTGTAAATCTTCCTCAGTCCAGAGAGACCGGTAATAAGTGACCCCTCCCCCCGAGAGGAGCACACTCATCTTCTGGCATCCCATTGCAGAAGAAAGAGACAATCCGTAGCTTTAAACTACTTTATTTACATTGTCTATACACAGAGCTTCATCCGCGTGTCTGCTCTCTCTGAGCAGCGGTACGGAAGAACACACTTCACACAGAAGCAAAAGTAACTTTTTACAGTACTGAAACCGAGCTGAGACTTCCTGTCTCATGCTCTCAGACACTCACATGATGTCAACAACCATTGTGCTGCTCTCTGCGCAGCTGGTGAGATAAAAATCCTAACAGGGTTGTGGTGCTCATCTCTCTTTCAGGCCAAGGGAGCTGGCATTTGTCCACAGACAGCTTTCTGGGTCATGTGGCCTGCATGACTAAACCTCTTATGGTGCAACGGAACACTGTGACGAAAACCAGAGCACACAGAAATGCCATTTACCTTCCTGCCTCAGCGGTACCTATTTATCTATTTGCACTGGTGTGCTTTCAAACTGCTAGGTTGGCAGGAGCTGGGACAGAGCAACGGGAGCTCACTCTGTTGTGGGGATTCAAACCGCTGACCTTCTGATTGGCAAGCCCAAGCGGTTCAGTGGTTTAGACCGCAGTGCCACCCACATTCCCGCTTTATGATATGTTGGTTTATTGGCCACTTTAAGAACAGGAACCAGGACTAGATGGGCATTGGCCTGAAACAGCAGGACTCTTCTTATATTCTTCTGTTTTTATTTGTTAAATCAATTTGAGATGTTTCATAGACAGCAATTCATAAATGATTTATTTTATTTTTTAATTAATTTTAATTAAATTTTCATTAATAACAATCCAATGGAGGCCACATTAATACAATGACAAATCACAATACAATCAAAAGAGCCAATTAAACAGTTCCAAATTAAACATTTTTGGATGACTTCCCGTCTTCCGGCTATCAAGAGTTGATGTTATTCTTTGATCCTACACCAATTTTCTTAATTAATCCAAGTTCCACAATTCCGATCTTAATCCTTTGTTCTAGCAGCCACTGATGTGATGACTTTCTATCGCGTTTAATAAATCCAAATCCATTAACTTGCAGAGGGAATTTATATCCTGTAGCTGTGTGAAATATTTGTTTACCTTCTTCATTTCCTTCATGTTGTAGTCAGTCAATTTTTTTCAACATTGCCCCTCCTTCGAAAGCTCATTTCTAGGTGTGTCATAGCTCCATTTTGCCTCTCTGAAACCGAAAGCAGAAAGAAGTCCGGCCGCGACTTCTGGCTTACTTTCAGTGTTTATATCCTTGTTTCTTCTAATGAGCTGGAGTCTCACCAAAACAATCATAAATCAGAACTAGAGCTCTCTTTAGTTGGAAATGTTAACAAATCATCCCAGTATTTCACACAGTCTATTCTTTCAAGCACTCCATAAAGAAAATTATAAGTTCTTGTTGAATCCCTCTTGCATTCCATATATAGTTGTAATCCATTAGTAATTTCCTTCCATTATTAATTGGTTCTTTTCAGTGAAGGTTTGCCGATTCCTGGCACAGCAAAAATAACGTATAACGAGAACAAAGGCTCCCTTCACTTACGTAGCATTCCAATTATGATGACCAGAGTCTTCTCCAAATCAAAACCTTGGCATTCAGTGACTGATTCATTTTGCAGGTTATCGTTCTCCTTCTTCCCAAACACGTCTGTTTCTTAAGTCCAAATTCAGATACGTCTTAAAATAAACAGAGATATCTCCGCTCATGGCTATTGCATTGGGGAGTTTCCAATACGTGCAGTGCTATGCCCTCTGTGTCCCTGTCCTGCATTCCATCGGAACAAGAAACAGTTATTGGACAATCCGTGAGAGAAAGCTCTCCCCTCCTGACCGGGGGAGGTGGGGCTTACAAGGATAATTACTCCCAAATTATCCTTGATTAACCGCACGGCTGGCATCCGCTACCATGGGATCGTTAGTTCGCCATGGCAGCTGCGCCGGAAGTCCATAAACAATTTAAAAAAGAAACTAAAGTCAAAATCTGATACTGGAAGCCAAGAGCGTCTGGGTACAGAAGCCCCACGGTATCGTAGTTGTATGAGAAGGACCAGTGGTGGATGGTACCCATTGCGACTGGTATGGCAGAAGGCGGCAAAGTCAACAGTAGGTGGCACCAGAGCTAATGGCAGGCAGAGTCAACTAATTCTGCCTTTGCTGCTATCCTCCTCTCTGCTGAGTTGTACAAGGGCAACACTGGGACTATGGAGGAGGAAGATGATAGGCAGTGCTGCCTCCTTGGTTGCTTGTAAGTAAGAAGGCAAGCAAGTGGAGGATGGCTGAGGGCAGACTGAGGTTGGAGAAGGGTTGTAGCTCAGTGGCAGAACATCTGATTTGAAGGCAGAAGGTCCCAGGTTTGATCCCTGGCATTTCCAGATAGGATTGGGGAAAGCTGCTCCCTGAAACCCTGGAGAGCTCCTGCCAGTCAGTGTAGACAATACAAAGCTAGATGGACCAAGAGTCTGACTCACAATAAGGCAGCTTTCTATGTTCCTACGGTGGGACAGTGCCATAGTTACCCTAGTGGAGCAGTTTCCACTGAGAAGGACTCCTGGTTTCATGTTAGGAGATACTGTGGTACCTCGGGTTAAGAACTTAATTCGTTCCCAAGGTCCGTTCTTAACCTGAAACTGTTCTTAACCTGAAGCACCACTTTAGCTAATGGGGCCTCCCGCTGCTGCCGCGTTGCCGGAGCACAATTTCTGTTCTCATCCTGAAGCAAAGTTCTTAACCTGAGGTACTATTTCTGGGTTAGTAGAGCCTGTAACCTGAAGGGTATGTAACCTAAGGTACCACTGTATTTGCTTGAACAGGAAAACTCATGTTAGAATGACACTACAGCCCACAACTTCTTACCTCAGTGGGAAAATTAGGTCTCAGGCAGGGGTGTGATTTTGAAAACAACCAGCTCCCCGCCACTGGAGTGGCACAACCTGATAAGCGGACGACCTCATCTCAGAGACTGAAACTAACCCCTTCGCTTATCTTCCTAGCCATTCAGTTGAGAAATAGGCAATTTGCTGCCCTCAAATTCCCGAGTCGAGGAATGGTGTCACATTTTTGTGCTTCCAAAATTTCTTCCAGTACCTACAAAGATTTTTTCACATATGGCTCACAAAAAAATTGAAAAAAAATGGCTAAGCTTCTGGAAGTCAGCCTGTGATGATTACACACCCTGCCAATCCCAGGAGAAATAGACCAATAATAGTCCTGCGCAATTACAACTGCCAGGAAAGAAAGAGGAGAGAGCGAGAGCAGCCAGCAACCTCCAATATAATGAGGCACACCAGTTTCCTGGTCATATTATAAAATAACCCTTGAGGAAAGAGAAGCGAGAGCTGCCACCAACAGCATCCATAGTGCAGGAAAACTGAAATCACATGTATTGATTTGTGTGATGCTAAGTGATATTATGTGAATGCTCTGATAATGGGCAAATCCACAAACTTGTTGGGCTGAAGTTTTGTCTAACTGAAAGCATTTGGACAGAGGCAGTTTTAAAGGGGGGGAAATAGAAGTGTTTTAGTGGTTGTGAGACACCTGTGTGCACAAACAAAGGTTGTGTTTTGGGTAGCACAAGAAACTATGGTTTGCCATGGTGGAACGAGCCTAGTCTTCCCCTGTGTGGCAGAATTCTTTCTCTCATTCTTCCTTCAGTGTGGCTGTGAGGAGGACACCACAGGTTACTAGAACAGCCAGTTTTAAGTATCCACAGTTTTGTGTTATGTTCAAACTCTAAATCATGGTTAACTTTTGCCATGGCTTGACTGAAACAACCCAGCTTTATAACCTGCATCTTGAAGTTGGCTTGTTCCACATAAGCCATAGTGAAGATTAAACTCTGTTGGCCAGCAGTAGCAGCAGCAGCTTCCAAACTCCTCCTTGAGGACATAGCAGAAGAAGAGGATGGAGCCTGGGTGATGCTACGCTCATTCTCATAATGATAAATCATGCTTTATCTAGATGTCCGAACACAGCCAATGTGTTTGTATGTGTGTCTCCTCCCTTTTGGCAGCAGTCCATTGCATCACATGAAATGTTATTCTGGAAGACCTCCCAGCTTTGCCAGGCAGCTTTCTCTGGTGTATAGGGAGCTGTCAATGGAACGGGGAGGCTAAAAAGTCCCAAATCTCAGCCTTTGCCATAAACGGATTAAAGCAATTAGCCACAAAGTTTCGGGGAAGAGACATGAGAAGCAGCACAATCAGTGTTTGGCAATGGTTATGCCCTTCTATAGTTGAGTCTCAGTTCCACTATTATTTGGGGGGCTGGGAAGGGAAGACAAATTCATAACACCTATGTACTACGAAAGTACCGTATTTTTCGCTCTATAGGATGCACCTGACCATAGGATGCACCTTGTTTTTGAGGGGGAGAACAAGAAAAAAAAATTCTCCCCCTCTCTGCGCAGCACCCCTTCAGTGAAGCGACAGGAGAAACGGAGCCCCTTCCATTTCCTGCTTAGCTAAAGGGGCACTGCGCCTTAGCTGAAGAGGCACCTACCCTTCAGCGAAAGGAACCTGAAGCCTCTGGAGCACAGCGGGAGCTCCTGCTGTGCTCTGGAGGCTTCAGGCGGCTATTCTTGAAGCCTGGAGAGCGAGAGGGGTCGGTGCTGCTGGGGCTGGCTTGCCTGATGGGGAGAGGAGCTAGCAGGAGGGAGTGGTAGCTGTAGGAAGATCAAAGCTTAGGTGGTGAGAAGATTGAAGTCTCTCTTCTTACTCTCTCCCTCCTGTTCACCTCCTTGCCACAGACAGTGGTCACTTGCTCCCTGGACCACACTATGTTGGCCCCATCTCTGCTTTGTAATTGGTGATGCAGCCAGGAGATGTAGATCTAGTGTGTCCACTATGCTTGTCATTCTAGAGGGTTCCTACTGCCTGCCAATTACAAGGGCCAATGTAGTCCAGGGTTATTTTTTTTAGCAGTGATTCCTGCACTTCAGGGGGTTGGACTAGATCTTTTTTGCCGTCCCTTCTAACTCTACAGTTCCATGTCTCTATGATTCCTACAGCTGATATCTTGTATACAGATATATGCTGAGATTTTATATAGGTATATATATTTTTAAAGCTTTTAGAATCTATTCCTTTGGGTATATTTGGATACCCCCCCTCCCCATCTAATTACATGTACCCCCTGCAACTTTCAATATATTATGATAATCTTATGGGAAGAAGTTTTTCTTGTCTGGCAGGCGAATAGCCTTCTAAAGATAGTGATAAGTGATTGAAACATGCACCAACAACACTCTGAACACATTTTGTGTGTGTTTGTAACTATTTTTAGTGTACATCACTCCTCCAGAGCCCTCGGCAATGCAGGCAAAATGCCAGACTTGGCAATCTTTTGAGGTTTTTTAATGTGCCAGGTTCTGGCTGTATCACATTTTTAAAAAAACAAAAACAAAAACCCCAGACTTGTTTTCTCAGCCTTAGTAAATTGATCCAGATTTGAGCATGACTATGACATCTAAATAGACCCATGAGACTGGCATTGAAAAGTTGCCACAAAAGCTGGAAAGCGTTGATGGTTGTTCCTTTCTTTTGCGACTCTTTATCACAGTAATGGGTGAATGAAGAGCAGCTTAGTTTCTGCTCTGGTGTCCTTTTTCATAAGAATATGCCGGTATCAGGTTCCAAGTGCGTAATGCATTTCTGCTATTCTGCTATACTCATAAAAATGAAATGAAAATAAACTACAAAATGCACGAAGAATTCCAAGAGAAAGTCCGCGCTGAGATTTAACATGCAAAGTCACTTTCGCCTTTCACACGCGCAAAAATTCCTATGCCTTGGGTGATTACTTTTAAGTCTATAAGCATGCAGCGCATTGGGAGTACAATGGAGACCATTATAACTTTTAATATCCTGGCTTTGGGGCATGTAAATTCCTTGGCACAATGCTGTGTTATCATCTTTGAAGGCATAATGCCCTTGCTTTAAATACATAAATAAAAATAAAAAGGGATAACCTTGAACTAGCCAATGGCACACAGCCATAAAAAGACCTGTGATTACTACTGCAACTTTGAAGAAGTTTGCAAACTTCCAGTGATGTCCAAAATGTAGCTATGCCTCAAATTAACAGAGGAATGCAAAAAGAGCCCTGTTGAATCAGGCCAAAGGGCTAGCTAGTTTATTCATTTATCCAACAGTGGAGGCAGAATGTAGCCACCATGGCTTGGCGCCAGGTGAGCCTTGCTAGGGAGAGCATTCCACAAATGTTGAGCCACCACAAAAAAGGCCCATTCTTGTGTTGCAACCCTCCAGACCTCTTGTGGAGGGGACACATGAAGAAGGGCCTCAGATGATGAACACAGGGTCTAGGTCAGTTCTTATGGGAAGAGGCAGGCCTTGAAGTATTACAGTCGTGAGCCATTGAAGGCTTTATAGTTGAAAACCAGCACTTTGAATTGGGCTTCGAAACCAACTGACAGCCAGTGCAGTCGATCCAGGATTGGTGTTATATATTTAAACCAGAGCTTTCATGTTGGTGACACACCTTTTAGACATGCATCATTTTGTGACATAGTACCATATTGGCCTGAATAGAAGCCTCACTTTTCCCCCAAATTCCGGCTTATATTTGCGACCTTACGGTATGCAGCCAGGAGTGCGGGGCAAACAGCGCCAGGAGTACGGCAAAGCAGTGCCTGCCCCATGTGTCATCTGCTGTCCTCTCCCCCAAGGGAGAGAGAGCAAGGAAGGGGAAAGGCCAACAGCAACGCAGCTCCCCCCCCCCCCAGTATGCAGCCAGGAGCAGAGAGGAATGGAGTGGCTTATATTCGGGTATTTTTTCTTTTTTTCTCCCCCCCTCCAGTTTTTAAGGTGCGGTTTATATTTGGGTGCATCCTGTATTCAGGTGAATATGGTAATTCTGTTTTCCTAGCAAATAGGAGGTTATACTATACAGTGGTACCTCAAGTTACATACGCTTCAGTTTGCAGACTTTGCTAACCCAGAAATAATACCTCGGGTTAAGAACTTTGCTTCAGGATGAGAACAGAAATCATGCTCCGGCGGCGTGGCAGCAGCAGGAGGCCCCATTAGCTAAAGTGGTGCTTCAGGTTAAGAACAGTTTCAGGTTAAGAATGGACCTCCGGAACAAATTAAGTACTTAACCTGAGGTACCACTGTACTGACCTCTTTTCAGGAGGAGGGCGGGGAGTGTTCGCGCGACACACCTACACACTGCAGCCGACACACAAACGTGTCGTGACACAGTTTGAAAAGCTCTGGTTTAAACCATTGTGCCCTGGTGAGCAACCTGGCCTCTGAATTCTGCGCCAGCTGAAGTTTTGGAGCTGTATTCAGAAGTAGTCCCATGTATTAAGCATTGCAGTAATCTAACCTAGAGTTTACCAGGGCATAGGCAACAATTCTCAGCATCCCATAACAAACTACAGTGCCCAAAATTCTTAGAGGGGATGGGAAATGCATTTTGAACGGGCTTTGAAGGTATAGTGAGTATCTACAGACTCTTGGTCATGTTTAACAACAGGCATTATGATTTCTGCTCTCTGGCAATAGAGGAATGGGAATGGGAAATCATTTAGAGAAAGCCATGTGATTTTAAATGCTTGGAAGCATTTTCTTAAAACATGCACAACCTGGGGCTAAGCACAACCATTTCTTATTAAGCATCATCCCCCAAACAGTGTTAACTCCAGGTGATTTATTCTTCAGCATGCTTCTTTCATGTTGCCTATATAAAAGCAGTATCACATTATCACTTGTAGAGGGGAGAAATCTTATCTTAAAAAGATATCTCTGTGGATGTGTGTGTTCATAGGAAATAATGTAATAACTGAGAAATTTTTCATTTAAAAATGGCCTGTGGAGTCAATTAGAGGCAATCTGAAATGCTTTGAAAATAAAACACAGAAACTTAAATATGTATGAGGTTTCAAATCATTAAGGACCAGAAACAGCCTGGTGATAAATACTGGAGACATAGGGGTATGGCAGGACTGTTTCTTGTCTTTGAAATATGGGGAAGAACCACCATCAAGGATTAAGGGCTGCACCATACATTACAAAGAAGAAGGAACCTCTTTAAAGGTTATCATATGTGTATCTACTCAGAAGCAAACCCCATGGAGTTCATCTGGGGTTAATCCCAGAAAAGTGTATATAGTCGTACCTTAGAAGTCAAACGGAATTCCTTCCAGAAGTCCGTTTGACTTCCGAAACCAAATTTCAGCTTCTGATTGGCTGCAGGAAGCTCCTGCAGCCAATCAGAAGCCACGGAAGCCCCATCGGATGTTCGGGTTCCAAAAGAACATTAGCAAACCGGAACACTCACTTCTGGGTTTGCGGCGTTTGGGAGCCAAAACGTCTGAGTTCCAGGGTGTTTGGGATCCAAGGTATGACTCTATAAGATGGCAACCTATTTGCTTCCCTTTAAGTGCCACTGAGGAATGCGGGTGGTGCTGTGGGTTAAACCACAGAAGGTTGGCGGTTCGAATCCCCGCAATGGGGTGAGCTCCCATTGCTCTGTCCCTGCTCCTGCCAACCTAGCAGTTCAAAAGCACATCAAAGTGCAAGTAGATAAATAGGTACCACTCCAGCGGGAAAGTAAACGGCGTTTACGTGTGCTGCTCTGGTTCACCAGAAGTGGCTTAGTCATGCTGGCCACATGACCCGGCAGCTGTATGCCGGCTCCCTTGGCCAGTAAAGCGAGATGAGCGTCGCAGCCCCAGAGTCAGCCATGACTGGACCTAATGGTCAGGGGTCCTTTTACCTTTAAGTGCCACTGAACCCAGTGGAAGTTACTTCTGAATGGACCCATACAGGATATAACGGTTGTGCCCAATTCCGTCACAAAGAGGCACCTAAGGGAACAGGCTTTGAAGTGCTTAGCTGAAGTCGATGCAGCTGTCTCTTTGAAAGTGTATGCCTCTGAGTTGCAGCAGACCTAATCCTGCTAATCTAAAAGAAGAGATTCTCCTTTCTCACCCAGGATGTAATAAACTTTCACCTGCAGTTTTGTTTTTTTATAAGAACATTTCTTTAAAAACAATAATCTGCTGCTTAATTAACTGGGGCATCTTTCTGCTTGACATTTTTTTTTTTAATGATTAAAAGAAGCAATTAGATGTCTGCAGCCCTAGAAAAAATTCCAATCCTCAATGTTTCCCGGTGCTACTGACTGACATGACCAGGATCAACCCCCCCCTTTTTTTGCAGAGTTCATAGGCAAGTTAGCCATAAACTAAAGATGCAACTGTTCAGTTATTTTCCTCCAAGCATCCAAAGCTTTATATTTCAAATAAATCCATCCAACAGTGCGGAGCTATGAACAGCGGGGCACGTGTATTTCCTAGCTACTTGATCTCTGTGCTGTGCCTCACCATTTCCCTTTTAATTTGGCTTTGCAAAATGCAAGGACACTCAGTGAATGAATCACATATTCCATAGGCTCCCAGTGATTGCCCAGATGCACCATTCATCTTGCCAAGATCCCTGGGACTTACAATCACCTGCAGTGTTCAGAAACATGGTGCCTGTGTAGCTTTTCTTTCCTTCATTAGCCCGTTTGTTGGAGATGACGTAAGCCAGCCCCATTCTCTACTGCCAGAAAAAAGAGAAAAAGAAAAGAAGAAGGATGAATGTACATCTAGGATATTCTTTCATGAATTTGACATGAGCAGCTGATCATAAGTAAATAACTAATTTGCCAATGGCTTTTTTTTTTTTGTATTTTAAGCTTGCTTTTATTGCACATTTCTGTGCACCACATAGAATGAATTATTCTATTAGTACAGAACCATCCCTCTTAACATCATATGTAGAACCGGTGTAGTACAGTGTTTAGAATGCTGGGTTCAAATCCTTGCTCAGTCGCAAACCTGCTCTGGGTGCAAGTTGAGGTCTCTCTGCCTTACCTACCTCTGAAGGTAGACACTCTATTTTATGCGTAGCATGCATAGGGTTGCCAGACCTCCAGGACTAAGCTGGAGTCTCCAAGACTGCCCCACCCCCCAGTGGCAGATAGAGGGCTTGAAAAAGAAGAAGAGTCTATACATGCTGCTTGCAAGCTCCAACCCGTTAGGGGCTGGTTGCAAATTGTTGCATAGACTCTTGGGCCGGGGGCAGGGGGTGGGGAGGGTTAAAAGCAGTGCTTTTTTTCTTAAAAAATGTTCAGGGTACTCTCATTTTGACTCAAGAAAATCACAATTTTATAGTTCAAATCGGGAAAAATAAATATAGTAAATGGACAAAGATTCACAAAATGTTTTAGGGGTATGCGTACCCTGCGTCCCCCCAGAAAAAAGCACTGGTTAGAAGGAAATTAAATGCAGCATAATTAACACTGGTTGACAAGAGCCGTTCACAAGTATAGAGACAACCATTTTAGCTAAGGTTTCTATCCTAATTTCCAACCAGTGACATATTTGCAAATTTGTTAGACGTGTTTTTTATTTGAATGACATGCTCTCAGCAACTGTGGTTCATACTTACGGCAATGTGTCATGCCCAAGGACATCACCAAGGGGTACATCCCATGACATCACATCACCAGGGGCCACCTCTAGGTCTCAGGTTTGGGCCTTGTAATCCCAGGGTCTGGGTTGCTCTTGTTCTGGTAACCCTAAATTGACAGGTCTCTCCATCCCTCCCCTTGGCCTCTTCCCATTTTCTACCGTGCTCTCCCATAAGCTGGGGATGGGCTGAATAACAAATTATGTCCCTGTTTGGTCTTGCTTGCAGGAAATCATAGGTCTGTCCTATGCCATTGCAAGCTGTTTCATCCAGTTGTGTCCCATTGGACACATTTTCGGCAAAATTGTACATAGAACATACACATTTCAATGCATTCCTCAATAAAATATGGATCTTGTATGCAACTTTTATGTAAAATGTACACCAAAAATGCATTGCAAAATTCAGAGAAGTCTGTAATCTGACCTGGAGCTGTGCTCTGATCTGCAAGCAATTTGAGAACATTTGATCAGGCCAGTTCATCGAGAACCAAAGAAGACCAAGCAAACTCCTTCCACATCTTTAGGCTAAAATAGGAAGGAGATTTCTGTGAGATGACACTTGATATCATACTACAAGCACTATTACTGATAGGGGAAGCATTTTGTTGGAAAGCACCTGGTGAGAGGGTGTGTTGACTGCATCAGGAGCAGTTCTGATCTTGCAGGATTTCCTTGTAGCATAAAACAACGGAGAGGTAGAGTCTATTGGTTTTGTTGAGATGAAAATGAGAATTTGGCTTTTCATGGAGACTGTAGCTCTGTTCACACCTTCAAAATTTATAGCAGGGTTGGGGAACTGGTGGTCTTCCAGATGTTGTTGTGCTCCATCTGCCACCAGCCTCATCCAGTACGGCGAATGGTCAGGAAGGATGAGAATTATGGTCCCACAGCATCTGAAAAGTCGCGGTTTCCCCATCCCTGACTTAAAGGTTGAATGTGTGAATAAGGTACCAGATAACCCTCACTATCCTCCCATCTTTTGCACATTCAAGAACTCTGCAAATACTGTATATGATCTCCCATTGGTGGGTACAGCACCTGCACATATACAGTTGTGAAAACATAGAATGACAGAGATGGGAGAAGTCATCTAAGTCCACCCCATTCCCTGCCAAAGCAGGAAATCCAGTCCATGGGGCTCTTTCAAACCCTTTGCTGGATACAGGAGATTGGAGATTAGGACAACTGATGTCATATCCACCCCCTTCCAACATGTTTAAGTCTACACATTTTGAAGGTGCGAACAGAGCTTCAGTCCTGTGGGATGTGTATGGGGCCAGGATCTGAGCACTCCCAAGATTTAAGGTCCCGTGCTTTCAGTTAAGAAGTACCTTTTAATAAAATGCATACATCCTATTTCAGCCCATGAATATTCAGGCCCTTTAGATGCTCCCTTCTCTCAGGGCTTCACGGAAGGTCTGCAGAGGAGGTGCTGATTCCCATTAGGTTGATGTTAAGTGAAAACAGCATGAAGTGTCTTCTGATTTTGGCAGCACTGCCTGTTATTACCATTTTGACTTTCCGAAGAAATCTGTTAGTTATTTTCACTTGTTTTTTTAAAAAAACACACACATGCACACTGCTCTCCAATGTGTTACTAATTTGAATCGGAATTCTGAATGCCTGTATGTAAAGTTGGGCCTAAAATAAATGCCGGCTTAATCTTGTATAGAGCAATAATTGCAGGTGCCTTTTGCAGCATTTAGCCTGATTGCAGCTTTAATCTCTTCCATGTGCAGCTGTGGTGAAGTGCATGCTGTTTGTGTACGTTTTTTTGTCTCCATGCTGGAGGGTCGCTTCTAAGTTTATCGCTGCCATTGTGCTGAAGATTATCAGGCAGCACGTGGAATGTTGGCAGCATCAGCGGATTCTTAAATGCGCTCTTGTGGTCCCTTTGCAAGAAAGCGGGGAAGGGCCATACCTCAGTGGTAAAGCATCTTCTTTCCATGCAGAAGGTCCCAGGTTCAATCCTTGGCATCACCAGGTATGGCTGGAAAAGACTCTGTCTGAAACCCTGGAGAGCTGCTGTTGGTCAGTGTGGACCAAGGTTTCCCAAACTTGGGTTTCCAGGTGTTTTTGGACTACAACTCCCATCAAGCCTAGCTTGCAGGACCAGTGGTCAGGGATGATGGGAACTGCAGCTCAAAAACAGCTAGAAACCCACCTTTGGGAAACCCTGGTGTAGACAATACCAAGTGGTCAAACCCATTTGGTTTAACTCAGTATAAGGAAACATCTATGCTTCTAAACCAATGACTAGGTTGTGATCGGTAAGCTACTCTTTCCTATTTCTTGTGTCCTAAAATAGACTTATTTTTCCCCAGGGTGAAGAATCTTCATCCCTGCTCCCCTCAGGAGGCACAGTTCCCAGAGTTCCCTGGGAAGTGGGATTGATTGTAAAACTACTCTGGGAACTGTAGCCATGTGAGCGGAATAGGTATCTCTTAACAGCTCTCAGCACCCTTAACAAAGTACAGTTCCCAGGATTCTATGGGGGAAGACATGACACCAGTCCTGAAAGACCTACATTGGCTCCCAGTATGGTTCTGAGCACAATTCAAAGTGTTGGTGCTGACCTTTAAGGCCCTAAACGGCCTTGGACAAGTATACCTGAAGTAGCTTCTCCACCCCCATCATTCAGCCCGGACACTGAGGTCCAGCTCCAAGGGCCTTCTGGTGGTTCCCTCACTGTGAGAAGTAAGGTTACAGGGAACCAGGCAGAGGGCCTTCTCGGTAGTGGCACCCACCCTGTGGAACGCCCTCCCATCAGATGTCAAGGAAATAAACAACTATCTGACTTTTAGAAGACAGGGAAGTTTTTAATGTTTGATGTTTTATCGCTTTATTATTATTATTATTATTAGTCATATTCTGTTGAGAGCCGCCCAGAATGGCTGGGGAAACCCAGCCAGATGGGTGAGATATAAATTATTATTATTATTATTATTATTATTATTATTATTATTATTATTATTTCAAGGTGATATTAAAGTGCTTTAAATGTAAGTTGGAGGTGTGCGCTGAGTCATTGTAGACAATAGTGAGGTAGATGGACCAATGGCATTAAGGCCCAAATGGAAGAAAGAAGTTCAGGTGGAGGAATGCTAGGAAAGAAACAATTTGAGGAAGGGCCATAGATCAGTGGCAGAACTTCTTCCTTGCATGCAAAAGTTCCCATGTTCAATCCGCATTGGCATCTCCATGTAGGGCTGGGAGAGTCTCATGCCTGAAACCCTAGAAAATGTCCATAGTCAATGTAGACAATCCTGAGCTGGATGGAGCAATGGTTCGGCACAATATAAGGCAGCATTGTGCGCTCCCAATTCCTCAGACTGCATCAAAGGGGTCCAGGTTTAATATACTTCAAATGTGGTTTCTCTGCCTGCAAGAGCCTTCTTGTTATTTTTTGTTTTCAGTAATGTCTCTCCTCATTATTTGTTACTGGCCAATATAGCACTCTAAATAGAATATGTTAAACTTTATTGTTGTTCTGCACTTGGAATTGTTTTATCTGTGTGACTGCTGCTAAGGACTCCCTTTAGGCAAAAGACATTCAGAGCGTTTTGGGAAGGCAGGCTATAAGGATGACCTCATCAAATCATGGAGTTGGAAGAGACCCTGGGGGTCATCTAGTCCAACCCCCTGAAATGCAGGGATATACAGCTGGATCGAACCTGCAACCTTGGTGTTGTCAGCACCACAGCCCAACCCACTGAGCTAACCAGCTTTCATTTTGATGACCCTTTTCTGACATTCAAGAATGGTTTGGGAGTAAACCACTGGTGAATATTGAGAACTGTATGTTACTGAGCTGAATTTTCTCTCTCTCCAGACATTGGGCTCTTTCTCTTTCAGCCATACATGCACTGAAATGGGGTATTATACTACTCATTGAATAAAGAATTATAAATGATTTATTTACCATTAAGAAATAGTCAGATCATAACCAAAAGTGCACCTAAGTGCTTATATAGGCAGAATCGTAGAATCATAGAATTGTAGAGTTGGAAGGAGCTAGGAGGGTCATCTAGTCTCCATAGCGGATTTTTAAAATATAATCATCATCATCATCATCATCATCATCATCTCACACTGGTGGTATCCAATGCTAGCCCTGCTCAGAGTAGATCCAGATACATTCATAGACATGACTAAGTTGGACTCGTTAATTTCAATGGATCTGCTCTGAGTAGGACAGCTGAGCACAATCCGTAGGTTCTCTGCATTTGACTTTATGTCGATATATTCTTTGAGTAGGAAATTAGGAAGGCATTTAGACTTCTGAGTAACACAGAATAAGAATGGGTTGTTGCCACATATAACAAAATGTCACTGAAAGGGGATTAACATTTTGAATTTTGACAACCACTTCTAATTATATGGGAGTTCTAGTGAAGTCCAGGCAGACAGGGAGAAATGTAAAGTATTGCACTTGGGCAAAAAAATTGAGAGGCACAAATACAAGATGGGTGACACCTGGCTTGAGAGCAGTACATGTGAAAAGGATCTAGGAGTCTTGGTTGACCACAAACTTGACATGAGCCAACAGTGTGACGCGGCAGCTAAAAAAGCCAATGCAATTCTGGGCTGCATCAATAGGAGTATAGCATCTAGATCAAGGGAAGTAATAGTGCCACTGTATTCTGCTCTGGTCAGACCTTACCTGGAGTACTGTGTCCAGTTCTGGACACCACAGTTCAAGAAGGACACTGACAAACTGGAACGTGTCCAGAGGAGGGCAACCAAAATGGTCAAAGGCCTGGAAACGATGCCTTATGAGGAATGGCTAAGGGAGCTCGGCATGTTTAGCCCGGAGAAGAGGAGGTTAAGGGGTGATATGATAGCCATGTTCAAATATATAAAAGGATGTCACATAGAGGAGGGAGAAAGGTTGTTTTCTGCTGCTCCAGAGAAGCGGACACGGAGCAATGGATCCAAACTACAAGAAAGAAGATTCCACCTAAACATTAGGAAGAACTTCCTGACAGTAAGAGCTGTTCGACAGTGGAATTTGCTGCCAAGGAGTGTGGTGGAGTCTCCTTCTTTGGAGGTCTTTAAGCAGAGGCTTGACAACCATATGTCAGGAGTGCTCTGATGGTGTTTCCTGCTTGGCAGGGAGTTGGACTCGATGGCCCTTGTGGTCTCTTCCAACTCTATGATTCTATGATTCTATGATTCTATGTCTTTTAATTGGATGGGTCCCTCATATCACTTTTGGAGACAGTGCTGTTGGCTTTCTGTCATATTCAATGGGTCAAAGCCAATTTAAGGATAAGACCTTTTTCATTTTTGTTTTTGCTTTGCTACCACAGATTTCAAAGAAAGAATTAATTTTCAAGATTAGCAATATATACAGCAGGCATGAGGAACTTTGACCCTCAGAATGTCATTGGACTCTAATAACTATCACCCCCAATACTGCTCCCATATGCCTTATACTACTGGAGTATTGAAGTATTAATTGAAGTTTGCACGCTACACATTGTCTGAGACCATAAAGTCCTTGCTAAAAGTAAACACGGATGAAAGATCTTACATTCAGTGAAAAACCAATGGCTGAAAGCAAATATGCTATGTAGTAATTCAGAAATGTGTATTCTCTCCATTAGGGTCATAGTGACTTCGGGAGCAGCAGAAGTATAATAATATTGTTGTAACATGGCTTATTTGTATTGATGCTGACATTATGCATAAACAGTGGGATTCAATAGGAAGAAATTATGCATGAAACCAATACGTATGTCAATAAATAAAACAAGATTAATTTAGTAGTGTAATCAAGCAATCTTCAATAGAATAGGTATTCATTTTAATCTAGTTTAAATAAGCAGTGTATCTGTCACGCCACGGCTAGATTTATGAATTCCATGTTATCAATTTTTCCTTCTAAATCAATGATAACAACCCTGATTAATACATTTTAAGTACTGCAGAGGCTGAGTGCATGGAGTGCCCTTCTCTATCTTCCTGGTGCTTTAAGTGTTGTGTTTACAGTCTCTTTTATTACTTTTGACTGTATGTTGAGGTGACTATTTTGCTTGCTGCTTTTATTTATGATCCACCAGATCTTTCTGGAATAATAGTTCTTGGGGTTATAAATTTCATAAGAACCTCCTTCACACCTGGCTGTGTTCATTCTTCAATCACTGCTGCACCTCCTTTGTTGAACACAGCTTCCTTGGATGAGGACAGTATATTGAATTATTGTCCTCTTTCCAAATTGCCTTTGCAGAGATGACAGTGAAACTGCATTGTTGCAACATTTTACCAATAATAACCTCCCAAAGTAAACACAATCTGAATGATACACCTCAGGCAGAAATTTGGCACCACTGCAGCAAGAAAGTGCTCCTTGAAGTCATCTCTAAAGAATTTTTTTGTCATTGATGACTTTAGAAACTTTGTTGCACTTAGTATTTGCTTCATTGGAACAGACAGTCTTCTTTGTTAGAGTTCATTAGAATGCAAGAATAGCCCTGAAAGATCAGGCCAAAGACTCATCTAGTCCAGTATTCTGCTTTCACAGAGACCAACATATGAGAAGACCACAAGCAAGACATGAAGATAATAGCAAACTCCCACTTGTATATGGGGTGTTAGGGGAAGGATCTTACTTCTGGTAGAAGACATGTTGTGCACTTTCTGGGGTAGCTTGTCCAGCTTTGGTCCCCACCCCCAGGCACTCAGTCAGCACATGACAGCAGCCACACCCCAGGAAATGCCTTTGACTAGCCAGCTAAGCCTGGTGAGGGTAGCTGATGGGTCTCAAACCCTCAGTGAGTTAGGAACTAGCCTTGCATGTGAAGACAGGCTCATCTCTTGTATCTAAGTCCCCCATCACAACACTCTTCACTTTGCTAAGAAGTTGCATGTGCATTGTATCCTTGGCATACTATTCAGCAGGGATCTGTTGATTGCTTCTTCTTTTAGATCAGGGGTAGTCAACCTTTTTATACCTACCGCCCACTAATGCATCTTTCTTGATGGTAAAATTTCCTTGCCGCCCACCAATGCTCGATAGAAGGAGGATTCAGCTTGTGCCATAGAACCCCCTACTGCCCACCTAGAATCCTGAAATGCCCACTAGTGGGTGGTAGGGACCAGGTTGACAACCCCTGTTTTAGATAGAGCCATCATGGGCAACATTTTTCACAGCACATGCCCATTTATGCATAAAAATTTTATTTGTGAGTAAAGGCACAAGGGGTTGCAGTTTGGAAATGGATATCGTGTAGTTATCATTATCTGAATTTGAATCCAATGGGGGAAAATCTTGCATCTGCTGCAACAAAGACAGAATATGTATTTAGGAGTTTAGTGATGTATGATTTTCCACAGATTAATTTATTTGCAGGTGTTCAGCCAACCAATATGCATATATTTGTAAAGAAAAAAAATGGAATAAAAAGGAGAAAATCTTTATGGGAACTTACAGAAAATGCATTTAAAAAGATAAAGCCTATAGGGTTCTCCAAATAGCTGTAAGATAATGTTTTTGAAAAAGGCAGTAGTAATTTGTGAAAGATTAAAGACATTTTTGCTTTTATAGCTGGAGAAGACTGTGAACTGTTTGATATAATTGTTATTCAGCCTTTGTTTTTGAACTCTAAAGTTTGGCTTCTGTTTTGTTCTGTATTTCTGAAGGATATATTTGTGATAATCCATGTGCTGGCAGAAAGACATTTGTTTTTTTGGAAAATTAATTAGATCATATTTGAATATTCATATCACTCTCTTGCATTGAAGGGATAAAAATAGTTTCTGTTGATTGCCTGGGGAGTTAGGGATGACCCAACATGGCTCAATTTAAAAGAAAAAATATACACAACAAAACAATCCTTTTACCCTTTCACACATTCGTTGTGCAACCTACCATTAGAATATGATGAAACTTCCTTTGATGTTTCCTCTTATGTACTTCTGAGCCAGATGTGGGAATACTCAGGATGAAACGGTGAAATCTGCTATGATTAAATGGGCACAAGATGTTGGACATAACATAATGATGGCTGACTGGGAACAGTTATGGACCACAGGTATGAAGTTTACGGCATGCAATGCCTTAAGAGAGAATATTATGAAAATGATATACAGGTGGTACATGACCCCAGTCAAGCTTGCAAAAATCTATCATTTGCCCAATAATAAATGTTGGAAATGTAAAGAAACTGAAGGTACATTCTTTGGTGGACGTGCCCAAGGATTAAGGCTTTCTGGGAAATGATCTATAACGAAATGAAAAAGGTATTTAAATATACCTTTCTGAAAAAACCAGAGGCCTTTCTCCTGGGCATTGTGGGCCAATTGGTGCCAAAGAAGGACAGAACTTTTTTTATGTATGCCACAACATCAGCAAGAATACTCATTGCAAAGTATTGGAAGACACAAGATCTACCCACTCTGGAAGAATGGCAGATGAAGGTGATGGACTATATGGAACTGGCAGAAATGACTGGCAGAATCCGAGACCAGGGAGAAGAGTCGGTGGAAGAAGATTGGAAGAAATTTAAAGACTATCTACAGAAATATTGTAAAATTAATGAATGATAGAATGATGTTGGATAGAAATTAAGTGGTTTCCAGCTGTAATGTTACAAGGGAATATGAAAAATGGATTATTAATAGGTAAAAATCTAACGTTACAATATTTTAAAATTAGAGACTAGGATAAATAAAGAGGGTAAGGATTTGCTGAACCAACAATACCGAACTGGAATACAAAAAAGGGAGGCGTGAGGAGGTCCGGGAAACAAGCTAATGAAAAATAAGTAATGGAAAGACTGAGTTGTTTTTAATCATTTTTATTTTGTATTTTCTTCTTTTTTATTTTTATTTTGTAACATTTTGAAAATTTCAATAAATATCTTATAAAAAAAAAAAAAAAACAGATGTGGGAAATCTCAGACCTGTGGCCCTTCCATGTCAGAGGAAGTAAATACCCCTGAACGCCACTTGCTGAAAGCCACAGCACAGGAGAGTGCAGCAGAGGAGAGGTTTTCCCTGGCATCAGGTTGGCCTGGTCTAGCCGGCTCTTCTGTTCCTAACATAATGCATTTTCCCCATGCTATTTTCACTAATACAGTTGTACCTCGGAAGTCAAACAGAATCCGTTCCGGAAGTCCATTCGTCTCTGAAATGTTCGACTTCCAATGCACGGCTTCTGATTGGCTGCAGGAAGTCCCTGCAGCCAATCGGAAACCGTGGAAGCCCCATTGGACGTTCAAAGAACATTTGAAAACCAGGACACTCACTTCCAGTTTTCGAACGTTTGGGAGCCGGAACATTTGACTCCCAAGGTGTTCGAGAGCCGAGGTACAACTGTATATGCATATATACTTTAATATATGCATTTTTATATGAATGACTTGGCTGGAGAACTGCATTGCAAAATTTGGAGAAGCATGAATTTCAAAGAACGGCTGTGTTCTCGGTTCACATTTTCTTTTGGAAAGCGCAAATTTTGCAGGGTCATCTATAAATGCAAACTGAACTGAATTTCACCTCTGTTCCTCTTGCATGTAAAATGTGAGCACCCCCATTGCTCACATCCACCATGGTAAACAGTATTGCGAACACACAAGCGATTACACTAAAATGATGCTCTCTCCCCTTTCCTTCTTAAGTAGCACTCTCTGCTTCAAGTTAGTATTTGGCCAACAACCCTGGAAGCAATTTTTAATTATGAAAGTCAATTAATGTTTTCATTTCAGCTACAGCAGGTGTACAAACAGCTTAATGTCAAAATTCTCATCAACTCCACGCTGCTGCGTACAGAGGGAGCAGAAACTCAAAACTCCTTGAAACAAATTGGCACAGGAGCTGTTTATTTAGAGCAGATTCCTAGGTGTCAGAATAAATAGTGTGTGGGCTTGGTTTTGTTTTGTTTTGTGATATAAGGAGTAGCTCTCTGTCTTAATTTCAATAACCGTTGTACTGACATTTCCACCTGCCTCACATGTAATCGAGTATACAAAGGCTGGGGCTATTTAAATTAGGAAGGTTTTCTACCTATTCTCTGCCTTTGCCTCTCTGCCTCCCCCCTGTAAAGCAGGAATTTCAGTTTGTAGTTCATCTGGGCATGGACCAAAGCCCTCTAAAGAATAGTGGGAGTCTTCCATTGGCTGTAAATGGACACTGAGTCAGGTTATTGATGAACACCAGGGGCAGAGGAATGGGATTCATGTGTTACACCCATCCCAAAACTAAACTTGGAAAACGTACTCGATGTGTTTAAATTAAAATTGCAGCCTTCGTATAGCAGTAGCACTGAATTCTATGCACATAAAGTAAGGGCTGCTGTGTGACGGCACTTCTTAGCAACCCCCCTTTTTATTGTTTACATATCGCTTATATGCCAAAAAGGCTTCTAAGTGGTTTCTAACGATAAATCCACACATAATTAAAACGCGCCATAACAGTTTCATCATAGCATCAAAGCACCCTTTATTAAAACACGGAACAAGCTAGTTAAAAAAAACAACACACGTAAAAAAAAGCACAGTTAAAACAATAAAATCAGAAGTTCTGATTCAGGTGAAAGTTTGCTTTAAATCGGTGTGTCTTCAGGAGCTGGCGGAATGCCTTTTAGGAGGGAAGGCATTCCACAACTAGGGCATTCCACAACTAGTGATCCCACTAGTGAAAAAGCCTGCCTCCATATTACTACAAGCAGATTATCATCGGGCCATGGCAAAACTAAGCAGGTTCCATTTGCTGATCATAATGCCCTTATTGGGCAAGGAGGAAGAAGATTTTTTGTTTTGTTTTTAGATAACCTGGTCTAAAGTTATTTAGGGCTTGGTATTAGCAGAACCTTAAAACTGTCTTGGTGGCTAATAGGTAGCCAGCGCAGATTCCTCAGTACTGGCACAATATGTACCTGATAAGGAGCACCACTCATCAGCCAGAAATTCTGCACCAGCTGCAACCTCTGGACCAGCTGCAAGAGAAGTCCAATGCAGAGTGTATTGGAATAGTCCAGGCATGAGGTTACCAACACATGTGTCACAGTGGCCAATATTATCCTGGGTGAGAAAAGGGCGCAGTTGACATGCCTGCTGAAGCTGGTGGTAGGTGCTATTTGTCACAGAGGCCATCTGGGCCTCCATGGACAAAGATGATTTCGGGAGCCCCCTTAAAGTGTGCAAAATCATTTTAAGCTTGAAATACCTATTCTCTGTTCCTCTCTAAGGAATCTGAGCATGATTAGTTAATGCATTCTGCTATAAAACCTCTAAAGCAGATCCCCCGAGGCAACAAAACATCTGCATAAAACTCAAAATGTTGCAGAGAATGAGGAATGGGGCTTTGAAACCTCTGACATTGTCAGCAGTTTTCTGGGGAAGCTTCATAACACAAAATATAAGTAGTTCTGCATCTCTTGTAGATTGTTGAGCCATTATCAGCATTATGATCTGTCTTGTGTTGCTGGCACTAGGTTAAATTGAGTGTCCCAAATGTGTGCTAGGTGCTGCATCCACTTAATATTAGAAATGTGTATATATATTTTTCTTTGTGATATTTCATTGCTTAGTTACTTCAGCTAAGTAACACACTGGAAACTTTGGCAAAGAAGAAGAAGAAGAAAAAAGAAGTACAGTGGTACCTTGGTTTACGAACTTAATCAGTTCCGGAAGTCCGTTCTTAAACCAAAGCATTTTTAAACCAAGGCATGCTTTCCCATAGCAGTGGGGGACTCAATTTACACTCAACAGGAAGCGGAACATGTTCTGCTTCCAAGGCAAAGTTCACAAACCGAAAACAACCAATTCTGGGTTTGTAGCATTCTTAATCCAAGTTGTTCATAAACAAAGCTGATATTAAACCAAGGTACCACTGTATTGTTCTTAAGTGAAGTCAGGGGCAGAAATAGCGACTAAGCTAAATTCCTTTCCAGACTCCATTCCTTTTGTTTTCCAAAGCTCAATATCTCCTTCGGCTGAATAATGAGAAAGAAAGAAAGAAAGAAAGAAAGAAAGAAAGAAAGAAAAAGAAAAGGTGCTGTATGAGGGAATTCTGGTAGAATTCTAAAACTTCTTATCCAATCAATTATTTTCAGCTTTTTGCGAAAGGGATGGGGAAGCTGTGGCCCTCCAGATGTTACTGGACTACAACTCCCACATTCCATGGTCTTCAGCCATCCTTGTTACAGCTGGTGGGGGTTGTAGTTCCACAATGCCTGGAAGGTCACAGGATTCCCATCTCTGATCTAGGATGAAGGAGTTTTTAAATACTCAGCATTGTGGCATTTAATAGAATTCTGTAATTCTGAGGACTAGGAACTTTTGTGTGTGTGTATATGTGTGTGTGTGTGTGTGTGTGTGTGTGTATGGATGATTCTCCATAGTGAAATAAGGTCACCCCAAGTAATTAAGACTTTTAAACCCCCCTTTCTGCTGACTTTTGGAATGCAGTTACGCTATGCAAGGATTGGCAAAGCCTATCCTTTCACATCTGGCACAATGCCTACTTATTTCACCAAATAGGTCTCATTAGTATTGCTTGGCTGCTACAGCCCCAACCTCTCTGTCTCTTTCTCTCTGTAAAATGTACTATAATTCCTCCCTTGTTCTCAACTATTCTCAATAATGATTTCTTTCCCTGGCCTTGTTTCCTTTTAAACACCAGAATGGCAGCACCTGATCCTGACAGAAGTGTGGATTTGCTTCAGGTTGTTCAAATCTGTGTTTGTTTTCCATAGAGGCACTGAAGCATTTAGTACCTGAAGCAGATATTATATAGCAAGGAAGGTGAACCTGCAGCTGTCTAGATTAGGCTGGACTCCCCCCTCCCATCAACCCATAGCCAATGTGGACAGAGATGATGGGATCTATAACCCATCAACATGTGATGGGCCACACCTTCCACAGCCCACAGATTTCTTTACTCTTTTTTCAGTATGGCGATTCACAGAATCACAGAATTGTAGAGTTGGAAGGGACCCTGAGAGTCATCGTCCAATCTCATTTGTTTACAGTGTTACGTGCAGATCCAGCTGTCCAGATATCTGAATCTGTGGTGTGTGCTTTGGGTACCAATTCCGGGTGTTTGGATAAGCAGATTTTCCACATGACAAGTGTTTGGATAGCAGGGCCTTGTGTGAACAAATAAGCCAGGAGACCCAAGGGCAGAAGTGATCTTGAGAGGATGGTGCCCACCTGCCTCAAGACACACACCTCCCCCTGCCCCACCAGGCATTTTATTCTCTCTCAGTGGCCCCTTTCAGCCTCATTGGAAATTTCCAAAGGCTATGGAATCATATGTAAGAGTTTACAAGGAAAGAAGAAAACTAATTGTTGTGCAAAGCTTCTTGACTAGCAAAATTCACCTCTGCAGGGAAGGGCAGAGAGGTGTATGGAGACATTGGCAGCCGCACCATCCTGCCAGCTATGACATTGTGTATGTCAATCTGTGATAATGGGCTGTATGGACAACTGACCTCCTGCTCTGCTCTGATGATGCACAGCTCATAGGATTCAACCATAAACGACCATTTGTTTATCAAGGGCACTATACTGTTTTGAGCGGCTTGTGAATGGTGCTGGTAATAGTCCTAATCTAGAGACACACACTGGGTAATCTGTGCATGGAGTGATGATGATGATGATCGTTGCTATTACTGCAGTTTCCAGGTGATAATCCCATGCCTTCCAACTGGCCTAGTCAACTGGTGCCCATGTTTTCGTACCTGGGAAATATTGGAGAGACCTTGGCAAAAATGGTCTTTTGTGTGTTCCCACACTTGTGAAAGATTTCCCTTGCTTCACAAGAGCAGCACCCTGTAACTGGTCTTCCAGATAGTGATAGATGTTCCTGAATGTGTTTGAGCTGCGGTGAGTCTATAACAAGCCCAACCAGATCCATTGCGAGATGGATGGTTATTTCCTGCCTCAAGGTTCAGAGGCACTATATACCATTTGCTGGAAACTGCAAGAAGGGAGAATGCTCTTGTGCCCGGGTCCTGCTTAGAGGTTTCCCAGAGACATCTGTTTGGCCACTGTGAGTACAGGATGCTGGACTAGATGGGCCATTGGCCTGATCCAACAGGCTTTTCTTATGTTCCTGGGTAGTTATAACTGCATCATATGCCCTCAGACCCTGGACACATACTCTAGGGAGTTCCTATCAATGGAAAAACAAGTCAGAGGGTAAGCAATTCAAGAACCCCACATTATGTCAGAAGTGGTTGTAAAAACCCCTCTTTTCCAGGCTTAACAAGTTGTTTGCAGTGTGGATGTGCACAAACACACACACCAGGGTGGGAAATGTCTAGACATAAGGAGTGGCAGTAAAGAACCGAGCTCTATAAGTGAGGCAACATATGTATATAAAGAGATTTCCTGGAATAGGAACTGTTGACTGGAGTAGTTAAATGCATTCATGGCCTTATTGAAACCAATGAAATAAATGTAGCCCTGGTGCTTTTCTTACCCCTGTGCTCTGTGCACTGTGTCAGGCCGTAAGCATTGCGACACTCTGCTGGCGGCTGGCAGGGGCACATTTATGACCTGTTTCCCATTGGCCAGCTCATCCTAGAATAACACCATCAACAGCTAGGCAAGGACAGAAGTCAAGTTATCTGAAAGAAAGCACAGCTGTTTGGTGATACTGCACAGTGTGACACTGGTTTATTGAAGACGCTTCCCTGTGAATATTAATGAACAATGCCTGCTTTGTTTTGATGATGACAATATATGAATGAGGGTGGCTTTTTTTTTTTTGGCTATTATTAGCCAGACTTTTTCCAAAACAGCTTAATTCTTTATTGTGGGGCATTATATTATCCTTTTCCCGATGGAGAAGGGCTCATTGACACAGAGTATCAGTTCAGCATGTAAATGCCTCAGGTTCAGCTTCTGCCAACTTCAGATAAGACTAAGAGAAAATCTTACCTGAAACTCTAGACAGTTGCTGCCAGTCTGTGCAGACAATACTAAGCTAGATGGATCAATGGTCTGACTTAATACATCTCCTCTTGGTCCTGTATTGGGAATATTGGAAGAAAAGCAAACCATTTTTCCTGTTGAATGCCAGAATTCCATGAAGGTAATGGGGGCAGCATGCAGGTAGGCAGGGCCACATACAAAAGGCTACCTGGCTTCCATTTTTACCATGGCTACCGCAGAGTAGATTTCCCAGTCCTAGGCAGGTCTACTTAGAACTAAACCCCACTGAGTTTGATGGAGTACCACAAACAAGCTACTGTCCAGGAAAATAAATAAAAGCAATTGCTTTGCTTTCTGATTTTAATGTGGTGTACATATAGAAATCCTGAGAAGGAAGGAAGGAGAAATGGACAGGAAGGAAGGCACGTGGATGGGATGGAAGAATGGGGCAGCTTCAGGAGACATCAGGGGCCATATAAAATGAGATCAGGGGCTACATGCAGCCCCCCCCCCGATTGTGTTCTAAAAGAAGCTCCTGTTGGGATGTGTTAATATGAAGATTTACAAAGGCAATTGCTAAAATGGTGGCAATTTGCTAGATAGTATTTCTCTCCCACATTTGTTCCAGTGGTTAGGAGAGTTGGAAAACTATTGATGTTCAGATTGGAGAACCATTATGGGTATAGTCTTAAGAATGCTGAATCTCAACCCAGGATTCTAGGTACTGCTAGGCTATAAATCTGGTTAGGTGGCTTTGGACAAGCTGTTTTCTTTCCATTTAGCCTACCTCACAAGGGTTTTCTGAAGCTTGCTCAGGCTTCCCCAGCTTGGTGCTTGGACAACAGCTTCCACCGTCCCATTCCATTGAGCATGATAACTGGGCTGATGGGAATTGTAATCTGGGGGCGAGTGGGAGAGACACCAGGTTGAGGGAGGCAGGCTAGATTGTCACTCTGAGCTCTTTGGAGAAGGGGTGGGATATAATTTTTAAAAATTGCATAAAGATAGTGTGAGGAAGGAAGACACACATCAAACGCATGCTAGTGCCAATAATAGCTTTTATGCCTTCTTTTAAAAGGCCAACTGAAACAACAGATATGACAAGGGGATTATGTTAAGGGTCTGGGAATGTCAGCTGTGTCACTCAGAGAAGCATTATGTCTCCTGGAAAAGCAAAACTGCTCCCCCCCATCCTCAATGAAAGACAGCTCTGTGCTGTATGAGTTGTATCATGGCCTGCCTTTTCAAAGTGTTTTGCATATATTCCCAGTCTTTTCATTTCAGCTCCAGTTCACCTTTAACCACCAGCTTGTGCCATTCTCAAGTTTGAACTCTAATGCAGCTGGAGAGCAAGTTTTATTAGGCTCTCGGTCGAGATGCTTTTGCAGATGTCTGCTGAGATGGTTTGTATTTTTGTAAACAGTGGATGACTCCTCGGCATTAAGAGAGTGACCCTGTGTTTACTGCAAGAGCTGCACACAGTAAATGTGGCTGTTCTCCACCCAAAAAAGTGACAGGGGCCTATTTGCAATTGATTTACAGTGATGCAGCATCTGTGAATCGAGACGATGAATCTTGCCAGGGAAAATAAATTCAGAAGCTAGCCAAGAATGAATATCCAAGGCAATTTTCTTATCCTCGGAGTACAAGGGTACCTGAAAATCAAGGAAACAAGCAAACCCTGATTGAAATGATTGATAAAGAACCATGTGTGGCAGGTATCTTGGGCAAATAAAAATCCTCTGTTGGCTATCTTGACAAACCTTCAGTTCTTCAGAAAATCCTTACCATTTTCCTTACCATAGCACCCAAGGGCAACATTTGGTATACCAGATCACATCAATATACAGTTATATTACTGGGAATATATCCATAGTTATATACAAAACAACACCAACCAAACCCAATAGTTGGCAGCATCTACTGCAGCAGTAGGCAATATGCCCACCAAATGTTGCTGGACTCCAGCTCCCATCGACCACAGCCAGCATAGCCAATGGTCAGAGGGATGGGAGGTGTGGTCCAACAAAATCTTGAGGCCACCACATAGGCTACCCCTGATCTACTGGGTTAAAGTGCAGTCGGGTGCTTTTATGCTAGTAGAAAAGAGGTGGCGGTTTTGGTTTAGAGAGTCAGTGTGGTGTAGTAGTTAGAACTAGGAGCTGGGAGACCAGGGTTCAAATCCACACTCTGCCATGAAACTCACTGGGCACCTTGAGTAGGAAAAGTACCATGTATGCCACCTTGAGCTCCTTGGAGGAAAGATGGGATATAAATGTGGTAAAGAAATGAAGATAAGGAAATCTCACTTTGCCAACTTCCAATCTCTGGTGGATCAACTCTTCTTAAGGGCGAGTGTAGCCTTTCTCATCAGCTTGACTGGGAAAACCAAGATATTAATTATGTGTTATATTAGCTTAGTTAGAATCCCCTTCCCAAATGACAGCACACAAATTTATTCAGTGCTTTTTTCCTGCACAAAAAGAAGAAGATGGGGAAGCTCACCACAAAGTTTGTTTGTACAGTATATTGCACAGCCAGTCACACTGCTTTCCCGCTGGGCAGTGGCTAAATGTAAGATGTGAATAATAAACTCAAGCAGAAATGATCTGGATTAGAAATGGCCACGTCTTTATTGATTACTGATATAGGTGATTTTTTGGCTCAGACATTGGGTGTTTTAGGCCCACCCACCCATCCATCGCTCGATCAAAAAATCAGTTATTTGATTTTAAAAAGGTAAGGGAACTCAGTTCCCTTGAGTTCCTGCTCAAAACACCCTCTGGATTTACACATGGTAGGCACAAGTTATTATTGATGCTTTCTGTTCATTCCCCTGGAATCTATGGGATAAAGGGTGGTATACAAATGGTTTAAATAATAAATATAGATTTTTTTTGGGGGGGTGTTGTATCCAATGGTGTCCCTCCACTAATGGGAGTTTGTTGTCTTGAAAGAGGCTTTGTTCAGTGGAACAGCAAAACAAAGCAATTTTTCCACGCTCACCCCTCCCTGTAGTCTTAACCATCTATTCCTAGTCAGGGGTAAAATCCAAGTCTGCTCAATGAAATCTTGCTCCTTAGAAATGAAAGCATTTCAGAGGATTATATGTAATTCCTCAAAGCTTGACATGATCTTCATGACAGCATGTAGTATTGAACCACCCTTGAAATCTTGCGCAATACAGTCGGAAGGAGCCACATATAGGCTGCCTTTCTGCTCTGACACTTCCATGGAGTGTTGAAAAGAAGATGAGACTATTACATATTTATAACCGACGAACCCTGGATTGTGTTTATTTCTTTGATAGGATAATGGGATGCCATGCAACAAATCCAGCTTTTCTCAAATCAATAGTACCACAAGTAGAATAACATTGCTGGCACTTAGAAAGACCAGCAATGTATTTTCTTGCTATGGAAAGATATTTGATTTGTGGGTACCTTTAGTCATGTCAACACTGCCCTTGTGTGCATTAATTGTTACCTACTCAGGTAGGCATTCATGACAGGAGTCTAATAGTATTAGAGCTATACTGTCTGTGTTATCAATCCCCTCACAAACTGTTGTGTATGTGAAGCCACAAGAGGATGGGAAATAATTGGGTATGATTGTGGCATAGTTATCACTGGTGAGTGTGATAATGATTTGCGCTTGTGCTTGTCACACAGCAGTTTCCAGGATACTGCAGATGTCTCTTCTTTTTGGGATAAATAAGAAACAGCTGTGTTCTCAGATACCATTGTGTGGTAACTATTATGGGTAGTAGATATTGACTTTCTAAACAGCAGCTAGTGTTAAGAGTCTCCTTTATCCCTTTAATCCATTTAAAACCTTACCAGCACTCATTTACCAAATAAAACCTGGTAGTTTCACCTCACAGGAGATTCCGAAGACATTCGCAAACATGCCGTCTAGTTGGGAAGCTTTCAAAATCATCATTGCTCGGACTTCAAAAAATGAACTATAATTACTTCCCAGTTTGAATGGGATGCACAATGGGATGCCTCTGTGGTCAATATCTCAGATAAAAACCCAGAATCCATTGATCTGTACCTAGGAGCGGCAGATATACAAATGTAAGAATGTTGTGTCCATATTGGGCCATCCATCGGCAACAGGGGTAGAAATTGAGATTGTGCCTTCTCAGTAATCTTGGTGTCCAGCCCAGGGTTGAGATCTAGGGAAATAGAGTGATGGACAGGGGCCTGGGAGATCTGGATTCAAATCCGCAGTCAATCACAAAACTCACTAGGTGATCTTGAACCAGTCTTTGTCTCTTAGCCTAAACAACTCACAGGGTTGTTGTGAGGACAAAAAGGGAACAGGGAGAACCATGTACCCCATGTTGGACTCCTTGGAGGAAAAGTGGGATACAAATGTAAAATATAAACTAATCCAGATGATAAGGGAGTTATTATGCTAGCTCTAACTTAGGTAGCATTTTCTTTGAACTGTAGCACTCAGAACTGAAAACCAAATCCATTTATATTTAGGGCAGTAATTTGCAGCTTTGGTTCACCTTTAAAGCTGAACGTACATCAAGGGGGGAAAGCAGTCGACCACATTTATCCTGTTGGTATTAGCTGCCTCATCTGCTGATTTTAAAATAATGATATGATTCAGCAAACTGCAAGTGGAAATAACAAAGGGGCTCAGTCTAACTTGATCTCACCACTGCCTCGGGCGATAATTATTAGATACAGAGAGGGACATGAAATAGCCATTGAAAGGAAGAAAGGAGATGCAACACTGATCCAAATAGGTAAGTTTAATTAAATCAGAAATGCATACAGACAAATGACAATTAACACCGCCCACATGAATATTCCCCTTCGCCCATCAGCAATTGCAAGAAAGCTATTGTAATAAAGTACAATAGGAAATCAAGTCAGACAGTAATTCACAGAAATACTTCAATGAGGTCTGCCCCGGGGGAAGTGACATAAACAACTGTAACAAAGCATATCATCATAGATAAATGCAAACCTCTCCCCAGTGGTACAGCAATACATAGCATTATCCATCTCAGGCGCCACCAATGATTTTAGTAACTGTTTACCACTTTGGTAGTATTTAGTATTAAAAATGATTTGCTCTCCTGAAATCAGTAATTGCCATAACTGCCCTCTTAAAGTGAATTATTCATAACCTCATTTTAGGATCCAAGATGGCACCTTGCTTAAGGAATTGAATTTATTATTGTTCAGGGATTTTCAAATACAGTTGTCTGTGTTCAAAGCCCAGTTCTCTTTCTGTTGGGCTGCACAGGCTGTTCCTGAATCTGTAGACTCATATAGAAGAGAATGGAACCAAAGGCTTCCTAATTGCAGCCAAAGCTATGAAGCACATTCCTCAGATGAAAATAAGGACATTTCTCACTCCCCACACAACTGACCCTCCTCAACACCCCCCCCACTTTTGTCCTCCCTGCAGAGCATTTCATAGCAAAAGAAGGGTGAGTGCCACTACCACGAAACACCTGTCCTCCACTGTTCTGATAAAACCCCTTAATCCCGATTTTATTTTATTTTGCTCTTTGGGAGCACAGAATTCAGTGGCCAGGTTACTCACCGGATCAAGAAGGTTTGAGCATATTACACTGACCCTGGTCCAACTTCACTGGCTACCAATTAGTTTCCGGGTCCAATTCAGAGTGCTGGTTTTGACCTATAAAACCTTCAACGGCTCAGGACCGCAATACCTCAAGGACAGCCTCTTTCCATATGAACCTACCCAGACCCTGAGATCAACTTCTGAGGCCCTTCTTTGTGTGCCGCCTCCTCCAGAGGTCTGGAGGGTGGCAACACGAGAACAGGCCTTCTCTGCAGTGGCTCTCCATCTGTGGAATGCTCCCCACCAGAAAGTTCACCTTCATTATATAGCTTTAGGCACCAGGCAAAAATGTTCCTTTTCAACCAGGCCTTTGGTTGATCTTATTGACATCCAACACCCTTTTAGAATGTGACTTTTTGCGGGGATGGTTACAGTGGTACCTCAGCTTAAGAACTTAATTCGTTCTGGAGGTCCATTCTTAACCTGAAACTGTTCTTAACCTGAGGTACCACTTTAGCTAATGGGGCCTCCCGCTGTTGCTGCACCACCGCCACACGATTTCTGTTCTCATCCTGAAGCAAAGTTCTTAACCCAAGGTAATATTTCTGGGTTAGCGGAGTTTGTAACCTGAAGCGTCAGTAACCTGAAGCATCTGTAACCCGAGGTACCACTGTATTGGGTTACTACTTTTGGTTTGATTTTATATGTTGCGGTCTTGTTGTGAACCACCCTGAGACCTCCGGGTATATGGTGGTGTATAAGTTGAATTAATAATAATAATAATAATAATAATAATAATAATAGAAAAACACACACCAATAAATAAATTTTAGAAACGAGCAAGATTAGACATGGATGCACAAAGCATTAAAAAAGGAAGAAGACCCCTTGAGTGCCGCTCTGCTTCCCTTTTCTTTGCACCCAGGGTGGTCCTGCCCTCTGCCTGCCCCTCCAAGATGGCACATCACTTGGGGCTGGGCCTCGTTGGCAGGAACCTCTCTTCCTCCTTGCCCACTCTCCAGCAGCTGCTACAAGCTGCCGAAGGGAATTCCGTGCCTCTCCCTGCCATGGGACCCCTTCTGAAATAAGCCATAAGCCTTTTCTGCGTCAAAAAGGTTTTACCACAAATGCAGCACAGTAGATGCTACAGCAAAGGGCAACACGATACCACAGTAAAATGGATATCCGGGGCCTTAGTGAAAAATTGATAACAGCAAAACCTAATCTTTAAAAATGGGACCCATAACTTGTTCCAATGTTCGTTTAAGGCACTGTGGTTACTTCATATAACATTTAGAATGGGAATAAAATTTAGATTGGTAGGGAGGCATGAGACCGGTGTCTCTATTATGAAGCAGTCTCCGTTTATTTATTGGATGTTTTAAGTTTGCTCTGCTATTGTGCCTTATAGCTAGTAGTATCCTTGGCTGAATTTCCTTCTTGCTTACGTTTTTAAAAGTCATGATAAAGCTCTGAATAAAACTCATACAGCTTATGGGCTTTTATTGGAAGTTAAAACGCTCTTCAAGCGGCTTGACATTTTATGGCTTCTGTTTTTACGTCTCCCTCTCTGAAAATGAAGGCCACCGATGTGTGCATTTTGTGTTCTGGAACAGGGTCGCGTCCCCTTCTGTCACAGTCCACCTTGTTTTGTGATGGCGCATCCGTGGCTGGAGGAGAGAGATATGGCCACTTGTTCATGTAGAAACATGGCAGAGATGAACTGTGAAAGGTTGTGCTTTATAGGACAGCACATTCTGAACTTTCCTTCCCCATCCCTCAACTCGCATGAGCAAATCCTTCAAAAGCCCCATGTAAATGGACCGTAACTTTTGGATTTGGTCTTCAGAAATGTGTATCAGCTACTTAGGTTCATTCCCTCCCCCTTAATATGCTTTCATTTTTTATTATTATTTCCCACCTCTACTCAAAGCGAATAAGTATTAGAATGCATCCTCACAATATCTTAATATCAGCTGTTGTTGCCTCGATTTTCTCCGGTGGTTTAAATTATCCTTCATGCCAGACCGGGAGGTCATTTCCTGCCAAGTCAGAACACTGCTGCAGGTGAAAGAGCAAGTCTGTGTGTCAGGGGAGAGATTGAAATTGATACTGAGATGAAACACATTGAAACTGATAGAAGTGATTAAAGTAGAGAGAATCAGGACATAGTGCCCCTACTCAAAACAATATCATCTGCAAGATTTATACTGTAGTGGTACCTCAGGTTAAGTACTTAATTCGTTCCGGAGGTCCGCTCTTAACCTGAAACTGTTCTTAACCTGAAGCACCACTTTAGCTAATGGGGCTTCCTGCTGCTGCCGCGCTACTGGAGCACGATTTCTGTTCTCATCCTGAAGCAAAGTTCTTAACCCGAGGTAATATTTCTGGGTTAGCGGAGTCTGTAACCTGAAGTGTATGTAACCTGAAGCGTATGTAACCCGAGGTACCACTGTATGTCTTGCAAACATAAAATCTTCACAACTAAAAAGCTGCACTACAAGGAACTGTTGGGCTATGTATAAAGGAAACTGGCATAGAATAGAACCCCAGTTTTAAACAGAGAAGCTATGAGGGCTTAAAAGAGGGATCAGTCATGAAAGTACCGTATTGGCCTGAATATAAGCCACACTTTTCCCCCTCCAAATTCCTACCGTGAAAAGTTAAAGTGCCGCTTAAATTCACTACCTTACAAAAATTGGCTTTTACGATATCGCTGCTGAAACAGACATATGGTAAAATGGAATGGGTGGAATTTTAAGGGAGTGGCTTCTATTCGGATATTCTCTCCCCGCCCCCGAATTTTAAAGGTGTGGCTTATATTTGGGTGTAGCTTATATTCGAGCCAATACGGTACTTTTGTTCGTATCCTGCTTGTTGGACTAGATGGATGATTGGCCTGAACCAGCAGGCTTGTTATATGTTCTTGGTTCTTAATTCTTTAAAATTTTGAATTTTGCTGTTGTAATGACCAAGTTAACACATTAGGGTCAGCACATTGTTTTGAAAAATGCTTCACCCTATAATCTCTTTTAAAGAAAAAGCAGTTGTTTGGGGACCCAATCGAGTGCTTCACTCTTGATCTGGATTGGGGCCCTGAGTTGGTTTCCTGTTGAAAATACTCTCCCCCTGTGCGCGCCCCCCCAGCTTACATTCACACAGTTCCCAAATGAGCTGTTTGCACTAAATCAGGACTTGGGTGTGTGTGTAGGAACAGCTGCTTGATCCAGTGGCCCTCTTCTTCACAGGTAAGTTCTATGCATGGAGAACACCTTAACGGTTGTATCTTTATACCTGTAGCCTCTTTTCAAGTTTTGCTTGAAAAGCTCCAAGAAGCTCAAGGTGTCATGCTGTATATAGTTCCCCCCCTTAATTTTATATTCACAACGACCCAGTGGGTTAGGCTGAGAGATGATGGTCGGTCCAAGGCCACCCAGTGAGCTTCATGGTCAAGTGAGGACCAGAACCCTGGTCTCCCAGGTCCTAGCCGGACACTCAAACCTTGCTGGAATAATGCACCATGTATGAATGGTGCTGTTTTGGCTACATGAGAATCTACACTTAGGGAATGAATAAGTTCTTATTAAGGTGTCATGAATTGCATGTGGACTAGAAATTCCCTGTGGTCAATTCTTGGAGGACCGGGGCAACCTGATTCATAACTAAGTTCTTGAAATGAAATCCATTTAGATCAACTGATGTCCAAGAGACCAAGCAGGCTTAAACCCAAAAGCATCACCCTCCCTGAATTTTGGATCAGGCTGAAATAAAGCAATGCAAACACCATAGCAACAAGTAGTCCATAAAGGAGGATACTACAGTAATTTATTGACAGGCGCTCTAGACATTAATCTAATGATTTACCTCAATGTTCACAAAAGAAGATGCGGGACAGATGCTGGAAACAGACAGAAATTTCCCTTGAGAGGAAGAAGAAATACTGAGGGAAATCAGGATCATGCCAGAACAGATGATCAGGATATTAGATTGTCTGAAGATTAACAAAGCTCCAGGGCCAGATGGAATCTATCCCGGAATTCTGAAGTGGGAAGAAAATATAAGAGATATGCAGAACCATTGGGGTGTGGTAGATGGATTGTGGGGTAAGAGGGTGAGAAGGTATTTTTAAAAAGCTGTATAAAGTATTTAAGGGAATGAGAAAAGGTCTGGGAATTAGGTTTTATATGCCTCATTTCTGCAGTAAGTAAGTGATCGTGAGTGCTAATCATCAGGCTCTTGCAAGGAGCCATGATTTAATTAAGGTCAGCATGGATTCATAAAGGGAGATTTCTTTAATATTATAATTGGTAGAAGAAAGCAAATTAAAAGCTGGTTGTGTGGAAGACACAGGCATAATTAACATAGAACTCTGTGCACATAGTCTTTAAAGGGTAAATCTTTTAACACAAAAATCTGTGCTGCTGCTGTTGTGGTAATCTGATTTTAAGAAGAACCACCCCACCCTGGTCAGATAATTCAGGAATTCACAATGGCTCCAACCCAGGCTACACAGTAACAGGCAGCGATGTAGTCACAAAAATCTCCCAACAAAGCACACAACCACAGATTTTATTAGAAGAATGTAAAGAGAAACTAAGGATGAGTTTCCAACCAGTGCTTGAAAGAAGGCATTTATTATTATTTACTACCATTTGAAGAGCAATCAATCACATACCCGCCAACATCCCAGGGATGCAAATTGGGACACGACCCGGCCCCTCAACACACTTAAAATCAGCCCCCCCACCAACACCTACCCGCCGCTCTGCAGATACACCCAACCTCCTCAGTGATCCCCATTCCCACCAGACACCTTGGCGGACGCCTTGCCCCTCTCATGCACAGGAAGCCTACTTTGACCGAGTCAAACCAATGACCCATCTAGCTTAGCATTGTCTACACAGACTGGCAGCGGCTCTCCAGGGTTGCCAGGCAGGAGTTTCTCCCAGGCTTACTTGGAGGTAGCAGGGATTGAACCTGGGACCTTCTGCATGCAAAACAGATGCTCTACCAATGAGATCAATGGACTAGTCCTTTTCCTGATGAATATATGCAGTATATACACATGCATAAATATGACAACTTAAGCAGGTCAGCCTGATGGACATATGCTATCATGCATCCTTGGACAGCAGTGATTTTAAATATGCACATTATTGGCTGCTTATGACCTCTTTTGCTGTACAGACATGGCTTCCCGCTCCTCTTCCTCAGTCCAGATCTATGCCATCTTATAAAACCACGTGTAGGGAATTTTTCTGAACACAAAAAGATTTGATGTGGGCAGATGGCTTGTATTTGGGCAAATACATACATTGCAAAACTTGGGCTAAGTTTTAGGGCAGAGAGTGGAGGAAGTCGTCTTGCCGTTATAGTGGAATCCTTGTTGGGGGCAAATTCTGTGTCATCATATGGCTCTAGTCCCAGGAAACTGATTAGGGGAATTGTGCAAAAAAATCAGCCAAGGTACTGTATTGTGCACATTTGCTCTAGTAACATGTGATGAATGAGCACATGTTCTGATCTGCAGACAAATGGTAATAAATCAAAGAGTGAAGCCTGGGAGAGTGAGCAAGCAAGAGAACATTTTAACCCACAGATGCTTTGTACAATCTCAGAAATTCAGACGAGCAAATTGCTTATCCAGTTAATTTACGGCTACTGTAGAAGCAATGAATTCTTCTTCTTCTAGTTCTTCAAATCTGAGTAATGCCTTACTGGCTAAACTGCCTGAAAAACACTAATTAGGATCTTGAGGAGAAGCTGGAGCTTTGTGTAACCCTCATCTCTCCTCAGAATGCTTAACAGCAATAAAGGGAGCATACAGTCGGGGAAAGACATCAACACAAGTATTGAATACCAGTCAGAAGACATTATTCAACTGTTGCATATATACCGTAAAAAAACACCAAACCCTTCAACTTGAGAAACTAGGCATTTGTCTATGTCACTTTTAAACATACATTATATTAAACTTAATTGCAGAGGAGGGCATCCTTATAAAATATACATAGTTCAATAATTCTTACAAAGCAAACACTATATACTGGAAACAAAACTGATACCCAAATAGAGCAAACGTTTTGTCACTAAACAACAGTAGTGTTATTTTAGATTTGGAATGGGTGACTGTCTCAATTTTTTTCTTCTCATTTTGCCAATCTTAAGTTCAGTTCTCTACATTTCTACATTAGCTTCCTTTCCCCCCCCCAAAAAATGCTCGTGAATATTCACCAGCATTTTAATGCAAATTTCTCCCAAAATACACGTTTGTATGCAGTTTTTCCTATTATAAACATTTTTGCAAAGTAAGTTTCCCAGATAAGATGCATTTTTATATGCTATTTTCACTAAGATATGCATTTTAATGGACATTTTATTCCAATATATGCATTTTTATACACATTACTAGGCTGGAGAGCTGCATTGCAAACTTCAGAGAAGTGTGAATTTTTGAAGGATGGTGGGGTTACAGTTTGTGTGATGCTTTGGAAAGTGTGAAATTGGTAGGTTCACCTTTAAATGAAAACTAAATCAAATGTTCTTCCCCATCCTTACCTGAGATTTTGGGAGGACTGTCTGGAATCAGAATGTGCCAGAACAACAGCAACCCCAACAAGCAAGAGTAAGATCCCATGCTATATAAATATGTTGAAGGAACTATGCAGAAGATAGAATATGAATAAGAGACCAAACAAGACCCTAGCCCAGCCACTGAGTCTCTCAGTTATGCCAGTCTTGAGTTGACCTAGTGAAAAATGACAGAACATTCTGCACTGCTTTTGACACAAGCCAGCAGGGTTTGGAAAATGGTGGTAGATCTGCCATGTTGCTCCTCCCCCCTTGCAACCCCACTTAGGGCTGCTCTGCTAATTTATACAGGGCTGGCCCAATACATTTTGGCACCTGAGGCAAACCACAAAATAGCACCCCCCATTTCCAACAGGAAAGAAGGGGTGAGTGAAGATCTATATCAGGAACAAGGGGTAATAAAGACCTACAGCAGGATCCTGCTGCCCCTGTGGATCCTGCTACCTGAGGCAGTCTTCTCACCTTGCCTCTTGGGTGGGCTGGCCCTGCATTTATAGCTCACTATTCTTCCAAGGAGCTCATCATGGCACATAAGGTGGTTCCCCCAATGCATCCTGTTGTACCTCAGAAGAACCTGGTGAGATAGACTAGACTATGAAATGAGCTTCCAGAATGGGTGGGAATCTATTATATCCAGGTTGGGGGTGTGTGTAGAATCTGCAACCTCCCATATATTTGTTAGACTACATCCAGTGATATATGGAAGTCATGAAACCTTTTCCCACTCAGTAGCCAAATGCACTGTTTGCACTTGTAACAGTGCCCCAGCACTGGATTTTAAAGGAAAAACTGAATTGGAGTAGGTGGTTTACAATGGAAAAGAGGTGAAGTGTGTGGAGGTGGTATTCCTTAATTCACTGGCCACTTCTCTGAATTCCCTTCTTCCATCTCCTTTTGTTCATGGCACTCCAAATGCATATCTTCAAGGGCAAACCCACCTTTGGAAATCAGGGGTGAGTTAAAAACGACAAGGATATGTGTTACAGATAGGTAGCCGTGTTGGTCTGCCATAATCAAAATAAAAAAATTCTTCCAGTAGCACCTTTAACTTAGTTGGTCTTAAAGGTGCTACTGGAAGAATTTTTTTATAAGGATATGTGTGCGTGTGATTGGGAGCAGAGAAATGATGACAAGAAAAAACCCCTCAGAACAGAGTTTCCTGGGTAAAAGAAGATGACCTCCACTCTCCCCTGCTCGAAGTTTACTCCACTCTGAGATATTGCCAAAACAAAACCAGACAATTTTGAGGCAGATGAATTGGCTGAGAAATAGTCCTTGTCTATTTGGTCCACTCATAGCAGTGTGAGCTTCACTCCTTAATGAATAATGTTCCCCATCATTTTATAATTTTCAGATCTTCCAAAAGTCAGGGTACCTTTCTCTACTTTAGCAGTTTGTACGTGCTTTTTGCAATTTTGTGCCCCTAGAAGCATATTCTTTGAATTTCACCTCCAAAAGAAAAGAAAAGAAATCAGGTTGGGTGTTGTCAGAGAGCCTATTCAGATGACCAGCGCATCATGCACACTTCAGCATGTGACAAATTCTTTTTACCACTTGTCAGGATACATTGCCCCATGGGGGGAAAACCTCATGCTAGGGTAATTTGACCACTTCTATGCCAACCTAGCAGTTCGAAAGCACGTCAAAGTGCAAGTAGATAAATAGGTACCGCTCCAGCGGGAAGGTAAATGGTGTTTCTGTGCGCTGCTCTGGTTCGCCAGAAGCGGCTTAGTCATGCTGGCCACATGACCCGGAAGCTGTACGCCGGCTCCCTCGGCCAATAAAGCGAGATGAGCGCCGCAACCCCAGAGTCGGTCACGACTGGACCTAATGGTCAGGAGTCCCTTTACCTTTACTATGAGCTTAAAAGCAATGCTATAGTTGGAATTCTAGATCAGCCATCACCAAAGTGGCTGCCTTCAGATGTTTTGGCTGGATGGCGCTTATAGGGATTGTAGTCCAAAACAGCTAGAGGGCACCTGGTTGGCATAGGCTGCTTTAGATCTAGAACTTCCATGGCCTTTGTCTTGAATATCTGTGTCTGTTGACCAAAACAACCATGGAAAAGTATTCACCATTCAATACCAGGGAGTTAATAATATGCGTAACATGACAAGATGCATTCTGCTTTGACTCTTGTTCCATCATCAGCATAACCAGCAATGTTTTCATGCCAGAAATAATATTGTAGGTGTTGGCTGATGTACAAAGAAGAAAGAATACCATTTAATTTGCAGATCTCAATTTGCACAGCTAGTGGGTGGGAAAGCCTTGTTTAGATTTGTCAACAAAAAAGGCTGACATAAAGGCACTGATGAGAAATATGGAATGCCAGAATGCATGCTACTTTGTACAGGCAATTTGCTAACCAGAACCTCCTTGTTGTTTCCTTGTCTAGTGTTACGGTGTTGTTTATTTGCAAGTGGCTCCCCCAACCTCCGCTCTACACTTTTCTAAATGTAATTTTTCTCTTAGTCTCCTTCTTAAATGTGTTTTTCAGCTTTCCTGTTACTCTGTCCAAGTGAAAAATGACCCTTTCTCAATGATGTGATATTGGCAAAGAAACTCAAGCATTTATCTGCAGATAGCAATAAGTAGTTTCGGAGACTTTTCTATTCTATTTCTTAATCTTGTATAGATTTACGGTATGTTGGGCGTCTAGTGAGGAAGGGGGGAAGACTAACTAATTGAGGGCCTCAGTTCATAACAACATACTTATTATTAGGTGGTCACCTAATTAAATTTTTTACTTTATTCCAAATACACAAGTACTTATGTTATAATATTCTGTGCTGCCTTGGCTGGCATTTAAATGATAAACCAAGAATAAGAAACAGAAGGCCAGCATTGTTGAGGGAGGTAGCTTACATAATCAGCCCCCAAATTACTTATATAGATAATCAGTTATATAGGGGAAAGAGTCCTGAATTGTGTAAGTAAATGTAGTAAGGCTGTGAGAGAAGTCATATCTAGGGATCTTGATATTTATTTATTTTAACACAGGATGTTCATGTCACAACAGCCCAATTTGGACATGTTGAGCTCATCTACACTTCCTCTTGACCTGTATTTTGATCATGTTGTGTACCAATTAATTCTTCTCAGTTCAAGAATTGAAACTCTCTTCAGATTTCCCGCTCATCTGATAAGATCCAATTTGGTGGGCATAGGCACTGAGTAAGGGGATGAGGGGCCAGGCCCCCAATATTTCCTATGAAAGGGCTGCCCCCCCAAAGTTCCCCACTGGCTGTGTGTGCCATGGGGCATGCTTGTGTCATGTGCACAAGCCGTATCCACACAACACGTCAGCATGCCCCACAGTGTGTGAGTGTGGTCAGCATGCTGTGGGGCGTGCGCACATGGCTTGCTGACAGTGCATAGCCCCAGGCCCCCCTCAATCATGGGGGCAAGGTGGCACGCATGTTGACAGGCAAGATCAGATTTTTGCAAGAGACTGCTGAGGAACAACAAGATAAGCTCCCAGACCCGGAGGGAATTAATTGATACAGAACACTATCAAAATAGATGTCTAACGAAAGTGTGGTTGAGCCCTGAGTTTACTCGTTTGAGTGAATCTCATTGCGGGGGGAGGGGCCTGACTTGCTCTGCCCCTCTGTCACATCATTTTTCTGGTAAACAGTGCCCCTCGCAAGCTGAAAAACAAGCATGTGCAAGTGAGAATGTGATTTGCAATGCTGAATAATTTCTATACTGCTTAATATAAAAAAGCCATCTCTAAGTGTTGTACAGAAATACAGTGGTACCTCCGCTTGCGGACTCCGGTTTCACTGCACACAGGTGGTGTAGTGACAATAAATGTTTTTAATTTTTTTTTAAATTTTTATTATCTGTTCTGGAGCTCCAGTTGGATCCCAAGGTTTCCGCAACCGGAGGGACAGCTTCTGTGCATGCACGCGTGGCGAAACCTGGAAAAATACTTCCAGGTTTGCCACGTATGTATCCCGAAGGATACGTAACCAGAGGTGAGCGTAAGTAGAGGTACCACTGTAAAGAACAACAAATATTACAAAAATACAGTTAACATATAGAAACGTTGCACTAAGACATTGTTCATACATACCCCCACCCCTTCACTCGCAGTTCCTTCTCCAGTCTCTGCCCCCTTCTCCAGTGGCTTCGCATCCTGTCTTGGGTTACTGCCCATCTCCTCTCTAGTGACTTTACATATGAGGCATTACAGGGTTCATGTGGGTGCGTGTTTACATTGTGTATTTAGGAAACGAGTCTTGATTTGCAAAGAAGTATGACAAAATTGATCTCACCAGCTGTCAAGGCTGAGGAATCTTGACCGTCATGATTTCATGTATTCAGATTAGACCAGAACAAAGCTTTGAAATGACATGGGGAGAAATAATCTAGCATCCACACAAAATAAATGGGGACAGGCTTTGTTTCATTTGTGTGTATGTGTGTGTATGTAAGGCATATGTTTCCCAAGACCTCTTTTTTCTCCTATATGAGTGACCTATTTTAAAAATTAAAAACTGAGATTAAAGGTTTGAGCTTTGGGTTCCCAATTCTTTTCTTCTTCTATGTAAGCTCTGGGTTTTTTTGTCTCTTAGCAAGAGACTTCCAGTGGGTTCAACCAAACAAAACTCAAGTCTTCGCACAAATTTGAGGGAAGGGACTTATTTCCAAAATAGAATCAACTTCTTCTACAAATCTCATTTAAATTTCCATGTGGTGAAGAGATTTTGCTATGCTATGCAGTCAGATCACTGGCACTGGTCAATATTATGGGCACAGCCATAAAAGGACAATACCTTTCCCTGATCTGGCATTTATGCATAGAAAGAAGAAGAAGAGCATGCCTACTTACCCACCCATATTCTCCTTCACACAGCATACTTCCTCACATAGCACACAGTTCCCACTATAGAATTCACTTCCATAAGATGCAGTGATGGCTACCAGCATGGATGGCTTTAAGATGGGGGTACCCAAATTCATGAAGGATAAGACTATCAATGGCTACTAGTCATGATGGTTATATACCGGTATCAGAGGCAGTATGTCTGTAAGTAATAATCTCTGGAGAGCATGAGAGGGAAAGTGCCAGGATTCTATGACCGCTTAAAGTTGTATAATAGTTTTTTAAATGTATGCTAGATACAACCTTTTCTTTTTGAAGAACAAATATTCAAAAACTAGATGTTCTTTAATATTGGCTACATATTAGTAGTTCTTCTCAAATACTTGAAAATTTCACTTCCCCTGTTTTGACTGCATCTGCAGTCAAATGAATCTTCCAACCTTACCTTGCAGTGAAATGTGATGAGGTAAATCTTAAAATATTTCTCCTTTCATATAAAACTTTTCCTTCCTTCCTTCCTTCCTTCCTTCCTTCCTTCCTTCCTTCCTTCCTTATTGAGTACTTCTAAAAAACAATGTGTTGCCCCCCATTTTGGCCGTATCTGTATCATTTTAGTGCTTTTGTTTTATACCTCACATTTTTCTCCACTTTCTTTTTTTTATTCCCTTCAAGCTTAGTTTATAGTCTCTGACGGGATTCTTTCTATGCTATCTGCCAAAACATCTGTTCCTTTCACGAATAAAAAAGCTTCCTTTCCAGAAGGTGTCAAAAAAACTATAACCCTTTTCTTTTTTAAAAAAAACATGACTTTGCCAATGTTAGACTTGTGCTGAGAAGCTTTACAGCCTTCTCCTGTCATGTCTCATTTTTCCTTATACCTTATTCAATTTACCTAATTTTTTTATTTTATTTTTTTGGTTGGGGGAGGGATGACTTTGCAGGGTTTTGCATTAACAGCCTCACTCCATTTGAATGCCCAACTTGTATGATTCATACTTTCTATTTTTAATACTGGAACTATTCCCTGCACAGTTGATCAAAGCAGAATTTTTATGACTATTTTAAGTTTCATCATGAACTTGATGAATTGAATACAAGTTTCTAAATGCCAAGTGTTCTTATGATTGGGAGCTTTGGAGATTTCCATGCAAAAACTGGCTCCTGGGCAGTTTGTTTTATTCTTTGGACACTTGTTCCCCTTATTACTCTCCTATTGCCATGACTCATGGGAAATATGTGGGCTGTACCGTATTATTGCTTTACCACAGTAGTAGCTCACCGATGGCCTCTAGATTTTCCAGTCCCACCAACCCTGACCATTGGCAATACTAGTTAGTGTGGATGGGAGCTGAAGTCCAACAACATGTGAAGGGTCATCTGTTCCTCATCCCTGCAATAAAATAATACCCACCAGTATGTGACAGTGTTGGTTTCCCACAGACATGGCCACTGTAAGAACAGGATGCTAGACTAGATAGGCCATTGGCCTGATCCAGCAGGCTCGTCTTATGTTCTTGTAACATCACTATGCCCATATAACCCATTCAAGCATATTTGCCATTAATTGCCTCCATAGTGGTAAGTTAATTCAGATTTCAATGACTATATGACACTGTTCCCTTCAATTGTGCCCAGTGATTGCTTGAGTTAGTATACACTGAAAACCAGCTAGGAAAAGAAAAAAGTATTGTGATTAGGGAAAACAAAGGAGGGGCACTGGGGATAGTCATGTTTTTACCTGCAATTCATCTTGAGATTTACAGACTCTCAGGGGGACTTACAGTCTTGTATTCAAAGCATGTGGCACCAAGAAGCTCTGCACAGCAGTCACTTCAGGTCGCAGGTAGCTGGTAGCTGGGTGACCTGTTTTGAACTTTTAGAAAGGCAATAAAAAGCTTTTACAAGTACAGAAGCAGCATGGCCTGGGTGGCTCAGCTGGTTAGAGCATGGTGCTGATAACGTCAAGGTTGCAGGTTTGATCCCCATCCAGAACAGGTTGGACTAGATGATCCTACCAACTCTACAATTCTATGATTTCTATGGAAACCTCCAGGCTGCCTCAGTATGGGGCCATACCTGAATAGTGTATCTCTGGTCCTGAAGACCAGAGCTGCACTTAAAAATGGCTGTAAGAAGAGCCTGCTGCCTCAGGCCAATGTCCTACCTAGTCCAGCAGCCTGTTTGCACAGTGGTCAACCAACCAGTTGCCCATGGGAAGCCCAAAGCAGGACTTGAGAGCAACAGCACTCTCCCTGCTTGTGATTCCCAGCAAATGGCAATAAAAAGCATACTGCCTCTGACAATGGAGGTAGGGCAGGCTTGTCCAACATGACATCCTCCAGATGTGCCCATTAGCCCCAGTCAGTATGGCTCATGGCCAGCACTACAGTCCAACATCATCTAGACGGCGCCACATTGACTATTCCTTTCTTTATTGTTTTATTCATGCCAATTTACAAGTCTGTTTTTGCATCACTACCACTGTGGTGTATATACCGTAGTTTAATGTTGCCTTGTCTCAGTGTGGGCCATTATATATTTTCTTTAACTTGATTAGAGGAAAGTGTATTCATATACTGTGTCCTATGAATCTGTACTTCAGCTTAATAGCTCATAAGATCAGGTTATTGGGCATTTTTGTCTTTCCCTGTCAACAGTAAGAGAAGCTCCCTCTTTCTTTCATTGGCTTTTAAATTCCTTATAACAGATTGAGAATCCTAGAACTAACAATTCTCGCGCTAGTGGGAATTAGGGAGGTAATAACAATATATTTCAGTATCAATGGGTATTGGCTAGAGATTCTGAGCCCATTTGCTGAATTTCTGCTTTTTTGTTTTAGCACTCCATAGCTAAAGTCACTCCACTGAAATCAAGGAGCTGCATTTACAAATCTTTCCTAATGAGGCAGTGCTCCAAATAGCAGTGCCACCCCTCTCGTGACCAGTGCTGCAATCTGAGCCATAATTACACCATAAAGGTTCTTTGGGTGACATTGCAGAAATGTAATCTCAGGCAGCAAATTCATAGGTAAAACGCAGTCGTGGCACAGCCATTTCCATCCACCCACAAGCACATGCCCGATTTTAAACATTGTCCTGGAGATGCATTACAAAACTTGATGTTTGGAGAAGTATCTTGCCCAGCTTTCCTCAGCTGGGTGTTGTTGGACTCCAGTTCCTATCAGCCCCAGCTAGCAAGGACAATGGTGATGGGAGTTGGAGTCTAAAAACATCAGGAGGGACCACCATGTTGGCTGCTGATTATTTTTTTAAAAAATAAGCTCATTTAAAATTGTCTAGTTGCTTACAATTTATGCTAAGAAGACAACCCCCACACACATTAAAATAATCTGAAACAATGTAACCTAAGATGACACTGGAAGGACAGATCCTGAAGCTGAGGCTCCAATACTTTGGCCACCTCATGAGAAGAGAAGACTCCCTGGAAAAGACCCTGATGTTGGTAAAGATGGAGGGCACAAGGAGAAGGGGACGACAGAGGACGAGATGGTTGGACAGTGTTCTCGAAGCTACCAGCATGAGTTTGACCAAACTGCGGGAGGCAGTGGAAGAGAGGAGTGCCTGGGGTGCTCTGGTCCATGGGGTCACGAAGAGTCGGACATGACTAAACGACTAAACAACAAGAAGATGACCCTTGGAGTCCCTTCCAACTCTACAGTACTATGATTCTATAAAAGTCACAATATTTATTTATATATTTTAAATATTTTGTGCACAACCCTTCATCCACTTGTGTTCTTTGCCCCTGTTAAGAGAGATACATTTAAAAACCCCAACCCACTGAAACCCGATAAGGAAACACCCAGGGACAAATTTTGTCAATACGTTTTATTTTCCCCACAGCCTTTAATGGTAAGCAAATGGGTGCCATTGAAGGGGACAACTGGAATGTGGGCTGAAACGATCCCCTCTTTTCTGATGCCCCCAATGGCCTCAGACTTTAAGAATCAAGAGTTTTCTTACTATTGTAGCATAGCTTTATTTAGATTTTTTTTTTTCAAACACTGCTGATAATATTGGGCCAGTGTGAGGCATCATCTTCGCCTCTTCTCTGAATCTGGACTGATTTATCATACTTGCAAATTCAGAGGATAAACTGTGTGGTTGGTAATTAATTATTCAGTTTTGAAGGTTTTATAGAGATGTATGGTTTGGGAGGGAGAATGTTCCATCCAACACACATGCATGAGCGTAAGCCCCATTGATTTCGGTAGGCTTTTGCTGTGTGTAACCATGCTATGAATTCCAGTCATTATCTATTATATATTATCCTTTCAACATGAAAGATTAATTGGGTTAGATTGGGTGTAACTGAAGCCCAGAAAGACTGTGAAGGGGATAGTAAAGTTTGATTGTTAATTGCATTTTTTCACGAGTCTTTACTTTCTTTATAGGCAAGATGAAAACCAAGGGGGTATTTTAGACATATAGATAAATAGATGGATGGATGGATTTACCCTAGTTGATGAAAAGAGAACAGGGCCAGCAGAATGCATTTCCAAGAGCGATGAAAAACAGCTTTCCTCTCACAAATTGTTTAACATTTACATTTTAATGTTGTTAAATGTATGAACATATTGGATGTTATTAGCAAGTACATTACTGCAGAGCGCTATTCTCTATTGCATTATAATGTGGTTTTATGACTTCCTCTCTTAGTTATCTTTTCTATCAGTATTTGGTACGGCCAAACAAATTAAGTTGGTTGGTGAAGGTTAATTTTCCTATTCGTGTTGTTGCATGGCCACTGAGCATAAACTTGCTTGTGACACACACACACACACACACAGAGAGAGAGAGAGAGAGAGAGAGAGAGAGAGAGAGAGAGATGTGTGCTGGCTTGGAAAAAGTGAGTCTATTTGTCATGAAGACTCTGAACCAGAATCAAGCTCGAAACAGGTCTATATCCAGAACGACTCAAAAATAAACTATGTTCAGATAACTAACATTCAAGAGGTGGTTTGATACTGAGGTGGGACTATTCTACATAAAGATATTAAATGCTATACTGAGAATATACCTTTTTTTGAGCCACAATCCTTCATGACAGGTATGGGGAACCTTTCCCCCACCCCCAATGTTACTGAACTATAAGCCCCATCAGCCCCAGCAAGCATGGACACTGTCCAGGGATGATGGGAATTGGAGTCCAGCAACATCTTGAGGGTCAAAGGGCCCACACACCAGCGATGTCACCTGGGGTGGGGGTTTCTTGCTGTTTGCAGCAATGTTCCCTCCCCTTTCCAGAAAAGGTCACCATGGCTCATTTGAGGCATGCAAATTTATGTTGCTGAGCCAGGAACTCACATCTTGGCTCTTCTTCCTATTTGCATTACAGTTTGCTTTCGTTCTTGACGGAGACACAGACAAATCACTGAGGGCTGGTAACTTGAATGTGGGTGGTAGGAGCAGAATGATGAGTGAAGCACAGATCACTACAATAAAGTACCAGTTTTCCAAAATCACCTGCCTATGCAGCATCTTGGTGCCAGATGTATTGCTTAGCTTTCCTCAGCGAGGCTGAGAGTGGGGTCTTGTCATCTGGGTAGCCCAGGACCTCCATATACACTGCCTAGGCTTGCACCCCAGGGAGGTCAGTTTGGGGCTGCTAACACTTCACTCGGAGGCGCACTCCATTTTCTCTCAAGACAGATAGATTCCAACAACAGCAGCAGGTGGGATATGGCAAATTTGTCATTCTCCACTCTTCAGGTCGGTTCTACACATTTCAACATCAGTTTGCATTTTTAAGAAGTCCTCATGAAAGTTCATCAGCACTTTCGTGTGAATTTCTCCTAAGAAACACATTTGGTGTGCAATTTACCCTAGTATGCTCATTTTTTCTTGCATACCATTTTCACTAATAAACACATTTTTTCTCACAGGTTAACCTAGTATATGTTTCTCTGGCTGGAGAACCTCATTGCAAAATTTGGAGAAGTGCAAATGTGGAAGGATGTGTGTGTTTCAGTTTGTGTCTTGTTTCAGAAAGTGCCAATTAGGTAGGCTTGCCTTTAAATATGAACTGAATTGAATTCTTCCTCCGTCCCTAACTGAACTGCCCTCTCTCTGTTGCACTGTGTCTTCTGGATTGCACAGGATGAACTGTGGGGAACTGGTTGAAAGATGTTCCCACCTTTAGGTATTATAGTGTCGGGCAGAACCACTAGCCTCAAGAGAATGGGTGTGCATCTGGGCTGTTTAATATTTCCAGAGGAAGTGGGGATTCCCAGTCCTAAAACTGCAAATCAGCATCTACGGACTTTTGCAGATAGAACTTGACAACTCTGCATGCAGCCCAAAATGGATCTGAATATTTGAACAGCCTCCCTCAACTCCTGTGTCAATGCCCCAAGGCCCTTCTATTCATCTAGTTTAAATTAATGATCTCACTGATGGCACTAGCAATTGAACCAGATCTCTCCTGAGCCAAGCACTTTCATACTGAATTTGATTAATTTTGATGACTATTAATTCTCACTGTTAATTAGGTAAGGTACTGCTGTAAAAAGAATATTGCATGTTGTGTAAAAGCAGTCGGCACATAACTGCGATGTCCTTCTTGCATTGAACGTAAGCAGGATCTGGGTGCATCCGGGTTTTCTTCAGGTGTTTAGTGTGCAAGTGTGATGGATTTATTGATGCAGAATTTGGCACCTGAAACCAACCTTCCTTTCTTCCTTCCTTCCTTCCTTCCTTCCTTCCTTCCTTCCTTCTCTTTCTTTCTTTCTTTCTTTCTTGACTCAAGGCACAGCCACATGACCCAGATCTGCATACATTTTGCATATGCTCACTGATATGACTAGATGCCTCTGGGCAGACTGAAATGGTGGGTTGGCTGGGGTCTCACAAGTGCCACATTTTTCAATGCCCCCAGCCATCTTGTAAGCAAAGTCACTTTTAAAAGTTTTTCCAAAAAAGAAAAGAAAAAGAAAAAAGGGAAGCAAAGGAACAAGAGATCTAGGATTCTGTACAATAACCAGAACCAAATGAGATTCAGGTTCCATGGACCACCATCTAATTATACCCATTATTTAAAATCAATTCATAGAAGGTAAATGAATGTCCTTCACTTTGAAGTGCATTTCCAAGATGTTTCTATTGAAATAGAGCACATTCAGCAGAAACCACTTGGAACCTATTCAATAGAAACTGCTTGGAAACACTCTTTAAAGGCACTGTTGTCACCTGGCATCATAATGATGTCATCATGATGTCAGGTGATTGACAGATCAGTGGGCCCTCCCACTGTCACATTTGGATCATTGTGCTTGTGGCGATGATGACCTCAGCACACCAGGTCAAAAAGTTTCCTCTTCCCTGATGTATAGGAAAGAAAGCATATCTCAGAAATTTCAGTCAGTAGGAGTAAGTATAGTAACTGGCACTTATACCTGCTTGTTCATCCATGGTTACGGTCAGTGCCGGATTTACGTATAAGCTAAACAAGCTATAGCTTAGGGCCCCATTCTCTTGGGACCCCCTAAAAAGAATTAAAGAAAAAAACAACTGTATGTACATTTCCAAAATATAAGATAAAAAACAAAATAAAACCTATATACAGCAACACTGTTTTGTGTTGTGTAGGCTCCTATGATGTAAGTCATGGGCCCCGCCTGCTTGCCTGCTCCCTAAAATACCACTGGTTTGCTCATTTCTATATAAAGTGGTACCTTGGTTCTCAAACTTAATCTGTTTTTAATTACCATGTAGCATATATTCAACACAAAAAACAGCAACAATTTGTTGTTGACAAAGGACAGCTGGGCATATAGGGCCCCATCACCTTCAGTAGCTTAGGGCCTCATCAAACCTAAATCCGGCTTTGGTTACTGTATTTTTCCATGTATAAGATGCCCCCATGTATGGGACGACCCCTATTCTTTTTTAACCCAAAACTAAGGAAACAAAATTCTAAAATAGAAGTGAAAATCTGGACAATAAGTGATGGGGGCGGAAAGGTGCAGAAGCTGTTCCCCCTCAGTGGCTGCTGCCGCCGCCTTTCCATGTAAGCAATGGGCAGGAGGCTCCTAAGCAGGATGTTGAGGCAGAGAACGAGGACGGGGTGGGGGTTTGAGGGGGAGAGAAAAAGTGCAAGTAGAGATAGTCAAGGTAGCTCTCGGCAGTGGGTGCTCTCGGTCTGGTGGTCGAGTTGGCAGGGGCTGCAGGATGCGAGCCAGTCACCTTGTCTTATACACACAAAAAATACAGTATTGATTGATTTGCATGTCTTGGCTTTCCTGGTTAAGAGCTTGAGCTATAAGCTGAAAGCCTCCATTTCACATCTCAGTTTAGCTTCATGAACCCAGTTAGGCATGAACAGCCTTAGGCAAATCACTATTTGAGCCCTCAGTACAGTGGTACCTCGGGTTACATATGCTTCAGGTTACAGACTCCGCTAACCCAGAAATAGTGCTTCAGGTTAAGAACTTTGCTTCAGGATGAGAACAGAAATCGTGCTCCAGTGGTGCAGCAGCAGTGGGAGGCCCCATTAGCTAAAGTGGTGCTTCAGGTTAAGAAGAGTTTCAGATTAAGTACAGACCTCCAGAACAAATTAAATACTTAACCCGAGGTACCACTGTAATCTAAGATCATGGTAGACCACCTGACAAAATTGTTGCAAAACAAACCCAAAACACTCTGATTACTTCAAGTGATATGTGTGTGTACCAGTGTGTGTGTGTGTGTGTGTGTTTGTGTGTGTAATTGCCAAAGCGGTGAATAGATAAAATTGACAAATGAAATTACGTTCATAAAACAAGCACAAAATACATCACAAATCAGTGGATCGGTGTAGACAATGCTGAGCTAGATGGACCAATGGATTAACTCTGTAAAAGGCAGCTTCCTATGTTACTGTGTTCATAATGCCTCAGCGCAGCTGGATCACATGCCATGAAAAGCTTGGGTGAACAGATGAGTTTTATATAGTCAGCCAAACAGTATGCATTTTGTTGCCTTCTTTTCTTTATCCATCTCCTCCTATTCTTGCTCAGTCCAGCCTACCCAGATGCTTACAAAAGCTGGTGTAAATTTTAATCTGTTTCGGTATTTTAACTTATTGTACGTTTCAATGTATTGCAATTTCCCCCGATAATATGGTTTTAGCTCTTTGTAAACCACTTTGAGATTTTTTTTTATTTTACAATCAAGCAGTCTCTAAATTTTATGAAATAAAAACGTCAATAGAAAACTTAATTAAAACCAAAGAGGTGAATAAGAGCAAGCCCTCTCCCTCTTTGGAACCATCATGTAATGCATTCCTTTGGGTCTAACTACAGCCCAGAAGAGAGTTGGGTAGACTTACTATATAAGCTGTTTCTGAGTTTATTTAATAAGTAAAAACTGAGTATAAATCTTCAAAGAAACAAATAAAAGCTACACCACAGCACACGGATTTCGGGTTTCATTTTGCCTCAATTTGGCATCCTTGGGCCTTATGTGTTCTTGTTGCAATGAAACCAAACCTAAAACCCATCATTCATTATCTTGTAGTCACAATTTAGCATATATTCTAAAAGAAAACATCAGTGTGTTGTCTCTTACTCTGAGCAGAATGACTATTTTTGACTAGGTCTATATTATAACATAGGTTGCGGCTCATATGAAAAAGGGCATCTTAAACCAGTGGCATATGTAAAGTGGAACGCAGTGCAGATTTTGATTAAAATGTTGCTCAGTGGCCTTTCAGGCAAATTCTAGAATTATTTAATATTCTTTTCTGCACATATGCGGGAAATGGCACAGGCAATATTAATAAAAGAGGGCTTACAGGAGTGTAGAATCAGGACACCAGTTCCTTGACAAATGTTATTTACCTAGCTAGAGTTTCATTTCATCGCGAAGAGAACTCTGTGATGCCTATATTATGCAGACGCCTTAAAACTCTGTTGGACATTTTTAACCCACTCTAATTTATTCCAGGAAACTTTAATCCCCTGCAGAATGGAACTGCTGTGATTTTTTTCAAAAGTCATAATCATCTACCAAAGCAGGGGGTGGTGGGGTGGGATGTGTAATGACGACATTGGCACTGGGCTTCAGGAGTTTAGTTTAAATTCATTCTAAAAATGTGAAGCAGAGGGCAAGAGTTAATCGGATATTTCATACAGTTAACATTTCAATCCTCCTCCAAATCTTTATAAATTTGCTTGCATCGCTGCCATTTATGGCATGTTCTGACTGTGCACTTGCCAGGATTCGAAGGCTAAACATTGCAAGAAAGCACTTCTGGGATATCTCTTCTGAGTCTCGTAACTCATTTAGTATTTGGATCACATCCTATCTGGTACCCTAATGGTGTAATGTGCGCTAAGTTGAAAGTAAAGTGAGATGCTTTGACATATCAGGCATGCTGTAACTCTGTTATCTGACAAGCTATTATAATAGACTCGACTAACAGAAAAAGAAGAAATAAAATAAGAAAGGAGCTTTCAGAAGAACTGCAACGCAGTTCCCACACCAACCTTATTGGGTTTGTGGGCCCATTTGCAAACCAGGAAAACTGTTGTGAGCAACAGGCACACAAATACACACACACACACACACACACACACACACACACCATAAGCACAGATTGCAAACTCTCATATTGGCTACAACAAGACTAATTTCAGTGCAGAGAAGGGTCGGAGAGGGGACTTTGTGGGCACAAGGAAGGACATCTATGATCACATGCATGCCTGTGGGTTCTATGCTGGTGACCCTAGAAGGACTGCCTTCTTAAAGGTAAAGGTAAAGGCACCCCTGACCTTCTGATTGGCAAGTCCTAGGCTCTGTGGTTTAACTCACAGTGCCACCTGCGTCCCACTGCCTTCTTAGATGAAACCAAAGACCATCTAATCCTGCATTCTCTCCCCCCCCCCCCCCCCGTCTGTCTCTCTCGTGGCACCTTGGCTCTCAAACTTAATCCATTCTAGGAGTCTGTTCGACTCCCGAAACCATTCAAAAACCAAGGTGCAGCTTTCGATTGGCTGCAGGACCTTCCTGCACTCAGTCAGAAGCCGTGGAAGCCATGTTGGGTGTTCAGCTTCTGAAAAACGTTTGCAATCTGGAACACTTACTTCCATGTTTGCGGCATTCGGGAGCCGATATGTTAGACAACTAAGCCGTTTGGGAACCAAGGTACCACTGTATACGCATAATAGTTTAATGAAGAGGGGAAAAGAGAGAAGAGAAAAGAATTAAAGTCAATAATACAAAATAAAAATAGTTATAAATAATAGTACTGTAATAATAAGAAGAAAATCCAACATCAGTCCACAATAAGAACATAAGGAGCACTAGCACACAAATCTTAAATTAAACCTATAAATTAATAAAAGCCCTGTATACAACATTAAAGCCTCACATCAAATATAACTGATCTGTAGAAAAGACTTTTATGACCTGAAAATAGAAATGATGCATGTCCTTTTGTAACCTAATAAAATCTTTAATAAAAACAATTACAAAAAAGCAATAGATTAATTAATACAAGCCCTCTAAATGTCCAGATAGGTATCCACACAGATTTAATGTGTTTGAAATATGTTCAAATGTAGTCAGGACTATGAGGTCCTCAGACCATTGTGTAATAGATGATGGGCATTGTTCGTTCCAGGCCCAAAGTCTCTTAGCAACCATAAATGCATGCAAAATCCACTTTCGTTGTCCTGCTGTTAATCATCACACTACAGGAATATAATTTAAAAGTACAAGAACAGCTGCAAATATTAATGATTTCACAAATGCAAAACTGACATGGATAATAGCTTTAGACCAAAAAAGAATATATCCCTGGACATGCCCACATCATGTGCCACATCACATAAAGCTAATTGGGGGTGCCAACTTGAATAAAATATTGGGGGGAGGGGCCAGATAAGTCCCGCCCCACATAATCGATCCCGTGGTGCGACACACACACAATTTGAATGGCAATGCCCATTAACATGGGGGTGGGAGCTGGCCCCCTCAAATATTTTATGGGGGGTGAAGGGACTTTGGCTCCTTCGAGTTGGTTCCTATGAAGGTAATAGTCTTCGCCCAGTAGGATATCTGATTAAAAGTATGTATGCAGCATAGGAATGCAGAGTCCCTGTTTATCTTGTCATGGCTAATAGATGTGGACAAATGGGGCCTGCAGAAGATTTGTAAACCGCCCCCCCCCCCATCTGACTGGGTTGCCCCAACCACTCGGGGAGGATTCTTGCACATACAAAAATATAATAAAACATTAAACATTAAAAACTACCTTCAGATGTCTTCTGAAGGTTGTATAGTTATTTATCTCCTTGATATCTGATGGGAAGGCGTTCTACAGGGAGGGTATGACTACTGAGAAGGCCTTCTGCTTGGTTCCTTGTAACCTCACTTCTTGTATTGAAGGAACCGCTAGACAGCCCTCGGAGCTGGATCTCAGTGTCTGGGTTGGATGACTGGGGTGGAGATGCTTTGTCAGGTATACAGGGCTGAGGATAAACCTATCTTCTAGGGATTTTTCAAATTCTTTTAAAAGACCTCCTGATCTGCACGCCCAAACTTGGCCCTCCAGATGTTTTGGGACTACAATTCCCATCATCCCTGACTGCTGGTCCTGTTAGCTAGGGATGATGGGAGCTGTAGTCCCAAAACATCTGGAGGGCCGAGTTTGGGGATGTCTCCTTTAGTACATCCCATCGTAGTCAATTACGTGATGCATTAACATTTGCTATATGACTTCCAGACCTCCTGTATGGTTCTGTGGTGGATTTTAGCACAATTTCAGTTCTTTAGGAACTCTGGAAGTGACTTCTATGTAGCCTGGTGCTTTAATATTTGTCAAATTTGTGGTTATCATCATTGTCTCTATGTTCAGTGTTTGGGACTGTTCCTTCCGCAGCTAAAACAGCAGCACAAGAGGGAGGAGTCAGCAGGCTTGGGGGGGGGGGAAATGAAGGTTTGCAGAAGTGCAACAAACCATAATGTGGTCCTCTTTGTGCCGGTGGCAAGAAAGGTCAGAAAGAGGGCAGAAAATTCCAGTGAATTGTAATGGAGATTTGGAGGTCCAGATAGAAATACATTGTACTGTATGTAGTCGTGGGGGTGCCCCATTTAGTCTCCCTTGCAATATATGGTTCTGATGGCTTATACAGAGGCTATGTGTTTGTGTGTTTTCTTTTAATCATATTTGTACGGCTTTGTCATGGTTTTTGGCTAGTACAGTCATACCTTGGTTTTCGAACAGCTTAGTTCTCAAACGTTTGGCTCCCGAACACCGCGAACCTGGAAGTGACTGCTCCGGTTTGCAAACTATTTTTGGAAGCCGAATGTCTGACAGGGCTTCTGCAGCTTCTGATTGGCTGCAGGTGCTTCCTGCAGCCAATCAGACGCCACACTTTGGTTTCTGAACATTTTGGAAGTTGAACGGACTCTATTCAACTTCCAAAGGTACAACTGCACAATAAAATCTACTTTACTTTACTTTACTTTACGGGAGAAAAATTCTAACCAGACAGGGAAGAAGGATTTCCAAGAAACAGCTTAATGAGATCTGGAAATGTTCAGTGCAAACAGGATGCTGTTTGGGAGCGGGGAATTATTTTTATAAAAAAACTGGAGCAGGGGATGAAATGGCGTGACCAAGAGCACTTCATGCTGTAACATTATGCTGCAGATCCTATTTGTTTTGAGCTTTTAAAATGCACTCCTTGAAACAATGTTTTAGATGTAGATCTTGTTCCAGAATCATCTGCTGTGAAGAGCAGTGGGAAGCATTCATTTGGCTTTTGTCTGCCAGTTCCCCACCATCCATCAGTACACCTTTGTCATGTAACAATCTAGCCAGAGGAGCTTCTGTTCTGATGTAAGAAGACAAAAGCTCCTCTGCATGTGCTGGCAAGAGACAGCTCTCTTCTTTTTGGATTCTGAGTCAAACCAATGCGGTAATGATACAGCTCTATAGTAACCTGGAAAGGCTGCAGGAAATCAAGACGCATTCTGGGCCGTTCTGGATTTCCTTCAAACCAATCTAATTTTCAGCCTGTGAAGTTTTAGTAGGCACTAGTTCGTATACATGACGGATGTCTTTGAGTATAAAACACCTCATGGGCTTTGACATAAATGAATGACTGAGCTTCCCCCTCAGGGGTCTCTGGGAAGAGACTAATACTCATGAAAAACACATCTAATGAAGTCAAGTGTCACTGCAGAAATGTCCCCAGCCTTTAAAAGCAGGTGACAGGGGTGTTCTCTTCAAGCTGAAGGAAACGAGGCAGACAGATCAATTCCCTAATCATGAAAATATACTCTGTCTTCTTAATATGCCCTTGGGCAAATTATGCCTCAGTCGAAACACTGGTCAAAAAAACAGACTATCGAGCAGCAATATTTCATTATTGACGAAACATGGGTCACCAAGTGAAAGAGCTGCTAGATCACCTTGGTTTCAGTAATTATTTTCGGAAACGCTTTTGAAACTGGCTGCCACCCTGATCCTGAATCATTCATAAAGGCTCACCAGGTGAATAATGGCAGCCTTCAGGGGGGACTCACACGCAGCCTGCTGTATCATGGGCAAATCACAATGCCCTTGCAATCAGTTATTACCAGAAATTGTTTGGGTCCCCCCCCAATATGTATAGGCCATTATTTTTTCCACCACAAGATGGTTGCAAGGTGGTTTACACAATGATCGACACAATGATCCAGCCATCAAAATGATATGACATTTTCAAACAAACCGAAAGCACAGGTGAAAACAGCATTCTGTAGATAGGCTTAGTGAATGTCTGCTGAAATAGAAAAGTCTCTTGTTGAGCACTTGAAATCCAGCAGGTAGGGGTACTGCCTGATCTAAGCTGGAGAAGAAGAAGAAGAAGAAGAAGAAGAAGAAGAAGAAGAAGAAGAAGAAGAAGAAGAAGAAGAAAAAGTAGTAGTAGTGATGGACAAGTCCAGAGGTGTACACGGCAAGTGTAATGGACATGATTCTTATGTTGGTATAATAGACTACACTGCGGTTATGCAAAGGTTAGAGGCATTATCACAATCCAAGCAGTAGCAGAGGATGTGGTGGAGCTCTGCCACTCACCAGTTTCCCTGCTGGTGCTCACTTGAAGGCAGAGAAGGAGGAAAGAGGGGGTGGTGAGGTCAGCATGGTGCAAACTCACCAGCAGAGTCATTTTTTAAAATGCCACATTATGAAATATAAGAAGAAAAATAAAAAGAGACTAGTGACAGACATGGGGCGCTTCAATTTCAGCAGTGCCCTGTGTGATGCTAAAATTTGGAGTGTCCTCCGCTTCTCTCCCTCTGTTCTACAGCATTTTTGAGTCCCCCCCCCCCCCCCGCAGCACAGCACCCAATGCAGCTGAACTGGTCAAGCTAGCCTAAAAAGAGACATGGACTCTCACTAACCTTTCCTCTAGTGATGACACAATCCAAATTAAAAACAATATAACCCTAACCCATCACACTTTTGACATTGCTGACCGTTGCAAGAGAAAGAGGTCTGCTTTTTTTGCAGCGGGATCCATTGCATACCACCTGAAAGTGTAGTTGCAGTCAGAGCATTTTCAAAATCTTCATCTTATAACTGGGAGCTTGTTTGCACAAAGCGTAAAACGAGCCAGTGTTAAAATTAGCTTGCTAGGACTCCATCCTAGAACAGAGGAGACTTTGTTGCTTAATCCTGCGGTGCACAACACATTCAAACAGATGGCTTAGAAATGAGATTGAAGACAAAAGACCAAATATGTTCTGGGGGCGGGGGGGGGGGGGACACAGAATTCACTGGCTAGCAGAAATCCCTGGTCCCCCCCTCCTTACAATTGCTGGGAATGGGATAGGGAACAGAGGCTAGTTAACTGCCCAGGTTCATATTCTGCTGACAAATTCAAGCATGATTGGAACATTTTCTCCCCTTTTTAAGCCACCGTCCTCCTAATTTGCTCTTGCTCCCAATATGCCGCTTAAGAATTATATTCTAAGTCTTCTCCCCTCTCTCCGTGACATCTTCATTGCTGCTTCATTAACTGGTGCACCATCAGTGCATTTCATTACAGCCTCTCTCCTCGCTCACTGTGCTGATCTCAAACACAGATACAAACCAGCTATCAAATGCTAGGCGGTATTTATCTTCCCTGCAATTCAAAAGAAGAGGAAATTGGCTAAATCATCCCAGGGGCAAACATACCCAGATTTGTCTCTTCCCATCTTCCTGCGCTCTTCAGCAGCTGGGGAGGATATTTAGTAAGGACGGTTGTAGGTGTTTCTTTATTTTATTTTAAGGATTACAGATTTTGAGGGAGTCCACACAGTAGAGTATGCCTTTGGGAAAGAGGAATCTGATGTAAAGCAATTCTCAATGAAGCAGCCAGCTAAAAAACTGGGCGATGCTAGAAAAGGGAAAGAGCTCCCTGTCTGCTTCCAAAATGCCTTGGCATTTGCATAAAGTAGGAATCTTCAGGTCCCCCCCCCTTTTCTTTTAGTGGAGAGAAGTTGGTTAGAGTGGCAAATAAGTGCCATTGTGCTCAGGCTTTGCTTGTGGGCTTCCCATGGACATCTGGCGGCCCACTGCCAGATCAACGCGCTAGACTAGAAGGAGCTGTGTTCGGATCCAGCACGGCTCTTCTTATGTTCTGATCAATTTCTACTAGTACTGATGACTATGACGCAGGTGGCGCTGTGGTCTAAACCACTGAGCCTCTTGGGCTTGCTGATTGGAAGGATGGCAGTTTGAATCCCCATGATAGGGTGAGCTCCCGTTGCTCTGTATCAGCTCCTGCAGTTCGAAAGCATACCAGTGCAAGTAGATAAATAGGTACCACTGCGGCCGGAAGGAAAACGGGGTTTCCGTGCGCTCTGGTTTCCATCACGGTGTTCCGTTGTGCCAGAAGCAGTTTAGTCATGCTGGCCACATGACCTGGAAAGCTGTCTGTGGACAAATGCCGGCTCCCTCAGACTGAATAGAGATGAGTGCCACAACCCCATAGTCGCCTTTGACTGGACTTAACCGTCCTGGGGTCCTTTACCGTTACTGTTTTACTATGATGTATTGGGGAGTTTTTAATGTTTTATGCTTTATTATGTTTATATGTGTTGGAAGCTATCCAGAGTGACTGGGACAACCCAGCCAGATGGGTGTGATATAAAACAACAACAACAACAACAACAACAACAACAACAACAACAACGCATTATAGGCAGTGTGTCTCTGCATGCTTATTGTAGGGAAGTGCAAGAGGGGACAGCAAGTTTCTGACCTGTCTTTTTTAAAGTCCTCATGAAAATTAATTTTTATATGCAATTTCCCATAATATTTTTGTGTGTTATTTTACAAAAATAATACATGCATTTTAAGGCAAACTTTACACCTGGATATGCATTTTTCTGTGCCTTATTTGGCTGGAGAACTGCACTGCAAAATTCAAAGAAGGGCTGTGGTTTGAAGGCTGGCTATGTTTCGGTTCACATATTCTTTGGGGAAGTGCAAATTAGGTAGGTTTATCTTTAAATGTGAACTGAATGGAATTTCTCCCTCATCCCTAGATGGCCTGAATCATATGTTCTTTTGTCCTTAAGATAACAGGAGGGGATGGCAACTCAAAACTCCAGTGATGACACCTTCCCAATTCCCCAGGTCCTTTGAATGTACAGGCTCAGTCTGTAGCATCGGTTTCTGATTCCTAGAAACAATGATTAATACTATACTGAGCCACTGTGAAATTTTTGGAAGTAACAGTTGAGCTGTGGTGCTGTGAATGAATTGTCTTGGTATGAGGACTGTACTTCACCTCATCTTTCATGACCTGAATAAAATAATTTTCTTCTTGTGGGTTCAGGTGTCGATTTGCTTCCCCTTTCAGATGTTATTGTGGCAAGCATGTTTTTTCCCTGGACCTAAGTGAGAAGGGGGAAAAAAGAGGAAAACTTTTACAAATAACAAATTTATTTATAAATTCTGCTAATACAGACTATATGACAACCTTTATTTAGCATGGATGCTGTGCCAGAATCAGCACAGAACAGAGAGCACCCAGCATTAATCCCTACCCAAAGGATTTCAATCTACCTTTCATAGGCAAGGTGAGGTCAAGGACTTAACAAACACCCAATTCAGATGATAAGCTAAGGGTTCTGTATTATGGTTTATATCACAGGTGATCCTTCAGGTGGAACACAATTCTCACCACGCCTTTGAGTTACCTGTGATCTAAGCAGCGGATTACAATATTGTCTAAACTGGGCCAATGAGTTGTGGGGTGAATTGAGGGAAGTCAGGTGAAGGCTTTGCTAAAGCGTTTTAAAGAGGGTGATTGGCCTGAAGAAAAGAAAGCTGCAAGCTTTCTCAAGATGGATTTGGAATGACCAGTAGTGTGTGTGAATGTATCCCACATAGAAGAAATGCATAAAGGGAAAAATGCATTGCATTCTTTTTTGAGACCTACATAGCACTTAAACACATATCCCTACCTAAACATATATTTTCCTTTATCTTACTTTCAGGTCACATGCGCAAATCTAACCAGTGGTGGAAAATCAGAACTTCTAAAATCAGGTGGTTCCAAATCCACGCTAAAGCACATATGGACAGAGAGTAGCAAAGACTTATCCATCAGCCGGCTGCTATCACAGACTTTCCATGGCAAAGAGAACGATACGGATTTGAGCCTGCGGTATGATGCCCCAGAAACATATTCTGAGCAAGATCTCTGGGAATGGCTGAGGAACTCCACAGACCTTCAAGAGCCTCGCCCCAGAGCAAAGAGACGGCCCATTGTCAAGACTGGGAAGTTTAAGAAAATGTTTGGCTGGGGCGATTTTCATTCCAACATCAAGACAGTCAAGTTAAACCTGTTGATAACTGGGAAAATAGTGGATCATGGCAATGGGACGTTTAGCGTTTACTTCAGGCATAATTCCACTGGCCAAGGGAATGTCTCTGTGAGCTTGGTGCCCCCGACTAAAATTGTGGAGTTTGACTTGGCACAACAGACAGTGATTGATGCCAAAGATTCCAAGTCCTTTAACTGCCGCATTGAGTATGAGAAGGTCGACAAAGCCACCAAGAACACCCTCTGCAACTACGACCCTTCAAAAACATGTTATCAGGAGCAGACCCAAAGTCACGTCTCCTGGCTCTGCTCCAAACCGTTTAAAGTAATCTGTATTTACATTTCCTTTTATAGTACAGATTATAAACTAGTACAGAAGGTGTGTCCCGATTACAACTACCACAGTGACACACCTTACTTCCCTTCAGGTTGAAGTGGGCCGCGCCTCTGAGACTGGACCCTGTGGAGTAAATAAATAAATACACAAATAAAATAACGCTAATTTTAAACAAAAATATGGGGAAAAATATGAAAGAGGTCACACGACAGGGCTGTTACCTTAAAGAAGAAGGCCACACCTCTTGCCTGGAATGTGTCTACACACTGCTGCTGATGTCAACTGGCTGCAAATATCTTAGCGGAAACCAGTCTAATGTCATTTCTGCCCAGTCAGTTCCATGTATATCAGTCCAGTTGTAAATCACTGTGGATTTTAAATGATACCACACACAATTTCTCTCTCTCTCTTTGTCTTTCTCTTTCTCCCTCTTTGCAGCTTGCAGATCTATCAAGATTCCTGTTAAGAGGGCATTCATTGTCTGATATATGATGTTTCAGGATAACCTATCATCGAGCAAAAAGGATTAACTAGACAGAGGATGTTTTGTTTTTGTTTTTCCACAGACTGTTATGGAAATCTTCTTTTACGGTCCTGAATACATGATAATCAATAATCCCCATTCATACATCCTATCACTTGGAGTAGCTGTACTGGTAAATAATATTGTAGGAGTAAAATGCTTGTTAAAACAGGGGTTGGGTGGGAAATGTGTGTGTTTAGAGCTCAGTATTCCTCTTTATATGAACACAACAAAGTATATTGACTTTTCAGCACCCAGTGGGCACATTCAAGGTGGTGTTAGGTGGGCCTTTTTTTGGTGAAGGGAGCCTGTTGAACTAATAAAGATGAGCAAACATTTGGAATTTACATGTGAACAGAAAGTTACGATTTTGTAGTTTGGTGGTCATCACTCAATTGAGATACTCTCCAATTGCCATATAGGAAGGAGAATGCCTGATAGGTAACATGTAAGTTGTAAGTGGCCATCTTATCTTTATAACACAATATTGTAACAAACAAACAAACAAACAAACAAACAAACAAACAAACAAACAAACAATATCCTAGTCTTCATTTGTATGAATGGTTTGTATTGTACATAGTTTAACCTGTGTTATTTGAGCTGCTTATTAATATTAACTTGTAATTGTCTCTCTGCTTGTTATTGGTTAAAAACAAGGAAATGAGGAATTCATTTTATCAATGTAGCTGTAAACTCCATTTAAGATGACAGAATTATGTACAAAGCATTTATTCAGCTAAAGTATTGTTGAAAGCTATACAACTTACAACATTTACAATCTGTCTGTATTTAGATCTTTTGTTTCCAGGTGAAAACAATTGAAATGTACATAAAAAAAAAATAAAACACTTGAATTCGAGTTTCAATATGCACTCTGTAGATGGTGGTTTACAATAGTGCTGACAGGCAGAAGATACATGGATGGTGGTGGCACCTTCAGTCGCAAAAGTTGCTCCATCCAGACCAATTCTTTATCATATGTAATGGCGACCACTTTTCAATGCAGAAAGAAGTGTACAATTCCTATCTTATTTATCAACAGAACAACTCCATGAACAAGTTAGCTAGAACCCCACGGATAGGTTAGATGGGAACCTGATGGGCAGGTTAATGTGGTGGTGGTAGACCTGTGCATCAGAGAGTAAGGTTATTACCAGTTTCCAATAAAGTAGAGGAGATGGGATTTTAAAGGGCAGCATGGGTAGATCTGTGAGTCTCCTGTCTTTTCTTTCCTCCTTCCACTGCTTCTCCCTGGAGTTTTGATGCACCTCCAATATTTAGGGCTTGCCGATCAGAAGGTCGGCGGTTCAAATCCCCCCAACGGGGTGAGCTCCCATTGCACGGTCCCTGCTCCTGCCCACCTAGCAGTTCGAAAGCACATCAAAGTACAAGTAGATAAATAGGTACTGCTCCTGTGGGAAGGTAAATGGCATTTCCATGCGCTGCTCTGGTTCATCAGAAGTGGCTTAGTCATGCTGGCCACATGACCTGTAAGCCGGCTCCCTCGGCCAGTAAAGCAAGATGAGCGCCGCAACCTCAGAGTCATCCGCGGCTGGATCTAATGGTCAGGGATACCTTTAGATTTACTAAGGAAAAAACCACACACACCCTGAAGCTTCATGTGAAGAATGCATGTAGGGAATGCTCTCACATTGTCCATGCTGCTCTTTATATCGGTGTCCAGAAACAGGCCCATCTGGTAGTTTCTGACATATGGCCCATGACACTAAAAGATTGCCCTGATTCTCACATGCAATCAGTGTCATGGAAGCCCTTTGAACATGGAACCCCCTGGAAGTGGCTCCATACTGTTGATATGTTAGTGGAGAGCCACACAGTACATGTGACTTTGGACAGACAACAACACACTACATGAAATAAAAATAAAATGTGGTTATATGATGAGGGTAGTTGAGCAATACATGTGCGCATACACATTCCCATCTATTTATCACATTTGTTTTTCATGCTTCTTTGTAGGAGCTTGCACTGATATCATGGTTGCCCGCTTTTATATTTACAGCAACCAGATTGAGGGGTGATGGATTGCCCAAAGTCTCCCCATGAGCTTCACAGCTGATTTGAATGTAGGTATCAGGAGCCCAAGTCCACCACTTTCATGCTTACTTAAGATGGAATTTAGACATGTATGCATTACACTGAGAAGATTCTTGGTTCACCTAGTTCAGGAATAATGTCCTCAAACTGGTGGCCATTTCCTAAGGCCACCATTTCCTCCAGTCCTATTAACTTGAGATCCATTTAACTGATGACGCTACCAGGGATCAAACCTGTGCTCTACCGGTGACAAGGAGCCTAGCTTTATCGTGCATAAAATGGCCTGCAGCTGATAGCAATAAATGGAGTTTTTTTGGGGGGGAGGGAACCACCCGTGCATAGTTTGTGCAGTTTATTCATTCTCAGATTTATACTGACTTATTTAAGAACAAGAAACAACAACAGGGTTCCACAACAGTATAATTTGTAGCCCAAACACACACACTGACACATGCACACACATACAACCAGATAGCTTTGAACTCTGGGGAGGAAATGTATTAAAACTGAAACTAGAATACAACAGGTCCTGCTCATTCATGTTGGGGCTTGGAGAAGATCTTCATTTTCTAATATCAGTGGGAGGGATGGAGGGCTCTTATGGACAGATGCATGTTAAGTTCAAACTTGGGTGGCAAAGTGTGCCTTGAAAAATCAAGCCATTAGCAGCCAGTTGACATCAGCATTGAGCTGCAAGTACTCAAAATTTACTTCTGATGGCACACCTTTCCATTGTCTCTCTAGACAGACGGATGCCAACAACTGATGTTTTCATAGACAATGCTATGGAACAGTTATTCACCCGCACCCTGACAATATATGGCCCATGACATCATCCAGAAGGAGGGCTTCCCTGATACAAGTTGAGTTGGAATCCCATAAGTACTTCTATTGCTCTGAAGCACAGTCATCCATAGACTTTGACTGACTAGGCAGAGAAGAGAGCAACAGCCCTAGGAGATAGTATGAATTAAGCGATCATGCTATTGCAAACAGAAACCCATTGTTTTAAGAGCTGTTTGAGTGTGCACACACACATATGTACCGTATATGTATATGTGCATAAGAGAGATGTGTGCCTCTAGTTTTAACCCAGATATGAAACTGTGCCCACATATCAAAAAGTGAAATTCCAGGCCATTTGGATATTTATTGGAATCTTGTTTCCAACATTTCCTCACAAAGCTTGAAATACTTTCACAACATCAGTACTATAAAAATTATAAAGTGAGGTTTTAAAAATGATTTTAGTAGCCAAACCAAGGCCAATCATGGAAATAGATTTTAGCTTCCTCCCTGTTTTATTCCTATGCTACATTCTGAGACTGGTAGATTCCAGACCAAGCAAAATAGATGCCACTCACACCCAAGACATAGCTGGATCTGGTTCTATGGATTTTTTTAAAAAAAATAATCTGACTAAAGAGGCTTGTATCTCAGAGGGCAGTAATTCAGGCAGGGGATACGCTATCTGTGAATCAAATGTGCTCATTATCTCGCCTTCCAAATGCATTTGCATGATTAGACAAATCATATTTTTCTGGACATAATAATCTGCTTGTTGATGTTATTTTTGTAGCAATTGTCTTGCGCTGTGTTGGAATTCAATTAGCAAGAGCGGTGTACTAATAAGTTTTTAAAATCATGTATATTTATTTTTCATTTTGCTTGTCTGGTTCCTTGCTGCAGTTTGAGTTATTTTAAAATACAGTTTCCCTTGCTTAGACTTTTGCATAGTCGTTTGGTCATCAGAACCACAAATCTGAAGTCTCCAGTAAGACTAAATTGGACAGGAGATTTTATGAGTCCTGAATAAAATGATGGATTGAGTATAGACGCTTTTTGCATTCAAGAGCCCACTGTAAAGTCCTCTCTCTTGTGAACTCTGATTCTGGATGCTTTTCAAGTTAAATATACAGAAGCAAAATCCCTGCATTTTATATTGGTCTTAGACTCATACAGCAACAGAACTAGAATGGACCAAAATATCATCTTGACGCTCCAAGTATTGGCCAATCTTCACTTTGTCAACAATCATGCAACCTTAACATTTTCTAATTTGTGACATGAATACCTTTTCATATCTCTCTAGACTTGCTTCGTATTGTTCCAAATTGTATTTCTGAAAGAGAATAAAAAGATGGGTGTCTGTATTGGAATGATCATCAACACTAACCCTTTGCTTTGATTTTCCATTCTTCTTGCAGCCCAATCCTAATCACGTTTCCTTGAAAGTAAGTTGTGTACTAAGTTCAACAGGACTTACTGTGTACTTACTAGAGCTTCTGTTTAGATCATTGAACAAGTGCAGGAGACCTTACCAAATATTTCACGTAAATCCTAACACAATCTAGCATGCTTGTTTTTCAGCATAGCCTTAAGAAGTTTATGATTTGTAATACTTTAGAGCCATGACTAGAAATCCATGGATTTGGGTAGACTTCCTTGTTCCAAATATTGTGTTTGTTAAAAGCAAATAGAAGTAGAGGACTGATACAACATATAGCTACCTTCATTTCTTAGGTGTGTTCTTTCTTTCCCATGATGTTATTTGTATTATCTCACCATGTCACAGAATTAAAGTTCTCCGTTGGGTTCATAATATTGCCATGTGTTATGTGCTAAATATTTTCTTGAGTGTTTATTGTAACTGATGGCATGAGCCTCTGTATCTTTTTGAGTATGTAGACTTGTGTTATATAGTCATAACCAGAGGCCCATGTTACCACTATAGCCTAATGCTCATTACAGCAAATGAAAAATACTATGAGCTTTTTTCCAGATAGCTTACATACCAGCAGAATTACAGTGCGGAAGAGAAAGAAGTATAGAGGATTCGAATCTTGAACACACCATAGACATAAATCTACTCAGTTATACTCACAATTCCTTGTATAATATGAAGGCAACTGATATGTGAACATTGCTTGTCTTTCCGGAATAAATAAAACAATGTTTTGCAGAAGACTTGTTACTTCTGTTCCATTTTTTAAAATAAGTAATCAACATGCAAAGGATCTAGTTCATAGCTGTCAACTTACAGATTTGAAAATAGGGGACCAGCAGCCAAAATAAGGGACCTGCAGCCTCACCTGTTCCAGGCACTCCAGTCTTCCTGTCCTCCTACAATCTGGTCAAACTCATGCTGGGTAGCTTCGAGAACACTGTCCAGCCAATTTTGTAACCAGAGGTTCAACTGAATAGAATCTGAATCACATGCACCACAAGGCCTATGCAGCCTCAACTTAAGATGGCTCCCCGGCCTGGCTTTGCACTGCAAAGTTTGCAGCAGCACGTGCAACAAAATGGCATCCAGCATTCAAAAAACCCCTCAGCTTGCATTAACTAGCCACATACAAGGCATGCAAGCTCCACCCCCCAGTCGTTCTTAGACTTCTTATTGGGTGAGCAACACAGCCAAGCAACACAGTTGGAGCCTCCCTCCTCCCTGGCCGGCAGGGAGGGAGGGAGGGAGAGGAGCTGCTTCCTTTGAAATTTAAGGGACATCATTTAAGGGACATTTAAGGGACATCCATCAATAAGGGACAGCAGCGGGACATGGCACTGGAATAAGGGACTGTCCCTTCAAATAAGGGACACTTGACAGCTATGCTAGTTCTTGTGACAAAAATATCAATGGATTTACAGAATCTGTCACCCTCACATAACATAAACATATTCCATTTTCTGGTGTGTTCGACCTCATTTGAGCATTTATCAAGTCATTCTTCTCAAACCACATTTTTCAGCAACATGTGTACCTGTGTAGAACTACTGGTAAACCTGTTGAATTGCTGCTTCCTTCAGAGGCAGTTACTGCTTTCCTGCTACGGTTGTTTAGTGCGTTGAAATCACTATGGTTTTCTATATCTGGGGTAGCTAACAAGTTCCATAGATTCATTGCAAGCAATGGACTTTGAACATGGCCACCAAGAAGTAATCCAGAACAAGCAAGAGAATATGTCCTCTAGCCAGTGCTTCATGTATTCCAAAAATAAAAATAAAATAAGAAAGAAAGAAAAGAGTCAAGGTAGCCAATGAGTTTAAAAAATCTATGACTTACATAAAACAAATCTAAAACGATACTGTTTTTAAAGTTTATAGTTGTTTTGTGTGTGTCATAGATATATATTTAACCTGAATTTTTAAAAATAGATTGATCTATCAATCCATGCTGCACCAGTATCAGTGCTCATGTAACTTTACAAGGTATTGCAAGACAGACTTTCTTCCTGAAGAATGGGAAAGCAGAGAAAACAGAAGAGGTTACACATATACAGGCAACCCTTCTCAGCATGGTAGCTTGTCAAAAACACACTCTAACCAAGTGAAGAACAAGGAAGCCATAAACCACACATTGAGCCAGACATTACCATGCCCTCCCACACTTGGATTGTTTATGAGTGGCAGCAAGACTCTGGTAACTTTCAATGAATCACACAGCTGGAACATACAGATCTTGAGTAGCAGCCCCCAAAACCGATTTAACAACCACTACATCAGCTGGTCATTGTAGTTCAGGAACATTTGGAGGGCCATAGGTTCCCCATCCCTGCACTCAATGGTTAGATCACAGGTAGCCAACAAGGCACCCTCCAGATGTTGTTGGAGGCCAGCTCCCATCATCCTTGCTGTTATGCAGGCTGATGGGGGTTAGAACCAACAACATCTGGACGGCGCCATACCTCAAGGACCATCTCTCCCCATATGAACCTAACTCAGACCCTGTGATCCACATCTGAGACCCTTCTTTGTGTGCCTCTTCCACGAGAGGACTGGAGGGCAGCAACGCAAGAACAACCCTTATCTGTAGTGGTACCTCGCTTGTGGAATACTCTCTCCAGGAAGGCTTGCCTGGCACTCTCATTATAAATCTTTAGGCAAAAACATTCCTCTTCTCCCAGGCCTTTGGCTAATTAAACAATCTATGGCCTTTTAAACTTGGGGAGAGAGGGTATTGTTTTTGTTTGTTATTATGGTATGTATCTTTGTGTTTTTATATTGTAACCTGCCCTGTGATCTTTGGATGAAGGGCAGTATAGAAATTTTAATGATGATGATGATGATGATGATGATGATAATAATAATAATAATAATAATAATAATAATAATAATAATACACCTGAGGCATTATTGAGTTAAGGGCACTCTTTGGGTTTGCCAGTCCAACTTGGCTTGAGGGGTTCAGGGGGTGGGTCTCAGGCTTGGCACACATGATTGTGTGAACCCCAGACTGGCAGGGTCACATTGTGCTTGTCAAGTCACATATGCAAAGGAAGGAGAGAGTTGTTCTCAATCCTTTGTTATGAAGCTGCCTTTAGATATGACCCGGGTGGGGGGGGGAGGAATCTTTCCTCTTGCTATAGGGAAATTCCTGCCTGGACTATAATTTGATTGACTTTATTCATTGGCTTTATTTTTCAGGTCCTCTGTGTTTATATATATATAAGTAAAGGTAAAGGTACCCCTGCCCGTACGGGCCAGTCTTACCAGACTCTAGGGTTGTGCGCTCATCTCACTCTATAGGCCGGGAGCCAGCGCTGTCCGCAGACACTTCTGGGTCACGTGGCCAGCGTGACAAGCTGCATCTGGCGAGCCAGCGCAGCACACGGAACGCCGTTTACCTTCCCGCTGGTAAGCGGTCCCTATTTATCTACTTGCACCCGGGGGTGCTTTCGAACTGCTAGGTTGGCAGGCGCTGGGACCGAGCGACGGGAGCGCACCCCGCCGCGGGGATTCAAACCGCCGACCATGCAATTGGCAAGTCCTAGGCGCTGAGGTTTTACCCACAGCGCCACCCGCGTCCTATATATATATATCACATTTTCTCCCTATTCTGTGTTGCGAGTCTTGTTTGTGGGCATGTTGGCAATAAACATACCTGTGATATGTCTATGAGTTATCTAGGCAAAAAAGTCATATACATTAACAGTGTAATAATCCTAGATGCATGTCTGCATCTAGGTGTGCATGGGATTGCAGCCTAAATGTGTACCTACCCTCCCTGGATACAGCAGTATGGCTTGTCCCGGAAAGATTTAATAAGACGGGTACTTAGGAAAGATGGTAGCAATGCAGAGAGCCCAGGGTCTGGTTTGTTGCCCAGTCTGCATCCCCTCTACGCCCATGATTGACTGGTGCTCCATCTTTTCATCAATGGCAACATTGTATTTCCAACATCTCCTGGCAATGTTATGCATTACTGGATCAGTGGGATAGCTCTTATCCAGTAGACATGGTAGTGGTGGGAAATGTCAAATAAGTGAACTGTCATTCAATAGATACAGAATGTACAGCTGTAACATCATTGGGTTTGTGACTGCTATTAAGTAAAAATATGCTACCTTTCTTTAAATGCTCACGAGCTGTTTCATGGCAATGAGCTTTGGATGAGCCAAAACAGGGAATAAATGCAACCATTTAAAAATAAACCCTTTTAACTCTATCATTATTCTTTCGAATTATAGAATATTGTTTATGTACCTTGCTGTCCCTCATGGAACGCACTTTGATGCACCTGATATGCGAAATTCACACGTGGGACTGTGGGAATATGCTGGAGACATACACAGAGATGGTGGCTAATATATCAGGTTATGAGGCTTTAAATAATATGCACGCTTTACAGCTGGTCCTAAGAACAAAAAAAAAATTATACATATTTATTGCTGCACTGTGAAACTCTTTCCCCTAGATACCTTTCTTCAAATAGATGATTGTTTATTACGAACATACTTGCCTTGGCATTCCAAATAGCACCTTTTTGTTCATATTTATGCGAGATAGAGATCTATGTTAGAAAGACAGAAATAGAATATACGGCTGAAAAGCTGTTTTGTCACCCAAGTCCCTTAGCAAAATCCCTCTCCGTGTGATGATCATTAAAAGAGAAATAATGATTTACTTCCAAAAGGAAAAAGAGAACCCACTGAATATAAATTCAAAAGCTTTGCCCAAGTGTTTATTACTGTGAGAGTTCCTGCTATCGCACACAGCCTCTGCCCATTTTCTCAATGCAGTCTGCACCCCACGTACTTCCTTCCAGAAGTTTTTTTCTGGGCTGGGGGAGCACAGGGCAGGGAATGATCCTTGCACAAATGCAGCATTGCATACAACCCCATATCTCTCTCTCACTCTGCCCCCAGGAAGGCAAGCTGTTTAAGTAGTAGCAAAACTTACAGCAGACATGTGTAAGAGGCTCCCGACTTTTTGTTATGAAAAGCAGTCACAGGAGGATGCAAGTGGAGGCATAAGAACAGTGGTGTAGGCAGGGCACCCATGGTGGCGCCACCTCTTCAGCTTCTACAGTCCAAGGCAGCTGCTTAACCCACCTCATTGGCAGGCAGGCCCTAATATGTGTGTGATTTACTTGCTATCTTGATGTTTTTCAAGTAAGCTAAACCTCTAATCAAAGAGTTGGGAACCTCAGGCATGCAGCCCTCCACTCCTCTCTCATTGACCTTCAGGACTCTCCTATGCCCCACCCCTGGGAAGTGGCTACACTTCACACCCTCCTTGAATGCTTTTTCTTGGCAGGAATGTGTCCTTTGATAATTTCATTCGCTTACCTGGACAGGGGATAGAGAGAGATGTGTGTAGTAGCACCTAGCCTATTGTGCAATGGTAATATTTACACCTGTTGCTCTGCCCACTCTTGACTCTGGCCCCCACCCACCACTGGGACATGACAACCACCCCCACCAGAAAGTTGCACGGAAGGTGTTCAAAGGGGTTCCTCATCTCTGATCTAACCTATCTTGTTCCACAGGCTCTTTTGGCCTCCCATATGGTATGCAATACAGTACAAGATGCTGCTTCTTCACAACATTAGTTACTGTATTGAAAGGAGGTTTGTGTGTCTCACTTTTCAGAATCCAGCTAAGGAGAACCCTCACCCAACTCACAGAGGGCAGATTATGCATTAGATTTGGGAGGTTGAATCCATCCACCACAAGTGGGTCTAGACCAGAGAGGGGAACCTGTGGCCTTCAAGATGTTGGACTTCAGCTCCCATCAGCCTCAGCCAACATAGCCCATGGTCAGGTATGATGGGAGCTGGAGCAACAGCTAGAGAGCCACAGATTCCCTATTCTTTGTCTAGAGCAGGTATGTTGATCGTGGGGCATCCCTGGTCGATCCTGGTCGATCGCGTGATCCTTATCTTTGGCTCTACCTCCCCCCCAAAAGCTCAACAAAGGTAAATCCAATGCTTAGATCATGAGCAGGCCGGGTCATCCTCTTATATACCTGCTGGGATTGACAAGGCATCTGACCCTCACCTGAATCTCGTAGCTCTCCTGACGAGTGCTTTGGTCTGCACCCACAGTGTGGAACTAAAGGATGAGATTGCCCACCAGATACCAGGCACTCTACTATTCAATACCAGGCACTCTAGTAATCAATTTTAATCTAGAACTTAAATTCTCAAAACTTTCTTATTTGTTAATTCGAGCAAGTAAACTACTGCTCTCACTTCATTACAAACAGTATTTCTACCTGCAACACATTTGAGCAAACCTGCTCCTATTCCTTTCATAGATATTTTGTTGCCATTGCAACTGTAGCTGCCTCTCATTAGTTATCATTTAACTCTTGGGGAAAATAATTAGCATCACACGTCATGTGAATGGAAGTTGCCGAACCAGTTAACCATCTAGAAGGATTACTGTTAATAGCACCAGTTTTCCTATAACTTGATATTGCTGGATAGTTTTGATGAACTGCAAAAGCATTTTTAGTTTGCTTTTTATTGCCACCCTGGAACTTTTCTTTATTACTGCTACTTTGTTTTGTACGATTCCTTGCAAATGAAGGAAAACAACTTTTCTGCTTCTATATGTTGATAATATAATTTTGGTTACTGAGGACAAACAAGATTGTACAATAACAAGATTGGGTACAGGCCTGGCCAGGACATAGGAGTCCTGACTGTGACAAAGGTGACCTATGTGCTTGCTTGCTTGATTAACAGCTGTTGGGAACTTCAAGGTCCCTGCTCTCCCTTCTTATGGTCTTTGTACTGGTCCTGGAGACTCCAACAGAGTAGGGTTACCAGACATCCCCAGTTCCCGGGGATAGCCCCCAGATTTGCAAATGTTTTCCCAGACAAATTCCATCCCTGGAATGTCCCCAGATTTCATTAAATGTCCCCAGGAAACGGCAATGCCACCAGGAGCACCGGAATCAACTCAATTGTTTGGCCGGGAGGCGAAGTGGGGAGAAAGCGCTGTGATTGCAAAGCACAGGCACACGCACAAGAGAGGAAAAATAGGAAAGAAAAGCCCCCTTTCTCTCCATTGGCCTCATCGGCCTCATTTACATCTCCCTGGATGGCATTCTGGCCTCTGGCAGGATCCAGTTCCAACCCTTCTTCAAGCTTCACTCCCCCCCTTGCTTCTCCCATCTCCTCAACGCTGCTGCTGCCCTGTGAACGGAGACCAAGAGCAAAGCTGGTTGTGCTCAAAGCAATGGGGAGAGAAAGGAAGAGAGACAGAGAGGGAAAGGAGGACAGGAGCAGAGTGAAATCACCCTTAAAAGAAATAAAGAAAAATCCCAGTGAATTGCATTGCCAGCTCCCTTTTATCCATGCACCTCTCTCTCAGTGTGTGACTGGAGATTGTGAAGTTCTGACACATACTCTCCATCTCCAGCCTGCACCTCTTCCACCAATCTCCATCCCCTCTCTTTTTCTCTCTTCTACCCACCCCTGGGCTCAGCTAACCATATAAACATATTATTATGTATAGAAACGGCGGCAGCCAAAAATATAGGGGGGGACATATATATTCTCCTCTTCTCCACCACCCCACTTCTTCTGCCTCCTCACCGCTGGCACCCACCCAAGCTGGTGGGAGGGGAGGGGGGCTTCTGGCAAATAAAAGCAGATTAGAGACAACTAAGTACCAAACGTGAAGGAGATAATCTAAAGGCTCGATCTGCCACCAATGGCCATTTCCCACTCCATTTGAGCTGCTTGCGGATTTATTGAAAAAAATCTGGTAATCTTACAATAGAGAGCATTCCATGTCAAGAAGGAGGGCAAGTGGGCACCCTATCAAATGACAGGGCAGGAGCTACACAGGGCAGGGCCTTTTCACTGGAGGTGCCAGAACTCACTATGAACACCTCCCTTGTTTTCTTATAATGGCAATAGTGTCCACCTGAGAGGTGCCTGAACTGAGTTCCGGTGAGTTCCGGCTGAAAAAAAGCCTTGATATGCATATGAACTGACCTTGACCCTGCAATAATAATCTAAGGCCCATTGTATTGTATTGTATTGTGTTGTGTTGTGTTGTGTTGTGTTGTTGTGTTGTGTTGTGTTGTGTTGTGTTGTGTTGTGTTGTGTTGTATTGCATTGATTTATATACTGCCCTTCATCGTAAGATCTGAAGGCGGTTCACAAAACCCTTATTAGTGTGCCTCCTCCGTGAGAGGTCTGGAGGGTGGCAACACCAAAGTGGGCCTTTTCTATGGTGGCTCCCTACTTGTGGAATGCTCTCCCCAGGCAGGCTTGCCTGGTGCCTTTGTCCCCTATTCAGGCATCAGCAAAAAAACCCCATTCCTCTTCTTTCAGGCCTTTGGCTAATTAAACAATCTACAGTGGTACCTCGGGTTAAGAACTTAATTTGTTCCGGAGGTCCGTTCTTAACCTAAAACTGTTCTTAACCTGAGGTACCGCTTTAGCTAATGGGGTCTCCCGCTGCTGCCAGAGCATGATTTCTGTTCTCATCCTGAAACAAAGTTCTTAACCTGAGGTACTATTCCTGGGTTAGCAGAGTCTGTAACCTGAAGTGTCTGTAACCCGAGGTACCACTGTATGGCCTTTTAAACTGTGGGGGTTATTTTGATTGTTATTGTGGTATGCATTTTTGTGTTGTTATATTGTAAACTGCCCTGTGATCTTTGGATGAAGGGTGGCATAGAAATTTAATAAATAATAATAATAGTATTTATTTTGAATTAAATGCATCTGATTTCAATATCATTCTTAGGAACGAAACCCAAATCCAGACCTTCGGTATGAATTAAGCTGCTGATGGAAGCTGTAATATTTTTTTTTCTTCATTTGAGAGATATTGGTGATGTGCTTAGCAATTAATAAGAGCAACCTTGCAGCTGACAATACACATTCATTTCAACAACTTATTTAGTCATTTAGTGCAACAGACCAGCGTGGTCTCAAATAGCGCCATCTGGTGACTTCAAAGACATTTTCTAGGCTATGAAGGGATATAGAAAGTGAAGTGTATGCCATTTCCTGCCCTATCCTAGCACCTCTGCTTTAGCCCAAGAGTACTCAAATATGCTATACTATACTTTTAGAGAGAGAAAAAAATCATATACCTGCTATCAGACATGCTATCTTTATTTACGATGACTGACAGAAGCTGCATGAATGGATAAGCAACTCCTATATCTATGAACTGCTGGACAGTTATGGTTCACTGCGTGCTTGAGTTATACTTGGGCAATTTGGCACATATCATGTAGAAAACGCAGTAAACTGCTCGCTCATGATTTTGCTGAGATTTTTGCGAAGCTGTCATTCTTATTTTCGGCCTTCACTCGACTGAGATTAAACATCTCGTCTATTCCCTTCTCCATCCTTCTGCAACCACCGCTGCTAAATTTCTAGATGTGCTTGGGGAGTCGAAATCAACATAATAGCTACAAATTCACCCATCCCGTGGGTTTGTCTAGACAACTGCAATGATTTTAAACAAAATGAAATGATTTCTTTTTTTGGGGGGGGGTAAGCCTAATCAAGTCAGGAGGTTGCTTATTGTGCATTTGACAATGTCTCTGTTTTTAATAGGATCAGAACAGACTGTCAGCAAAGCCCACTGATAAAAGTGTTGCTATGTTTCCTACAGATTCCTTATGACGGTAGTCTTTCCTCTCCTTTTCCTTTCCTTTTTTTCTTTTTTTGACTTCCAGCTTTTCTCTTTGCACAGAAAATCATCTTTACAAAACACATTGCAGTTCATTTCACACTGTGTTAATTGTGTAACACACTGTAACTATTACCTCTACCAGTCACAATTGCTTGTCTAATGGAAAATGATGAATTTAACAAGGAATTATGAGATCTGTTTGATCCTGGAATGAACATGTGGCTAATGATGCCTGTTGGTTGAAACACACTTCTCTTATGCCATTTTTTTGTAAAGGAACTGAACAGGAGAAATATAAAATAAATCAGAACAGTAACTGCTCATTTTCAACTTACTGAAGAAATGTTTCCCAGGCAGGTCGACTTAGAGCCAATTCATACATTCAGGGGAAAGCATATGGTACAACCAAGCCAAGCCTGGACCACCACAACATGCATGTAAGGATGGCCTTTTTCCAAGTTCTCCCACATCACAATATCCCCTGTGTGACATTTAATTTGACAACAGCAGCTCATTGATTTTAGAATTGTAATTCTAAGGTCTCCCAAATCCACCTCTATGATTTCTGAGCTGCTAAACAAATCCTTCAGCAGGCAGAGAGGATGAGACCTCTGTCAGCAAAATCTACTATGACATCCAATCAGCCATGCTTGTGAGACGGTGGAGGGAAGGGATATAGCTCAGTAGCAGTACATATTTTACATGCAGAAAGTCCCAGGCTCAGTCTTGGCAGAATGTTGTTGGTGGAGACGCTCCTTCAGGTATACTGGGTTGAGGCCGTTTAGGACAGGGGTCGGCAAAGTTTTTGAGGCTTGGGCCGGTTCACAGTCCCGCAGGCGCCGCGGTGGGCCGGAATGCTATTTCTGGCGCTCCTTCCGGCACAAAAGAGTCATGCACAGCTTCCCATGGGCTGCAGGAGCTTCCTGCAGCCCATGGGAAGCCGGCCAGTGTCACAGAAGGTGGTCCCTGCTCTGCTCCATGCCGGTTTAGTGCGGTGCACGGGAGCCAACCGAGCGGGCTGTGGGGGCCCCTGAGCAGCTGGAGGGGGTCTGGTTAAATGACCCCCATGGGCTGCTTGTGACCCATGGGCCTTAGGTTGCTGACCCCTGGTTTAGGGCTTTAAAGGTCAGCACAAACACTTTGAATTGTGCTCAGAAACGTACTGGGAGCCAATGTAGGTCTTTCAGGACTGGTGTTATATGGTCTCAGCAGCCACTCCCAGTCACCTCTCTCTTAGATTAAGGTCTGCCAGGCTTGCATGTTGAGCACACTGCTTTATGGAAGTGAGTCGTGAGCAACTTACACCCGCCATGAGCAATGCCTCAATGTCTTCCATAGGCGCTGCGTCAGGAAGATATTGGACACCACATGGTAGGACAGGGTCTGAAACAAAGATGTGCTCTCCCAAGCCCACATTCCTGCCAACCTAGCAGTTCGAAAGCATGTCAAATTGCAAGTAGATAAATAGGTACCGCTCCTGCGGGAAAGTAAGCGGCGTTTCCGTGCGCTGCTCTGGTTCGCCAGAAGCGGCTTAGTCATGCTGGCCACATGACCTGGAAGCTGTAAGCCGGCTCCCTCGGCCAATAAAGCGAGATGAGCACCGCAACCCCAGAGTCGTCCGCGACTGGACCTAATGGTCAGGAGTCCCTTTACCTTTACCACCACAGCAAGGGTCTGTAGTTTACCCCCAAAGGCACACTCTTCCATTGTCTCCTGAGACAGACAGAGGCCAACAGCTCTCTCTTTGTCAAGCCAATCCCCACTCCAAGTCACTTCTCAGGAGCTCTAACAAGCTCCATATATAACTACCTGATAGCACTCGGTTATCTCCTGTTCTGCCATTTGATTTGAATTCATCTTTAGTGCAAATCCATGACTTCTCTCATCTTGCCCCATATTTTCAGACTCATGTAGATGATAAATCATGCTCGGGAAAGATTCCTTAGTTTCCAACTTTCCAACGCTTTTCAAAAAGCAGATGTGCGAGCCACTTGAATTTCATCATATTGTCACCCCAATCTCTGGTCAGTGGGAGACTCCATGGGTTCCAACACTAACTCCGGGCTGAGTTTCCTTGAAATGAAGGTCAGTGGAGCCTGTGGTGTCTTTAGGATTTATGGTTTTATTTAAATATATATACAACCTGAGCATAGGATGGAAGGGCTCACAGCATCGACACTCCAACAGATCTTGCTTCTCCATTAGGTTTTCAGAGAAGTCCCTCAAACCCTAGCTTTGGATTCATTACACTGAGGCTGGATCTAGACACATCAAAAAACGTTTCAGGAAAACACGTTGTAAACTTCATAATGGGAAATCACATTGCCGAAAGACAGAACTCCGCAACACCATCTGGTGTCACACTGTTATAACACATTTAAAACACTTTTTCTTTACTAATGTAGCTCAGTCCTGAGAGAGTCAAGCAGTCTGTGTCTCATTAGTCCAAACTCACAGACAGGGCTGGATTTAGGTTTGATGAGGCCCTAAGCTACTGAAGGTAATGGGGCCATTTATATGTTTAGCTGTCCTTTGTCAACAACAAATTGTTGCTGATTTTTGTGTTGAATATATGGTAATGTATGGACCTAGTAGGTATCTAAAGCCATTTCCGCATAACAAATAGGGGCCTACACAACACAAAACACTGTTGCTGTATGTAGGTTTTATTTTATTTTATTTGTTTTTATCTTATATTGTGGAAATGCACATCCAGTTGTTTTTTCCTCTATTTTTTTTTGCCCCCCCCCCAAGAGAGTGGGGCCCTAAGCTATAGCTTGTTTAGCTTATACATAAATCTGGCACTGCTCACAGTCTAGCATCCCCAATCTTATAACAGTTTATTTTAATATTCAAAGAGTTATGTACTGCTTCTCCTACCCGTTTTTGTGTGGTGCACTACACAGGAGACACTAAGTGATTTTGCTTTTCTGTTTTCCCCACCACAACGTGTTGTAATATCTGAAGCTATTCACACGCTGTGTTCTCTACAGAGGGAGAGTAAAAAAACAATATTCACAGGTATTCTCCAGCTTCTGCTAGGAACAAACTCAGCTTCTTATGAATGAACTTCAAAGGTTTGTATGCAATGTAGTGCTAATTGAAAGCAAGTTAGTGGGGAACTTGTTCCACCTGCACATTTATTTTACGTCATTTCATAAAATTCATATACCCCTTGATGTGTAAGGGAGGGGAAAAAAACTTCAAATGTTGTCTTGTGGAAGCTGATCTTAAGAGGTTCTACCAGTGAACAGCTTGCCATTTTATGTACAATTTGTATATTTCTGTCTTAAGCTCTTGGGTCCACCTGCAGATCTCTTGTGTTGAATGTCTGCTAGCACATGGGTGCTAGTAGCTTGACAGCATTGGATACAACCCAAACTGCTTCATCTTCAATCCATTAGAATTGAGCCTAGAGCCTCTACTAACAGTCAGTCATAGTAACAGCAACAAGGATTCCTCAACTACAAGGCTCCTTCTTTCTTGGGAATCAATGAAGGTGGTGGTGCTAGAAGGCATTGGTTCAGGACTCTCCGCATGGTTTCTACAGTGTGAGGGGAGAATGACTGAAATGGACTGCCTTCTTCAAATGGAGTTTACTATATTCAGAAGCAGCCTTCTTCCTCACTGTCCTTCAGTGGAAGAGCTGCCTGGTCCAAGTACAGTTTAAAGATTTTTTTTTAACCCTTAAGATTGGAGAGCAGGGCTTTTCATTTTGCAGCTGGGGAGCTAACTGAACAGACACAGAGGTCACATGATCACAGTGATAATGATAATAATAATAATAATAATAATAATAATAATAATAATAATATAATAATAATAGTAATAATAATAATATATTTATTCCCCCGCCACTCTGGGCAGCTCCTAACAGGAAATTAAAAACACAATCAAACATCAAACATTAAAAACTTCCCTAAACATGGCTGCCTTCAGATGTCTTCTAAAAGTCAGATAGGAAGATAGGAATCTGGCTTATACCATATCATACTATCAGTCCATCTATCTCAATATTATTATTGAGATTTATTATTTTTATTATGTCAGACGAGGGTCTCTCCTAACCCTACCTGAAGATGCTGGGGACTGAACCTGGAATCTTCTGCATGCCAAAGTGTTATATCCCTTCCCTACTATGGTGAAATGTATTTCTATTTCAAAATCTGTGTAAAGTAGTATATGCAGAGTTTATGCCAACTGAAATACCTCTTTTATCCTCATTTTTGCTGACATGTATTCTTGTTTTCCACAGTGCAAAAGTGTCCACTTTCTTCCTCACACAACATCAGTCATATTTTCTTTAACCAGCTGATGAAGTAAGGGGTCCTCATGGCGTCATACAAAGTTGGTGCCATACAAAGAAATTAGATGCTCAATAGTTGTAAGACTATTATGTCATCGACTAAATATAAAAGGCAGAGCTTAATCCATCAAAAGAAACTTTTTCATTCTATCTGAAATTGGTATTGTTGTAGAATTTGAATCTCATTGACTGCATTGGACTTGGGATTCATTACTTCAGAGAGAACGCTGGGGAAAATATCATTTCAATGCTTAATAGAATTTTTTGTGTGGCAGTTTTGATTTCCCCCTCCCTTTTGTGACATTGTTATTTATTTAGCTTATATGATGGAACACTGATAAATTGGACTCCGCTCATATTCTTCATTACCTTGAGTTGAATTACAATGTTTAAATCTCACAGCGAGTGCAAGCAAAACTGAAGAGATTACATCTTTTGATAAGATTAGAAGCCCCTCATGTAAGTTAATATTAAAATTGACTCCGAATATAATCAAGGATTTGTCCAGCTATCTTTAATTGATCTGCTATAGAAGGATAGAGCAAATGCAGATGGCATAGCAGTAACATGACAAATCAAAGGAATAATGTAAAACAAAATGACATTTGTGCCTATCATATTATATGTTGGCTCACCTGGAGAGAAGAGATTGCTTGTTGTTATTGAACGCCGAACTGAAACAATAACTTCCCAGAGCAACTTATCCTGGGTTAAAGAAAGATTAGCTTCCAGCCTGATCCTTCTACGCTGCTACAGCAAAGCCAAGAAATGGATGCTGAGACCAGGGTCAGAAACTCAAGGCCCAATGGGAGCCGATTCATTAGGGCAAATGAGGCACTGCCCCATGAACCTTAGTCTGCCCTTAGCCAGGCCTCACCTGCCTTTCCCCCCCAACTTACAGCCAGTCCAGGAGGGAGCCCTGGCTGTCTGCTTCCTCATCATAAATCTCAGTGTTGCCCTTGTAGAACTCATCAGGGAAGAAGATGAAGACAAAACTAGATCCAGTTGGCTCTGCTTGTCATTGGATCTGGTCCCACCTACTGTTGTTTCCCCCTGCCTTCTGCCCTCCCAGTCCCAATTGGCACCAGGCATCACTGACTCAACCTTTCACCACATAATTGGAGGAAGCCTCATAGGCCAATCCAGGGCTAGATGTTCTTTTGTCAAACAATAGATCACTTGTTCTACTGCATGCATGTCCAACCGGTCAATCACAATCTACTGGTTGATCACAGGGTGTCCTTGGTCAATCCTGGTTGATCATGTGATCCTGATCGTTCTCCCCTCCCCAAAAAGCTCAACAACTCTGGTCAATCCAATGGGTAGATCACTGCCAGTTTTTTTAAAAAATAGTGGGACGTGCCTGTTCTACAGGAAAGAATTGTGTACAGTTTTCATCTGTGGAACTCCCTTCCACTCAAGGTTCACCTGGCTCCATTTCTGATGATTTCAAAATGAATATAAAATGTGGTTTTCACCCCTCCTCTATTAACTGATGCTATGTGGGTGGCACTGTGGGTTAAACCACAGAGCCTAGGACTTGCTGATCAGAAGGTTGACGCTTCGAATCCCCACAATGGGGTGAGCTCCCATTGCTCGGTCCCTGCTCCTGCCAACCTAGCAGTTCGAAAGCACGTCAAAGTGCAAGTAGATAAAAAGGTACCGCTCTGGCAGGAAGGTAAACGGCGTTTCCGTGTGCTGCTTTGTTTCGCCAGAAGTGGCTTAGTCATGCTGGCCACATGACAGCTGTCTGCGGACAAATGCCGGCTCCCTCGGCCTATAGAGCGAGATGAGCAGCGCAACCCCAGAGTCGGCCACGACTGGACCAAATGGTCAGGGGTCCCTTTACCTATTTATTATATTTTATATTTTACAGTTATGATTTTCATTTTGTCAAGGCTGCACTTTTAGTTGATTATGACACATGACTCTCTTTTTTGTGAAATAAAGAAAATAAAATTAAAGAAAGAAAGTTAAAACATGGTCAGCTGCAGCATAGTTACCTTGAGCTCGAGCTGGAAGAGGGATGGAGAGCCAACGTCTGCATGGCTAGAATGCAGTCTAGGGTACAATGAAAAGAGTCACATGCATTGGGCTGTCCACATATCTGTGCCTGCTCACAACTGGTCTGCATCCCCTGAAAGGTTTAAAGGGTTTAAAAAGTTTCTCCACCCTGCATTCCTCACTCCTGCCCATTCTAACATGAGAGGTTGCTGAGGTACAATAATACCATGTTTTGGCGCCAGTTATTACAAGCAGATATTCTGAGGACAATACCTGAACTCACTTTAACCTCTCATTTATTGACACCTCCACGAGAAGGAATTAGAGGTTGAAAGAAGCTGCAAGCTTTTATTTCCATATTTTATCCAGGGATCAACTGAACTTGTAAATGCTCATAATATATGTCCACATGGACATGGCAATGATGAAACATTGGCTCATGTTTTACTTTTTTGCTCTTCTGCAGAGATAAAGAGCTCATCACAGCATTAGTAGTATTAGTATTAGTATTTATTTCTTCATGAGAAGCTGGTGACAGTAAAATTTATAGTGATTGCCATTAAAAGAAGGGCCACAATGATGCTCTGAGATTTAAACAGTATAAGTTTTAATTTGATTTGTCAATTATTTGCTCAGTTGCCTTTATATATGTTGGTACTTCATACATAAACTGCAATGGTGGTAGCCCATTGAAATATATCTATCTGCCTTCTATCCATCTATCTAAACTGATGCAATACATTTTTCATGTGCACTCATGAAATTTTCCCATTTGGTGCATGAGTCCTGACCATGGGTAGGCAAAGTAAGGCCCGGGGGCCGGATCCGGCCCAATCGCCTTCTAAATCCAGCCCGCGGACAGTCTGGGAATCAGCGTGTTTTTACAAGAGTAGAATGTGCCCTTTTATTTAAAATGCATCTCTGGGTTATTTGTGGGGCATAGGAATTCGTTCATTCCCCTCACCAAAATATAGTCCACCCCTACCCTCCAAGGTCTGAGGGACAGTGCACCGGCCCCCCGCTGAAAAAGTTTGCTGACCCCTGGTCCTGACAATGCTGCTGCACATGTCCCACTAGATTATAACCTGCACATGAGATGAAGACAGGGTTTAAAAATACCACTTGGGATTCTGCCACATGCCATTACAGTTTCCTTTTAAAATCCCTTTCTATTAAAAGCCAAATTATTGAAATTTCACTATACTGAAGCAAACAGCATTCAAACCACTGATTATCAAAATATTGTGGATGCCTCAATATCATTTAGATGAATGTGATTCTACAGCAGTTTGTCTCTTAGAATTATCATTATCGCCACATCTGACTATGAAGTTCATCACCATTTTTTTGCTTTTAAATAGCACCACTCATCTTCTTTGTGTTAATTTAGCACTTTCCCATTGTTCATGCTAAGGATTGATGGAGTATTTTGAGATGCAACTACATGGAAATTGTCGTTTTGAACTGTCATATCAATGCCAGATGTCATTTCACATTTATTTTATTACTGAAAGGGTGGAATGAACAGCCATTTAAGTCAAAACAAGCTTAAAATTGTTGGTTCGTTTGGGACTGTCAATCAGAAGAGTATTTCTGTCCTCCCCCCATTTGCTCCAGCACTATTTCTGGAGAGATGCAGACAGAACTGAAGCTCAGTTTGATATATGAAAGGAAAAATGACCACCATAAGAGCAAACTGATGACTAAGGGTTGTAGCCCGCTAAGTTCTGCTCAGAGTAGATTCATTGAAAGACACAGACCTAAGCATGTCTGTTAGTTTCAAATGGTCTTCTCTGAATAGAACTACAGTGGCACCTCTAGTTATGAACTTATTTCATTCTGGAGGTCTATTCTTAACCTGAAACTGTTCTTAACTAGAGGTGTGCTTTTGCTATTGGGACCTCTTACTGCTGCTGTGCTGCCGGCACACGTTTTCCGTTCTCATCCTGGGGCGAAGTTCTCAACTCGATGTAACTCTTCCAGGTTAGTGGAGTTTGAAACCTGAAGCGTTTGTAACCTGAGGCGTTTGTAACTCAAGGTACCACTGTAGTTCTGGCAACAGAGGTGGTTTTTGGGTAACAAGACTGGTTCAGCCATACCGGGCGCTGTGCTACAGGGGGCGCCGCAATAATGATGTAGAGTGGAGTGTGCGAGGAGGGGAGAGGCACAGAATTTTAGCATAGCACAGGGCGCCACTGAAATTTGAAAGTCTGCCATTGCTGAATAAAGCCCTATGGTTTAAATGAGCACTTAGCAGAGATCTAAAGTACCAGTTAGCATGCATTAAAGTTGGAGGATGACAACAAACACTAATAGTATGTGCTGATTCCAATGCCAACTGAAGATAATTGGCTGCTTAAAGCAGAACCCCAGACACTACCTCCCCTTGTGTGGGCCAACATTCCTTGCATCGTTTAGACATCTGTTACACAAATTGACCTACTTTAATCTCATGGATGGGACTTATTTATGTATCCATTCTAGGCCCAATGGGGGTATAGTTTCAGGCCTATATCAGTTATTTAAAAACAAAAACAAAAATTGCGTACAGTGGTACCTCAGGTTACGTACGCTTCAGGTTACATACGCTTCAGGTTACAGACTCCGCTAACCCAGAAATAGTGCTTCAGGTTAAGAACTTTGCTTCAGGATGAGAACAGAAATTGTGCTCCGGCAGCGCAGCAGCAGCAGGAGGCCCCATTAGCTAAAGTGGTGCTTCAGATTAAGAACAGTTTCAGGTTAAGAACGGACCTCTGGAACGAATTAAGTACTTAACCCAAAGTACCACTGTATTTAAATTGTCCACCTAGCCTCCTAAAATACACACTTTGTACACATTTTCCCCACAAACATGTTTCTGTATGAATATTCTTTAGCTGAGGGCTCCATCAGAACATTCAGAGAAGCGCCCAGATTATTGCATTGTGATGCATGTATTAGCCCAAAGCTTATGCATTTGCTGCGCTCTCCGAATCATGATGTCTTAACCTCAGAAACACACAGGTATTACTCATAGCTTGCTCTGTAACATTAGCTGATGATGCTGTTGGTTCCTGCCATCATATAATCAAAATTCAGCCAAACTGGGGAAATAGATTTGCATGAGATATAATGAAGCCAGATTTCCCCTCCAGTAAGAAAATGGAGGACCAGGCTCTAGAGTGGACTGGAAATAAAGCCATAGTGTGCATAAAAGAATGAGATCATTAGGTCAAGTCCTTCAATCAGCTAGGCTGTTTTTCAGATCCAGGCTAACTCAGTGACAAAAGTACATAGTTGCTCTTCAATCATGCCTCAAGCCTTCAAACCTCTTGATCACTAGAAACTTGGAATAGCTTTTCATAATTTATGCAACCACACTGCAACAGTCTGCCTTACAAAAGATACAAGAAAAGGAAGCATATATACGGAAATAAAACAAAACTGGGGACATTTCCTTATTTCATAGCTTTTTTTTGTTTTTTATTTAAAAAACACACTTGGAATAGGTGCCAATTAATTACTACATGCTTAAAAACTATTGCATGCCTTAAAGCAACAAGTGTATCTGTCTATTTCCATAGAAGGATTGCTGAGTTGATTTGAGCCCTTAATATAGTATTTGATTGCACAAGGCGTCTCAGCAATTATAATTTAACAAAAGTTGCTTATCGACTCTACGTTTTTTAATTTAACAACTTCTGAGTCTCCCTCAGCATGGAATTATTCAGTCTAAAACTTCTCAGGCTTTCTTCAAGACCACAGTATTAAAGCCAATGGAAGCCAGAGGAGCCTCAAACCTTACCTCTGTCAGGGATGCAGAGTAATTTGATTCAGCTTTTTCTGGGTCCACAATCTCATGCTGGTCACATGACTTGTGTAGGATTTTTGGACCTGGAAGATGGTGTCCTGGATTTGGATTGTGTTGGAGGGTATGTAGTTGAAGTCCCCTCTTACTACAACATCTCCTCTTCTGGATGCTCCCTTGATTTCATTCTTTACCTCAAGATTTCCCTTAGCATTCATCCCCAGTATCAAATCACTCTTGAAACTTGGTATCACCACCCACCATGATTCTGTAGAGGAAGTCTAGATTGCTGGACTCAATGCTCTTTTTGATGCAGGGCCGGATTTAGGTTTGAGGAGGCCCTAAGCTACTGAAGGTAATGGGGCCCTTTATATGTCCAGCTGTCCTTTGTCAACAACAAATTGTCACTGTTTTTTGTGTTGGATATATGCTATATGGTAATTTATGGGCCTAATAGGTATCTAAAGCCATTTGCACATAACAAAATATGTATTTTATCCAAGTAATTGTTGAACTGAAATACAATTAAGAAGAAGTATATGAATAGTGAAATAATTATCAAGCTTGGTTTTAGAACGCTTTGGTTTTGGAACAGACTTCCGGAACGGATTAAGTTTGAGAACCAAGGTACCACTGTATATAGAAATGAGCAAACCAGTGACATTTTAGGGAGCAGCGGGGTCCATTACTTAAATCACAGGAGCCTACACAACACAAAACACTGTTGCTGTATGTAGGTTTTATTTTATTTGTTTTTTATCTTATATTTTGGAAATGTACATCCAGGTTTTTTTCCTTTAAATTTTTTTTGGGGCCCCAAAGAGAGTGGGGCCCTAAGCTATAGCTTTTTTAGCTTATACGTAAATCCGGCACTGTTTTGATGTACAGAGCAACACCACCTCCAGTACGTCATTCATTGGCCTCCCTATAGAGGCCAGTGAAGGTAAATGTGCCCCACTGGTTCTCTGTGTTCCATCAGGTTTCCATTATGCTCACTATATCAATGTCATCCTCTAGTTTGAGACCAAGCACTTGCATTAGCTTTTAGACACTTGTATACAGTCTCCCCCTTGAGTGTCTTTGGCACTTGCACTTCAAACTTCAGTGCTTTGGTCTCTCTGAATATCTTTCCTGTATCCCTGCACTCATATTGCCTAGTTCTACACCTCCCCCCCAGCAAGTTATCATTTTCTATCAAGTGGGGAGATTCATTCTGAGTTGGACCCTTCTCAACACCTGTCAACATTCAACAGGATATTTGGATATTTGGGTTGTGGCAAGGCAACACTTGAAACAGCACGGTCTACTGCTGCAATTTGTCTTGGATCACATATTCCCCAAGAACAGGGACTCAGAATATTTCCCATAAGTGCTTAAGAACTTCCATTTCTCAGGTACAACAAGCATAAGCAAAACCTTGAAACATGATTTCCCTGTACCTTGAAGGCACAGCAACAAGGAAATAAATTTAAAGAAGAAAGCATTAATTATTTTTAAAATCACATCATCTGTAAGCCAATCTCATGATTAGAGTTGTCTGACTTGATCATTCTCGAACAATTTAAGGTTGGCAACTCTGCACCAGGGACTATTTCAGCGCTAGATTTTAATTTGAAAGAAATCTGTTTAGCCATTTGTTTTAATTAGAAGACCATTAAGGAAAAGTAGATAGGAGTTTAAGATGCATTTACTACCAGGCTAGTGATCTGTGAACCAAAAATTCTTTTACCAGCACTGATATGATAAATTGTAACAGCTCCCATAAGGCCATTTTAGGATGAGGCTCTTGAGGGTTTCAACTTATCTTTGGAGGGGGCCAGAGTATGCTGTGGTTCTGAGAGGTTAAAGCAACTAATCTATCTATCTATCATCTATCTCTATCATCTATCATCTGTCTATCATCTATCTATCCATCTAATCTATCTATCATCTATCTATCTTCTAAACATTTTGTAAATCTTTGTACTTTTGTCCATTTACTGTATTTATTTTTCCCAATGTGAACTATAAAATGGTGATTTTCTTGAGTCAAAATGAGAGTACCCCCTAAACATTTTTTAAAGAAAAAGCACTGTATCTATCATCTATCTATATTTGGTGTTAGCATACTATGTAGGTTGAATTTTTTAAAAATAATAAAGACCAATGACAAAGATGCAGATTATAGCTCAGTGGAAAGCACCAGCTTTACATGATGAAGGTCCCATGTTCAGTCCTTGATATGTACAGTTAAAGTAGGCTTAGGAAACCTGTGGTCCTCCAGAGATTGTTGGACTTCAAACCCTAGCATTCCTGAACACTGGCTATGCTAGATGGGGCCAACAGGAGTTGGAGTCTAGCAATAGCTGGAGGGCCACCAGTTCTCCTCCCTGAGTTAAAGGAACAGGTAGAGGTGACATGAAAGACATGTGGCTGGGACTCTGGAGCAGACCATGCTGGGCTAAATGGGAAAATAGTGCAAGCTAGTATAAGGCAGATTACGAACACTTGGTGCCAGTTAGCAGTCTAGCAACTGTATTCTGAAAGAACTACAGTTTCCAAACTATCTCCAGAGGCAGCCTCATGTGTTGCATATTACAGAAGTCTACACCAGAAATCTGTGAAAATGCTGGCTAGACTCACGGGCATTAGCCTATTAAAATCCATGGATGACAGAATGCACATTCTGTGGGTGTCTACCAGCCCATTCTTACAATTTCCTTTTTTGGTCCTTGATGAATGGATGTGTGCTATTAGGGAACGCAGCATCTAGACAGCCTCCAATGGTAGTTTTGCATTTTTCAGTGGAAGTTTCCAATTAAACAATTTCTAGCATGTTAAGAGCATTTCTGATCTCTCTTGGCTGATCCTGCATCCTGCCATCAACGTATTGTTGCTTAGACGCCAGTCAGGGGGCAATCCATTGTGTTTAAATTGTTGGCCATCGCTGGCTCCTTGTTTTTAAATTGACGTCTTGACAGCAGGAGGCCATTTCAAATCCACTGGTGAGCTCTTTGCTCCTCATAACTACTGCTGTGCTCAACTAAGTGAGAGTGGCAGCTGAGCAACATTTTGAATGGCTGACAGAATTTGAGCCACCTTAGTGGTTCCATCTCATGCTGTCCCCAACAATCTCCCCAACCTTTCTGTCAGGATGGCCTCTGCTACAGAGTGCAAAATAATAATACCAAACAAGGCGAAATAGAAATATTTCTGAATGGAAATCCTTAGCAGAAATATGTACACAAGCATTTCTCTCTGGACGCTAGGCATAGCTATCTATTGTATGCCTTCGTCTCATCATGTGAAAATGTTATTTATTGTATGTTTGTTGTGTATAGAGTTGCTCGTAAGATATGCACAGTAGGGATTTTGCAGTTGGATCTCACAGTTCAATGAAACTGTGTGCCCCCCCCCCCACTTGTGATGGACAACCTCGTGTTGGGTATTTTGGGTTGTAGCTAACTGAATGCTACTCAGAATCAACCTAAATTGGTCATGTATTTTAATTTCAGTGTGCTTACTCTGAGTAGAACAAGTTGGAATAGGCAACAGTAATTAATTCCTTCATGTGAAACTGATTTCTTTAACGGCACACAGGAGTCCTAAACATTGTACAGTGTATGATTTTTTAAAAAATAGTTTTCAAAGTTAGAAACATACTTCTTAAGACCCATCTCACACATTATTTTTTAAGATGGACCTGCTGCTACATTTGATTTATAAATAACTTTTCATCAAAAAATCAGTGTGCTTCACAATACCTAAGAAAACAATAGCATTGCATTCAACAAAAGGTAAATGTAACTATCTACCATCCACACAGCCAGCATTTATGTGAACCTCACATTCAGAAATAGGTGTCATGTAGCTCCAAAAGACAGCTGTGTATTTTGGCCAAGCCCACTGCCAGAGTGTCCTATCTCTTGTCAGATCAAGATGAGCAGGTGACAGCACAGGTTGCAAGGTTTTTAGCTGGGGCAATTAGAATAAGATCCACTATTTGACTATTGATTCAAAACCCTAAATGTATTCTATATACCGTAATTGACTTTTAAGAATTCTTTGTATATCGTTCTGACGTTTCATTGCTATGGCCGATGGCTGACGCAAATAAAGATTCATTCATTCATTCAAGCTGATGATATAAGGATCTGGGGTAACTCCTTTCCCTCAAAGCTGTTGAATAATCCCATTGTTAGGGTAACAAGGAAGCAATAGGATTGCCATATGTCTGGAATTTCGCAGACATCACTGGTATTCAGACCTTGTTAGCAGTGTCTGGGTGGAAATTGCAGAAGTGTCCGGAAAAATGTGGACATATGGCAGCCCATGTCAGAAGTGCAGATTTTGGCAAATTTCATTAAAAATAGTTCAAAATTTCCCTTTTTTGAGATTTTGCATAAAAAGTTCATCAACTATGGGCAAGACTCAAAAAAGCTTTTTGAAATATGGCAACCCTAGAAAGCAATTTTCACTTACAAAACAACCACCACACCCTTCTAGATCTTGGACCTGTACCATGACATAGCAAAAAACCTTGGTTTGTGCTCTCTTTGGCTAATGAAGGATCATTATAACTATATACTATAAATAGAGCTGAAGCATGCATGTTGCTTATCATTAGCTATTAGCTGATAAGATTGCTTATTTTCTATTTAGTTAATTAAATGAAGGATTAGGTTCATTAATGAGATGCCATACTTCTACAAGCATTCCATGGAAGTGTTTTGATTTCTCTATTAAACCTTTTAATTTCTTGGAACTTCAGCTAATTTGATCCTGATTCTAGCAAAGTTTCTACAAGAGGTGATGCTGCAGTAAATTAAATGGGGCTCCCCCCCCCCCAAGATCACTTACACATGCACAAACATTCACATGATGGGGTCATAACGGAATGCCAATTTATTCTGATAGCCATATTAGGAAAAAAAAGACCTTGGGATTATACATGACTACATCCTAGCATAGGACTATTAAAATAAATAGACAAGTTAGGAATAACTGAGTTCGTAATAACTAACAGCCACTGATTTCAATGGGACTCCTCTGAGTATGACTTCGTTGAAAACAACTGTAGGACACTTTGTTCACACAAAAATGATGACATTGATTCAGATATGTAAGATGGGTCTGCCTGTACTTTTTTGTACATGGATCTATGTTTAATATCAGCCCGTCATTTTATATTTCACAGTGTAAATTGATTTGCAGATGACATGACCTTAGACTGACATAAGCTGCAGCTGACTTCAGGCCAGTAAAAAACAACAGCAGCCGCTGCTTCGCAGGCATCAAGGAATGCAGAATCTAGGAATTGGGTTGAAGTCACTGAGTTTGGGAAATATGTAATGTTGCCTCAGGTGGATGAGTTTTTAAAAAAACACATACTGTTTTCTGTTGTTTAAAAGGCAGGTTCTTCAGTTTGGAAAACCGATTTGTGAGATTTTATTATATATCAAAGTGAGGGATGGCTGGATCCACTTCTTTCTGTTCTGTGTCAGTTTCACATTGACTCATAGATCTGCTCCATTTAATTTCCTGCAGATTTGAAAGAATTTGCATGGGGGGGGGATCACATTTTAATTGTCTGCATTTGGTACACATTCTTCCCTAAAATGCACATTTCAGATTGATTTCCAAAGCATTTCCACCCAAAATATTTATTCTGTACCACATGGTTGAACTGCACCACAAAATTCACAGAACTGCATAATCTGCTTGATGGACATGTTCCAATTTGCATATCAGATCTGGTGAATTGCCTTGCTTCATTGTCAAATGCAGGCCAGACAAATTTCTCTTCCATCCCTGCTTGAAATGTAGAACTCAGTAAGAAATGACGATGTCTTATCCGGATCCTCAGAAACGCTCTTCTGAACAGACAATTGATGATTATCTGTACCATTTTTCTCAGGAATCTTACGAGTGAAAATTATGTTGAGGACTATTGATGATGATGATATTATTATTATTATTATTATTATTAATATCCTGCCCATCTGGCTGGGTTTTCCCAGCCACTCTGGGTGGCTTACAGCATATCTTAAAACAAAATAACAACATCAAGTGTTAAAAACTTCCCAATACAAGGCTGCCTTCAGAACGTAACATGCTTCCAACACAGACAAAGTACCATTATCTTCTGGGAGGAAGTCAAGCATGATTCACCATGGGGAACTTCCATCCCTGACCATTGATAATTCCAGGGCCAGGAATAGTTAATGGCTGCTTGGAATAAATCTATGTGATGAGGAAGATTAACATGGCAAGCAGTACAAGATATTAACTTGCAGTCAAACCTCAGCATTATTTTGATATCTCTTATATTTTAAGAGGAATTTCTAGTAGCCAAGAGACTTTGTTTTTCCAAACCCCATATAGAAGCATGGGGTTCAGGATGCCCATATTTCCCATTAGTAATTATATCCTTGGCTAATACTCAAAGAGGTTAGAAAATTACTTAAAAATTAGTGGCCTTAAAAGTGCACCATCAATTGCATTCTGGATGACATTTCAGTCTAGCACTATATTTATACCCCCATCTGAATTTAAGTTTTTTGCTATATAGTATTTTAAGTTTAATCAAAAGTCAACTTAGAAAGGCCATTCTGCCTAAGGGATATTTTTCCATTAAGTATTTTGACATATTGGTGGCCTTGAGGGATTATTGGTTTTTGAAGAAATATTAGCAGCTGGAAATTTGCATTTTAATACAGTTCTCCTCAACTACTCAAGCAATTTTATTTTTAAGACCTGTGACAAGCTTCAAAGCCTTAGTTCTAAAGTAATCTCATCAAGTAGCAGCTAACATAATTTTATTACCAATGGCTATGTTTCCTAATAGCATTCCATTTTTAAAGTCCTGTTTCAGGTGTCTGTGAAATCAATACAAAAAACTTTGCAACCTGTTTTTAAATATTAGAATTGCTAATTTGACTAACCTGAGAGGAAAATTTATGTTAAAAGAAAATGCCACAGGAATGCTCTCTTTCAAAAGGAAAAACTTGAGAGTTTTTTTTAAAAATAAGCAATTTTTGTTTGTGATCAGCCTTTATTTCTCTTAATAGAAGGTGAAGTTGTTTTAGCATGAATAGGGTATCTTCTCCCCTCAATTGGACAATAGCTCAATTCTGTCCAAGTCCAGTTCTGAAATTTGAAGCCAACTGACATAATTGTGAGTGCATTGTAAGCCAACCACCCCTCCCCCTTTGTGAGGAATCTTATTTCCTTACAAGTCCCTTAAACCTATATCAATTTCTGCCAGGGTTTATGGACATTGTACTTTCCTATACCCCTGGATTCAGTTCAATTAATTGGGAGCCAGTGCAAATCATGCCACCTGAAACATGGTTGGTTATGTCACTATTGGGCCTCCTTGGGAGCATGCAGGCCAGTTAAGGATGAGGGATGGATGAGAAATACATCCCCCCCCACACATTTAAAGGCACACATACCTAATTTGCACTTTCAGAAACAGTACAAGAACTAAATCATAGCCATCCTTCGGCACTCAGACTTCTCTGAATTTTACAAAGCAGTTCAAAATTTGTACAAAACCACATATAATGTGGTAAAGTGTCCATGAAAATGCATATATTAGTGAGAAGAACATACAAAGATGACTCATTTTAGGAAATGTTGCCTTCCACAAAGATGTGTATAGTATGAAAAATTGCACACGGTTATGAGAAATTTCCGTTTAAAGGCTGGTGCGTTTTCATGAAGAGTTTTGTTTTTTTAATGAAAACTATTATGAAAATGTGGACAACTGAAGTTAAGATAGGAGAAATGAGAAATGGAAAGAAACCAAAATTGACAATCACCCATCCCTACAAGGCTCTTTGTTCTAGAGGGCCCTCCTTTATCAATGTTTCTCTCCCAACTGTGGTAGCCAGACTGATGATCGGAAACAGCTGCCAGAAGAAGATAATACCGGTTCTAAAGGATCTACATTGGCTCCCAGTACATTTCCAAGCACAATTCAAAATGTTGGTGCTGACCTTTAAAGCCCTACATGGCCTCTGCCCTGCATATCTGAAGGAGCATCCCCACCCACATAGTCCAACCCAGACACTAAGGTCTGGCTCTGAGGGCCTTATGGTGATATTTTCAATGTGAGGAGTGAAGTCATAGGGAATCAGGCAGAGCACACCTTCTTGGCTGTGGCACCCACCCTGTGGAACGCCCTCTCATCAGATGTCAAGGAAATAAATAACTATACAACATTTAGATGACACCTGGAGGCAGTCCTGTATAGGGAAGTTTTTAATGTTCAATGTTTGACTATGGTTTTATAATTATTTATTTATAATAAATAATAATAGTAACAACAGCAACAATTTCTCCTTTGCAGGAATGTGTGGGTGGAAAGGAAGTAACTGGGTGGCAGGGCTTTTTAGCAGCTGTGAATAACAACAACAACAACAACAACAACAACAGCAACAGCAACAACAATTTATTTGTATCCCTCCCTCCCTGGCCGAGGCCAGGCTCAGAATGGCTAACATCATAAAAACCACACAATATGCATAAAAACAGACATAATTAATTAAAATACATATTAAAATTAATTCAGACAAGTTAAAATCTGGGCAGGTGGCAATTATCAGGTTAGAACTGAGAGTGGTTAATACTTGCCAGGCCCAACTGTTTCCACTGATCATACAAGGGCCTGTGAGCGGGTTGGGGGCTTCCTTCGGGCTTGTTTTATACAAAGGAAACAGATCTTTATGAACCAGATCATTCTGAGTGAGTCAGAAATTCAAGGGAAGCAGATCTGTTTGGTAACATGGCACAGATCCAAACCGAGGAAGTTCATATTTTGAGTCAGAAAGAACAACAGCTGACATTTTGTCCAGGGGAGGAGGCTAACTGGGCAACACAGCATCCTTCCGATTGTATTTCTCAGAGTTTTGAGATGCCTGATACAATTCACCCACTGGCGTTGAGTGAATGGTTTGGGAACCATTTTGCAGCTCAGAAGGCACAGGTGGGCACTCTCTGCATATATACCACCACTGATTTTTTTTTTTTTTTGGGGAAAGCCTTTCAGAATGTCGGCGGGCACCAGCATGAAAGAGGAAACCGCACCTTGCCCCCCTCCCTTGATGTCCCTCTCAACGTCTAGACTTTAGGGGTAGGGCCACAAGATGTGTGAATGTCGGGGGCATGAGGTTCTGTAACATGCTCCTCAAGGAGGAAGCCTTTGCAAACACACTGAGGGTGTTTAAATACTCCTTGGTCAAACCAGGGCAAGGCATAGGTGAGTTCTACTTGCATCAGACCAAGGCACAAAAGCATGTTGTATTTGCAGTAGATTACAGCCTGACAAAAAGGGTACACACTGCTGTGTGCACACATTTCTGACAAAGCCCACAGAGCTGCTGTGCTCATCTGACAGTTACACAAAGCAAAAACACAAAGAGGAAGCTCCTTCTGGATTAGGAGGGAGCTGAGGGGTGGCAGGACATGAAGTAGGTGTTAGGAGCTATGACTTAATTATTTCTGTTTTTTTTTTTTATAGCAATTTATTAAGTTTTACAGTAAAAATAAACATAGTAAACAATGTAACATTGATCTTAACATATTTTCACATTTTCTTTGGACTTCCTCACATCTCCCGCTCCCACTTTCATCGTTGTAACATTTTGTCAGCAATTTATCATCTTATTTAAATTCTTATATCCCTTCTATATTTCATAATCTTATAATTCTCAGAAGGAGCTAAATTTCACAGTCTTACTTATTTTCTTAAAAACTTCTAAATTTAGTGGTGCTCAGTTATTTTGATCTAGCATCTTGTTTAGCATTCACTCAAATTACAATACTTTTGTAAATAGTTCTTAAATTTCTTCCAGTCCTCCTCAATCCTCTCTTCTCCCAGGTCACGGATTCTGCCGGTCATTTCAGCCAGTTCCATGTAGTCTATCAGTTGTATCTGCCATTCTTCCAGTGTGGGTAGATCTTGAGTTTTCCAATGTTTTGCGAGAAGTATCCTTGCTGCTGTTGTTGCATACATAAAGAATGTCTGGTCCTTCTTTGCCACCCCTTGGCCGACAATACCCAAAAGGAAAGCCTCTGGTTTCTTAGTGAAGGTATATTTAAATACCTTTTTCAGTTCATTATAAATCATTTCCCAGAACGCCTTCACTTTAGGGCAAGTCCACCAGAGGTGGAAGAACGTTCCCTCACACTCTTTGCATTTCCAACACTTATTATCAGACAGGTGGTAGATTTTGGCAAGTTTGACTGGGGTCATATACCATCTATAAATCATTTTCATTACATTTTCTTTCAGAGCGTTACATGCAGTAAATTTCAATCCATTGCTCCACAGCCTCTCCCAGTCCTCAAACATGATATTATGCCCAATGTCCTGTGCCCACCTTATCATAGCCGATTTAACCGTTTCATCTTGTGTATTCCATTTCAACAGCAAGTTATACATCCTTGAAAGTACCTTAATCTTTGGTTCTAACAATTCTGTTTCTAATTTCGATTTCTCCACCTGGAACCCTAGTTTCTTATCATTTTTAAAAACTTCTTTAATCTGAGCGTAATGTAACCAATCTCGCACTTTGTCTTTCATTTTCTCCAAACTCTGCAATTTCCAATTGTCTCCATCCTTTTCTAGTATTTCCCAATATTTTGGCCATTTAGCCTCCATATTGGGTCTTTTTCGGGCCTTGGCTTCCAAAGGTGAAAGCCACCTTGGTGTTTTATTTTCCAGCAAGTCTTTATATTTTGTCCAGACATTAAACAATGATTTTCTGACAATATGGTTCTTAAAGGCCTTATTTGCTTTAACCTTGTCATACCATAAATATGCATGCCATCCAAAAGCATTGTTAAACCCTTCCAGATCTAACACATCAGTGTCCTCAAGAAGTAGCCAGTCTTTTAGCCAGCAGAACGCTGCGGCTTCATAATACAACTTTAAGTCTGGCAGGGCAAAGCCCCCTCTTTGTTTTGCATCAGTTAATATCTTAAACTTAATTCTGGGCTTTTTGCCCTGCCAGACAAACTTAGAAATGTCTCTCTGCCACTTCTGAAAGCACCCCGTTTTGTCCAAGACCTGAAGTGTTTGAAATAAATACTTAATTATTTCTGAAGTGGGAAGAGTGATGGGGGTTTTGTATACGGATAACATGATTAAGTTGCAGTTTATATTGATTTGATAGATTTATACTAAGAATGAGATTACAGCATCAACTTGTAGGAAGCTTTTGTAATAGTGCATTGACTAAAGATTGGTTGGAGATAACAAGTAATGTTTCAAAAGGTAATTGGATCAAATTAATCCCTAGTGCAACTTGAGTATATTTAATAAGGGGATAAGCGGTGCAATAGTTCAGACAACAATTGTCTTCAAAAAAAAAGAATGACTTGCTCCTCAGTCAAAGCCTCTCCAAGATAACGCCGTAAACATTTGTGGCAGTCGGATCTACAACTAGGGATAGAGGAGGAATTTGCTTTGCATTCAAAGCTACCTAATTCACATTTTCCAAAACAATATGCAAACAAAATATGCAAAAAACAAAAAACAAAAATATGCAGGGTTATCTTTTGAAATTCACACTTTCTCTGAATTTTGCAATGTGTGTGAAAAGTGTCTATTAGAGGAAAGTATGCATGAACACGCATTCAGTAGTGAAGATAATACAAAAATGCATTATATTGGGGGGGGGGGTATATGGTAGGGAAAAAATTGCACTAAAATGATGACAAATTTTCATGTTCACATAAATAAATAAATAAATAAGGAGAACTGAAGACTGGAAACAGGAGTAACAGAGAGAAACAGAAACTGAGAGATTTGTCCATTCCTAGCTGGACTGGGTCTGGTGGGTTGCGGTGGTCATGCTGGCCCACCCATGCAACCCCAATTGCCCCACCTCTGACTCATCAAAGTATGCAGCCACCCTGGTATCAGGAAGGCTGCTCTGCCCCACCGCACTTGCTGCTAGTGCAGATGATAAAATACAATTTAAAACCATAAAATGCCACAAAGATCTCAAAACAATACTAAAACCAAGAGGACCAACTCTCATCCAGAATAATTTAAAATTATCAAAATTTCGCCACCTGATGATTTTTAGAATGTGGTTTCTGTTGGGGGGAAGAATCATTGTCAGAATATCCTCCTCTTGTTTGTGTTCCTCAGCAAATGGTATTCAGAGGCACACTAGCTCTGATACTCGGAGTAATATGTAGCTCTCATGGCTAATAATAATAATTTATTTATACCCCGCCCATCTGGCTGGGTTTCCCCAGCCACTCTGGGCGGCTTCCAACAAAATGTTAAAAATACAATAAAACATTTAGTCAATAAAATAGTAGTCATTTATATAGCCTTAAAGGTAAAGGTAAAGGTAAAGGGACCCCTGACAATTAAGTGCAGTCGTGAATGACTCTGGGGTTGCGGCGCTCATCTCACTCTATAGGCTGAGGGAGCCGGCGTTTGTCTGCTTCCGCAGACAGTTTTTCTGGGTCATGTGACCAGCATGACTAAGCCGCTTCTGGTGAAACCAGAGCAGTGCACGGAAACGCCGTTTACCTTCCCGCTGGAGCAGTACCTATTTATCTATTTGCACTGCATGCTTTCGAACTGCTAAGTTGGCAGGAGCAGGGACTGAGCAACGGGAGCTCACCCCGTCACGGGGATTCGAACCACCGACCTTTCAATCGGCAAGTCAAAGTGGGCACAGTGGTTTAACCCACAGTGCCTCCCACCATCTCTGAATTTGTCTAATCCCCTTTTGAAGTCATCATCCAAGTTGGCAGACATCACTGCATCTTGTGATAGTGAATTACATCTTAACTACGTGCTTTGTGAAGAAGTTGGTTGATCCTGAATCTATGGTTGATCCTGAATCTCTCATCGTTCAAATATTATGAAAGGGTATCATGATATATGGTTTGCACTAAAGGATGGGTGGACGTATGTTCAGTGGAATGCATACAGTCCAATGACTCCTTGGTCATCTTTGTATATGTGCATGGAAAAGGAAGAGGATGTCCCATTTTCTTCTGTAGATATTTCATTCAGTTCCTTTTGACGCATTTGCTTAACACAATGCAGTGACTTGTTGCCCCTTTCCCCATAGGTCATTTAAATGTGAGAAATATACATAACTTGCCACTTGGTAAGAATCATGTGTTGATTCAGACACCACAGGAAAATAAAGCACAGTGTTCTGACATCCGAATGAAGCCGGAGGCTGAAACTTTATTAGCTTTATTAGCATAATGATAATCAAGGAGATGCAAAACAGCTACCCTGCCCAAACCCAAGCTTGTCATGTAGTAGGATTAATTTTGACCGCATGCCTCAATGTAGTAATTAAAAGAAGGGTTTATTTAAGAATCGACCATAAGCAAAATTAGAGACATGTGCAAACAGCCTCTTGAAATTCTCCACCCTAATTGCGGACCATGAAGTTTCACCATTTCAACAAATTTCTCTAAGTGGAGGAGAAATTTACCAACAGCTTCTTTCTTTTCCTGCTAAAATGATGAATATGATTGTTATTATTTTCTGTCACCACAACTGGTAGCAGTAGCGACTGTGTTGGTGAGCCGGCTACCATTCTGAATCCTCCACAATGCCTCAAAGCAAGATTTAGCCCAAGACAATAGTGTGTATCTATGTGTGAATGGCAGCTGCCACAAAAATGGTGGACAGTATTCAGAGAAAATCTGGCAAAGAGGCCTTCTATTTCTTGCTGGATTGAGAAGTCGAAAAATCTCAGGCATTTTATCAGAAAAATAAAATCTTTTGAAAATTTTAAGTGTGGTTCTAGTTTAAAAGTAAATGCTCAGCAACTAAATAAAGGTAAAGGTAAAGGTACCCCTGACCGTTAGGTCCAGTTGCGGACGACTCTGGGGTTGTGGCGCTCATATCGCTCTATAGGCCGAGGGAGCCGGCGTTTGTCCGCAGACAGCTTCCTGGTCATGTGGCCAGCACGACTAAGCCGCTTCTGGTGAACCAGAGCAGTGCACGGAAACGTTATTTACCTTCCTGCCAGAGTGGTACCTTTTTATCTACTTGCACTTTGACATGCTTTCGAACTGCTAGGTGGGCAGGAGCTGGGACTGAACAATGGGAGCTCACCCCATAGCGGGGATTCGAACCACCAACCTTCCGATCGGCAAGCCCTAGGCTCTGTGGTTTAGATCACAGCACCACCTGCGTCCCTCAGCAATTAAATACTTATCGCCAAAAAGGCATCCCTAGCACCTTGGCACCATTTATTAGAACAAAAGACCTCAATGCTTTCTGGTTTGCCTCAGGCAGCAAAACATCTTGGGCTGGCTCTGGCAGGAACAAGTTGGAGGAGGGTCCAAGGATTTCAGCCAGGGAATCTATCTCAGTCTGGGATCTTCTGCATGCAAGGCAGATGCCCTGCCACTGGGCTACAGCTCTTCCCTATTGTTGTCATGTTCACAACATAGGGATTTTGGACTGTGTTCACTTAGCCACCAGAACATGATTTCTTATTGGAATTTTTCCAGGTTTTCCAAAAGAACTTAAACTACAGTTTGCTCTTTTGAATTCACAGTCTCTGTCCTTGGCATTCTCTCATCATCAGAAGCACCACCTGGCTGTCCTCTCAGGGCCATTTCCTGGAGATGCTCTGTAATTGAGCAGAAGTGGAAATAAATTCCCGCTTTCCAGAATGCCCTCTGCAGTGAGAAGAGCTGCCTTAGTTTTGCCATTACCTTCAGGACGACGTGGGCTGCTGCTGCTATGTGGCGAAAGGTATAATTGTGTGCAAATGACAAATTCTTTGATCTCCTAAAAGCCACTCAAATGCAGTGAGACTTTATGGCTTTTTTTTTTTAAAACGGGTTGAGTCTAAACTTTCATTTCTCTAGGCAAAATGGTCTGCACATTCTTCAGGAGTATCAGCTTCCGATGTGTTTTATTTCTCTGTTTCCCCAGAAAACACTGGCTTGACTTTGTAGCCTGAACACGCATGAGTGTTCTCAGTGATTAGGTAGGAGGAAAGGCTCTGTTTTTGAAATGAGCCCTGTTAAAGAATATTGCTGCTGTGGGACATTCTGACTGCATGTTTATGCTGTAGTCCAGATGTGTCTTGCATTCTGTCATTTTTCTGCAGTCAGGATTGATATCCCAGGCAAACATGATCCAGCCTCTGTTAGGTGTAGTCAGAGTTATTCATGTCTGGGCGGGGGGGCGGGGAGGTCTTATCAGGATAAGGAATGGAGGAGAAATTCAGTTCAGTCAACATTTAAAGGCAGGGGTCAGCAAACTTTTTCAGCGAGGGGCCAGTCTACTGTCCCTCAGACCTTGTGGGGGGCCGGACTATATTTTGAAGAAGAAAAAAAGGAACGAATTCCTATGCCCCACAAATAACCCAGAGATGCATTTTAAATAAAAAGACACATTCTACTCATTTTGCACTCCCTGAAATAATATAGCTGAAATGCAACCATCCTTTGAAATTCTCTGAATTTTGCATTGCAGTTCTCCAGTCATGCAATGTGCTAAAAAAGCATTCACCAGGGGGAAATGTGCATACAAATGCAGATTTTTTTAGGGCGGGGGACAGCATGCAGAATGCATTGAATTAGGGGAGATTGCTTGCAAAAATGTGTATATTGTGAAAATTTGCATTAAAAATATGTGTAGTAGGATAAATTTGCTCTAAGTTTCATATAAATTTTCATGACAACTTTAAAAATGAACAATCACAAACATATGTGGAAGGGTGCAGAACCAAACTTAAAGATTGGAAAAATGAGAAACTGACAGATTCACCTGTCCCTAATTATAATACTTGTTTTGTCAAGAGTGGTCCTTAAACAACCACTGAGTATAGGGTTGGAGCTGGAAACCAGGGGTCAGAAGCCAGAAGTAACAAACAGATACTTGCATGCCAGGCAGCAGGACCTGGGAATTAGATATGGCAGCTGCTGCTGTTGACTGAGCAAAGTCCAAGCCTGACTTCCTTCCAAATCAGAGCAAGTCAATAGATGTGTGAGCAGAACCACTGTGATGTCTAGGAATTTCCTGGGGAGAACTGCCGCTTGCTATGTCTTGGAACTTCCAGGGGACACTGCTGGCTGTGGTACCAGTGGCTCAGTCAATGGGGAAGCCCTACCCGTACCCCATTCCCAACAAATGCATCCAAGGAAAAGGAAGGGGTTTTAGATATGGATGGGGGATAGCAATCACATCACACATTTTCAAGAAAAATTCAAAAGAACTGAATTTCCCAAATGGTGAAGATACCCTGCCAAACAATAATGAGCTTTGTTGGGTGCAATGGTCATGTGCCCATGTATGTCAATGGGAACTTAATTGCAAGTAAGGAGTTAACATTTAAGAACTTCTATACAAGTTTCTCCAAAGCTCTGAGTACCGTGCTTGCTGAAGAGTAGCCCACATGTGTTCAAAATCTTCCTTGGTAATCCAAGCCATGAAAATATTCTTGGGAAATTGTGTTTGAATCGCAATACAGCCTATTATAAGTTGGACAAATTTGTATGCTGAAATAGGAAATCACACGTTTTGGTTATATCAGTTTTGCACAGTAAGATCTCACTAATCATGCTGAATTTCAGTGTTTACAGTTAAGCTGGTATGTAGTACTTTAAGCTTTTATTAGCTAATATTTAACAGATACTTCCAGCCCCCCATATTTAATTTTTGTATCTTTGCCAACTTCAGTGCGGGGAGAGACAGAGACAGAGAGAGGGAACACATAATAAGGGACTAATATATTCTAAGAGGAAATCTTGAATTGATCAGGAAGAACTATGGGTCATATGGAACATTTTGAAAAAATACCTGGAGCAAAAGAGTAGTTGCTCAAAAGTTACTGTGGGAAGATGGTTGCAACCCTCTCAAAAAACCCAACAACTGTGAAAATAGTGTTTGAATAATTTCTCAGCTTAAGGCTACAATTGCTGCCCTTATTATTATCATTCACTCCATATCCTACTGTAAGATTGATTCCGTTGTTCAGATGGGCCAACTTTAGAGAATTTAGAAGACACAGAAAATGTCAAACATGTGCTATAGCAGCACAAAAAAATTGCACGGGCTGCAGCTTTTATTATTGAGTTCTGGTTCAGTATGGTGATAACAACGTTGCCCTACTGCCTCTCAACAAAGACTGTTGCATTGACTTCCAGAATGGCATCACTGATTACTGAAGCTCAGCAGAAACTGTGACCAAACTTGCTATTCTTTACATCTCAGATCCCTTGCCTTGTTGGTATATAGGAAAAGCAATTAAGATCCTATGACCTGCAATCTTATGGCCCCTGTCAGGTTCCAGATTCCACTGGATGCCTCTGATCTTGCTTTCTGAGGCTTGAGAGAGTGTTTCAGCCTCAGAAAGCTGAACTCCAATGTCAGATTCCCCCTCTACTCTACTCCTGCAGCCTACTAGCCTAGTGCAGAAAGGTAAAATTTAAATTAGACCCTCTCAGGTGTCAGGGTTAGCAGAGGGGGCCCTCTTCATAGTTTTGACACCCTCAGAAGTTCAGTGTGTGAGAGTGTGTGGTCCAGAAGAGGGCATTCTCTGTGCCAACAACTACATTGTGGAATTCCCTCCCCACAGAGATGCATCTGACTTCTTCACAATACAGCTTTCAGTGAATTACTCTGGCCTTTGATCCGTGAGGTGTGTGTTTTCAGGACAAGCCCTATTCCCGTGACTGTAATGTGATTCAACTGTTTTTAATTCTGAATTTTAAATTGTGGCAACCTTAGCCTGGTGCCTGCTGGTCACTGGTGGGTAATATTTTTTTACAACAAATCTACAGCTACAGGAAGCTGCTTTCTACTAAATCAGACTTTTGGTCCATCTAGTTCAGTATTGTTTCCTCTTACAGGCAATGGCTTTCCTAGGCTTTAGGCTTGAACTTTTCCAAGGCCTGCCTGGAGACAGCAGGGACTAAACCTCAGGGCCAGCCCAAGACATTTTGTCACCTGAGGCAAACCAAAAAATGCCTCTGCACGCAGCCATGGAAGAAGAAGTGAATGAAGAATGACATCAAGAACAGTTGGGAGGAGTGGATCTGCATCAGGAACAAGGGCAGTGCCTTCTGTTCACCAGAGGCTGCTGTAAAGGCAGGGAGGCTGCCAAGGAGGCAGCAACAATATTCCTTGAAGGTTGAACCTGTTGCCCCTGTGGATTCTGCCGCCCAAGGAAGTCACCTCACCTTGCCTCATGGGTGCACCGACCCTGATGAACCTGGTACCTTCTGCATGCAGGACTGAGCTATGCAGGGCTTCTACCACTGAGCTATGGTCCTTCACCTACAGCCCTTCACCTTTTTTAAACAAACAAACAAGCAAACAAACACTCACTTCAAGTTACCTATTTTTAATAGCATTATCAGTTGCTTCTCAGAACCCAACCACATTTCAGTCTTGCACTGAAAACTCTCAGGCTAGCAGAGTTCCAGTCCAAACCCAAAAGGGCAGTGGTGGGATTGTGGCTTTTCATTCTTTGCATTGAGCATGTAACTATGAATGATTCATAGCACTTCTTGCTCTGTGACAGTTTCATTATGAAAAGTTTATTCAATTATCAATAGTGTGCCCTACTCCATTAAGAAAATCATATTGTGATATTGACTATAACTTGTGAATGAAGTTGTCAGTGTCAAGACAATCCACTTGGAATCCCAAACATCTGTTTCATTATGCTGATGGACTTGGCTATTGACATGTTTAATGCAATATATTTTTTCCCTGAGGGCATATTGGCAGTTTCTTCTCCATCCATTTAAACCTATTTGACGTTACTAGTACATACAAATGTATATTCTTTCCTGTTGATGTCTATGGTCTGGTTATATTTTAGAAGTATTGCTAAATTAGGATAGGGTGCCCACTGCAATGAAGTAGATTAATTTACCTCAAAGCCATTTCCTATTATATATGCATGACAAGAAACAACAATGATCATGACATGTAAATTATATCTGGACGTTCCAAGTAATGGCATTTATTATCTTCTGTTAATGTTAGTTGTTTCCAGTTTGCCTAAGCACATTAAAAACGTATTAGGATATTATGCAAACACTTAACATTAACATATTTTACAGCATATTTCTTTCTTTCTTTCTTTTTAAAAAAATCCGTTTTAGATTAAAATCCATTACTGCTGCGGATGTTTTATTATCTTTGAATAATACAAATTGATTTCTGAAGTATAAGGTAGAAAAGTTCAAAGGAAGATTACAAGTCAATAATAATAATAATAATAATAATAATACAACAATAATAATGTACTCATGTCCTGCTTGTCAACCTCCCACGGACATCTGGTTGGCCATTATGAGAACAGAAAAGGTGGACTAGATAGATCTTTGATCTGCTCTAGAAGGCTTTTCTTACATTCGTCTGTGTGTGTTTGTTTGTCTGGGTACATTCATTTTTAGACTTATCATATATTTGCTGCTGTTATTATAAGCAATTGTGACATATACAAAAGATGATAAATATGAATTTTTCTCAGTCATTTAAGTGACTTGATTCCAGAATTAAATAAGAATGTTTGACTATCGTGACAATTTAAGATGTTGTCGTCCTGTTATATCCTCTCCCCCTGTCTTTTTTTTTACTTTAACCTTGTTTATACTCCTGATGATTGTGGTGTAATACCAGTTCATTAATATCACAGCAGACCTTTAGTGAAGAATAATTACATCAATAATAAAAGTGATAAAAATGTTTAATGGCATATATTTTATTTCTTGATACTGTAAAACATGCAGTATGTTGGTTGAATCTGTATTTTGCTGTATTGAGAACTAATAAAGATTTTTTTTTGGTGGGGGAGGATGTTTCTCTGGTCTAATGCAATCCTGTGGACTACAGAATACTGGGGCTGGGCATGCTAGAAAACCAAGAAGAACCATCTCCATGCATTTGTCCTTTATTTGATAACTGAAGAACCATATCAGTCTTTACTAACCTTACCTTTTATAGTAGTATAGTTGCTAGGTTGGGGGTTTTTAAGTAATTTTTTTTGACATGCTTTCACACGATTCAGCTGCTATTCCAGAAGAATGTACTCAAGACCCAGTTTTACCTCTCCCAAATGCAACATTTGTGAAAGATGTGGAATGGATTCTCAATATTTTCATTTGTGTGGAATGGGTTCTGAGCATCATCCTGCTTTCTGTGTGGAGAGGATGGGGGTTGGTGGGGGTGGCTTGGGAGACATCTGTTTAGCAACACTTTCCTCTGACCGGCTGAAGTTGTTCATTTGGGCTGGGTCCTATTCTGAGGAGAAAATGGCTGAAAGCAATGGGAGATCTGGGCCAAGCCACAGCTCAGACACATGTAGTTGCTCTCATACGAACTCTTCTAATCTCTGATACTCCAAAATGGTTCAAATTCCACAATAGTAGGCAATGCTAAACCATACTCGTCAACAGTCCCACTTTGAGTGGGACATCCCAGAATTATAGAAGCCATCTATCCTGGCTTCTAATTGGATCCTGGGATCAGGGCCGTCTTTAGCATATGTGGTGCCGGGGTGCAAAATACTGCCCAGAGTCCCCAATTTTGGGGGGGACAGGTCAAAGTTGTTGTGCTTTTTTTAGGGCAGCAGCTCAGAGTTGTTGAGCTTTTTTGCAGGGCCTCGCAACTCTCTCCCATGCCTGCGGTGCTCCAATGGGCTCTGCTCCGCTCGGCAGCGACTGTCAACTGACCTGGCTCTTCAATCCCCGGACTCCAAATCTCAGCCCCGGACTCTCGGCCTGGCACCCCTGAGAGCCTGGCATCTGCGTGTCCCACACCCCTAGCACCTATGGGTAAGTCGGCCCTACCTGGGATGTCCCATTTTGGTTCCCGTGAGAGTGTGACCCCGAAAGATGTGTGTCCTGATTTTCCTCTGCAGCATGTTGGAACGTGTGATATATCATCCCTCTGAAAGGACTACCCTGTGCAAATGCTCTCAACTCTCACATTCGCTGGCTAGAGCAAAGTGAGGGTGCACAAGGGGTGTGACTACAGCCATGGAGCCTTTCTTAATTCATTCACAACCCACTGTTAATGTGGAAGGGAAACACTGTGTTCACTCTCTAATAACGGTGAGCAAAGGTGCAGACAGCAAGCTCCAAATTCATAATTTAAAACATCAGCTCAAACAGCAGCTATACCACTATCAAAGGTAAGTGCCGAAAGTTCCAATGCCTCTAAACCTTATAGTCTGCTCCTAGAGCTCTATAGCATTGGAGGCTCAGTTGATGGAATGGAAGAGGCAGGTAAACTAATCCATTCTGATCTATTCTTCCGATATCAAACAAGGGACAAAATAGTGGGGGCATCATCAATGCAGGAGTTTATGGATTGGACCCAAACAATACACAAGCAGAGCATTGGTGCATTTTTTCCTGAATCCTGCGGTGTGATGTTCACTCGAAGAGGAATAGCCCCTCCCCGGAGGCATCGGGGCAGATGAAGATTTGCCTAGCCTTTTGCTTGAACAGCCTGTGTAACAAATTGTATGTTTTTACCTGAATTGAAACAGCCATCTATTTATTTTTAGCCCAGCTTAGAAGAAGGGAGTCACTTGTTCAGCAACGAATTTAGGGTTAACATGATGCTTTGCTTGACTACATTTATCCTTATTAAATCCTCCCTTCTTTCAGTGACTTTCTTTGATTAATGTTGCTACCTCTGTTTGATGTTTTGCCTCAAGGTTGTAACTATTTTATTAAACGTAATGCCGTTTTAGTATGTTAGATCGATCCACTCTTCTAAATCAAAACTGTTATAAAATTTTACAAAGAGCTAAGAGGAGGACCTTTTAGGCAACACTAGTTGATGCATAGCTCTAGTCAGGGTGTAAATATAGAAATAACTTTGTGTTCACTATATTGCTCTGTAATTGGGGATTTTGTTGTCTTAAAATAATTTCCTTTGAGGCTGAGGCAGGGTGTATACTAGCATTTTCGGAAGTGTTTGTACACCAGCTATTAGGTTGGAAGGTTGTTTTTTTTAAACAACAACAATTCCACTGTTTTTCAACATTGTTATAGCAGTAAGTCCACATAATATAACCTTCAGAAGGCTGTAATTTTTGTTTGTTTGATTTTTGCTTCTAGTCAGTCTTGTATTGAGCAGAATTGGAATTTCAGGAGAATGCAGTGGACATAAATGAAAGTTGGGGTATATTATAGGCCTAAACTACTCCTCTAACAGCTGGTTTCTATGAAGATTACATTAAATTTTAGACTAGGAAGCACGTTTGGATTTTTGAGAAAGTGCTACTGGTGCATGTAACAAAATGGCTACCTTGGGGCCATTACATAAAGCAGAATGGCTGCCACATTTAAAATAGCAGAAAAAGGGACCACAAACTGGGTCAGGTGTGCACCTCATAAGCCCCACCCCACCAATGAAAAAAGGCACTTTCATCAGCCACCACTGCAGTTACTCACAGAGAGAAGCTCTTTGAAATCGTCTGTTTAGGGGAAAAGGGAACTTGAGTGTCCAGTCCTGGTATTCAATGAAATGTGGGCATCTTTAGTGTAGAAGAGGCTGAGGCTGTTGGAACACAAAATGAGCAGGAAGATCAGACTATCTCTTGTGCATTGTGGATTTTTGAGGGGATACTTACCAGACATTTTGTAGGGCGCCATAGCAATTGCACCAGTGGCTGCCATGTTGGTGACCCCTGCTTTACACAGTAATTGGAATTCTGTAAAATATTCCCCAGTTTCTGTTTGTGAACTAAAAAGAACGATGATTGCAATGGGATAGACCTCCCCTGAAAAACTTTTAGATTAGTAAATGCAGAGTCAGTGATTGTGGGCAAATGAGACAATTGAGAATGAGGCCTAGTGAGGCCACATTGCTTCATAGCTAACAATAGAACCATGCCTATTCAGAAATAAGTCTCATTGAATCCAATGGGGTTTATTCCCAGAGAAGTGAGACTAAGATTAGTCAGGAGTGATCCTACTCAATCAGGGAATTAAGCAATGAACAAGAATATGTCAAAGTCAGATGAATATATGATGATGATGATGTTGATGATGATGATGGGAGCCTGGGCTTTTGATAAGTCGTACCCTGCTCACATCACAGGGTTTTAATATTTATTCAGTGTTAGAAGCATGGTAGTGAATCCACTCAGCACCACTTTACTAAGGGGTGAAATCTACAGAGCAGTAGAACAGGAAGTCCTATAACCTAAGCCTAAAACTTTGTACGGCATCTTAGTCTTAATGTAGGCATGCAGATAATGAAACTCCTAATGGAGTTTCATTAACTTATGTTCTTTAATGCCCTGGAGTGTCCTGGTTTTGAAAATCCTATAATCCTGAGAATTTTCATTAATGCAATTGGCACACCTACCTGCATCTCCTTCAGTGAACTTACAAGAGAGCCCAATTTTACAAATCCCACTTAAACTTTTATAATGGGATCACATTGAGGAATCCACAGTCTATTACACCTGCACTAAAGAAAAATATGAGTTAAACTAAACTGAAAAATTAATAATCCGTTAAATATCAGCCAAAACAAATATGGATTTTGCTGTCATTAAAGGAGAGCGTTGAAGCATTCCCAGTGGCCCTCATGTAATGTTATAAAATTAGAAGTTAAAAAGTGATTGTCTCTAAAAAGCGACAGTATTCGGGCTTTGAAATCAGCGGGAGATCTATTTCCTCAGAAGAAATTTGACTGTTATAAAACTGTAAGTAGGGTTACTATAAGCATTTGATAATTAATAATGACACACACTGATGAAGATCTGTAGGTGGTCTCACAAAGGCTGTGAAAGATGCTTTGGTCAGCCACACTGCAGCTGTAGGAATGCTCAAGGAGCATTGAAATGAAGACACTGAAGGGGCAGAGGACGTGGGAATGTAACGTAAGAAGAGCCTGCTGGTTTAGGCCAATGTCCATCTAGTCGTCCCCCCCCCCCAGCATCCTGTTTTCACAGTATCCAACCAGAATCCTATAAGAAGCCTGAAAACAGGACTTTCTAGTGAGCAGTGTTGCGGCCAGGCATTGGGCCTCATCATCGCCGCTCAGCCATGTCACCAGTGCTGGGTGGGTCCCTGCCCAGGGCCGGCCCCGCTGTCCAATCAGGGTTGGCGGGAGGCGTGGCTGCGGGAAATTTAAACTGTAGTGTGGCTGGGGACCGTCCTATCACGTCCTTCGCAGAGCCATCAGCAGCGCTATTTTTCTAGAAAAAGAGGTGCCAGAACTCACCATGAACACCTCACTTATTCTCTTATAATGGCAATGACGCCCACCTGAGAGGTGCCAGAACTGAGTTCTGTTGAGTTCTAGCTGAGTAGAAGCCTGTTGTATAACATCAACAGGGGAAGCCACAACAGCACTTTGTAGCTGCTAACAAGTCAGCATAACACACCATAGCTGCTAGAAGGAGGTTTGTATGAATTGATGACTAGTGAGGTCTTAAACATGTGAGTTAGGAGGATCCATAAAGAGGTTATTGCAGGATCTTAGGTGGGTTGTGCCTCTAATACTACAACCATTATATTGTTGAACCTCCCCAATCTTCAGGTGCTGAGAGACTCCATAGGTTCCAGCTTAGCCAGAGTTTGCTTTTATTGGAATGAAGGTTGATGGAGACTGTTGTGTCATTAGGATGTATGGTTTTATTTATACATATATATAACCTGAGCATAGGGTAGAAGGGCTCACAGCATTAACAATTCAATAGATCCTGCCCCCCCCATAGGTTTCCAAGAAAGCCTCAAGCCACAGCTTTGGGTCCAGCCCAGAGCAAGACAGGTCTCTGTGTCTTCAGCTTCCAGCATCAGCCAAAAGCTATCGGACATACTGCACCCATTGGCCAATTGTTCCTCCTCCTAGGATGACATGGCATGCAGGCAGGTAGAGTGAGGAAAGGCTCACCCATTTGTCTCTATGGCAACAGAACCGTCACTTCATACATGTAAATGCCAATACTTGGCTAGTCAACTAAGGCAATTATCTTACAAAGAGACTAGTCTGCTTGGTTTAAAAGGTTTCTTCTTATAGATTCTAAACTCACAGATCTACAGGTATCCAAATTCCAAAAGTATAACACTATATAGACAAAGAGGTAGTGTGACAAGGAGGAAAGACAGAAGAAACTAAAAGTATGCATCTACTACAAATGTATACAAATATGGTGGATTAACTGTCATGGCTTCACCCAAAAGAATCCTAGAATGTCCCGCTTTTCCTTAGGACGTCCCTATTTCTATTGGAGAAATGTTAGAGCGTATGGAGTTATTCGACTCCCGAGTTGCCTGAAGGCAATTCTTTATAGCGAAATTGTTGTTTTTCATGTTTAATGTTTTATTATGTTTGTATATATATTGGAAGCTGCTCAGAGTGGCTGGGGAAACCCAGTAAGATGTGTGAGGTATAAATAGTAAAAATATCATTATTGAATGGGACAGCCCTATTTTTATCAGAGAAATGTTGGAGAGTATGTTGGAATATATCTTCCTTGTTGTCGCAGAATATGTTTTGGATTCCATACAACTTTATTAGCATCATTAAAAAGCGCAAACTAGAAATAATAAGCTGAAGACAGTTCCTTAAAAATAACAATGCACTAGATAAGGATGTTTGGTGATGCTTTTAAGCCAGATAAATTAGGTTGTGGCAGAACAACTAAATTTCCACCATTAAACAAAAGAATGCTATGTAATTAGGTGTGGCACAATGGAAGTGTAACCATCTTTAATATTTGCCGAGTGCATGCAAGCCTTTCAGCCTTCATTAAACCGAATTCCATTGGAACACGTGAATAATGGGATTAATATAGCTACCAGCACAGCTAGGTCAGCTGGCAATAGATCAATCCAGAAACGTGAAGCATATTAAAAGGATTATAGATTAGCAATTAGATGGCTTTTTCATGAGCAAGGAATAGTTCCTCAAGCTTTGCCAAAGGTTAACAGAGATAGGATGTCGATTTTTCCAGTTTATAATCCAGCGCGAGTCTTAAGTGAGGGAAGTGGTGGGACTTTTAATGTGAGGCAAGGCAAACAAAGCGGTGCAGCCCTTGCAATCAATGAAGCACACAAGTTTGGCACAGAATACAGGAAGCGAAGAGTATTACTTGTAAGGATGCACCTGTTGTACACTCCGCCCCCCCCCCAGCTTTTTAAGGAGTAAGCACTGCTTTTGGAATAAATTTTAAAATTCCTGGTGGGGAATAGGATCTGGTCCTGAGCTCCTCCAGCCTCAACGGACTTCCTGTCAATCACCTGATATCGCCATGGTGCCAAGTGACTTGACTTCAAAGGAAAGAATTTGAATGTTCCGATTCTTTTACTTTGCTGGTGTGGCTTTAATGCAAGCTGCGTCTGCAAAGGAAGATTCCACCCCTCTCACAATCCAGCTATGGCTGCAAAGGGAATAAAGGAAAACTTAGAAGCACTCTTAGAGTGGTGGGTGATAGGAAAAGGTGCCAACATTTTAAAGCTTTTTGATACAAAGGAAGAATCTGGAGCACACTTAAACTGGGTTCCAGATTCCTCTTCAGTTTTGCTGTGGCTTGAGATTTCAAGCCCTGGATACACCTGATGTCATATATTATTTTATTTTACCTTAAAGGTAAAGGTAAAGGGACCCCTGACCATTAGGTCCAGTCGTGACCAACTCTGGGGTTGCGGTGCTCATCTCGCTTTACTGGCAGAGGGTGCTGGTGTACAGCTTCCGGGTCATATGGCCAGCATGACTAAGCCACTTCTGGCGAACCAGAGCAGCACATGGAACCGCTGTTTACCTTCCCGCCGGAGTGGTACCTATTTATCTACTTGCACTTTGACGTGCTTTCGAACTGCTATATTGGCAGGAGCAGGGACCGAGCAGCAGGAGCTCACCCCGTCGCGGGGATTTGAACTGCCGACCTTCTGATCGGCAAGTCCTAGGCTCTGTGGTTTAACCCACAGCGCCCCCTGTGTCACTATTTTTTTATTATTATTTACCTTACCTGGTATCATATATGACTTCAGGCCCAGGGAAGATGGGCGTGGTTCACCCAGAATGAGCTGTTGAACCAACCTCTGAGGCACTGAAAGCCTAATGAGGTTCATAGGCCAGAAGTTCCCCAACACTGTTTTAAGTTCTGGTAAAGTCTCTAAAATGAGGAACAGGATGATCCACACCATAGCAACAGCAAGCAACTTCTATGAGTAAGCCCATCAAGAGATTTTTGGCTGACTAATCAGTTGTGTAGAATTATGCATAAATGAAAAAACAACAACAGCCAAATACAGCTATGAATTCATCTTCCCCCTGGAAGCAGGGAAATGGTATCATTAGTTATAATATTAGTAATTTTTTTCTGACGTGATCCTTCTATAATTATACCTTACAATGCTTAAGAAATGGCAAAAGCTTCATTTTGGGGGTGAGACATCTTGCTTTCTCAAATCCGGTTGCTACTGCTATAATTATTACTTTGACTTTGATCCAAATATACAGGAAATTCTAAAAAGTAGAGAACCTTTTTTTTGGTATCGTCAGATTTTGACAGCTGCTTTGATATGACTGACAAGGGGTGAAGTGTTTTTGATGCAATATGACAGCAGCAGACACAGCATTCATTAAATCATTTGTTAGAAAATGCCATTGCATTACATTTCAAATAGGTTCATTCACTTCAGTGTACAAGAGAACTCTCAAGTATTAGAACTGTTTTTGTCTTCCTTGGGCTAGCAATTGACTTTGCCAGCTACATAAACTTACACAGTGATTTCCTTGACTTTCCAATCAAGTCCATTTTGACTATCAGTCATACAATTTTACAGCTGTTGCTGCCATTGGGGGCCTTTTCAGATTATGGAAAACCTACAGGTTTCCCCCTTTCTTGCATTCTATTCTAAGGTTACCAGATTTTTTTCAATGAATCCGGGGACACTTTAAATAAATAAATAAATAAATAAATAAATAAATAAATAAATACTACACGTTCAGGACGACGGCGGTGGAAGAGGGGTAGCCGCCGCCCCCTTGACCTCAACCGCCATGTTTCCCCTTCCTCCGAGGCTTCTATCTCCTTTCTCCATGAGCCTGGGCAGCCCCTGAGTTGTTGGTTCTTTGGTGGTGGTGGTGGTGGGGGAGTGGTGTGCGGTGGGTCAGGCATGGAAGGCAGAGAAGGAGGGCTGAGAGCAGCGGCGACAGTGAGTCTCGGGCAGAGCAATGCTTCCCTTCCCATCGGAGCAGCCCCAACCCCATTCCTACTTGCGTGCAAGCAGGAGGGGGCAGGGATCCCTCAGCTGGGAAGGGAGGCTTCCCGTTGCCTAACTGAGAGATGCCTGCCCCCTCCTGCTTGCACGCAAGCTCTGATAGGCAGCGTGAAGCCTTCCTTCACAACTGAGAGATCTCCGACCCACTCCTCCTTGCTCGCAAGAAGGAGTTGGGAGGCTGCTCCGATAGGCAGCATGAAGCCTCCCTTCAGGAGTTTAGTTTCTGGGGTCAGGGAAGGTGGAGGTAGCCTGGAAGCTGCATCTTAGAGCCCCTGCACGACCATCATATGGGGACTTCCGAAAAGCTCCTGAAGCCAGCCAGAGCCAACTGCTCTGGGCTGCTGAGACTGCTGCTTCTGCGTTTCCCAGGGATGTTAGATGAAATCCAGGGACATTCCGGGGATGGAATTTGTCTGGAGACTTATTCGCAAATGTGGGGACTGTCCCAGGGAAACAGGGATGTCTGGTAACCCTACTCTAGTCCCTATTTGATGCCAGCAGGGCAGTATCTTATCCCCGTTTTTGGGTGGTAACACTTAAGGTAACAGACCAATTCAGAAAATTAAGGGTAGGAATGGACATATGTGCCTTTCAGCTCCACTTTGTGCATAATGTTCCATGTGACATGTAATGGAATGTGTATTCCATGTGGAATAATCAGCACACTCCAATTGACATGATTCCACACACCTCATGAACAGGTGTACTCACTCTTCCACTCCATGGGCCTCTAGCTGTTTATTGACTACAACTCCCATCATGCCTAGCTGCAGGACCAGTGGTCAGGGATGATGGGAGTTGTAATCCAGAAACAGCTGGAGACCCAAGTTTGGGAAACCCTGTTCTAGATCAATGACAACCAGATTCAGAGGTGGTGGTACTACCACAGCCGTCAGCCCCAACCAGCAAGTTCCATAGTCAGGAATGATGGCTGCTGTAGTCCATCAACATATGGAGGGCACCACACTGGACATGCCTGACCTAGATTCATTTCCATATTGCTTCATGTTGGAAGTTGGTACTGGAACTTAGTCATTTAGGCACAACATCCCTACAGAGAGACAGGGGGAGGAGACAGTATGACCTGCTGATTTTCCTGGAACTCTCAGCATCTTTTTGATTCCATTGGCCATAGTCCTTCTGGATTAATGTAACTGGGGTTGCCAGCACTGCATTATGGTAGTTCTGCTTCTTCAACAGAATGGCTCTAATCTCCAGATTGTGTTTCTAAAAGTGCAGTCCTATGCATGCCTACTCGGAAGTAACTCCCATTGAGTGTACTTACTCCCAGGCAAGTGATCACTTAGGGCAGGATTCAACTAAGTTGTTGCATGAGTGGAACAAAGTCTGCTTGTGCAACAGGACTCCCCCCCTTTCCCAATGCCCCTTAAATCTGCTGGGGAGGGTTGGGGGAACCCCCAGAACAGGTTTAGGAGATTTGCAAGTGGGGTGTAAGAAGAGGAGAGTCCCATTGCATAAGTAGACCTCATTTCTCACTTGCATACCCAGCTTAGTGCAACTTTACAATAAAACAGAACCAAAAATGATTAAATAAAAATACAATTTATTTTCCTTCTTACAGTGGTCTGTAAAAAGCATCTTCCTTGATATATACTGTTCCTTTGCTTCTGATCTGATTCACTTTTGAATTTGTAGCCACCTGCATATCACTGCATTTATCTTATTTTCTGGTTTTCTCAACAATGATCATTCTTTATTCACCTTGTCCTGTAATTGCCTTTTTCCTGCATTCTGATTTATTGACACTGTTCAGGACTGGCAAAATGTGAGCTATTTATTGTCTATTGACTGGGCATTGTACAGTGCTATAGACATTTTAACTGCCTCACTGAGTATTGTGTTGCATCCACTTTTTACTGTTTCTTTGCACATTGATTGGGTGAGTCTCGCAACAGTGTTGGCTGCCACAGACATATCTCCTCTGCGAAGGCATCAGTGGGAGCTTCCCTTGAAATTCAAACCAACAACTAGGGATGGGCTGAGCAGCTACTTCAATCTCGTTTTAGTCTTGGTGGTGCTCAATCACTGATATATTCTGTCCCATTTTGTGCACATTTTTTTTAAAAGAATCCACTAATGGTCCACATTCAAATCATATGCATTTTGTATGCACTTTGTTACATAACAGATGTACTTTTTAATGTAAAATATACACTTTTCAATGCACTTCTATGCATTCGTCTGAATAAAACACATTTTGGATGCATTTTTTTTTTTTACATAAAATGTGTATTTTTGCACACACTTTCCCTGTACCAGAATTGCATTGCAACATCCAGAGGAGTGTGTAATCCAACTGGGTGTTGCCTTCTGATCTTCAAGTAAGTTTAAGAGTGGCAGATCAGAAAGAAAGAGGAAAAGTGTGTTAGATCAGGACACTCCACTGCAAAAAGCAGACCAAACAATTTCCTCTCCATCTCCAAAATAAACCTACCTTTGACTTTAATAAATAAAAAAATGAATGAATACAATATATGCCTCTGTCCCAGGCATAAGTGAGTGTCCTAACCTAGATTCCTTATGGGGTTAGAACTTCATGCCATGCCTAGGCCGAAAAAACAACGTGTAACATACTACACAAGTGCATCCCTTCAGCAGCGTAGCTGCTCATCAGTGACTTTATATGCACCTTCTTCTTGGCTGTCTTCCTGGGACTGAAAAATAGAGATTGTTATCAGACACTTGGTAGACTTGCAACAGAATGTCTGAAGGCCTGTGTTTCACTAGGCAGGGTTCACAAGTTGTGCAGGCCTTAAGGCACAAAGTATTTTCTTCTAGCAGGGCACCAAAATGGTTGCCCTGGAATCATTCCTTTCAGGGTGCTGCTGCTGCTGTTTCTTCACGCAAGCAAATGTGCTTTTATTTCCATTCTTCCCAATGCCCCTGCATTCTTATTGCTCGCTTCCATTGATTTATACTTTCCCAGCTGCTGCTTTTTGAACATATCTTGACAAAGCCTAAATAACAAATGAGTGACGGCGTTCTGGGAGCAAAAACTTCACCAGATGCTCTTCTGTAGATAGGCTGCGTATTTCCAACCATCTCCCTATTTCACATTGTTGATTTACCAGCAGTTGGCTCAGCGTATTACACCCCTAGGGAAGTGTACTCCTCCTCCCCCATCACTCCGTGCCTTTCTGTCTCTCTCTCTCTTTGTCTTCTCCAGAGTAATACAGTGCCCAAGGCACTTGTGTGCCGTTTAGATTTGTAAGCCTCAGCATAACATAATGAGATGGCAGGAAGTTTTATTTGGTGGTGTAAGGGAGTATTCTGTCAGAAGCGTGTCTTCGGGACGAGAATTTCTCTGCTTATCTTTCAGGCAAAATGCATGCATTTGTGATCAAGCATTTGTGAGAAAGTTTGGCACCCAGGGGCTAAACCCTTCTACCTGGTGCTGGAATTGTCCACTGCCCGCCTTCTCTCTTTCTCGAGTCACATCTTTGCCATAATTTTAAAGGACATTCAAGGCACACTGTTTCCCCCCGAAGGATCCTGGGAAATGTGGTTTGTTAAGGGCACTTAGACTTTGCATAAAGCACTTCCTATTTTGGGGAAAATATTGGGGGTCAATACCCAATACCCTGTAGGTATAGGGAATGGGTGGCGCTGTGGTCTAAACCATTGAGCCTCTTGGGCTTGCTGATTGGAAGGTCAGCAGTTCGAATCCGTTCGAGGGGTTCAGCACCCTGTGCTCTGTCCCAGCTTCTGCCAACCTAGCAGTTCAAATCAAATCAAATCAAATCAAATCAAATCAAATCAAATACCTTTATTGGCATCACAGTATAAAACATTTAGAGTCACTGGGATAATTAAAAGGACAAGGGTGAAGCTGTTGAGGGTCATAAGGTCACACTGTGATCATGTGCATTTAGATATTCTGTTTCGCCCTGTCTGTTCCCCAAAAGGATGGATCACTGGGAAACCTTTCGGGTAAGATTGTGACTAAAAAGGAGGCTTGTGACTAAAAAGGAGGATTGTGACTAAAAAGGAGGGAAAGCATTTAATCTCACGAGCATAAAGGCTCTTCGATGGGAGAGTAGTAGTAGATCCTTTAGATATTTGGCACAGCCAACCTAGCAGTTTGAAAGCATACCAGTGTGAGCAGATAAATAGGTACCACTGCAGTGGGAAGGTAAATGGCGTTTCCATGCCCTCTGGCTTCTGTCATGGTGTTCCGTTGCACCAGAAGCAGTTTAGTCATGCTGGCCATATGACCTGGAAAGCTGTCTGTGGACAAATGTTGGCTCCCTCGGCCTGAAGCGAGATGAGCACCGCACCCCATTGTCACCTTTGACTGGACTTAACCGTCTAGCGGTCCTTTACTTTTACTTTTTACCCTGTAGATTCAGGCTAGATGGCCAATAAGAGCCAGTCTCCAATTGTCAGCAAAACAGGACATTTATTTAGGCATTGCAACTGTGACACAACCTCCACCAGCAAGTAGTTGGGGGGGGGGCACACCAAATATGAAAAAGAGAAAGAAATCCATAAACATTTGCAAGCAAAGGGGGGCAGTTACGTACTTACTTTTACAAGCTTCCACTGTTTTAATCACAATGTCATTCTGTCCTTCATGGTTCTCTTACAAACACAACCGTCACATTCGAACCTTCACTTGCTCAGCCCTTCTCACACACATTTGGACTTTTAATTTTATTATTTATACAATTTTGATGATACTGTCCTCTTCCAGGTCTCCTCTTCACAGGTGGTCAATGGACCAGCAGCACAGCAATGAACTCCCCCATAATGAGCCACCTCTGAAGTACTTATGTATGCAATTCACAGTAGAAGTCAGGGGCATCTTGCAGTGAGCTTCACCACCCATCAAAGGTGTTCATCCTCCTTACCCAATGTCTGCAACCCACATGGTGAGTTATACCAAATATAAATGACTTTCACAAGTCCACAGCCACTGCTTAATCTGGGGTGAAGGTAGAGCAGAGTTCTTAGACATTGCAACATTATTCTTTTTTCCAAAGACCATTGCATCTCGCACAAAGAATGCATAATGTACCACTTAATTTCATTATTTTAGAGAAAGTGGCATATCATCATAATTATGTTGCTCATATTCCTCAATTAGTGCACTGTAGACCCTCGATTTATATTCCCAGGCATTGAGATCAATGATTGTGGATTTCAACCATTACCTCCATTTAGAGAACAGAAATGGAGATACACAGGAGATATTCTCAAAGTGTTATACATGCCAGAAAATTCAAATGAAACGGAGAGATAATTATAGAAGAAGACTTTTGTCTTTTCTAAGTCTTCAAAATGCACTGCATCTGTTCACTCTGTAAACATTGCACCCTGCAAAGAAGGTGGTTTTCATTACAGTGGTACCTCGGGTTAAAAACTTAATTCATTCCGGAGGTCCGTTCTTAACCTGAAACTGTTCTTAACCTGAGGTACCACTTTAGCTAATGGGGCCTCCCGCTGCTGCCGCTGTGCCGCCAGAGCACAATTTCTGTTCTCATCCTGAAGCAAAGTTCTTAACCCGAGGTACTATTTCTGGGTTAGTGGAGTCTATAACCTGAAGCATCTGTAACCTGAAGCATCTGTAACCCAAGGTACCACTGTATCTGGTTGGGAGCTCAGATAGGGATTTGCCTAGTCACCCATTAAGAGACAAAGATGATCTGAAGTTTGTCACATAGTTTGACTTCATCATCTGTCTGTCTATATCTATCTATCTATCTATCTATCTATCTATCTATCTATCTATCATCTATCATCATCTATCAGAGTGAGAGGCCTTGATCTGGTGGTGGGTGTGAGGCTTTAACTCTTCTTCTCCACTGGGGTCCCATTCAGAATTATACACCTTGTCTGCTATTCATAAAGGAGGGAAAGCTCTCATTGGCATCAATTGGAGCTTTTTCCCTACTGCAAATAGGCATGCTGGGGGCGGGGGGGGGGGGGAGGTTCCAATTAATAATATTAGGCAATAGTCCCAATCTGGCCAGATATTTTTTGAAAGAACATTTGACCAATCAAGGACAAGCTAGTCCAGTGCCAAGATGGATTCTGAGTTTACGGCTGAAGTGAAAAGTGAACCACTGATTTTTTTTGTTTAAGACAGCTTTCCCTGATTTGCAAGACAGTCATTTCTGAAATATTAATTGTACATCTGTAGGGATGGTTTTTATTGTTTTTAGCATTTGCAGGAATGGTTTTAATTCTTTTCAGAATTCGTATTTTTTAATCTTATTTTTATCATCTTGTACACTGCTCTGATGGCTTCAGACTTTAAAGCAAACAAACGAGAAAGCAAACAAACCAGGGACTGCTAAGGCTTAGCATTTACTCATGCCATTAGCTTCTATTTATGAATCACTCCCTATGAAGCATCTTGAATCAACTTCAGAATAGAAATATCAATGATAAAAAAATCATTTAAAAAATTAAAACAATTTCACACTTAAAAACAATTTCATATCCAAGACTGATACAGGCTGGGATTTAAAAATCTGCACTCAATGGGCTTGTTCAAAAAAGGTTTTCATTAGGTGCCAATAAGACAATAGAAATGGCACCTGCCATATGAAATGGGAGGGAATCCCATAATGTAGTCACTTTATTTGTCTACTGCTTTTCCATATTTGTTGCGTTCAGAGTGGCGCCCAACAACATGAAAAAACATTACAGCACTTGACTTATTATCTATGCATGACAATTCAGCAGCTTTATAATATACACAATAAAATATCAGCATCAAAAATATCACCATTAATAATTCTATTACGAAAAAGAGAGAAAGAGAGAGAGAGAGAAGCAGCCTGTGCCCTAAGTGGTAGCAGCAATGACCGCTCCACGCATTAACTGGGGGGCAGCTTTTGCGTGGTCGTGTGCAGCCCCCCCTGTAGACTACTAGACCCCCAGCAAGGTAGCTGGCTTCGCCGCCACTGCCAAGCCGGATACCTGGAGGTTCCCGCCTAGCCTCGTCAATTAGCCAGTCCCGGCTGGGGTTGCCAAGGGAGTTGGCCAGGTAGAGTTAGGACTGCCCACACTCACAACAGAGGGTGTAACTTACCTGTTGGTTTGGGTAACCCTGATGTTCCCCAGATCTCCAGCTGGGGACTGGGAGGGATAAACGCCAAATGCCTAAGCCAAGACCTTCCTACAACTGAGAATTTAATAAAGTTGTGGCCAATTTTAATCCCATAACACGTTGCCAGGTGTCATTATTCCTCCCGGGGGTCACCTGGGGCTTGGGGGGGGGGTCTCCGCCTGTCCACGCAACAGAAGTGTGAGCCATTTTAAAAGGCTACAGAAGGAATAGGAGCTTGGGGAAACATGGTCAGGATCATGCTTTAAGTGATTTTGAGATGTCTTCTGAATTTGTTGCACTATAGATGGATCCAGGTGTCATATTCTTAGATTGCTTCCGAAATGCTACCAACCTTGATGCTGGTTCTGCCAAGTGAGCCTATTATCGTTTGGAAGGCTAGCAATGTTTGTCCTGTCTCCTCCTGCGTCAGGCGTGTCAAAATAATCTCAATCATTTATCATTTTTCTTGTTTATTTGCACACTAGAAATGTCAGCTCTGCCTTTGGAAAGAGGTGGGAGGGGAGAGGCTTTGTTATTTAGCAAACACTTTAGATTTGTCATCAGCAGAGAAAAATAAAGTTTCCCAAAATGGAAGAAAGGAATTTTTGGTGCTTCAAAACCCTGGAATTGGCTGGCCCTAGCTATACTGGTTGTTTCCATACCAGGAAAATTCCCAGCATGACTTTGGAACCTTATGACCACCTAATGACCTCTTGCTCCCTTGATTGCGTGATTGCTGGACCCCTCTTTTAATTAGCATCTTGCTTTGCTGAATGGAGTTCTTTTATTGCATATTTTAATTATGGCTTTTATATTTTAATCCTTTAAAGGGTGTTCTTTCATTGTGTGTTTCAGTGATGAATTTTTACACGACAACACTTGGGCAACTGTTCTTTACACTTTCGCAAACCACTTGGAAGTCTGTTTTAAAATGAAGTTGGACAAATAAGCAAAGAACCATGGCAAATTCAGAAGTCCAGTAATAGCCATAGAATAAATGCAGGCCCAACTTTGTGGAGTTGGTCTCGTTGGGCACCTGTCATGCCCCACATCCCAGACGGCGGGGGGACTGGAGCCATCCCCTCAAGCCCCTCCTCCTTGCTGATACTGCTTGGCTCTTTGTCCCATCTGGGCAAGTGAGCAGTGAGAGAAACAAGGAGAAGATTCTGCTCACCTTAGCCTTGCTGGATGCATGACTGTGTGGAATGGGCCTAAAGGGAGAAGACGAGTACGTGGGCAAGCAGTGGTAGCACCATATAGTAGGTAAGCCCTATTAGGGAGAGGGGCCCAGTGAAAGGATTTTGACAATGGGCCCAGAAAGGGGCATCTCCTATACAGTGGAACCTCGGTTCGCAAAGATCTCCATTGACAAACAATTCAGAACCCGAATGCCGACAACCCAGAAGTGAATGCTTCCGTTTCCGAATGTGCCTTGGAAGTCGAATGGCTTCCGAGGCATGTTTTCCCACTTTTTCAATAAATGGATTTTGCTGACTGCCTTTTGATCTTCGGTTTTCGAACGTTTTGGACATCGAACAGTCTTCCAGAACAGATTACATTTGAAAACCAAGGTTCCATTGTACATCTTCCATTAATCTATTACTTTGCTGCTGGAATTGTTTGGCAATCAGGAGACTTTAACATGGAGCCCTCCAGATGCTGATGGTCTCCCATTAGTCCCACCCAAGCATGGCCACCAGTCAGCTATGATGGAAGTAGTCCAAAAACATCTGGAGAGCAGCAGGTTTCCCCATCCCTGCTTCAACCCCCTGTATAAGGAGAGCATATCAACTTCAAGCTGATGTATCCATTGCTACACTTCTAGTCAATGGGCTGTAGAGGTGCTGGGAGTTTTACATGGCGCTGCGCTCATGCGCTGTGTTGGGAAGAGAAGATGCAGCGTGTGACATGGCATGAACTTGGCATTTCAGCCATCACTGCATGCTGCTTGCTACCCTGCCTGCATTGGAGCCACCTGGAGTTCTCCAACCCATTTACAAAAAGTGCCTCTATCACAGGAAAACATGCATAAGAATTAATATGTCACTGAAGATATCATACAAAAATGCCTTACCCTAGAAGCGCCTTGAAGAAAATGTGGACATTAGTCAAAGTTGTATACAAAGATGTGCTTATTATTATTAATAATAATAATAATCACAAACTGGTGCAGGAATGTGGTGGACTGGATTGGGAAAATGATAAACTAAAAGAACCAAAATTGACAGATCTTTCCATCTAGGCAAGCGTGTATAGGATTGCAGCCTCGGTTACATTCCTTAGGCTTGGTTACAGGCTCAGTTGCAGCAGGACATGGGAATGTAGTAAGGCTTATGCTGCTACTGTGTTTTTGTTGTTTAGTCGTTTAGTCGTGTCCGACTCTTCGTGACCCCATGGACCAGAGCACGCCAGGCACTCCTATCCTCCACTGCCTCCTGCAGTTTGGCCAGACTCATGTTGGTAGCTTCGAGAACACTGTCCGACCATCTCGTCCTCTGTCGTCCCCTTCTCCTTGTGCCCTCCATCTTTCCCAACATCAGGGTCTTTTCCAGGGAGTCTTCTCTTCTCATGAGGTGGCCAAAGTATTGGAGCCTCAGCTTCAGGATCTGTCCTTCCAGTGAGCACTCAGGGCTGATTTCCTTCAGAATGGATACGTTTGATCTTCTTGCAGTCCATGGGACTTCAGCACCATAATTCAAAAGCATCAATTCTTCGGCGATCAGCCTTCTTTATGGTCCAGCTTTCACTTCCATACATCACTACTGGGAAAACCATGGCTTTAACTATATGGACCTTTGTTGGTAAGGTGATGTCTCTGCTTTTTAAGATGCTGTCTAGGTTTGCCATCGCTTTTCTCCCAAGAAGCAGGCGTCTTTTAATTTCGGGACTGCTGTCACCATCTGCAGTGAGCATGGAGCCCAAGAAAGTAAAATCTCTCACTGCCTCCATTTCTTCCCCTTCTATTTGCCAGGAGGTGATGGCAAGGACTGTGTTTTACTTTAAAGCAAAATCTCAGGACAGGCTGGGAAGCTCTGCTCCAGCAACCCGCCCACTACCTTCCAAATATGTACATTTAATTTTTTTTTATAATCACACCTAAGTGAACTCTCAAGTGTTCATACTCAGTTCCTTGCACACTCCCTTCAGAGATTTAGACAGATAAGAGCCTTACAATTTCCATTTATTATCTTTGGCCTTTGTGCATTCTGACGAGGGTATAATTACAGCTGTATGCTTTGTATACGGGGCGAATTTCAATTCTGATTTTATTTTTATTTTTATTTTTTTTAAAAAAAGCTTTAATCTCCGAGATGTTGATAAGGATATTAAACCCTTGCTGCGTTGCCTCTTTGTGCTTGAGTCCTGATAGGACGTCATGATGGGCTTGGTCTTCCATGCCTTAAGGGCTTATCATTAGGAGCAGCTGACAGCTTTCTCTGTTGGAGCTTTACTTTTGCAGCAACACAGGAGGAAGAAAAGGGTGGAGAGAGGAAGTGAATTCTGAGCCTTTACAGATGGGAATGGAGTGGCAATTATGGGCCACTTCTCTGAGACAAGTGTGGCAAAAGCTGGGGGCTTCATTGTAAGGTCTTTTAGATGATTGCAGGAAATAATAGTGCAAAGGGGGCTGCTTCTTCTCTCTCTCTCTCTCTCGCCTTTCAGTAGGAGACTTTTATTTGGGGCGGGGGATGTGCAGTTATTAAGCGCAGCATGGAGACAATCTGTAACAGGGATCTTCATCAATCAGATTAACTACTTTCCAAGATGAAAGTAGACGATGCACAGTGTGAGCCCAAGAAGATATTTATCAAAAGCCATATTAATAACCACTTTTAGCCTTCCCCTGACAGTTTCATCTTAGCTTCCATGTTTAACATTTGAGTATCATATGTTTTTGTCAGGATGAGGCTGCTAAGAGCATCAATTAATTAATTCCTCTGAAGTGTGGTTTGGAAAGGTAATAAAGTAACATTCCCTTAGGCCAGCACTGTTAATGGTAAGCAACATTCTGGCAGTATACCATTCCTTCCTTTGGAACAAAAAAATTCAGAGTGTCAAGTTGTTTCTGCCTTGCAAACACAGAGTAGAGTCGGCTTGGTTTTAACGACATTGCTAACTGTAAGAGCATGAAAAGGTTTTGAAGGCAACAATTCTACTAGAAGACTGTGCGTCTGCTATAATTTTATAGATAGCTGATATATGTTTGTGTGTGGATGCTTACATACATATGTTGCCTCTCTAGAAGCATAATAAAGACCATTTAGAAGCATAATAAAAAGGCAGAGACAGTGTCTGAAATCAGTGAACTATCAGTAGGCTGTGGTCATTGCCAGTTCATTTCTGGGTCCAATTCAATGTTCTCTGATGTTCAAAGCCCTAATCCACTCAGGCTCCAAATATCTGAAAGACCAATTCCTTCCCTACAAACTCCCTTGGATGTTAAGATCAGCAGAGGGGCCCTCATGGTACTTCCACCACCATCAGAAGTCTTGTTCTTTTTGGTTGGGGTGGGTGTGGAGGTCCAGAAGAGGGCATGCTGTGTGGCAGCCCCTAAGCTGTGGAATTTTTTCACCACAGAATTCTGTGGTCTGGCACCTTCATTATGTAGTCTTTGTCATATGTTGAAGACATACCTCTTTACCCTGGCCTTTGACACCTAAGCACCCACCCTCTTATAATGGTTGGCCCCTTGGATGACAAAGGAATGAAAGGTGCAATAAAGGAGGAGAAGGAGATTGCAGAGAAGCTTTGTCATGACTTGGAAAAGAGAGAGACTGGCAAATATGCACCCACAGGACTTGCATCCCGGACCACACAACTTTCAGACGTGGTTATAGCAATATTCCTTTACCCACCAGGAGGCTGAAATGGATGGGGAAATATTATTGAGGATACAAGCAAAGCATCTAAGTAAAATAAGCAAAGACAGAAGGTGTTAATCTAAATTCTATAAATACCTAAAATACGTGAGATGCAGCACACTTCCCTTTCAAAATCTTAGATTGTTTGGATGAAGCGTTTTGGATTGGAGACAGTTGTACTTGGATATTTAAAACTCAATTGGTCTAGCATTGAATTATTTACACCTCTCTCTACTGAACACTTTAAGCTAAGTGTAAGTGAATTAGACAGCATTTCGGTGTAATTTAAGGGCAGGGGGGAGGGGAAGCCAAAACCCGGTATGAGGACTTGCAGGAACGTGAGAAGATTCCTTAACTGCCAAGCCGAACCACCAGCGGAGGTCCTTTCATTTGCATTCAGAGGTGATAAAGTATCCAGCATGAGGGAGGATTATGGTACTGAAAGGTCTTAAGGCACAGACTGAGTCTACAAAGAGGTAAAGAACATAAAATGTGCTGAGAATTTGGAAGAAAGTAAGCTGCAGTCTGATCAGCATCAGTGAATCAAAAGCTTCTCAGTCATCTCAGGGCCAAACAAGATAATATATTATTTCTCTTCCTCTCTCTCTCCCCCCCCCTCTCTGTGTTTAAAAGCAAGTGGGGTGGTGGTGGGAGGAAGCTGACCAATACTGGAACCATAATTCAGGGGTCAGCAAGGTTTATCTTGCCTGGGCCGGATCGGTCCTGCAGAGATCCCTTTGTGGGCCAGATCGTGTGCATGCCCACGATTTTCAGCATCTGCGCAGATGTGATTTTTGGCACCGTAGAAGTGAGTCCCTGCACTGGTTTAGCGCAGCACACGAGCGGGCAGCTTGGTTCGGGGATGGCTCATGGGCCGGTCAAATGACCTCTGTGGGCCGCTACCGGCCCATGGGCCTTAGGTTGCTGACCCCTGCCATAATTGAAGGGTTAGGGAGGTATTTAACCCTTTCTCACTTGCTATGGTCCTGATTTGGGTTGGTTCCTCACATAACTAACTCCAGCATGTGCATAGGAAAAAGCACCTGCTCACTTCAGTGAGAGTTGTCCCAAACAAAATGGAGCACATGGAGCCCAATCCATGGGGAGGGATAGAGGATTAAAGCCTCCCTACCCACACAGTTGGGTCTTGGTCAAAATTGCTCCCTCTCCCCCATGTTGCTGATTTGTTCTTAAAAGTTCTGCACATAAGGGAACAGAGCTAATGCATCAACTGGTTTCACCTTAAAATTCAGAGGCTAACCGTCTGCAGGGGGAAAGGATCTGTTATCCCTTATCCATGATGGATTGCATTTCCCTCTTTACAAAGCATAATATTTGTCAAAGTAAAATGATTGCAGATATTTTAATCTGCCATTTTTCTCATCGCGCTAAATACCTTTGCTTTACTGTTATTGACATCTAGATTTAAGCTGGACACCACTTGCATAGTGAGTTACTCAAACAAGGGAATTACTTTTGGCACTTTGGCTGCATGTAACCACCAAATAATTGCTAGAATTCCCACGGAGATTTCAGTCTTGATCCTGTATTGCTAACTAAACATTCATCCTTCTTCTTCTTACAGATTCCTTTAGGGGTGCAGTTGATCACTAAACACACTGTGGAAATAGGTATGCATAGAAAATAGTGAGGGATGCACAGCCAGCTAAGTTCTCTCAAAAGCCTTCCATTTCACATCGCGGAGCAAAAGGTGCTATTTCTGTGATGCTTTGCCAACAGAGAACAGCACAGAATGATTTGTTATGGGTCTGGACACAGCATCAATAAGGTTAATCCATCTACAAGCAACTAACTGTGGATGGAGAGCAAGTGAGGACCAGGAGATTCAGAGTCCAAATCTGAACTACATGTCTATCCTACTCAGTATGAATCTGAGATGTGGTGTTTAGCTCCTCCCCACACCATGGGTTCTTCTCATGTGGCCCAGGACTTTTGATGCTGGCTTCATGTTGCAGAAAGGAGCAATGCCACAATGCCACCTATGTCACCAGAACAATGAAAGAAAGAGTCCCTCCTCAAACAGTTCCTCAGCCAATGTGTGTGTGTGTAGACTTCATATCTCCTGCAGGTTTTTCAGATAACCTGAAGGAGATAAATGAAACATTATTTCTGGATAGTAAGCCTTTAAATATGTGTGCATCCTCCCCACATTCCAGAGCCTTCATGTCCAAATAAAGAAGCTAGCAAGCAAGCATTTATTTTTTAAAAATAAACAATGCATGCCAATTATATAAGCAGCTAGCAAATCTATTTAGCATTCACTACAGATTGGTGTAGGCCAGACTTCACCGGTGTGTGGGGTCTTCCACCTCCTTGAAGTTTTGGACAAAAACTCTCGTCATCTCCATGGCTGGGGGTGATGAGAGTTGGAGCTGAAGAACATATTGAGGGCACCAGGCTGACTAAAGTTGTCCTAGCCTCTGGTACAAAGCAGCCAGCTTGTAGGCATAGCAGACAAAATAGCCAAGAGAAAATGGCAGAAGACATGTGTGTGCCAAAAGGAATCTTGCTCGATTCAAGAGATCCAGCTGAGGTTGTGTGAAGAGACAAGCCAATTAACCTCAATTTGCTTCTGTAGTCTTACAGTATTGCAATCCTGAATAATATTATTGGTTCTTTTTACTGCATGACTTACATCCAGTTTATCAGGCGACATAAAATGATAATAACCGAAGATGCAGAGGTTATTGCGATGAATGGGGTGCTTTTGTATCAATTTCAGAGAGATTTGCACAGGACAAGTGGCTGCACCCTCATTGTACTCACACCTGGAACAAAGAGGCGAGACACTTATCATTGGATTAACTAGCCCAACAATTTTATTATCATTAGCATTCAATAGAAACGGAGATGTGCAACAAGTGTCCAGGAACTCTGTGATGCAGGAACTGCTTGGTGACTTTCCCTTCCATGTAAATGAGGGCAAACCTGACCCAGCCCTCTAACTGTGTGCCAAATACCTTCCCCCCACACCCTGGAGTACCTTTTCAGGTGTTGAGGGAGGCCTTCCTGACTCACTCCCCTACTAGAATGCCAAAACGCTGAGTGTATGAGCCAGGCTAGGCCTAGAAGGGCCCTCCTTCCTGTTGAACTTCAGTGTTTGATGAAAACCTTTCTTTTTCAGCAGTCCTTGTAAGTTGTATTATGCCTGTTTATGGAACTTATGTTCCATATGGGGTTTTCTCAGGATAATGAAGGGCGTGTGTTTTGTGTCCCATTGGCATAGCAGTGGTGGAAATGCTCTCTGGGGGAGGAGGGAACAAAAATGGGGGGTGAGGAGAATCAGTTGTGGGGAGTGAGAAATGTCCCTATTTTCATCTTGGAGGGTATGTATAAGTGGTTTTGGATGTCTTTTGACATCCTATTCTTAAATCTACATTGTACACCATTATTCCAATTTATAGCACGAAGAATTGATGCTTTTGAATTATGGTGCTGGAGGAGACTCTTGAGAGTCTCATGGACTGCAAGAAGATCAAAGCTATCCATTCTTAAGGAGCCCTGAGTGCTCACTGGAAGGACAGATCCTGAAGCTGAGGCTCCAATACTCTGGCCACCTCATGAGAAGAGAAGACTCCCTGGAAAAGACCCTGATGCTGGGAAAGATTGAGGGCACAAGGAGAAGGGGATGACAGAGGATGAGATAGTTGGACAGTGTTCTCAAAGCTACTAACATGAGTTTAACCAAACTGTGGGAGGCAGTGGAAAACAGGAGTGCCTGGCGTGCTCTGGTCCATGGGGTCACGAAGAGTTGGACACAACTAAATGACTGAACAACAACAACAACAACTTGTACGATAATGCAAGCATATATCTAAGATGGGTGCATTGCACACAAATATATTGAGTGTTGCAGCTTCTACCTATTATGACAACTTTTTTGCGTTGGGGGGGCGGTTGGCCAATGCTTGTTTTTTATTGATTCTAATAGACTTATAAACACTTTGGAGATTACTTTTTGGTTCGTCACTTAACATAATGGGTGCAGGGTGGACCATATCCATAATTGAGACCAGTAGACTTTATAAACACACTACAGTGATGGCAGGAGAGCCCAGTGATATCACTTGGCTGTGAACCTTTTTACATGGAGGAGTCAATCAGTCTATACTCTTGAGATGCACAATTATAGAGCCATCTGGTTGATGAAAATTTTTAGTGCTTAATTACTAAGAAGACAAGGCCTAGTCAAAGGCAGTTTTGGAGTTTAACTGAGTTCAAAAAATTTGGAAAACAATATCAATTAAATTTGAGTGGGTTGTTCAAATTCAGAGCACCTGCCGCTATCATTTTTTTGGGGGGGACATGATTTATCTGAAAGACTGGGTGGTGGGAGGGGGGAAATAGTCTGCAAGGAAACACAATTTTTCATAGTTCTGATAGAAAGTTTTATCATTTCAATAAATCACATTCAGCGAAGATACGTTTTAACCCAAAATGTTCCATCTTTTATTTTTGTTTATTACCTTCTGTGGCAGAAAAGGCACTTGAAAAGCACAAGACTAATATAATCTCTGCATCTGTATATTATGACCGAGAAGCACTAGAAGCTAGTTACCTAACCTTTTGATCCTAACTATATGTCTTCATTTCAATGGAATTTTCTTCCACATTATGGCTCCTTGATGCCTGTGTGGCGTAGTGTGTCTGTTCTCATTCTTTTCTCCATATAGCAGGGCTAAGGGACCCACGGCCCTCCAGAAGTTGCTATGCTATAGCTTCCATCATATTTGACCATTGACCATGTCTGGGACTGATGGAAACTGGAACCCAACAACATCTGGAGTCCCCGCAGGAATCCCAGCCTTGCCAAATAGGACTATACTGTACATACATATTTGAAAGCTATGCCTGCTGATATCCTTGCTCCTAAACTTTCAGTACAAACAGAAGGCTGTAGTGTAGAAGAAGAAGAAGAGTTTGGATTTGATATCCCGCTTTATCACTACCCTAAGGAGTCTCAAAGCGTCTAACATTCTCCATTCCCTTCCTCCCCCACAACAAACACTCTGTGAGGTGAGTGAGGCTGAGAGACTTCAGAGAAGTGTGACTAGCCCAAGGTCACCCAGCAGCTGCATGTGGAGAAGCGGGGAATTGAACCCGGTTCACCAGATTACAAGTCCACTGCTCTTAACCACTACACCATGCTGGCTCCCATGTAGTCCTTTGACTAATCTCTTGGAAAAGCACCGTGGTAAAAAAAGATTGTTCTTGCTGATTGTACCAGATTGGATTGTGTGTTTTTCGTGAGCCCGTTGAAAAACCTATTCAGCCTATGCATGATCAATATTATTTTATTCATCTCAAAGTCCTGAAAAGTGGGTGGAGCAGAACAAAACAGAAGACTAATGCACTTTCCAAGCAATATGTGGCACATTTTATCAGAGAAGGCATGTCTCCTAATGGCTTTGCTTATTATGAAAGGCTTGGGCCAACAATTTAAATAGCCGAATCTGAGCGCTTTGAAATAAAATAAGCCATTTTCTCCAGTGCTCTTTGGAAACAAAATCCAGGTTAGAAAGGGGCAGCAGTCCAATTAGACGTTTCCTCCTTAATCCCCACCCCACTTTTTTTTCCAGGCCATAAACTTGGTTTCAAGGTCTGTGTCTAATTTAAAAAAATAATCAGGTGTGTTGGTTAAGTAATTTAATGCTATCATTAACAGAAGAGAGTGTTTTTCTCTCCTTGTTCTAAATTGTTTTCTACCTGATCTGATGTTACAGAAGAAAGAAAGTCTTGGCAGGTTTCATGGCTTATACTTTATTGTACACTGGAGAAGGGGAGATGGGTTTTTCTTAAAATTATAGGCTTGAAAAAGGGGGTCTGGTGCCTATGAAGCTTATATCTCTTCTCAATTTTTTTGTTACTACATTTCTTTCATGCTGCAGAGGAACTAAACAGCGTTTGCCACATTTTCCCATTGAAGTAAATGGCACCACAACATCCAATATTTGCATTCAAAGTGCTGGCTTGGGCCTATAGTCATGGGTGATGGGACTTGTAGTCCAGCAAAATCTGGAAGGCACTGCATCAGCTCCCCCTGCATTAAGCTACAGTACTTGAGGCAGGAAATTAATGCGCATGTGCGCAGCATTTTAAGTTGGTGTTACTTTTATTTTTACACTTTTTTGTTTTTGTAAGCCAACTTGGAATTTAATTTGATGAAAGGGTGCAGGTTTGAAGCACAAAATGCATAAACATGTAAACAATAGGTTCTAGATCATGGGTAGGCAAACTAAGGCCCAGGGGCCGGATCCAGCCCAATCACCTTCTAAATCCGGCCCACGGACGGTCTGGGAATCAGAGTGTTTTTACATGAGTAGAATGTGTGCTTTTATTTTAAATGCATCTCTGGGTTATTTGTGGGGCATAGGAATTTGTTCTTCTTCTTCTTCTTCTTCTTCTTCTTCTTCTTCTTCTTCTTCTTCTTCTTCTTCTTTTTTTCAAAATATAGTCCGGCCTCCCACAAGGTCTGAGGGACATTGGACTGGCCCCCTGCTGAAAAAGTTTCCTGACCCCAGTTCTAGATGCTGAACATTCTATGAAAGCACTAAGAAGCCACATACACAGTGCTACAAAGAATTCTACTGACTTTCTTGTGCCACAGATATTTTGTAACAATCAAGTGATTTATTAGGTTTTACAAATGCATCCAGTTATCTGCCACCTATCTTTCTTAAATGCTGCAAACAGAAGTGCTTTTGCAATGGGAATTGGTGGAGACTACCATTGCAAAATAAGCCATGCAGGTGTTAAAACTCTCAGCATCTGTTTTGCACCTTGGACTTCAAGTGCTTGTAAGCAGCAGAAAGTGATAAATGATTTCCCTTTATCCATGTAATGTGACAGCTTCAAAAGCCAGACAAGGAGCCAGGTTTGGAAGACAGATGAACAGAACATCTAGCAGAACATCCAGCAAATGATGAACAAGTGTGCTTCTGGTTGCCATCTGGTGGATCCTGAACAAAAAGAGAGGATTTCTTCTTTTGATAATGGAAATCAGCAGCAAGCAAGAAACATATCCAACTGTTTAGATGGGCATTTCAGCTATACATACCTTTCATTGCCAGTTCAGATAGATAGAGTGTACTTTTCCTAGCAATGGTTGGATTGGTCTGTTTCCTGTCTGTGCCACTTTCCCAGGTGATTACTGTTCTTTGCACTCCATTGTTTCAATAAATCAGATTTTTTTTGGGGGGGGAGAACTGTGTGGACATTGCTTTTATACTGTATATATACACATTTTGTCTCTAAATAGACATTTTAAAATGCTTTTGAGACAAGCAATGCTTCAGAAGATCCAGGAAGTGGAAAAACCAGTGGATAACTGGCCTGCAGATTTGTATGGGAGCTACACATCAGGTCAGTTGGCTTTGGAATTCACACAGATGGAACTCTTCAAGCATCCCTAACTTTTCAGCCTGAAGTTTTCCTATGAAGCTGCCTTGCACTGAGTCAGACTATCAGTCCAGTCTCCTCTAATGGGCCATGGCTCTTCAGGATCTCAAGGAGTGGTTATTCCCAGTTCTGTTACATACTTCAACTAGAGATACAAGAAGTTGAACCAGGAACCTTTTGCATGCAAAATGCATGATCTACCCTAAGCAATGCCCTCTCACCACTATGGCCTTCATAAGATAATCGCTGCAAAATTCCCTGGTGGTGTTGTGGTCTAAACCACAGAGTCTAGGGCTTGCCGATCGGAGGTTCAAATTTCCACGACGGGGTGAGCTCCAGTTGCTCGGTCCCTGCTCCTGCCAACCTAGCAGTTCAAAAGCAAGTCAAAGTGCAAGTAGATAAATAGGTACCACTCCGGCGGGAAGGTAAACAGCGTTTCCGTGTGCTGCTCTGGTTCGGCTTAGTCATGCTGGCCACATGACCCGGAAGCTGTATGCCGGCTCCCTCAGCCAGTAAAGTGAGATGAGCGCTAGCAACCCCAGAGTCATCCTTGACTGGACCTAATGGTCTGCAGTCCCTTTACCTTTACCTTTATAGCAGATAAAAGTAGAAAGTAAACAAGTTTCATGGAACAGAAATGGGAGAGGGGAAACCAATGTCCTAGAAAACAGCACAGGATTCCTTAGAAGAGGTTGGTGGTTATTGCCAATCCTTATTTCAGCCTCAACTATGTCAGCCAGTATATATTGAGCTAAATGACTCTTCCTAGGTCAACTTTGCCTTTATGCTTCTATTTTTAATCAGCCCCTTTTCTATCATCAAACAGATGCAATAAACAAGCTTGCAGTTAAGTGCAGTAAGATTGAACAGTCCAATGAGTGAGCAGATGAGTTTTGAATGCATCGTTACTTTGTATGCCTAGGAACTACAGCATGGTGTATTAATTCATACCTTAGCCCTGGGATATGAAAACTGTGGCCCTCCAGATGTTGTGGGATTCCAGCTCCCATCATCCGTGACCACTGGTCATGCTGGCTGGGGTTGTTGGGAGCCAAAGTTGAACAACACCTACCTAGTGATATAGGCACTGCGTAGGACAGCTACCAAATAAAAAACAAGGATCATAAAACTATTTTTAGTCAAACATGTTTCCATTTATCTTTTATGATTCCCAACCATCTGTTTCTACCTCACGTGCTATTATTGGCTCTGTAATCAGGCATATTGTACAGAGTCAACAAACTTCTTATTTGCAACTGTGTTGATAAAGAAAGAAACAAGTTCATCCATGATGTCGTGTTTATATATGCACTTCTGGCATCCTGGCATAATATTCACTTCAAATCTTTTGCCGTCATAATTTACTGAGCATCCTAATAATCTTTTGCACTGACTCTAACAAGGTTCTGACCTAAATCCTCCTGTGTTCCACATCATTTCCTTCTGGAGATTAGTGGGCCATGCTGAAGAGTAAATGAGTTGTAAGGTCAAGAGATCTTTACCGAGAGACAACTACTGTATTCCTGTTAGCTATGATTGCATCTTCCCACAGCACCTTAATCACTATATGACAAATCCCCATCAGAGCTTCATAAATTAATGTGAGTTATTTTAATTAAGGCAATATGTTGTCCTGCTATAGGAATATTAACAAAACACCGACTCGTACAACAATAAATAACTCTTAGAGGAGCAGAGGGCTGAAAAGTTCATCACTGCCCCATCAATGGAGATTGAATTTGAGATTTACATCTGGACACAAATCTTTTCTCAATATGTATGTCATAATGGAAGTGGTTGCAAAATTAATTCATGGACTTGTCCCTCCAGTGTATTTCAGCCTCCTGAAATACAGCAAAATTTAGGTCCTTACATGAACGTCACACATTAAAAATATCTATCTAAATGTCAGAGAGTTCAGCAGTGTTGTTTGATTTTACGCTGTAAGTAGGTTGCTTTTCTGTACAAACCAAGTGCTATGTGAAGTGCCATGCATTATGGGGCACATGGGAAAGGCTACAGCTCAGTGGCTTTGCAGGCAGATGGTGCCAGGTTCAATTCCTGGTGTCTCCATGCAAGGCTGGGACAAATGCCTGCATGACCGTGGACAGACGCTGCTGGTCAGTGGTACACCTGAGCTAACTCAGTGTCTGGTCTGACTCAGTGTAAGGCCACTTACTATGATCCCAATAATTATAGGGTCCCTCCACACTGGTTGATCATTGTATGTGTGTGTGTGTGTGTGTGTGTGTGTGTGTAGTTATTCTGCAATCATTGCATGTAATTAACACAATAACAGTGCATTTGTGGTGGATTTATACTGCTTCATTCACACACCATTGCATTTTATCCATATCCAGCAAGTGTCCCAGAAAAAAAAGGGACATCCCATTTCCCCCCCACGATGGCACAATGGTGCAATTTTGCACCATGATCTCATCCTGAAAAAAGCACTTGGGGTGGGGAAGCAATCTGGCTCGGGGTCTCCAAAATGCGTGTTTGAGAGCATGGCCCTGAAAATGGTGCATCTTTTGGGCTCCATGATCTTGCGTGGGTCACAGGTGGGAGCACAAACAGAAGATGCATCCCAGTTTGGGGACTCAACATGTTGCAGGGTACGCTTACCAATTCTTCTGTGATGCTTGCAACAAAAATGGATACAACAACAACAAAACGAACCGGAACATTTGAAGTATCAAAAGTTACAGGATTTCAGCAGGAAGTTACAGGGCATGAAGGAGTATGTCCACCCTGAAACTTTAGCAGGTGCAAAAGGTATTGAAAATGGGACCACGTATAACCATCCTGGTACCATCATGAACACAAATAATCCAGAATACACCATGAAAAATATGTCCAGTGGCCCACAGTTCACAGTATGTCAACATACTAAATTATAACAAGCCATGGGGGATAAAAGCTAAAGGAAAAATGCTTGAAATCTTGAGCTGAGCAATGAGAATTCTTTATTAAATTGACTAAATATTCATTCATAGAAATAGATGTTGACTTTTAGGATCAATCCAAACAAGTGAAATCTCTTCATGCTGTCAGACTTCTTGAAGATCCAATAAGCTTGCAAAACAATTCCACTGACCACATCAACTACAATATCAATTTTTCATTCAAGCTTGTTCCAGCCAATGTTTGCTTTAAGGATTATAGATACAGACACAACTGATGTGAGAATCAAAAAACCCAAGTGTAGGTCAAATGACGATTTAAGTAACTAAACCGTTGCATCTCCATGTCTATCAAGCTTTTTTTAAATAATCTGTGAACTCAGACAGCCAGATATTCTTGTGCAGTAGTCCTTACATAATCCATTAAAAAGGCAGATCTGATATTGACTTTAAAGATGGAATGAGTTGCATGTGCATTTGAATATGATTTCAATGATTAGGATTCAGAAGAGAGCCTCCTGAAATTGATTTTGAAATTTAGAATGCCAAGCATGATAGTGGATACATTGCTGAAATGCTTAAGAAAGGGAAAGGAAAAAGAAGAAGCTGATTTGCTGACAACACAAAAAGACAAGTGAAGTAGAGATAACAGAAGTGACACCCTCCTCGTCCCCCCACCCAATTCAACTACTTTAAAGTTACACGCTGATGAGCGCTTTATCTAACAATTCACTGCTACAAAAGCAAATCTGTTGTAGGAGACTATTTCACAGGGATGCTTCCCGTACTATTATTAGGCATATAGGAAGCTGCCATATTGAGTCAGATTGGTGGTCCATCTAACTCAATATAGTCTACACTGACTAGCTGCAGGTATTGCCAGGTATTAAAGTCTGACCACCCTGCTAAGAATATCCAGAATGAGGAGTTGAAGCCCAAGGTGAAGAGCCAGAATTAAGAAGGCAAGCAGTTGCCGACAACTGGGCCCATCCTCAACCTTTTCTCCTATTCTAACATTTCAGTTACACTTTTCCCTCAACATGTTCTTCCCACCTCTTTCTATGGGGCAAAATGGTCCATGCTAGGCATGTGACATTCAGTGCATCACTGCATTACATGCAATTCTGCATGTGAGGTTCACATTTCTTTAAAAAATTGTAAATAGCAACTGGGACTGTGTTGGGCAACTGATGATTATCAAGATCAAAGCAGGCAAGAAGTGGGAGATTAACTGCTGCTGTGATCCTGACCAAAAACAACAATCCCTGAAGCTGCAATTTGCATAAGAAGGAAAAATCCCATTGGTGCCCAAGGGAACAGCAGGCACTATTCTCAAATAGCAGCTTCAGAGAAGGTGATTTCATCAGGAGAGCAAAGAGTTAAATACCCCCTCCCCAGCTAATGTGTCCATGATAATGATCATATTCCACCCTCCACGTAATGGCTACCTGCACTTAATATGCAGGGTGGTGTTTCATACCATATCAAGGTTAACCCTAAGAGGCAGACAGGCATTATAAAACTGGTTTAAAAGCAAAAATGCTTCCGCTGACTTCCCACCAGCAGCCACCAATGCAACCTACTTCTTTGACCTGCTGAACATGGCATGTATCACTGCCAGTAGATCCTGGCAGAAAGCCTGCAAACAAGGGCTTTTTAGGGCAGGTAGGGAATAGGGCTAAGCCATCCTTCAGTCAAGCTGATCTCACAGCACATGCCAGCCAACATCAGGCTGGCTCACCTTGAACTCATCTGATATGCCACCCTTCCACCACTGCTGCCATTAATGGTCAAGCTAAGGATGTGGTAACATACCCCACATGTTTCCTGGTAAACTGGGGCACCCCATTTTGGGGGGGCATTTTGGGCACCATGATGGGCTGCAGTCTTGCACAGCACCCCAAAACATGTGCGAGAGCCTTGAAAAAGACATGTCTTTGGGGCTCTATGATCTCACAAAGGTTTTGTGACTCACGTGGGAGCACGGATGGGAAGCCGTGAGTCCCGGTTTTGGACTCAACGTGTTGAAGGGTATGTGGCAGAGCCTTGGCTGTGGCAATGGAAAGTCAGGATTGCTCTGTTAGTGTCAGATGAATAACTGACTGCCACTGAGTGTGGCATTAACACTAGAGGTGCAAAGAGGGGCAATGATATAGACCACATGGAAGAAGCTTCTCCAGAAGCCTGATTACTACAGAGAGCATCATAGGCAGGTCAAGGTGTCATTATTTATTTTCTATTATTAAAGGTGCAGAAGCTCTGCCATACATATTACATTTGTTAGCTCTGGTAGGAGTGAAGAGGACACCAGCCTCAAAGCAGTTAAAAGGCCTGGAGGGGGAGAAGGAGGCTGAGCACAAAGGCCTCCTGTCCTCTGTTTTTTAATGACACAAAAAAGTTAGAAAACCTCATTGAAATGCCTTGTCTACATTGTTACTTCTGCCATGTCACTCCCTGAGAAGTGGGATTAAATACGAACAAAAAGCTAATTAGCAGCTCCATCAAGATGTGCACATGCCCGACTAACAACATTATTTAGAAACAGTCACCTTCGTTCCTATTGACTGACTCTTTTCTGTTTTCAGCTGTCCCCAATTGCTGCTTGTGATATCACATCTGGGTCAATCTCATGATCCAGCTGAAAGCGCAACCCAACACACAAACTTAAATGAACCTCTGCTAACTTTGTCTGGGATCTCTGTATGCCAATAACAGTTGTGGCTGTTTCAAGATGCTGATGGGAACCTATTCTATAGTCATCCACCAATTTTCTGATTCACAAATTAAGTGACTATTTCTTCCCTTAGGCACCCATGTGGCTGCTTTCTCAGAAATAGCCCTTCTGCAGAAACTTCCATTTCAATTCTCTGCTTGCCAGCAACAAAAGAAAGCCCTTCTCCTTTTGACATCTACAAAAGGCACTCTGGACAAACAGAATTGCTCTGTTTTATTTAAAGTTGATCATGGTTAGTGATTTGAGAAGTGACCTTGTTGCAATTCAGATTTGGATATGATTTGAAAGCCCAGCTGAATGAAAACTTGGGGGAAATGTTTTCCTGTATGCCGAGCTTTCAAATCATGCCTGAGTTTTAGTCCATGCAGATTACTGAACTGTGCCTTTTAAAATGTGCCATTTTTAGGGCAATATTTCTTCCCCATCACTTTGTACCACAAATTCATACACCATGAGAAGTGGTCCTGTGGCTGCTGTCATGTGCTTTGTTTATAGGCTGAGAGACATGGAGTAACAAAAGGGTCATTGCATGTGCAAAGATGTTGTCTAATGTCAGATGAATTTAACTGTGTTTTCAGGTCAACTGTAAGAGGAGGAAGAGGTGGAGTGAGGAGGAGGAAGAAGAAGAAAAGAAGCAGGAAGAGGCGGCAGAGAAGGAATAGATGATGGTTTAACAATCAATCCCTCCTCACAGGAAACTCTTAGAATTGTAGCTCTGGGAAAGTGAATAGGGGACTTTGAACAACTCTCAACACCTTTAACAAACTGCAGCTCCCGGAATACACTGGGAGAAGTCGTGACTGTTTAAAATGGGACCAGAGTGCTTTAAATATATGGTGTGAATATGGTCTTGGTTTTTATGGCTGAAAGGCGGAGGATTTCAGTTGCCCACAACTGCCAGCAAGGATGGAAGATGGGCTGAGAGAGCTCATTCTGTGTGTCGTGGCTGTTAGAACGCAGGAGGCTATTTCAAACAATGTCAAATTCTTAATGGACACTAGTATGACGGTAGCTACATAATCATAACAATTTGATGAATTCCCCATTTGCGATTCAGGAGAGAAGTGAGAGAGTTGTCACACTGCTTGAACCTGACACTTGGGTACGATGCAATTTCCAAGAAGAGACTTATTCTGTCACATGTGTTGATCAGTCTCATTCCCCTCTATTAAAGCTGACAGTTCTAAATAAAAAGCTTTTACGCAAATGTTAATCACGATGAAAAGGTGGACGGTAATACAAAGGGCTATATATCCTGTCAATAATGAAAGCGGTACTGACATATAGAATGATAGTCTGGGTTTGCACAGAATAATATACTCCATATTTGGTACAGCACTCTTTATCCAAGGGTTTAAAAATAAAAACACCACGAGCTTGTTCCTGCCTTTGTGTGTGACTGATATTACTGTATTAAATATTCATTGACAAGACACTTTTTTCTGTAATCTGCACAGATCCTGCCAAATCTATGGCTGTGCCCATGGGAAGGGATCCTAGAAGGCAGGGATAGCTAATCTGTGGTCTTCAGGATGCTTTGGGTCTACCAGCCCTTTAACTTATTAAAGCTTTAAAAAGAATGTCATATGGCGCACAGAAACGCCGTTTACCTTCTTGCCACAGCGGTACCTATTTATCTACTTGAACTGGCGTGCTTTCAAACTGCTAGGTTGGCAAAAGCTGGGTCAGAGCAACGGGAGCTCACCCCGTCATGTGAATTCGAACTGCTGACTTTCCAATCAGCAAGCCCAAGAGGCTCAGTGGTTTAGACGGCAGCACCACCCACGTCCCAGCAGCTAGCATTCAGTGATATAAAGCCACTGACAGGGGAGGTGGAACATAAACGTATGAGCTGGATCAGTAGCAAACCATCATCTCAAGGTCCCGCAGGTGGGGACTCCATCCCCAAATTTCCAGTGATAAGTCAGCACGGTCCTTTGGCATTTGCGGCAATTAATTCCCATGCCCACAAAAAGCAGGCACTCTAGAATCTAAGGGCAGATCTACACTCATGGTTTTTAATGCTAAAAAAGAGTTTAGGAATGGTTCTGATAACCATATAGCCATATGACATTCTTTTTAAAGCTTTAATAAGTTATACTCTTTTACACAAACACGTGCACATGTATAGATGCAGCTTATACTTCTGTTCAGTGTAACATGAGGAGAAAAACCCTTATGCCAGATAGCAGATTATGGGAGGACAGCGGCATATCCCACTTGGGATACCCCATTCTCTTAAAATACTGTTGGAGTCCAGCTTCCATCATCCCTAGCCACCATTATCATTGTTGAGAGAAGATGGGAGATGTTGTCCCATCAACAGCTGGAAGGCCACATGTTCCCCATCCCTGCCATAACAGATTATCGTCTACATCTATTGCAATAATCCCTATAAGCATAGGAATTTGTTTGTTGAAAAAGAAAATGTGAAAGGGATATATAAAGAGTTGTTTATAATGAATTTATAAAGGCCACACAGTTTGTACAAAGCAGACAACTTTCAGTCATGTTTCTGACTCAGAAAGGACACACAGCAACACCTAAAGGAGAGGAAGTTTAGTTTTCCCTAATGTGCTCTGCAGTCTGAAAGAAATTCATATCAGCAGCGAATAGCTATCTTATCATATTAACTTCAAATTTTAGCTTGTTTGGATATGGTTTCAACCTAGCTATTACTTAATGGGATAATGCTATATATCATACCTATGCTGTCATCAGAGAGTTGTTTATGAAATGTGCACCGATATAAAATGTCTCCAGCATTGTCAGTGTTATGAAATATGGCTAAGATTTGGCTTTTTAAAAAATAAAATAGAATAAAAAAGGAACAGACTTAGTTCACTGTGAAAACAATGCAAAATCAGAACAAAAGAGGCAGAACAAATCTCATTTCCAATACCCTTCCATTATTGATTGTGTGTGTTTCAAATTTCAGTGGCACCCTGTACAATGCCAAAATTCAGAGCTCCCTACCTCTCACCTTCCATTCTATATTATTGTTGCGGTCCTGCTGTGGTTCCTCCTTGGCTCGGTGCCAGGTGCAGGTGAACCAGTCGCACACCCTAAATCTGCCTCTGCTTAGAGTCTCTCTAGGTGATTCCCAGAAGTTATAAGTGAGTGGAACCCACCTGCTAAGTTTTAGGGCACAGAGCTGCTTTATACTGAGTTAGGCTTTGGCCATTCATCTCAGCTCAGTATTGTTTGTGCCAGGGGTATCCAAACTTTTTTCAAAGAGGGCCAGATTTGATGAAGTGAACATGCGTGAGGGCCGACCGAAGTTGTTGACCTTTTTTTTTAAGGATTTCCCCCCAAAGTCCCGGACCTTTTTTAAAGAATTAGTCATGGAATACTTTTCATATACCTTTTGGCTCAGATCACAGGCAGCACAGAGGGAGAGACGAACGGCGGGCGAGAGTGAGAGATGACCAGAGCATGGCAGCATGAGCCAAATGGTGGGCGGGAGAGAAAGCGAAATGCCGGCCACCTGTGAGAACTGGCAGATGGACGGCATACAGAAGTGGGCACATGCAAGAGCTGACGGGTGGAGGGGACCTAGAGCTGCACACAGGGCGCCAGCGCGAGCACACAACCAACAGGGATAGGGAGGAGGGCGCATGTGCAAGATGACAGCTGGACGGGTCCTTGAGCTGCACGCAGGGCACATACGTGAGCCGGCCAACTACCAAAGTAAAGAGCAAGGCGCATGTGCAAACCAATGAATGACTGGTACCAAGAGCCACATGGTGAGCTGACCGGCGGGTGGGTTAGCAAGCTGCAGCAAATAACTGCCCAGTGGAACCACTGCCCACGCCCACACCCAGGAAATAACCTGCCAGTGGGGCCAGATTAAACTGATGGGCGGGCCGGATTTGGCCCCCGGGCCAGACTTTGGACATGCCTGATCTATGCTGACTGGCAAAGGCTCTCCAAGCAGGGAGTCTTTTCTAGCCCTAATTGGAGATGCAAGTGATTGAACCTGGGATAATTGTCTGCATGCAAATCAGATGCTCTCCTCTGAGTTCCAGCCAAAGCAGTGCCCTCCATATTTTGGACAACTCCCATCCTCCCTGAGCTGTGCTGGCTGGAATTGCTGTCCAAAACATTTGTAGGACACTATGTCGGCTCACCTTGATGTAGAGTTTCATCTCCCAAGTTCCTTCCCCGAACGCAGAGCAAACAGACTTCTATACTTCCTCCTAGAATCTGTCCTGCCCTTCCAGTCTAGTATCAAGCCCCAGCTGCACTATACATTTAAAGCTGTATCATACCACTTTAAAGAGCTGTGGCTTCCCCCCGCCCCAAAAATCCTGGGAAGTGTAGTTTGTTAAGGCCGCTGAGAGCTAACACCTAATCTCCTCACAGAGGTACAACTTCCAGGATGGTTGAACGGTCAATCCTTCTTCCCAGGGAACTCTGCAAACTGTAGCTCTTTGAGTGGAATATGGGTCTCCCTACTACTCTCAGCAGTATTCCAATTACAGGAAGGAATGCAAAGAGATTTAGTTAAATACTGTACATAGATGCTCAGCAAAACAAAACCATCAGCTCAGTGCCCTCCCCACATTTATCCATTTGATAATGTAATGCATGGTCTGACACTGTTTACTGTTCCCCACTTGTTTTCTTTACTGATATAACAGCCGTGTCACAAAACAATAAAATTATATTATTTAAAGCACCACCACCTTCATCTTATTAAACATATATTAACCTTAACCAATGGACCCCAAGCAGGTGATAGGGGAAGTAATATTGACTGTGGGGCCTGATCTTATTAATTGTGGTGAGACTGTCAGAACTCCTTATAACCTGTTTCATCATTTTTACTTGCAATCTTGGACTATATCCAGATTCAGACTTAATGCATTAGGGAAGGGAGGCCAGTTTGAAGCCCACCATTCCTGTGTAGTCAAAGTAAAAAAAAAGAATAAAAGAATGTTTACTTTCTCTTTTGTAGGCAGAAATGTCCATTAAGTAGTTTTTTAAAAAACCAACAACAACAAAAATACATAGGTGTTTCAATCTTAGCTGCGGTGGATTATCAGCCATATGCAAAGGCACAGCAGTTGACTGGCTTCAGAGGCGTATTTCTTTCACAGTTTTCTTGTTCTAAAACTCAAAAGAAATCATTTAAGACCCAGTTGGTTGTCATCCTTTTGAATAGATCATAAAGTGGTGCTAGGGACTGGAGGGGGGGTTGTAGTTTCTGCAATGAAAGCTTTCCCTTAGATAAGTTGAAAAGGGTTGTAATTATTTTACAAATACCATCTCAAGTCCGCTGTGTATGTGTATTTTCCACAAATAAATGGCACATAAAATACCAAAGAAAGATATGGAAATGCAAAATGATGCATTTAAACTGCATTTGGAATCATCCTCAACAAGTCCTGGTTGGTGAATTGATTGGATCTTCTTATCAGGGGAAGAAATTGGACTCTGCGATGCTATCAGCAGCCTCCCACCCCAATCTGATTATTTTTTATAATCCTGACAGTGATTGATTCTGAGTAATTATCTTAGAAAAGGAATTAGATTAGAAAACAATATTCTGGATTATCAAACTCCAGTCCATTATTGTAATTAGTTTCTTTCTAGAATGTATGATGCTATCATGTTTATACAGCTTAAGAGTGAATTATTCACAAGCAGGCTATTTGACTTTCCCTAGATAGGGAAAATGGATTAACCAAGGACATTGTAAGAGGCATTAAAGCTGCACTCCTGTACAAATTTACCTGGGAGCAAGTCCAATTGAACTCTAGGGTTCAATGCGTAGGGTTGTGTTGTAAAGGTGTAAGGGTTTTTAAATCTCATTGGCACTAATATTATTTTATCGATGTTCATATTTTTTTTCTTTGCAATTGAAAATTACTCATAGAAAATTGTATACTTTCTTTAGAATGTAACTAACACCCAATCACAAATATTCCCTTTCTGGGGAAGGTGATTGGAACTGGGTTGTGGTGGAACAACTGCAGATATTCCAGGATGAAACTGATTACAGTCATACCTCGTTTTGCAGCCCTAACCCTCCAGATGTTTTGAGACTACAATTCCCATCATCCCTGACCACTGGTCCTGCTAGCTAGGGATCATGGGAGTTGTAGGCCAAAAACATCTGGAGGGCCAAGGTTGAGGAAGCCTGATCTATATACATCAATTGGGAGCAGTCATTAGGTTAGGAGTTTTGGAGCAAGGTGTCAATGACACATTTTATTTATTTATTTATTTTTTTAAAGAATATTTATTCCAGTTTTAAAGTTACAAAAAATATAAAAAAAACCAAACCACACACATCTTACAAAAAACAAACAATAAAAAAAATAAGAAAGACAAAAAGACAGTAAAAAATAACAAAATTCAAATTAGACCATTACAACCTTTTTCCCTTTTACTTGTTTCCATGACTTCCTCTCACCTCCCTGCTTTGTATTCTAGTTTAAATCGTATCTCCAGCAAATCCTTCCAACCTTCTTTTCTTTTACTTATTTTAACATTCGAAAGTATTTAATTCTCCTCTATCCTCATTTTACACTTCATATTTACTTATTCCATTATACCCTGTCTGCCAATACGGTCTAATATTCTTCTCCAACCTTTTTCTAACATTCTTTTATATTACAGTGTTTCTGAAGATATATTTTAAATTTTTTCCAATCTTCTTCAATCAACCCTTCTTCTTGATCTCGAATTCTGCCGGTCATCTCAGCCAGTTCCATATAGTCCATCACTTTCCTCTGCCATTCTTCTCGGGTAGGCAATTCTTGTGTCTTCCAATATTTCCCAATAAGTATTCTTGCCGCTGCTGTCGCATACATAAAAAAATTCCTATCTTCCCTTCGCACCAATTGGCCGACCATGCCCAAGAGGAAGGCCTCTGGTTTCTTCACAAAAGTGTATTTCAATACCTTTTTTAATTCATTATATATCATTTCCCAGAAGGCCTTGATCTTTGGGCACGTCCACCAAAGGTGGAAAAAGGTTCCTTCATTTTCTTTGCATTTCCAACATTTATTATCGGGCAGATGATAAATTTTAGCTAGCTTGACTGGTGTTAGGTACCACCTATAAATCATTTTCATTATATTTTCTCTTAATACATTGCAAGCCGTAAACTTCATACCTGTGGTCCATAACCGTTCCCAGTCAGCAAACATAATATTATGCCCAACATCTTGTGCCCATTTAATCATAGCAGACTTGACCATTTCATCCTGTGTATTCCATTTCAACAGCAGATTATACATTGTTGACAGATTTTTAGTTTTAGGTTCTAACAATTCCGTTTCCAGTTTAGATTTTTCCTCCTGGAAACCAATCTTTTTATCTAGGTTAAAAACCTCCCTTATTTGATAATAGTGAAGCCAATCTCGGACTTTAGTTTTTAATTTGTCAAAACTCTGCAATTTTAGTTTATCTCCAACTTGTTCTAAAATTTCACAATATTTTGGCCAGTTTGTCTCCATATTAGTTTTTTTCAATGCCTTTGCCTCCATTGGTGACAGCCACCTTGGTGTTTTACTTTCCAACAAATCCTTATATCTCACCCAAACATTAAACAATGCTTTCCTGACAATGTGATTCTTAAAGGCCTTATGCGCTTTAACTTTGTTGTACCATAAATATGCATGCCATCCAAGTCAATGACACATTTTAAATTCCTAAATTCATACACATAATGGGAAGCTGATATGAGGATCCTGAAACCCTGCTTCTTATTCATTTGATGATTCATCCCCAGAACAGACTGTATAACCTGGGTTGTTGTTTTTTTGAATGCACACATAAAACAAACAAAAACGAGCCTTTGTAAAGATAAGCTGTAATCTACTCTTAAGTATTTATTTTTACTGAATGTCAAATGAGACACCTGCTCGAAATTCCTGTTTGACTACCAATTTCTATTGTTTTGCAACCTGGAAATAAGTTGAGAAATGTCTCTCCAATTCAAAGCTAATACCCGAGATTTTGAAAAGGGATAAGAGGTCAAAATTAATCCTTTGTTGAACATTTACCCCATCCTTTGTCCAAGTGAAGATATAGAGAAGGGATGTGCACTGGATTGAGTCAATTGGAGTCAACCTGGGGTTCAGCTGGATTGTGTTGAGGCAGTGCTGGAGCACTCCAGGTCATATTGGGTCCATTGAGTGATCCAGGGCTGTCAAAAGGTGTGTGTATGTGCCTGTCTCTCACTACCATCTTCTGACTGCATGACAGTACAAGGCTCCCAAATCAGCATGAGGTTTGGATCTGGACTGGGTTTGCCCATCTCAGCTAATATCAAGGCAGCTCCAAAATGCCAGATCAAACCCTGAAAATGCCAGATCAAACCCCTGAACAGCCCTAAAATACGATTAAATATCTCCCCCGCCAACCCAGCCACGCAACATCTATGCGAGATGGGATAGACTGAGCAATAGTGCTTGGCCCAAGGTCAGTCAATGGGCTTAATGTCTGAGCAGCAATTTAAAACTGGATTGTTCTAGTCCTAGTCCAACACCTTCAACCATTTGAATATCCTAATATCCTACACTTTTTAAATGTATCTGCAGGAAGTTGGGGTGGGGTGGGGTGGGGTGGGGTGAGGTTATTGTTTTGTTGGTTTGGTTTGATTATTTATCTTGTATTTTATTCTGTGAACTGCCCTGGGATCTGTGGATGAAGGGCGGTATATAAATTTATTAAATAAATAAACCACTTCCCCAAAGAGGTTTCATCTCAACCGACAGTGAAGCAAAACTATGCTTCAATTCCGGCAATTTTAGTTTCTCTCACTTCCTCATTTCTCCAGTTCATCTAAATTCTGCATCAACTGATAATTTTCTTGGAAGGATGCATACATATTTAAGGGGCATGCATTTTTATTTTTTATTTTGTACAATTTTAAATTGCAACCCTGAGGATGGGGACTCTCTTATTTGTACTAAATGGCTCTGGGAGCCTTTTTTGGCTGAAGAGTGGGATTTTACAAAGTGAGGATGATACACAGCTCCATTTACCCTTGTTAGGATTTTTTTTCTCTGTATGCGCAAGCAATCCTGAAAAGTCAACTAAACTAGATCTTAAACTTTTCTTTTCTTTTACTTTAAAAACCCTTGGCTTTGTACTGCCAGCTCTTCGTACCTAGCCTCATGTCTACTTCACTAATTACTACTATCTTATTTGGATGATTAGAGGCTTCATTTCCATTTCCTACTAAATTCAGCTATGCCGCATGCAAATGTCATTAAAATGTCATTTTATATAAAATAAATCTTTACATAAAATAATGACGGCATACCATCAGCACCTGACATTGTATTGGAGGTGATCCTGGCCACACCCATCCAACTTCAGAGGTCAACATGAATAAAAGTTCTAGATATAGGTAGGTAGTTCTGTTGGTCTGTAGTAGTCAAAACAAAATAAAAAAACACTTTTATTCATTAAAAAGTCCTTCCAGTAGCACCTTAGAGACCAACTGAGTTTGTTATTGGTATGATACATGCACACAAAAGCTCATACCAATAACAAACTTAATTGGTCTCTAAGGTGCTACTGGAAGGAATTTTTTTATGAATAAAAGTGTTTCACAAACTCCCCCATACTTGGCTACTTGGCTCCCTATCAAGAGCAAGCTACCTCCCACCCATCAGGTCTAGAGAACCTCTCAGGGTCTCAGTCTTATCAGGATTGAATTTCAGTTTGTTGGCTCTCATCCAGTCCATTACTGAGACAAGACAGTGGTTCAAATCCCCTCTTGGTTATAGAGCTGGCTAGGTAGCCTTATGCAAAACTGTTTCCCCCTCAAGACATGCAATATTTTTCCAACCTGACCCACCATGCAAGCTTGTTGCAACTTGGGGTAGCAAAAGGAGTTAATACCATGTACACCACAGAAAAGCAATGTGGGGAAATGGCTGGGGTATCAGTGTAATCAGAGAAACGATGTCAGCTTGTCTTTTCCGTAGCCAACGGTAGTTTTTAAAACTTTAATTTAATATTGTGAAATAAGCTTGGAAGATACAGTTGAAAGTTATTAAAGTCACTGTGTCGTCGATAACCTCTGGTCTCAGATGAGCCAAATATATGAGCATGTGGTTAAACAGCCACTTGGATCTACAGCCAGTGAGCAAATGTTAAAGCGGAAATAAAACTTTTGTTCAAATCCTGTCTGTACTCGTTGTTTGGTCGCTGCAGTCTTTATGACAACCCTATAAGGTATTATTATCTTCATGCTGCAAGGGGAAAGGCTGAAGGTAAGGAGCAGTAACTTGCATGAGGTACCTATTATTGTGTTTAGGCTCACAGCTTATACTCTGAACTTCTATGGTAGATAAAACTGTCAAATCTTGCTCTAGAACAGGCATGACCAAATTGTTTTAGAATCATAGAATCATAGAGTTGGAAGAGACCACAAGGGCCATCGAGTCCAACCCCCTGCCAAGCAGGAAACACCATCAGAGCACTCCTGACATATGGTTGTCAAGCCTCTGCTTAAAGACCTCCAAAGAAGGAGACTCCACCACACTCCTTGGCAGCAAATTCCACTGTCGAACAGCTCTTACTGTCAGGAAGTTCTTCCTAATGTTTAGGTGGAATCTTCTTTCTTGTAGTTTGGATCCATTGCTCCGTGTCCGCTTCTCTGGAGCAGCAGAAAACAACCTTTCTCCCTCCTCTATGTGACATCCTTTTATATATTTGAACATGGCTATCATATCACCCCTTAACCTCCTCTTCTCCAGGCTAAACATGCCCAGCTCCCTTAGCCGTTCCTCATAAGGCATCGTTTCCAGGCCTTTGACCATTTTGGTTGCCCTCCTCTGGACACGTTCCAGTTTGTCAGTGTCCTTCTTGAACTGTGGTGCCCAGAACTGGACACAGTACTCCAGGTGAGGTCTGACCAGAGCAGAATACAGTGGCACTATTACTTCCCTTGATCTAGACGCTATACTCCTATTGATGCAGCCCAGAATTGCATTGGCTTTTTTAGCTGCCGCGTCACACTGTTGGCTCATGTCAAGTTTGTGGTCAACCAAGACTCCTAGATCCTTTTCACATGTACTGCTCTCAAGCCAGATGTCACCCATCTTGTATTTGTGCCTCTCATTTTTTTTGCCCAAGTGCAATACTTTACATTTCTCCCTGTTAAAATTCATCTTGTTTGTTTTGGCCCAGTTCTCTAATCTGTCAAGGTCGTTTTGAAGTGTGATCCTGTCCTCTGGGGTGTTAGCCACCCTTCCCAGTTTGGTGTCATCTGCAAATTTGATCAGGATGCCCTTGAGTCCATCATCCAAGTCGTTGATAAAGATGTTGAATAAGACCGGGCCCAAGACAGAACCCTGTGGCACCCCACTAGTCACTCTTCTCCAGGATGAAGAGGACTACAATTTGGGACTACAATTCCCATCATCCTTGACCACTGGTCCTGTTAGCTAGGGATGATGGGAGTTGTAGTCCCAAAACAGCTGGAGGGCCAAGTTTGGACACGCCTGCTCTAGAATATAGCACAGTATGCTGAAAAGAGGTTATATGATGTGTTATGGCACTTAGTCACTGCTGAGATGGCCGATTCTGGTGTTGCCACCCTCCGGACCTCTCGTGGAGGAGGCACACAAAGAAGGGTCTCAGAAGATGATCTCAGGGCCTGGGTAGGTTCATATGGAGACAGGCAGTCCTTGAAGTATCTAGATCACCATTGTCTGCACTAAATTTCAGCAGTTCTCTCCCAGACCTACCTGGAAATGTGGGGCATTATCCATAGCCCTTCTTCACGCTAAGCAGATGCTTCCCCCCACAACTGAACATTTGATGGTTTACTATGCCTGAACAACATGAAGGCTCCATTTCAGGTGCTTATTATGGGAGCCGTGCTCCTTATGCATGTAGATTTTTCACAGGGTCCACACAGTGTAGTTGCCCTTACATTAGGGAAGACTGCTTTGCAAAAATGTGTGTATTAGGCAAAATCACATTGAAATTGTGTATATTAAGAGAAATTGCAGTAAGTAAAATGCTGATGAGTTTTCATGAGGAGTTTAACCTTTTCTCCTTTTTTTTTTGCAAACTGATCTGGAAATGTAGAGAACCGAATTTAAGCTTGGAAAAAGTGAAGTTGACAGCTCCAACCATTCCTCACGCCAATCCTGAACCAGTCTTTTACCTACCTATAGTCCCAAAGCTATGAACAAAAGTAGCTCTGCAGTTGACCAGCTTTTCGGCATAATTCAAAGCACTTTCAGCTCCTGAACTGTGCTTTGCCATCTCTCTTGGCAGTCATCTATAGCTCTGCGCTAAACCTACATTTTCATTCAGATGCAGCTGAATTTTTTGAAGTTCTGTCTGTGATTGTTTTAATGATTAAGACAGAGCCAATGCCTGAAATAAACGGGGGACTGTAATCTGCTGCCATGATTAAGGCAACTTATCTGTTCTTAAATGTTTTTCTCTGGGGCTTAATATACTTATACAAACAGTATCTACCAAATTACCCCCATTTGTTTCCCGGCTCTCTTAAGTGTGCTTGCACTATGATGCATGCATTTTTTGGTGCTGGAACCTATATGCCCTTGTAAGAAACGCAGCCCCTTTAATAACCATAGCTCTGTTAGCTCTGTTATCTGGATACTTTCTAATTTCTCCTCTTTTGTTTGGGCAAATCTAATTTCTGAAAGCAGGCAAATGTTCATTGATTTCAGCTGTACAGGGTATGCTTAAGTAATTGTTTAACATCTTGTCTATTTTCTTATCCCCTGTTGCTTTAACTCAGTACTAATCATTCTTGAGAAGGTGACTTTGTAACTTTTGCCATTTGCTACAAACTAACAACATTTCCATATCAATTATTTTAAGTGCAGAGCCTAGCCTCAGACCTGGCACTAGGGAAGGAGAAGGGAGAATTGTCAGGGGCTCACAAAGCACATGCTAAGCTATGTAAAGGGATGTCTAACTTAGTTGCAAGGAACAACCGGGAGTCCTGACTGCACCTTTGCAGCTGTGCCTTCAACTGCCTGTCCCTGACATCACATGGGGTAGGTGGCTGTGGCTTGGGAAGAAAGTAGGAACCCTTGTTAGGCCTAATCAGACCCAGAGCTAAGAGGTTCCCTATGCTTGAACTGGTGAAACATCCTACTCAAAACATCCTTCTGCACTCTGCTGGGTGGTTCATTTCAACCGAGAAGAGAAAGGATGTAGCTCCAACAGGGCTGGCACTGACCTAATTCCAAGTTCAAACATTGGAGAAGCTGGGCTCAGCTCATAATTGACTGGAAGTTTCAAACTTTGAACAATCTAACTCCAATCCAACTTCAGTAGCATCATTAGGCCTACATAGAAATGAATGGGGCAGAAACCTATCTAATTCATGCTCTCTGAAACAATACATGAACCAGGAGTGCCAACTTGAATAAATATTGGGGAAGCCAGGGAAGCCCCACCCCGCATAACTGATCACATGATGCGGTGCACATACACTGTTTGAATGGCAATGCGCATCAACTTTTTTTTGGGGGGGTGACCCCCTCAAATATTTTAGGCGGGCAATGTCCCCCAGGCCCCTAGGAATTGGATCCTATGACATGAAATGAAACACAGCCCCTCTTCAATATTTGCACTTCTTTGAATTTTGCAACGAAATTTGCCAACGAAATTCTCCAGTACAAGAATGCTTATACTAAGCCAAACTGTGCACATATTTACTGAAAATAACAGACAAAGGTGCATTATATTAGGGAAAATTGTTCTGCAGACATGGGCATATTAGGGGAAATTGCATATGCAATGATGCATATTGGGAGAAATTTGTACTAAAATTCTAATGAATTGTCGTTCTATATCTATACATATCACCAACAAAAGTGGAAATGTGGAAAATTGAAATTGAGATGGAAAACTGAGGAACGGAGAGAAACTCAAATGGACAGATTTGCCCAAATCTAGTTCTAAGTATTTTAAAATTTACCTCATAGATACTTTCCTTCTGGGTACAGGGGAAAGGAAATAATAGAGGCAGAGCTCACCTGCCTATAAACTGCAAAGGTCAATTTTGGAAAAAGACAACTGGGCTAGATGGATCTGAGTTTGATTAATTCTTTTGTTACTCTAAAATAGAATATCCCAGTGATGCTTCATGAATTATATCTTTCTACCAGATATAAGTAAACATTTTAAAATGATGGGTTTTCTCTCTCCTGGCATATGGTGTGACTTGCTTCAGTTTTATTAGGCCAGACTTGAATGAGCTAGAATTCTGTACTGCTTACTATAAAGATGTATAAAGATCCACTAAAGTACAGTGTCCAGTTGAAGGAAAGTATGGTACCACTCTGTTCTTCCTTGGTCAGACCCCACCTGATGTACTTTGTGTCCAGTTCAGGGCACCACAGTTTCAGAAGGATTTTCACAAGCTGGAGCATGTGCAGAGGTGGGTGACCAAGATGATAATGGCTTATGGGTTTTATAATGCAGCTTTAAACCAAATTACAAAATAATTCACATTTTTATAGCTAAAACAAAAAGTCACGAAAGATTAAATCAGTTCTGTCTAATCCAGAGGATTATCTTGAGACCAAAAGGTCTTTTGATACTGTTTGCCTTGTTTCATAACCCTTCATTCAAAATGCATGATCTTCCCCCTCCTCCTTCTCTGCAAGGAGGCTCTTTTAATGATAATCATAAATGGATGATTGCGAGATTTAAAAAGCGGTAGGGTATACAAAATGAAAAATGACAGGCGTAATGCCAGAAACGCTATTCTGGAGGAATGTGGAGATGATCCAAAACAAACTAGGAGAACCTCAAACACATTTACCTGGACATAAACCCCATTCAATTTATTCAGAACTTCCTGCTGGTTAAGGCTAACCCCACTTGCCCTTGAAAAGGAGTCTGGGGACTTCAGACTGTGTAGACTCATTTTATTGCTTACCCCACCCACCCACCCACCCACCCAATATTTAATGGTTTTCCACCAGGCAGAGTTTGAAGACAAAGTGGGGCATTCCAAGGGCAGGGGAGGGGAGGGTCTATGTCAGCTGGCACATGATTGGGCCTAATCTTCTCCCCATCATCACCTTGCAAAGCTAGGCTGAATATATGGAGGTGGCTCAACCTCTCCATTAAGCCAGCCAAGCAAGGGTTAGAGGTTTGGATTTCTCTGCAAGGATGCTCACTCTGCAAGGAGGCTCACAATTCTTTTTAGTAAGGTGAACGTTTTAGTGCATTCAAAGTGAAATTATATAACATTGCATTCACATTAATATGTTTTCATAGTAAACTAAACTATGCAGCATGCTTTATTGATCTAATCCAAAGTTAGAACTGTCCAGAAGATACGAGCTTTGATCAAATCACATTGAAGTAACTGGGATGTAAATGTTCAACTGTGCATGTTAGCACTATTGATTCCAATGGAAATGTTTATTAGCACGCTAATATTGTTATTGTGCCTTTAAAATATGTAATTGTGCGTTACTTGTAAGCGGCTTCGTAGGGTTTATGTCATGGAATAAATAAATAAAACGGTCCTTTTTCATGGTGAAATTTTGCTGGATTGTGTCCAGTTAGTTTTTGGAAAGCCTTTCATGGGATTAGTATCAATCTATTTATAAGGAAACATTTCAACATAAAGGGAAATAAGAACTTTTATGTCATGTTTATTTACATCTGACAGTGATTTAACAATTTTGAAAAGGACAGCATGGGAGCTACGAACAGACTGTGTGTTTCTGTTGACTTTAAATAAGTTTGATTGCAGTGCACGCCTGATGGCTCTGTGCTGGCACAAAGCAGAATATTCACTTTTAAAACACACACACTGTTTCGTCCCCCCTTCATTATTCCCATTCTAAGAGTTCATAAATATTGGCAGGGAGATGAAGGTTTTTTGTTTTGTTTTGTTTTTAACTATTTTTTTAAAGAGCAAAGAACAATACATTAACCTGAATTCATTAGCCAACATTTCATTAACCATTTGTTTCAGCCATAATCATTAGAGTTGTTTTAAACAAAACCAAAGTATTATTTTGGCTGGGAGAGATGAAAAGAACAAGAAAGACAGAAGTCCTTGTGAATGTTCACTAGAAGGTGACAACTTGGATGGGACAGAGGGGATACCTCTGTTTACGGGACAGTTTTATTGTATATTTTAATCGTGGATATTTATATTTTATTGTTTTAATAGGATCGTTCTGATTCATTTTAAAATTATGGATGTTTATATTTTAAGGCAAAGTGACTTTAAGATCAAAAATGGAGAGAGGGCACTTTGCTGAAGAACCCCTCAAAGCTGGAGCCAATCTTATTACCTGAATCAGTCATGTAAACATCTACAGTGTCAGAATGCAACATGCATGGAACAACCCAGTCTGCTTGCTTTACAAGAGATGGGTTGACAATCCTTGATGCTATAATTATTTCCTTGTCTTTCATTTACCCTCAGAGCACTTGGACCTCCATGGTTTGGCTTTTCTTTCTCCTTTCCACCATGCACATCCTGAAGAACTCTCCTTTTCCCTCCAGCTTTTGACTTGTCCACAGCCTCCTAGTCAACTAAACCCTCAGAGAGACGAGGCCCCATCTTTTCAAAATGAAAACGCAGCAGTCTTTATGAGCTTAACCCCCCGCCCCCAAAAAAGCCATGCCAAATGATAGTTTGGAATGATTTGGGGTTCGGCAGGTCCTGTTCATAAGCAGCACATCTCAGAATGGAATCAGAAGCCCAGCAGAATAGTTCTGTGTATCTTTGCTGAAATTCTACTGCTTTAGAAAGTAATTAGGATCTTAATCTTATGGGAATTAGGAATGCCTAAACCCAGTGCCCAGATAAGGCTTGAAGGCAGGATGGGGAACCTATAACCTTCCAGATGCTGTTGGATTACAACTTGCACCATCCCTGGCCCTTGGCCATGCTGTGTGGGGCTGATAACAGATGGAGTCCAACTCCATCCGGAGGGCTCCAAATTCCCAAACCCTGCTGTAGGGAACGCAGATGGGAAGAGCTGATGACATTGCTCCACAACCAAATATAAGATGACACTTTATTTGTAGCAGAAGCATAGGATCAGGCTTCCTATAAGGATATTGGAATATTTTCAGTTTTACAATGCATTTGTTGTCTTCTAAATCTTAGCGACTGAATAAAAAACCAACACACTGTCCAAAGCTCACTGACACTATGGACACAGCTATATTGGCAAAGAAAAAGCACTTTATATGTGTTGTTTATGCATTCTAACTCTGTGACACCAGATGGCACTGTGGAGTTCCATTTTTGCTAACCCGGTTTCCCATACAAAATCTGCAACGCGTTTAACTGAAATGCTTCTTTGATGTGTCTAGATCCAGCCTATATGTGTGGCAGGATCTTGATCACTGCAGCTGGCCCCATCCCTGTCACAAATGGCCCTGCCCTCTCAGCATGGTCAACCACCATGCACTGCATTTTACATATCTGTAAAATGACCTACAAGCATAGCTCACAGGCTTCAGGTATGTGAACAGTCTACCAGGAAAACGAGATGTATGTTTTAGATGCTTTGAGTCTATTTTGTTTTGATTTATTTAATTGTAGGGTTTCTCACCCACCCTTCAGCATAAGGTTCCAGCACGGGTTACAACCATTAAAAACACAATATTAAAAGGAGTTAAAACTAGGCAGATAGGGCATCTAATTATTGGAGGCCAGACACGCAGAAGGATGGAGACTGGCAAGACGGTCGTGATCTCTTGCATCTACATTTTGAGCATATTCTGATTGTCTTGCACATGGTTCATTATAAAGCAACCCTGAGATAGCCTGAGTCGTGGCAAAGTAGTTCACAAGAAAACATGATGCAAGTAATACAAGGCAATGAAAGCAATTCAGATGGTTATACCAATTTATACTGACTCTTATTCCCAGAAGAGTTGGCGCATAAATAGACTGGCTCTGTGGTTAGATGCTAGAGGAAATTCAGTTAGTCTTATTGTTCCCCAGGGACTGGAGTACATAGCTCATCCTTGTGTATACCAGGATGTTAAGAAGATGCTAATGAAACCACCTTAAAATGTCAATCACGGTAAATAAATCATCATGTTTATAAATGCAGTTTAATTCCATATGCTGTTTAACGGAAGTGGTGCGAAGGTGTACAACAAATATCTGAGCAACCCTGGTAGAAAAGGGGACATCACTCTCTTGTTTTCACGCATTAGGACAAAAGCTTCCCTTCCCCCTTCCTTCTTTGTCGAAATATGATATTGACTGTCAACATACATAACAAAGCCGTATAAAATATGCCTTCCGATTTCTTTGATGGCACAATTGTAGCACATTTTAAAGCATTTTCATATTGAAAATGCAAGACAACTATTAAAGTGTAATGGCACAGAACATCTTTGGGGGTGGGGAGAGGAGGGGGTAGGAGAAGAAAGAAAATGCCTTGTGCCGGGTTCTCATTTATGGCTGATATTTATTGCCTTTGCATTCTTATGGTATGCCTCTAAGTCAATTGAAATGCAAATGCTAATGAAAAACCCAACATAACACATTCATTCTCTTCCTCCACCAAATGAGTCTACAAGATGTAAATGACTTACATATATCTGCAACTCAGGTTTTATTGTTTTAGGTTAATTTATTCTCTGTAATATTCTTAATGAAAGTAATGACTCTTACACTAGTTTGTAGAGTCACATCCTGCAATTTTATTAAATCACGCTGCGAAAATGCATATTGGCTGCCCTAAACATTTCTGAAGCTTTCATGTTACGTCTAATATATAAAAGCAATCTCCCAGACGATTATCAGCACAGTATATTTTGTTATCCTTTGTTCCTAATTTCATCTCACCGGGGTACATCTACTGTAAATAGCTGATGAAACCAGGGAAGCTGCAACATTCCTGCCGGGTGGTGTTTAGCACAGAATATTGTGACTACAGAAATATTCCCGAAATAGGAACTAATGTAGCAAATTAGTTTCGGAGTGCTTTCTTTTCATCTATGCAATTGCTATATAGATGATGGCAACCCCTCCCCCACAAAAACCCCCAACCCATTTGGACAGAAGAATTTTATCTTCCTTTTTCCAGTGTTTAAATAAATCAATGTATGACACCCAAGAGAAAGCAATGTAAATGGTTCTCCAGTGTCATCCAGAGACTTGATCCTATGATCAATCATAGTATTTTGGAGGGGGAGAGTTTAATGCAGTTTCCTGAGCCTGGGTTCACCTGGGGTTACACCATCTGAGGTCCCTCATCCCAGCTCATGCAGAGGCACAAAGTACGCTTGGCCGTTACACCTCAAAGAAGACTCATGACTACTCCCTAGGTAAAGGTAAAGGGACCCCTGACCGTTAGGTCCAGTCGCGGACGACTCTGGAGTTGCGGCGCTCATCTCGCTTTACTTTGCAAAGGGAGCCGGCGTTTGTCTGCAGACAGCTTCCGGGTCATGTGGCCAGCATGACTAAGCCACTTCTGATGAACCAGAGCAGTGCACGGAAATGCCGTTTACCTTCCCGCCAGAGCGGTACCTATTTATCTACTTGCACTTTGACATGCTTTCAAACTGCAAGGTTGGCAGGAGCAGGGACCGAGGAACAGGAGCTCACCCCGTCGCGGGGATTCGAACCGCCAACCTTCTGATCGGCAAGCCCCAGGCTCTGTGGTTTAACCCACAGCGCCACCCGCATCCCATACTCCCTAGCCTAGACTAAATCAAACCATTTGAAAGCTCCAGAACAAGAACTCCCAGCAGTATGAAGTAGGAGGGTGGGAGAGAGTCCCTGGGCAAATTTGGGGCTCCCCCCAAACTTCCTACTCAGCTCCCTGAAACAGGCAACTAGCAAAGCTCATATTGCATCTGGAGGAAGCAAAATTGGGGCAAAGCAAAGAGCTTTGGGGAGGAGCCGCCTATTTAAACCTGACTGACTCCTCTTGCAGGATTGGCCTGTTTGGACCCCCTGGCTCGTCGTCTACTCCTTCCTTGAACAATACCATCTGAGTCATCTTCCTGAGTGGGAGCCTAGGGTGTGGCAATGACACCCCCATTAAATTGGGCATGTCAATCCCCATTTAGCCCTGAAAAATTATTAATAGGCCAATTAAACAGCCATTTCCCTTCCGAGTAATGCCCCGGGAACAGTAGCATCTCTATCAGAAGGCCACACCATCATTGATTCAAGCAGTAGTAAAGTGCTTATAGTGAGAAAGATTGGTCTGGATTAGTAAAACAACCCCTTTCAGAGATAGCCAAAGTTGCAAAGCAAGGGAAAAATCTGGGCTAAAGCTAAAATGGCCTCAGTTCTGTATACCTGAAGGAGCGTCTCCACCCCCATCGTTCAACCCGGACACTGAGGTCCATCGCTGAGGGCCTTCTGGTGGTTCCCTCACTGCAAGAAGTGAGGTTGCAGGGAACCAGCCAGAGGGTCTTCTCAGTAGTGGTGCCCGCCCTGTGGAACACCTTCCCATCAGATGTCAAGGAAATAAACTTTTAAATCTTAATTTTAAAAGACATCTGAAGGCAGCCCTGTTTAGGGAAGTTTTTAATGTTTAATGCTGTATTGTGTTTTTAATATTCGGTTGGGAGCCGCCCAGAGTGGCTGGGGAAACCCAGCCAGATTAGCCAACATGGTGCCCTCCAGATTTTCTGGACTACAACTCCCATCATCCCTGGTTATTGGCTATGCTGGTTGAGGCTTATGAAAGGTGCAGTTCACAACATCTGGAGGGCACCATGCTGGGTACTCCTGGTCTATAGGCATATGAGTCTATCACCATGCTGAAGCTCAGCAGGCCTTGGTCTGGTCAGCGGGAGACTTCCTCGAATCAGCTGTATGCCACTTCGGGCTGCATGATGGAAGAAAGATGGCTTGCAAGTGTAAGAAAGTAAAAATGAAATAACTTTTCACTTGAGAATCTTTTTGCCTGCTTAAAAAATCAGGAAAGGCAGCTTTGCAACAGACTGTGGCAATGGATTATTCTGTGATTATCGCTCAAGGTTACGGCAAACTTCCTTGTCCTTTCCAAAGCCATCTAGCTGCCAAATATCCTCCTAGCAATGTTTCTAGCCGCGCTCCTTGTGTCTTTTCTCTGCCACTCACATAGCTCCGTTGCAATCAGGTTTTGTTATACATCTCTTTATTTTATAATGTTCTTAACGCTGGATTTATCAGCTCAGTATAATTACAGCCACAAGTGCCACAATAAGTGTCAATAGAGTCGGAATAAAAACCTCACAGATGGTTTGGCACTCGGACAGAAAACCATTTTGTCTTTTATTGCATCTGATTTCTTTCCCCTTCCCTCTTCAGAAGGAACAGTCTCAGGCTTTACTATCTGGATTCTGTTTATAGCCACCATGCGCTGCTGTCTTTTTTTCTTTTTAAATCACTTGCAGAGCTCGCAAATCTGAGGCGGTGCTGTTCTAAATTCACCTGTACTGTGAAGTGGGGAGTCAGACCTAGGAAGGAACACTCTTCAATGGACTTTGCCTTAGCATGATAGAGAAACTTTTATTTTTTTTAAGTTAAACAGGATGTTTTTTCACTTATGAAGCACTAACATGCTACACATTTTCAAAGCTTGTAGGATGTATCTGCATTCATTCATTCATTCATTTATAAAGATTTATAAACCACTTAATCAAAGAGCTCTCTAAGAGGTGAACATAATAAAACGGTGGATAAAAATCAATTAAAATCCACAAAACTATTTAAAAACAAATATAAAGTAATGATTACAAAATCAGTAAAACTCTTAAAACAAATATAGGTGGCTAAATTGTATGTCACTGAAATAAAGAGAGTATAATCAGGTGTCTAAAACAATGTACTGTGGAGACCTGCCTAATTATCCCAGCTCAATAATTATCCCTAAGTCCATATGTTGTTGGACTCCAACTTCCATCAGCCCTGGCCAGCACGGTCAATGGTCAGGGGTGATGGGGGTGGTAGTCTGACAACATCTGAAGACACCAGGTTTAGTTACCCAAAGTTTTCCACTTCTCCGTCTCCTCGCCTCTAGTTTCTCTAGCAGCTGAAGTCAGGAGGGAGCATCATGCTTACAAGAAAATGCCTAGCTTAGCATGCTAAAGGTACATTCAAATCTACACTCAGACCAGCATGATAAATGCATTAGTTTGTTAAACAAATGTGACTGTGACGATTGCCTCAGGGAACCTATTCCAGAACAGTATACAAAACCAGGCATGTTGAATGATTCATATATCCTGCTACCCAGGAAATCTCAAGCCATGATGCCTCAGGTGTAGGGACGGGTGAGAACTTCCGTTCAGTTCACATTAAGAAGTGAACCGACCTCATTCACACTTTTGGAAACTGTACAGAAACATTGAAATTTTGCACTTCTCTGAATTATGCAATGCAGTTCTCTGACCAGGTGTACAAAAATGCATATATTAGGGTCGAATGTGCATTAAAAAATAACCTATTTGTGTAAATAGGGTACCAAAGCGCTAGTATTCTGAAAAAGTGTTTTGTAAAAGTGTGTATAATAGCAGGTCCAGCCCAAGGATAAATATCATGCCAGGTGAGGGGTGCCTGTCAGGAGCTCAGCCTACACTCGAGTAGGACCCTGGCAGAGACACATGCCCGACTGGCATGTTCCCTCCCTCCTGGTCGATCGTTCGGGAGCTTCAAAAACTTTCTTCTGCCTGAACATCCCAGCAACCGATGCCAACAGAAACCAGCACACTTAGGAATCCGCAGAGTTTGCGCATCATGCGTAACAGACCTCAGCAACTCAGCATTTTGGCTAATCTACTTTATTTACATATAAACACACACAAAGCACTGCAACATGGCTCCCCCCCTCTCTAGCATCAGACAGTAAAGAGAAAAAGAACCAAGGACAATAGTCCCACTTCATGGAGCACAGTAACACAAACATCCTGTCACTTCCCACTCTGTGGAGTCAAAACATATACTGTCATGTGATAGACAAAAATCCCATGACTGCAATCATGGAGCAGGAATTCTAACAGTGCCCCTTAGCTGTGGTCTAAACCACTGAGCCTCTTGGGCTTGCTGATCAGAAGGTCGGCAGTTCAAATCTGTGCGACAGAGTAAGCTCACGTTGCTCTTCCCAGCTTCTACCAACCCAGCAGTTCAAAAGCACGCCAGTGCAAGTAGATAAATAGGTACCACTGTGCAGTGGCGTAGCGTGGGGGTGCAGGGGGGGCCGGCCGCACCAGGCGCAACATCTGGGGGTTAGGGTTAGGGGGCGCAAATCCACGGGTTAGGGGGTGCAAATTACTTGCCTTGCCCCGGGTCCTGACAACCCACGCTACGCCCCTGCCACTGTGGCGGGAAGGTAAACGGCGTTTCCGTGTGCTCTGACTTCTGTCATGGTGTTCCATTGCACCAGAAGTGGTTTAGTCATGCTGGCCACATGACCCAGAAAGCTGTCTGTGGACAAACGCTGGCTCCCTCAGCCTGAGCGCAGCACACCATAGTTGCCTTTGACTGGACTTAAGCATCAAGGGGTCATTTACCTTTTTACCTTCTTTATTAAGAGCAATGTGGACTAAAATGATGGCAAATTCTTATGGGGACTTTTAAAAAAAAATCCACTAGGGCCACCATTTACACCACACATAAGCCACATTCATGACATGCATTTAAAGTAGTATCATACTACTTGAAATAGTCGTGGCTTCCCCCATAGAATTCTGGGAGCTGTAGTTTTTGAAGGGTGCTGAGAGGTATTAGGCAACCCCTATCCCCCTCAAGAACTACAATTTCCAGACTAGTATAACAATCAATCCCTCTTCACAGGGAACTCTGGGAAATGTAGGCCTTGGAGGGGGGGTAGGGGTCTCCTAACAACTGTCAGCACTCTTAACAAACCATAGTTCCCAGAAATCTTTGGAGGAATCCATGATAGTGCTTTAAATGTACAGTGTGAATGTGACCTTAGACTGATTCATCCATCCCAATTAAGGGTGCAGCAAATTTAAGTAAACCTTTTAAATGTCTTTAAATAAACCCATTACAGGATCTCTGTCTGCATTATGCAGTGTTAGCATCAACATTGTACACCTAACCCCACGATATAGTGTACAGACACAAACGCACACAATTAAATAACTTTTAAAAGCTATGGAATTACAGCATTGCAATCAAGCTGTAAGGGCACTTATCAGCAGATAAATATGACAAGGGATCTCTGTGATACTTCCCCACATAATCATATTGTGAGAAATGGGAATTGTGTGATGGAATTTGCAGTAATGCTTTAGACCCGAATGACTTTAATAAAGAAAGTGTGGAGGATGAAAATTTCATCGCTTACAGAAGAAGTGCTCCAGTCTGTCCAAGGTGCAATGAAGCAATTCATCTTCCCCTTTTGAAAATATGCTGTATACCAAGAAAAATGCTTGATAGTTTTTACTAAGAAGTGGGTGGGGGAAACTCCACAGCAGGAGTGATTTTAGAATTAAATATTATGGAGAAAGGATTCACACAACCCTAAGCATAGTCCAGACAAAAGTGTGCTGCTATTCCTTTGTTATGTACCAGGGAAATGTTAGTATGCTTAACAGAATAACCCTGTCCTTAAATTATTCCAGCTGGAAGAGGGCTTTTTGTTGGCATCTGTTGGTCTTGAGAGGCAATGGAGTGCACCTTCAGAGGTGAAGTCAATCCGCTGGAGAATCACAGCAGCATCTTTGGCATCTTGGTCAACAACTGCTGCCTCCCATGCTGTTTTTGCTGTGTTAGCAGCACCAAAGTGACCTCCCTGGGGTGCCCAGACAACACAACCATCCTCTTGGCCTCACTGATGTGGTATAAAACAAAGCACAGCAATACATTGGTGTGTAGCAGGTAATGTATGTGAGATTGCAGCCATAGGCTCTACTCTTCCTCTCTGCATTCATTCACACTTGTGAATAGGGACTGCAAGTATACAAGCTAGGTTCTGGGTGTGCAATTGGGCATTATGCAAAATGTTGAGAGAGCAGAGGCATGTGCAAAGCACATTGATGCAAATTCTATTTACTTATTTGGGACATTTTTAGCCTGCTCCGCCCAGACTGAATTACATAATATGAAATAATAATAATAATACAGATTAAAACCAGCACAAAAGATTGCTGCTGTTGTTGTTACAGATTAAAACTTGCATAGATTAAAAACAATATAATGCAATGAAACCCAATAGAATTTGTAAACTCCGTGTACAGGTTTTGGAGAGTGTTGCGTGTGAAGAACCCCAAAACCACCCCCAAATGAAGACACAATAGACACAGATTTTAGTTTAAGGTTTTTGGCCACAACTTTATTGATTACAGCATGTGAGTGGTTGCTTAGGCATTGGTTCCAGACTACCTGAACCTGCACGGTGGCAGGAACAGGACTGACACTGGGCACCACCATATGTCAGTCAGGGAAAGCATCCTGGGGGAGCGATAACTCCTTCGATCTCACAGCTCATCCCAGATGCTCCCAGGGGCATGGCCCTAGCCACTTGACAGGGTTCAGACAAAAGCAAAGTGAGCCCCTGGATTCCTTTAACAGAATTCCCTAGCAGCAGCAATAGAGGGGCAGGCCCAGCCAACCACGTCCCCTCCCCAAAACATTGAACCAAATGCCTAACCGCCAACCTTACAAAGTTGTGATGATTTCCTACACAGCAGGCAAAAACCAAGTGGCACCAGCCAATCAGCAAAACGGCAAAATTCCTACCAGGGCCATGCTCCAAAACAGACGACCCCTAGACAGGCATAGCAAGGCCATAAGAACAACCCTAAATATAGTGAGAGGAGGGAGGGTGATCGGCTGCACGTTGCAAGAAAGTGAAACTCTCTAGTGATGTGCAGCAGCTTAAGTACCCCCTTAGCAGCCAATAGCCAACCCAGCTGACCAAATGTCTGCCCCAGCAACAGAGGGGCAACCAATGGGGTGTTGTGGCCATCCAAATGGTCCCACCCTACAACAGGGAGGCAGTTTCTGGCGATCTGATCGCAACACATGCCCTCCATGATGGAGGACCCAACTTCCCTCTACATGAAGCCATTTCTAGAGAGATGAATGTATAGATGGTCCTTTTGTCATCTAAGAATAGGCAGTGGCGGTGGATAAATCCATGTTATGTTATTTTGCAAAACGTAAAACAAAGAAACGAAGTCCAATACAGTGGTACCCCAGGTTAAGTACTTAATTCGTTCCGGAGGTCCGTTCTTAAACTGAAACTGTTCTTGACCTGAAGCACCACTTTAGCTAATGGGGCCTCCTGCTGCTGCTGCACCGCCAGAGCCCGATTTCTGTTCTTATCCTGAAGCAAAGTTCTTAACCTGAAGCACTATTTCTGGGTTAGCAGAGTGTGTAACCTGAAGCGTATGTAACCCGAGGTACCACTGTACTTCTAATATACTGAAACTTCTAATACCTTACCTCCCCGGTGCCTTGCAGGACATCTAAGCTAAGGAGTAAACCCTACCCAAATCTGGAGTGGAGCATGGGCGTAGCCAGGTGGGGGCAGGGGAGGCAGCTGCCCTCCCAAATCAACACCAATCAATACAAATCTGAGGTTCTGCCCCCCACAACAAAAGCCTTCCCCACCTAACAAAAGCCTGCTGCCCCAATAAAATTCCTGGCTACGCCCATGGAGTGGAGTCCCTAAGGCTGTTTGTATAGTATCTTCGATGCTTCCTTTCAGCAACTCCTGTAGCCAAGATGGTGCCAGACGTATTGCTCTGCTTTCCTTTGAACCACACCAGTGAGCTTGAGGGAGGGGGTGTCTTGTTTTTTGGGTAGCCCTGGACCTCCATGCACACTGCCCAGACTTGTGCCTCGGAGAGAAGGTGGACTCCAATCTCTCTCAAGACAAACAGATGCCCAAAACAACAACAACAATACTTTGTCCACATTCTATGATTTATAAGCCCTATTTGTCAACTATCAAAACCTTTTTTAAAATTTTTGATTGATTTAAAATCTGTTCATTTTTCTCCATGCTTCCCTCTAGCTTTATCCTATGATTTAAAACAAACAAGCAAATAAGCAAGGGGAGACCTTAACCAAAACCAATAGGTATTTGCTTTCGCATCCAGAGGTTGAGAAAAGGTTCAAATATTTTCTGCCTTTCCATTATAGCGAGTACACCCCCACATCCCTGGAAGTTAATAAAAACACCATCTATTTGTACCTGCCATTTGCCTTAGGAGACAGAGGAAGATAATGAAAATATTTTACTATCTATTTTCAAATTATAAGCTGTTGTTTCCAAAGAATGTGAAAACCCATGTATATTATCACATTATTGTTCTCTGGGGAATGCAGTCACTATAGTGATTCTAATTACATGGCTTCATTAACTTTCTACATTCTACCTGTTATGGGGGTTTCACATTAAGAACATTTGCATATGCAGGAAATGAATGCTGTTTGCAAGGAGCTAATGTCATTAAACATTTAAGTAGCTCCTTCCAGATAAACAAGAGCTTTCTGCTGGAATCTCCCTTTTAGAAGATCTTTTAAAGGACTCTTTTTTTAAATAGGGTCAGAATGCTTAAAGGAAAGGGGTATATAATATACTACAATGTTTTGAACAGAGTGTAAGTGATTTTAAAATGAAATAAACAAATCATAATACTTAGTACAAGATACAACATTTTCCTGTAAGCGTAATATGTTAGCTTGTTTCTAGCATGTGCGTGTGATGTACACATCATTTGATACAGTGATTGTTTCTGTGAATGACATTAAAGTAAATATTATGAGATGACACCTTGAAATAGAAGGTATGGGCTGTACCCAACTAAGACCCATTAAAATTACTGGTCCTAAGTTAGTCATGTCCATTTATGTGGGACCTTCCTGCCGGAGTGGTACCTATTTATCTACTTGCACTTTGACATGCTTTCAAACTGCTAAGTAGGCAGGAGCTGGGACAGAGCAACAGGAGCTCACCCCTTTGCAGGGATTTGAACCGCTGAGCTTCTGATCAGCAAGCCCTAGGCTCTGTGGTTTAGACCACAGCACCACCCGCATCCCCTTTTCATTGCTTTACTCCTATGCTTTTCTGGGTTAAGCAAATGGCTTTTTTTCCCCTGGAACCAAATAAGACAGGAACGACCACTAAACATATGCTACAGTCCATTAGTTTTCTGGAAGCGGCTTTTATGTCACGTGAGAGCTGAAATATAACAAGGAAATGTCTGGGAAATGGAATAATCTGCATTGTAAATGCAGCCTGTGGTGTGTAAGCAAGGCCCAACTGAATCAGGAAGCTCCCTTATACAGTAGTTGTTCCTGCCCAGGAGAATCAGATAGCTAGCTTTGCTGGGCAAGGATCAGTCCAGCGCCCAAAGATACTAAACCGCCTGCAATAAGGATATGCACACCATAAACTGTTGAATTTCCATGGGCCCCAGACAGCATGGCCAATAGTCAAGGATTATAGGAGTAGTCCATTAACATCTGGGGAGTCACTGTTTCCTGATTCCTGGCCTAGCCAGATGATGCAACATGCAGATCAGTGACTCATCACACAAGGCAATGACATACCGATCCAAAGACTCTTATGTCTTTCTTTCTTTTTTAAGGTAACCACAGCCAATCCATTTAGGGGGTTTGAAGGTAGCCACCAACATCCTGAATCCTGCCTGGTAACCAATTAGTAGTAACCAGGGTAGCTACTGTCCAATGGATGTCCTTTGCTTCCATAAGTGGGCATCCGCATCTGTTCTTATGACTGCATTCTTGACCAAATGAAGTCTCCAGAGATTTTTTCCCTCCAGAAGCATCTCTGCGTATTTAGTAAAAAGCAGGGTTTGAGTGACAGGAAGGGCAAGTCAAGGAATTGCAGGAGGAGGACAATGAGTATGAGTCAAAAACAAGGAAAGGAAGAAGTTGAAGAGAAGAGAATTAATAGTCAAATTAATAGCAGAGCTAGGCAGGGGTTGGTAATTGTAGGTTAAATTTTAACGCTTTTGGTGTGTAAACCCGAAGCTCATATCTATCACTCAGTAGTTAAAATAATAATAATACAGGCAGCTGTATAGAAAAGAAGACCATTCTTTCAAGTCCAGATCTTCTGTAAGTGCAGCTGCCTGATAATTCCCTCTTCAGTTGCCTGTCAAAAAAATCCTTCAAATGATATAATCATTTGTTAAAACATGCCATGTTGATAACTGAATAAGGTCAGACTTTAGTAAGGCTTTAAGGCAAGAACACATGTTAAAAGCAAGTATTTGTCACTACTGATAAATCAGCAGGTCCTTTGAGTTCCCCTTCGCCCCCAACGTTTCAAGCATGTTTAAAGTAAAGTGGTATATTTCCCACCCGCACCATTTAAAACGTGTATTTTCTTTTCTTGATATCTACACATTGCTTGCAGACCCCAATTTGAAGACTTGTGAGACAAAAGGTTCTTGGCTCTGAGTCAGGGAAGTGGAAGTGGGACATGGAAGACGGGTCAGAGGAGGAAGGGGGAGTGGAACAAGTAACAGGCTTGAGTGAGAGAGAGGAAGAAGAGGCAGAAAGCACTGCAGGTGTAGGACAGGCAGCTGAAGAGGAGGTGGGGGCTGAGGTTGCAACAGGAGCCTGCCAGCCCTACTGTGTTCAACTCCCTTCTCTCCTTGTCTCCAAGAGCTCGGAGACTTTTGCAAAGAGCACAGAGCGCGCAGGGCCCCCCTTCCTGACAGAGTTTAAGACTGCAGGGAAAACTGCTGGACAGGGATGAGACTTATGGGGAAGTGGGAGGCCCAGATTGTCAGTTCTGGCAACTATTTTACTGGGGCCAGTCTCGCTGTAGGTTTCTCTGTTTGTATTCTATTTCCTTACATAAAGAAACAACTTTACTGCTCGCCTCTGAGTCTCCGTGCTGACCTGCAGATGATCCAGCCCTGACAACTGCAGGTTTGGTTTGGCATAGAGAACAAAGGTATGCCATGAATTATTATATTATGTGTTTTAATTTGTTGGAAGCTACCCAGAGTGGCTGGGGAACCCGGTCAGATGAGTGGCATAGCAACTACTACTACTACCATCACTCATTAGCTGCTCCAACATCACCAAGCAAAGACAGTAAGGTCACTAATGCTGATCATCAATTTCTAATGAAAGTGCTCACATGTGGGTATCCTATACAGCTGCTGCAGAACCTAATGGGAACTTGCAGGGACCCTTAATTAAAAGGGTACACCTAGAAGGGCACCTTTAGTTTTGAAATGTTGCTTTCTTAGGAACTTTAATTCTAGGACTAAAGAGCGCGATCATTTCCAAAACCAGAAAACAACAAGGCTGAGCTTGACCTCAGCACACGCGGCTGCTTATAGGAATTCTGAACATTCTTGAACAAGTGCCTTTTCTTTCGGTTTTCATTAAAGCCCCTTGTCACCATCCAATCTTGATTTTAGAAATTAAAGCCAACAAGCAGATTGAAAGAATCGGGAGAATGACAGCATGGGGCGCTGTCTCAAAGCCACAACTAACAGCATGAAGCAGAGTAAACCTCAAGCTGTTGCAGCTCTTAAGAGAAAGAAATTGGAGGGTGGGCGGTGGGGGAGGTTGAGGAGGAGGTGTTTGCTGGGAAACTCAATTATAGCAAGCCCCAGCTATAGCAAAGTACTTCTGAATGTTGACACAAAGAGGTTTCTCTCCCCCCCCCTCCACATGCCCTGCTTAATGTTTTAATTGAATACCTAGAAGCCAACTCTTCTCCTCCATCAGTATCAGAGATGGTGCTTCTCTATGGATAAATGTTTACAGCTGAAGCTCTGCTGAGGGTTTCAGCAAACAAGTCTCGGTGCACCGCAAAGGCTTTCGGCTGAGGCACTCGAGATCAAGAAAGCACTAGTGATTAGGAACTAGCAGCACAATCACAGGACGGTTTAATCCACCCCAAATGTCACTCTCTGGTCTACAACTTGGCAATCCCATCTTCATTGGCAGACAAAAGGGCATTGGTTAGTCATCTGTTTAATTCTCTCGCTGCAGCGTGTCATTTGGACGTTGACGGAAAATCCCTTGATTCAGGCTGCCATTTCTGACAGTCTCCCACTAGACTACATTAATAAGCCCTTTTAGAGAGCTGAATGCAGAATAAGCAGCAGGCAGCTCGTCGTCAAAATGGAGACAGGATAAGGCAGCTCTAGAAAGAAATGCTTTTCCTTTGTCAGGATGCTGAGTTTTCGTGCCCCCTCCTTCCCCGAGGTGACCCTTTAAGTGCAAAGCAAACGATCTGAATGGAGCTCTCCTCTCCATCAATACACATCTGAATAGAAATATTGTAAGCAACTGAATGGCTTTGTAGCTTTAAACCCCGATGCTCTGGAATGAGAAAGAGAAAGAGAAAGCATCAAGTACGTTTCTGAGTTACCTTAATGCAACATGCTTTCAATGGGGGAGACAGACAGGAAATCTGCCTGGTATTGTACATTATCTGGGGAATATCCCTCAGAAAACAAATGCACCATTCTTTATACACAGGCTGACATCTCATTGTAATATCACAAGAGACACAGTTCGGCTTTGTAACTCTGTTGCCAGGAGGCAGGTAAGTGCTGTGATACAGGCAGTCCTGCTAAGATGGTGCATGATTTTAATGTCTTTTGAAAGCCTATTATTTGTTAGACAAGAGGGTCTCACGGCTGTGATTTCCTGCTTCGACTCTATTAATAATGTCTTGATAGTATATCGCCACAGTTGCTGTTTTTGCTTAACCCGTTGCGCACTGAGGGGTGATCATGCCTGCGATCTGCTCTCCTTGACAGTCGCTCAAAAGGGAATAAGCGGTGCCAATGAAAACAGTCCCAGCATTTGTTTGTATGTTTGTTTAAACAAGAGCAAAGCCACTCTTGTTCAGGTTTGCATTGCCCATAGGGGGAGCTGCTGAGTTCCTTTTGGAAATCAAGTTGGAAATGCAAAGGGTTAAGGAAGGGGAAGGAAATAATGTAATCCTGCATGATGGGAAAAGATGTAGGTAAGGCTTGGGGAGGATTTTGTCAAGCAGAAAATTGACAAAATCTGCTATTAATTATTGTGCTGATGCTATCAGAAGCATTACCATATTCAAAGAGAGCAGAGTAAGCGGCGGTTCCTGAAACGTTGAGAAACTTTAGAACTAAATCTCTTTCTTTTCAGGAGGGATTTGCAAAATATAACTAAGCAACGGAGGCAAATAATTCTGTGTCGCAGGAGGAGTCGACTTTAATTTTCAGAACACATTCAGATCTACTGGGCTGTGATCTACTATGCTTGCAGCCTGTGCAAGTGATAAAGAGGAAAACTCAGTTGAATCTTTAGGAATTCCACTCAGGTAGCAGAGCATAGGTGGAATGTATCACCTGGAAGGGCTAAAATGAAATACGAATTTCAACATCATTTAATTTCAACCTAAACACTGGTGCCTAGAATACTTTGATAATAGGTTCGGGGAAGAGAGATAATGACATGTGAATTCACATGATAATTTTTAACTGTCCCCCACACCATCCCAAGCTAGAGCTGCTTGAGGAATTCAATTTATGGAGATTTCAATCAGAACTGACCTGATCCGCACCTAAGGAATGAATGGATGCAATTATTCTTCAGAATTTGTACTTCTCTGAATTTTCCAGGATAGTTTTTGGATCCCCCCCCCCCAAAAAAAAGGTACAAAAAGCAGAATGCAACATAGTGGGGGCATGTATGTTTAAAAATTTATGCATTCTGGTTATATATATATATATATATATATATATATATGTTTATATGTGATTATATAATGTATGTATTAATTGTGTATCAATTAATGTAGCCGAGTTTTTTAAAAAATAAACAAAAAATAAAAATAAAACCTGCACTTAAACGTGGAAATGGCATGAACTTATGAATAAACACATGCAAAATTCATTCATGAGGGCGCAGCTGCCAGATAGGTGTTTTCATGTTTTCTCCATCTTCCTACCTGGTGCCAGATCCCCTGACAGAGCCAGGTCACTCTGGGCCACTTAGCCTGACATACAGCAATCTGGGGCTGTCTCAACCCAACTCGACTGACACCCAGATTTCCCCAAAGCAGCCCAATTTGGTTTGGGATTTGGGAACAGCTGAAACTGGTGCACAACCTGAGTTTATGCTCCCTTTGTGTCAGACTTTGAGTTCCAGGAGTAACAGCTTTATGGATCATTTCACCAACACCAATTTCCTGTGCCCGAACCTTTCATGTGTTGGAAGTTGCATGTACTGTATTCTAAGTGGACTTCATCATGTGGTGGATGCACTTTATTTTACTATCTGAACATGCAACATGATGTCTACTTCTAGTATACATGACAACATACATGGAATTTGTGCAACTTCCAACCCATGAAATATTTGTGTGCAGGAAATTCGTGTTGGTGAACTAATCCACATAAGTTGCAACTCCTGGAAACCGAAGCCAGGAGGAGAATTTCTGAAGAGACTGCACAGCTGCAAATACAATTTGATTCCACTGAAATCTTTTTAATTACTGCACACTAAACTGCTACATCTATGCAGCACAGGGCAAAGTCTGACACAAAGGGAGCATAAACCCAACTTGTGTGGGTTAGTTCACCAACACGAATTTCCTGCACACAAATATTTTATGGGTTGGAAGTGGCACGAATTCCATGTATGCTGTCATGTATACTAGACTGTTACTCCTGGAACTTAAATTTGTACAGTGGTACCTCGGGTTAAGCACTTAATTCATTCTGGAGGTCCGTTCTTAACCTGAAACTGTTCTTAACCTGAAGCACCACTTTAGCTAATGGGGCCTCCTGCTGCCACTGCGCTGCCAGAGCACGATTTCTGTTCTCATCCTGAAGCAAAGTTCTTAACCCGAGGTACTATTTATGGGTTAGTGGAGTGTGTAACCTAAAGTGTATGTAACCTGAAGCGTATGTAACCCGAGGTACCACTGTATAGAGAATTTCTGAAGGGACTGAACATCTGTATGCACAATTGATTCCACTGAACTCTTTTTAATTTTCTCTCTCGCCCCCACATACACAAATAAACACTGATATCAGGAAATGGTTAACATGAGGGGGCTGAAGGAAAGAGGCTCATTAAAAGCCCAAACAAACACAGCTACATACTGCTAGACTAATGAACCTAATGTACTGAAAGCAGTTCACAAAAATATAAGCATCCATGCAGATGGTGGAGTGTTCCAGGGCCTTCTCCTGCTGTCCAAACAAAGGAGGGGAACAGTGGGTGGTGTTCAGAGCTTCCAAAGCATCTTCAAAACATTAGAAACATGAACATAAAAACTTGCTGGAGAGACCCATAAATTCACTGGATCTTCCCGCAGTTAATCCATGAACCAATCATATTGAAGAGAGGTGTGTGTTTCATAATGTTTCTCCTAATTTGGATAGTTTCTATCTAGTTACAAGGCTATAGTGCATAGTGGTGTCACTATAAGTGCTGGTTCCTGGTATCAGCGCTGTAGGTTATGGTTTTGAAGTCTTTTTCTCCAAAAGAAGCTACTCCTCATTTCATGAAGAGCTTCATGCATAATGCCACAAGCCCTCTTTGCTGACATCTCACCATGTAAGGTGCCATCTTAATTTCACATATGCACTTGTGGGGTCTGAACGGGTGGCAACTGACCAGGAACAAGATCTTGGGGCCATGGTAGATAGCTCAATGAAGATGTTGACCCATTGTGTTGCAGCTGTGAAAAGGGCAAATTCTACGCAAGGTATCATTGGGAAAAGAATTGAAAATAGAACTATCATAATGCCATTACACAAATCTGGTGCTACAACACTGGAAAGACTGTGTACAGTTCTGGCCACCTTACCTAAAAAATGATATAGTGGAGTTAGAAATCATAGAATCATAGAATCATAGAGTTGGAAGAGACCACAAGGGCCATCGAGTCCAACCCCCTGCCAAGCAGGAAACACCATCAGAGCACTCCTGACATATGGTTGTCAGGAGTGCTTAAAGACCTCCAAAGAAGGAGACTCCACCACACTCCTTGGCAGCAAATTCCACTGTCGAACAGCTCTTACTGTCAGAAAGTTCTTCCTAATGTTTAGGTGGAATCTTCTTTCTTGTAGTTTGGATCCATTGCTCCGTGTCCGCTTCTCTGGAGCAGCAGAAAACAACCTTTCTCCCTCCTCTATGTGACATCCTTTTATATATTTGAACATGGCTATCATATCACCCCTTAACCTTAACCCCTTAACCTCCTCTTCTCCAGGCTAAACATGCCCAGCTCCCTTAGCCATTCCTCATAAGGCATCGTTTCCAGGCCTTTGACCATTTTGGTTGCCCTCCTCTGGACACGTTCCAGTTTGTCAGTGTCCTTCTTGAACTGTGGTGCCGAGAACTGGACACAGTACTCCAGGTGAGGTCTGACACGAGCAGAATACAGTGGCACTATTACTTCCCTTGATCTAGATGCTATACTCCTATTGATGCAGCCCAGAATTGCATTGGCTTTTTTAGCTGCCGCGTCACACTGTTGGCTCATGTCAAGTTTGTGGTCAACCAAGACTCCTAGATCCTTTTCACATGTACTGCTCTCAAGCCAGGTGTCACCCATCTTGTATTTGTGCCTCTCATTTTTTTTGCCCAAGTGCAATACTTTACATTTCTCCCTGTTAAAATTCATCTTGTTTGTTTTGGCCCAGTTCTCTAATCTGTCAAGGTCGTTTTGAAGTGTGATCCTGTCCTCTGGGGTGTTAGCCACCCCTCCCAGTTTGGTGTCATCTGCAAATTTGATCAGGATGCCCTTGAGTCCATCATCCAAGTCGTTGATAAAGATGTTGAATAAGACCGGGCCCAAGACAGAACCCTGTGGCACCCCACTAGTCACTCTTCTCCAGGATGAAGAGGAACCATTGATGAGCACCCTTTGGGTTCGGTCAGTCAGCCAGTTACAAATCCACTGAGTGGTAGCATAGTCAAGACCGCATTTTACCAGCTTCTTTACAAGAATATCATGGGGCACCTTGTCAAATGCCTTGCTGAAATCAAGGTAGGCTACATCCACTGCGTTCCCTTCATCTACCAGGCTTGTAATTCTGTCAAAAAACGAGATCAGGTTAGTCTGACATGACTGATTTTTCAGAAATCCATGCTGACTATTGGTGATCACAGCATTCCTTTCTAGGTGCTCGCAGACTGTTTGCTTAATGATCTGCTCCAGAATCTTCCCTGGTATTGATGTCAGACTGACTGAGTGGTAATTATTTGGGTCCTCTCTTTCCCCCTTTTTGAAAATAGGGACAACATTTGCCCTCCTCCAGTCTGCTGGGACTGCCTCCAGTCTGACGGGACTGCCTGTTCTCCAGGAATTCTCAAAGATGACTGCCAGTGGTTCTGAGATCACATCTGCCAGTTCTTTTAATACTCTTGGATGCAGTTCATCTGGCCCTGGAGACTTGAATACATCTAAACTAGCCAAGTATTCTTGTACTATCTCCTTAGTTATTCTGGGCTGTGTTTCCTCTGCTGAATCATTTGCTCCAAATTCTTCAGGTCGGGCATTGTTTTCTTTATCGGAGAAGACTGAGGCAAAGAAGGCATTGAGGAGTTCAGCCCTTTCTGTGTCCCCTGTTTGCATTTCACCATCTTCTCCTCTGAGTGACCCCACTGTTTCTTTGTTCTTCCTTTTGCTACGAACATACCCATAAAAGCCTTTTTTGTTGCTTTTAACCTCTCTAGCAAGCCTGAGTTCATTCTGTGCTTTAGCTTTTCTGACTTTGTGTCTACACGTGCTGGCTATTTGTTTGAATTCCTCTTTGGTGGTTTCCCCCCTTTTTCATTTTTTGTACACATCCTTTTTTAATCTTTTTAATCAGTTAAAAGTTCTTTAGATAGCCACCCTGGCTTCTTTAGGCACCTTCCATGTTTCTGTCTCATTGGTATTGCCTGAAGTTGTGCTTTTACTATCTCCCTCTTAACAAACTCCCAGCCATCAAATGACTGAGAAAAGGGCAACCAAAATGATTAAATGGATGGAGCAACCCCACTCCATCCTCCACCCCATGAAGAAAAAAAATGCACATATTGGGACTTCTTTCTCTAGAGAAAAGGTAAGAGGTGTCAAGATAGAAGTTTATAAAATTATAAATACTTTTCTTATGCTCTTATCCAGTGGGGTTTTTTTCTGGGGGGACGCAGGAGTACGCATACCCCTAAACATTTTGCGAATCTAAGTTTGGCCTCATTGAGGGGCAGTATTTCAATATGAGTAGGAAAATGAGAGTACCCCTAAACATTTTTTTAAAGAAAAAAACCACTGTTATTATCTAATGAAGAACCCCAGTCTCTGTATATAATCCCCTTTAACCTGCATTATGCATGCACAAGGGGCCATGGACTGCTCCTGTCCCTAATGCCATATGACAGCCAGACCACACCTCTTGATATTCGCACATTGTGCACCCACATCTGCATAGTGGAAGTCTATGTGTGTTGAGTTCTATGTGCATTGGCTTCATCTTCTAAGATGTCTATACTCAGCATGTAGATGTTGTTGTGATGGCCTGGGACTCGGGCTCGGACTCGGAACCAGAGGAGACTCAGTCTGCACCGGATCCTTTGCCTCAGGCATCATCGGAACCAAGTCTGGGGCCTGATCCTGAAGAGTCCCAGTCTGCACAGGTTCCCCTGCAACAAACACCAGTTGGGCCGAGTCAGGGGCCTGAGCCTGCCCTGGCTCCAGATGTGGGGATTCCCTCGTTGCCTTCAGCTACTCCATCACTTACAGCTGCTCCATTACCAGTTGGGTCAGGGGAGGCTGAGGTGGCCCCTGGGTCTAGTAACACACTGACGTCTCCCGAGCTGCAGAGACTAAGGTCTGAGAGAAGGAGAGACCTGAGTACTCGCAGGAGGAGTGCTCACCTTCGGGTGAAACAGGGAGGTGAGTCACTGGGGGATCAGGACCGGCTACCCTGACAAAGGTAAAAGGCTGTCGGACCCCGCCCCAGGTTGCGGGAGCAACATTGCTGTATGCTAGATCCTGCCTGAGATCCTGTACCAGTCCTTGCCTGGTGTCCTGCCTTGGCCCTGTCGGACTGACTCCTAGTGGAACCTTCAGATTCTGGACCGGTCCTGGACCGTGTTACATGGGTTACCCCCGGGCCCAGCACAGTTGTGGCCCAGAACACCATGCAGTGAAGGAGGTGAGGCTAGCAGCAATGCAGCTCCTCTGCTCATTCTACATGCAGATTCCCACGGCATGAATAGCGTATTCCTGCGTTGCAGGTAGTTGGACTAGATGATGCTCATGATCCCTTCCAACTTTACAACTCTACGATTCTATGCGAAGGGGGCTCTTGTCTGTCACTGGCCTCAGATGGCAAAGCACAACTGTTGAGGTTCTGTTTCCCCTCCCTCTAAGCGAAAGACTGGAATTTGACTTCATAAATGGACTCATTTGCACAGCTGGAGCTTAAGCTTGGTCCCAGCTGCTGCAATTAGACTGGCAAGGGAGTAAAATATCCCCTCCTTTTGGGATAAAGTAACTGCAATGGTACGATAATCCTAAAAAAAAAAGATGTCAGATCTTCTTCCCTCCACAACTCGTGCCTCCCTTTTATGTATTTTTATTCCTATCTCATTCGGTTTAATTGAAACAGCTAGAAAATTCATTTCATTATATGCTGACCACCTGTACTCCATGGAAACAAAGACTGCAAGATCAAATAACACATCTGTAAGAAATTTTGGCTACTTTGCCATAATCATCAAAGAGCACCACAATTAGTCATCCAGGCACCATAGGTCACAGTCCAAGATGATGTGATGGCTGAATGTGCAAATAATTCACACCCTTTGTAGTGCCAATCAAGGATTTCATCAGAGTGGCCCATGATGTACGGACATAAGTTGGTTTCTTACTGGAATGTGATTAGGAGTGCCTTTGCTCAGCTTGCAAAGTTTCTTTCACACGACTGAGTGTGCCCAAAACTGATCCCAGACTCGAATTGTTCCTGGAATTCTGGAGAATGTCATCACTTTACAATGCCAGTTGGAAAAGAGATTTGCTTTGCATCTAACACTTGGGGTGTGCATTTTTAAATGCATACAGCAATGCTACAAGAAAACCACACACATGCGTACAGAGACACAGGGAAGTTAGACCTTCAATTCATCAATGATCCCAAAGTGTAGATCTTACAATAAAGTTGTCACTAATGCCTGTGTTATTGCCCCATAAACAAAAGGCTATAAAATGCTATTGATGAAGCCCATGCTTTGATCTCCATATGTCAGGGTGGTTGTGAAAGTGATATGCACACAGACTTCTAATATAAATTACCCTTTCCATTGTAAAATGAGCACCATATGGAACAGGTAACTGTTTTGCTTGATAGCTGAATATTAAAATGAATATGAGCAGAAACGGTTTGTCTGTAGCAAGTTAGTGGGAACCAGATTATAAATTTGCTGCTGGAATGCATATACTTGGTTTCCTAGATCAAGCTACCTTTTGTGACATCTCCAACACAGGAGATAACAGCGACAAACACATGCACACAATAGGAGTCAATAAATTATCCAATACAACCATGTATACAATACACAGGCTTTCCCTATTAAGACGGGGGGGAAATAACATTAACCTGGCAACTGCTGGTTTCAGAAGATGCTTTTAGTGCAAAGAACTATTTAATTGCTCTGATCAAATGCAAACAAACTTAAATTGGGGGTGAGTGATCTAGTACCATTCATCCTTTTTAGCATATTTATGAGAATATAAGCAATTAGCTAATCAAAGGAAGAAAACTGATGTGGTGGGGTCTCCCCCCACCCGCTTCTTTACCTTCTCTTTTTTATTTTTTCTCTCCTTAGGTATTATATTGCCAAGATGGTATTGAATTTTGAAATAAGCACTTAAGTATTACAACAGTAAATAAAAATCATGATGGATAAATTGACTGATCCGGCTCAAATGAGAAATGGACCCATTCCTTCAGCATTATTCACAGACCAGTGGGTATCTTTTGTTAATTATTGAAACGTAGGTCAATACTTCATTGTATTGCCTTGAAATTCGTTTTTATAGATATTTTGCATGGGTTATTTCTCTTTCTTTCTAAAGGAAGACATTCAGTACAAATAAAGCAAATATTTTCACAAGATGGTTCTCAGGGATGCCAGTCAAGAATTCCACCTGCATTCTAACATGCAGCGATCTGTCTCTGGGCAGAGAAACACACACAATGTGATAGCAAATTTGTATGTTAATGGAGCTACTGGCTCTTAGACTTGCTTATGCAGCTTTCACCTCCCTCCTTTTGTCGTGATGGCAATCCAGCCACATTAAGAGGCCTATCTTTTGTTAGGCCCTGGAGCCAATAAATCTGTTACAAGCATGCTCAGAGGTGTTTCCTTTAAGGCTACACCTACACAGTAGCAAAGCTCAGAGCCCACATTCCCTGATATGCCTTGTTTCTTTATCATTTAGCTTAGTAACTAAAATGTTCACTTTATCAGGCCATCAGGCCAATTTGGTTTTCTATCATCACCACCTCTTACGAAAATTCAGCACCAGCCTGGGTTATGAGGAAGACAGTTACTTGTCAATAGCAGAAACTTTGCCCATAATGCAATACCTGCATGCATTTGGCAAATTAAAGAAACATACATTATGCGCTCTCTCTCTCTCTCTCTCTCTCTCTCTCTCTCTCTCTATATATATATATATATAAAGATAGCCCATAGGTGCCTGTAACTGGGGAATGCAGGTCTTATTTTTTATCATAGTCTTATATTGTTTTAAATTATTAGGTTCTTCATAGGAGAAGGAGACTATAGCCTTGGGAAAACATTGATCCCTCTCATTGTTTGAGTATTGATCTTCTGTACGCTCATCTGCATCTGAAAGAAAGAAAATTGATTTCAGTATATCAATTTTTTCCTTATAATTCAGAAATACTCTACCCAGATGTAACAGTTTCTTTCCATTTTCTTTTCTTTTGTATTTTTCTCCAACATTCTACATTTTATCGCAGTTCCTAAGCAACATGGCTCATTTTAAAAAAATCTATGGCCTTTTAATGTGTTTGTGGGAGGGGGTTACTGGTTTCTGCTTGTTGTTGTAATTATGTTGTGTATTTTGTGTTTTCATTTTGTATTTTTATGCTGTAAACTGCCCTGTGATGTATTACATATATATTTAATAAATATGTAAATAAAAATGTTGATATGGCTGATTGCAAAGCAATAATAAACCAAGCTTTGAGCACCAATATTTCAAATTTTTTGGTGGATCATTTGGATAAAAATTAGAAAATTAGAAAAAAAGGATTGGTTGCTTCTGCTGCTTTTAGTAAATGACTTTAAAAAGTGGATTGCTATGAGCTGTGGTATTGTATATTTTAAGGATTGTATTTTTTAACAGATTTTACGTACTGTTTTTTATCTTATATGACTTTGTTGTAAATTATCATGTGACTTTTGCAAAGGGTGGTCATAAATAAGCTAAACAGGCTGTTGTGGTTGCTGCTGTTGTTGCTGCTGTTACTGTATTCTGCCCATCTGACTGGGTTGCCCCAGCCACTCTGGGTGGCTCCTAACAAAATATTAAAGCACAAAAAACATCAACCATTAAAAAACTTCCCTATACGGGGCCGCCTTCCCTGGACGTGAAGATTTGCCATGAGAGGGGCGTTTCATCTGCTGCCAGTGGAGCCACAGAGAAGCAGCAGACACACTCCTCCTGTGGGCTTGATTTCTTTATTGTTCTCTGTGGTCCAACTGCTCTGCAGAGCTCGGTACAAGTTCTGAAGCCAAGCCCAGGGACGCTTTTTAATTTTCACATTCGAAGGGTGCATTCTTGCTAAGTATGACGCGAGGATTTTGCCAGATCGGTTTAGCAAGCCACCCCTTTGTTCGCCACACACAGCTCATACGTTTGTAGAGCAAGGTGATCCCCTCCCCATTTCAAGCAGTAATAACATCCCTAATTAGGTGTTTCAAAAGTTTGAGTTTTGTTTCAGACCATCATTCATTTGGGGGCTTTATCCCTTAATCGCCCTCAGTGGTCAAGCTGATCTGCTATAGCCAGCAGAGAACTGTGCGTGAGAAGGGGGGGGGGGGGAGAGAGAATGAACCGCCTCATATTTGGGACCAGCCTTTTATTTAATTTTTGTTCCTTTCCAGTTTCACACCTTTGAGTCAAACTTGATTCATTTTTTTAAAAATAAAAAAAGCTCTTTTCTTAAAAGGTTGTTTGAACTCGAAGCTCAAGCGCTGTTGGTATTCATACTGTACCTATTCTGCACATTATTTGGGGCCAGGCTTTGAAGTTTTCTATGTCTCCTGGGTATTCCAGATAATTCAATTCGTTGTGAGACGAGAACACAGAAAAGGGGGGCACGGGGGAAAAATCCGTTTGCATCATCATATAAGTTGGCTAAGGTTTGAAGTGTGAGGAACTTCATACTTTTCATTTTTAATAAAGGAATTTCCTCTGGGTGCAAGTGGAAGGTGCAAAAGGTGAGGGGAAGCACTGCTGATCATAACTGGTCTCTTTTTCAAAAATGAAAAAGGCAGCTTTCTTTCCTTCCGCCCATTTTGGCATAGGACACAAGGCATTTAGATGGTACTTGCGTGGGCATGTTATTCTTCTTGCAATGCTCACTAGCAGTTCAGGCATAGAGGAGATACACAGAAACATAGGAAACTGTATTATATTGAGTCAGGCCATTGGTCCACCGAGCTCAGCATTGTCTACACTGGAGTGAAGATACCCTTCGGGGGCTATTTTTTTCCATCCTGACTTGGCAAGATTTAGCCTCCACCTACCCATGAGGTGGAGTGAAGCAGCTGCCTCAGGCAGCAGAAGCCCCACAAATGGCACACCTGTGGGCATCCTGCTCACCCCACCACCTCTGCCACCAGCACTGGCACTAGGCCTTGGTCTAAAGTTGACCGGTTTGCCCTGAGACCAGCTTGTGCTTCTGTAAGGACATGTTCTCGCGCCATCCAATCCTCAAGATTATTACATAAGTGGGCAGCATATAGTTTACTGATAATGCTTAGGAGACTAATTAGCCTGTAATTAGCAGGGTCCGATCTGCTCCCTTTCTTGTATATTGGGATGATGATTGCTAGTCCCCAATCCTCTGGGATGGTAGCCGATTGATCTATGCTGGTGAACAAAGCAGCAAGCACTGGGGCCCACCAATCAACACTGGCCTTAAGAAGCTCGGGTGAAATATTGTTGCAGCACTGGTACTGATTTCCCACAAGATCTCACTGAAATTTCACAGAATCTAATGGAGAACTCACCAGAAATCAGCACCAATGCCAGCACCACTTCTCCACCAGATGGAGTCATCAGGGCGGGGTGGTGCGGCATGGCTCCAGCAGAGCAGAGTGGTGGCACTTCCTGTTTCACCTCAAGTGGTGAAATGGGACATGCCAACCCTGACAGGGATTCACATGCCTTTAGAATGGTACCCAACATTCATGGCTCCCCTCCCCAAGAATTATGCGATTTATGGGAATTATAGGAGCTGTGGTTTGTTAAGGTTGCTGAAACAATTCCCAAGGGGGGTTCAACTGTCCCTCTTCACAGGGAGCTCTGGGAATTGTAGCTGTGAGAGGGGAATAGAAGTTTCCTAACAACTCTCAGGACGCTTCCCAGAATTCTTTGGACGAAGTCATGTGTATTTAAGTGCATGGTGTGAACATGGCTTGAGGTACAGTCTTTATCATAGCAAGCATGAGCATTAACCTTTTGAAGGAGATCTATATGTATATACAGAGGCACCAACTTCTCTAGTTGACTGAGGGGCCCCAATGCGATGTCCTGATGTCGCCAATGCGATGTCATGCAATGTCCCGACCTTGCGCATGCAATATCGCAAGGAGCCAGGGGTGGAGTAGAATGCCCTCTGAACACTGAGGGGCCCAGTCCCCTCAAAAAATACATGTGGGGGGCGAAACTGCTTTGGCTGCTAGGAGCTGGTGCCTGTGTGTGTGTATTCTCCCAGACTGGTATAACAAAGCGTGTTCTCCAATAAATGAGAGCACGTGTTGCGGTGTGGGCCACCGGGCCAGGCCTCTGGTTGCCAGGCAGGTTAATAGTTGTTGCCTGGCATTGTGATTGGATAACCGGGTTGCTGGGGCAAATTGTATGTTGCAAATTGGGTGGGTGGGACCATAGTCTTTAAATATTGGTGCACTCTGGTTTCTCTTTCTCTTTGCAGAGTGCATTGGATCAGGAGCCATCTTCTCATTGTCTGGTTACATTTCTTTATTTCCCCCTTCTTTTTAATCCTCTCTAGTCCCTTAATTAATTTAATTTCCCTTTTTCCTGTTTGATTTCTCACCCCACCCCTTACCCTGCCCTGTGGGAAGATTCTCCCTGTATTTCTACCTGTTTAATTGTGGGGCTAGTCAGGGCTGTTCCCAGCTTAGCTGGAATCACTTTCGTTTATAGTATCCCCAAAGGTTGGCTTTATTTTGGGTCCATGCAGTGCTGTTGGCCGAGTTTTAATCTAGCCTTGGGCGGGAGCACTATTTTGAGTTCCTTTAATATTGCGATGAGACAAAAAAGGCAGAGAGCAGAAGCAGGGAGGCCTGCACGGTCTGCACATATCATTCAAGCCTAAGCCTGCTACAGTTAGCAGTACAGTAAATTGTTAAGTCTCTGTGACATGTGTCTCATTCTCTCTATAAGAATTTATCTGTTTGTTTGCAGGCTCACTTGTTGCTAATGTATATCTTAGGCAGGCAGAGTGGAGCCAGAGGCTCTCTGTGCCTCCAATGAGCACTCTGTGTATGCTCTTTAACTATGCTGTTTCTGAACAAGTTTATTTTCTTCAAGTTTGTTTTCCCTGATAGTGGCGACTGCCGTTTTAGAGACGAGCCATTGTGGCTTAGTGGCTAGAGCACAGGACTAGGACCTGGGAGACAGGGTTCATATCCCCCACTTAGCCATTGTTATAACAAAGCAAAACAAGCTGCTCCTTTTGGACTATTCTGTTGCTGGGTAGTTTGGCCCATTTGTGTTATTGCTCCCAAAAAGAACTTTGGGTTTCTTGAGGGCGTGCTTCCCTCTAAAGGGCAAGCAGGGGTACCTGGACAGGTGGTGGGCTGCCTCGAGTTTGTTATCTCATTGGAAACATTTATGTCTGGCCTAGCAGGTGATCTTAGGGCTTGGCCCTCTTGGCCCTAAAATTTGATGGCCTCTGGCAGCGTTCTGGCCTGAATAGCGTCCCCATGTGGCGCACAAAGCATTGGTTTCACCTGTTCCTCACATTGTTTAGGTTTTTTCTTTTTGCAGACTATGACAGGGCCTTTGCAGATGCCTCCAGAGCTTGCCTCCCCTGCAGAGGATGACTTGTTGATGCCCCAGGTGCCTTCTTCCAGAAGGAAGCATCTTCAGAGGCAGGAAAAAGCTGAGCAGGGATGATGCTTACACCTCCCTGCAGGTACGTCATCCCTGGGTCTTTAGGGATCATCCTGGATAGCTCAGCTGGTCAGCGTATGGTGCCGGTAATGCCTAGGTTGCAGGATTGGTCCCTGTATGGGACAGCTGCATGCTCCCACATCACTCTACCCGGACACCGAGGTCCAGTGCCTAGGGCCTTCTGGTGGTTCCCTCTCTGTGAAAGGCCAAGTTACAGGGCACCATGTGGAGGACCTTCTCGGTAGTGGCGCCCGCCCTGTGGTACGCCCTCCTACCAGATGTCTACTACCAGACTTTTAGAAGACATCTAAGGCAGCCCTGTTTAGGGAAGCCTTTAATGTTTGCTGCATTACTGTATTTTAATATTTTGTTGGAAGCTGCCCAGAGTGGCTGGGAAAGCCCAGCCAGATGGGCGGGGTACAAATAGATGATGATGATGATGATGATGATGATGATGATATTATATTATATTATATTGTGGGAGAGTGGACCAGATGATCCTCGGGGTCCCTTCCAACCCCACTATTCCTTAAGTTGCAATTCACTATGGGAATGTTAGATGCAGGGCTGCCATCATCCCCTCAGCTTGCTAGGATCGCAGGGACGGGGACATGTGGGCCACTTGTGCAGCTCCACATTTCACATGGAAACTCCCTGAGCAATAGAACCTTAAGCTGGTATGCAGGAAGCTGGCCCGGCAGCAGCTTTGTTGGGACTTTTTAGGGTTTCTGGCCAGCGTTGCCCTGTAAATTTACACATCATGGTGGCAACACAAGGCAGGGCATTTTGCCCAAGTGGGGGCTGGGGGCTAGCAAGCAATAACTCAATACCTCTCACCCATATTTCCATAACAATATCTTCCTTGAACGCCTTGCTAAAAGGTTATCTAGATAGGTCAGTGGTTTTGTGCTTGTGGGAAGGGTTTTCCCAAGGTTTGGGATTCCTCTGGCTTTTCAGCCAGTGGCTCAGAATACAGCAACTCAAAAGCCAGTCAGAGAGCTACCTGTGGTAGCCAGAAAGAAGGTTAGGAAGCAGCTTGCATTGGGACGTATGGTGGGATCCCCTTGATTCTCCTTCTATTCCTGATTTTCATTGATCCCCTTTGGGGATCGTCCCTAAGAAAGCCCCATATAATCCATATTTATTGCATCCCAAAGGCACCTCAGTGAATGACTCTCCGGAATTGTTCGTGAAATACGCATCTTTGGATCAGACAGTTGAGCTTACCAACAAATTGGAAGAGGTGCCTTGTTGGCATTATGCGATATTGAATTGGCTGTTAGGCTGCTGCCGGTTCACCCTCAAGATTTTAAGTAGTTGGGCTTTAATTGGATGGTCCTTACATTGATAAGGCGATGCCAATGGGTTGCGCTATAGGCTGTGCAGCACTCGAGTCCTTTAGCGTCTTTCTGGATTGAACATTGCGAGTCAAGACTCGTTTAACTGGGGGTACCATTATTTGGATTTAAAATATTTATTTTTTATTTTATTTTACTTGCTAGTTTACCAGCCTCTGCTTAGGCTTACTGGACGCCCCTTTTATTCCCTGAGGAGCTGGGTGTTCTGTTGGCAGTGGATAGGACAGTGGCTCCTACTGCCCCTTTTAACGTATTTGGGGGCTAGCTGGATACCGTTGCTCATACCTCTGCTTGCCTGTGGAAAAGCTGTTTGCCGTGAAGGACGTTATTCTTGTAATACTTCCTCTGATAGCAAATGTTGCTTTGTCAGATTCTATCATTGCTAGGTCAGTTAAAAATTGGCATGCAGGGTGGTTGTTCCAGGCTGCCCCTTCCATTCCTGCTTGGCCAGGTGGTCTCATGGCCTGGGGTCCCTTCATCATCCTGTACAGTGGCCTTGAGCCTGGCAGGGCAAGGCAATCACATGTGACCTAACTTTTCTTGAGTTTTCCCCATTGTAGTGCAGCGCACATCTGGACTGAGGAGTACAGGGACTGTCGGGTCTGTCTTGGTCTGATAACCAGGCAGTGTGAGGGTCCTGGCAAAATGGTCCTCATGCTTCAGCAGAGTCTCCGCTCCCTTTTATGTGCTTCCCAGCTGCACTGCTTAAGGTTTAATATTGCATTTCTGCTCGCTTTATTACGGGGTCATCTAACGTTTTCGCTGTCACTCTATCCCACTTTCAGTTGAAGAGCAAGGCATCCTGGGCTCTGGACGCCCAGCTATAGCCGGATTTTCTGGAGCTCCTGTGGCGCTTTGGCAACAATTGATAATTATGAGGAGGAGGAGTTTACATTTCCCCTTCTGCCTTCAGGTCTTATGAGAAGGCCTGGACTGATTTCTTAGCATTTAGCTGGCAGTCCTCGGCCATTCAGAGGAACGTGCCTCCATCCTCTGAGCAGGACCTGCAGTAATTGGCCTACCTGCTGCAGATCGGATGCATTGTTAAAACTATCAGAATTCAGTCCTCTGCAATGTCTGCTAGAGTAAAGCTTTAATTTTTCAGAGACCCTTCTAAAAGTGTGTCATGCGCAGGGTCTCGGAAGCTTGGAATAGGCTCCAGCCTTCACAGGACTGCAGGCAGGAAGCCGGTCAATCTTGACCTATGCAGTATCCGCAACAAGTTAAGACTTGTCTCTTGGTTCTAGATCTAGACGAGACTTCTTTCAGTATTCCATTGTAATTTTGGTGTACTGAGGGTTGGGGAAATTGTGTTGGAGCCAGCACGGGGCTGAAAGTTTGGAGGCTTATTGCCTCCGGATTTTTCCTTATCTGCTTTGTCATAAGTGTCTGGAGCTCTAAGTCAGACCTAGTGAGCAGGGTTGCCATCATCAGGCTTCCAGTCACAGGTAAGGTGGGCCCTTGTCCTGTTATTGGATACCAGAAATATTTGGCTTTTCGTTCCCCTGGGGGCTGGCTTGATCCTAGAAGTTGCTGGTTCTCGTGGGTTGCTCCTTCAGGATATATGCGTTCCCCTTTTGGAGTTGAGACTTGTAGTGAGCAACTCCAAAACTGACCAGCTGGGTCGGGGGGAGGTTGTCCGCCTCCCAGTGACTGGGGAGGTGGGCCCATGGCCGGTCAAGGATGTAAGGAAGTACTTGGCCTTGAGACCTCCTGGGGATGGCCCCCTACTCAAGCATGTAAATGGTCACCCTTTGGCGCAACACCAGTTCATAAAAGTCATGTGTAAGGCCATCTCTGCTTGTGGGATCTCGGCCTCTGGTTTCGCCCCTCATTCCTTTCGCATAGGTGCAGCGGCTATGGTGGCCCATTGGGACTTCTCAGCCGCCAGGATCAAGGATTTGGGGAGATGGATATCGGATGCTTTCAAGGGTTATGTGCGAAACAATGCTGAGTTTGGTACTAATGCTTGTTTGTTTAAACCCTTGTAGATCCCACGCTGGTCCGCGTCTGGATAGTGGGACACAGCATCGTTCATTGGGCTGGCAGCAGAGCGAGGCAGTCTGCAAGGGGAGCGTGTCTCGGCCTCCCACAGCACATGCAAGTGTCATGGTTTTCCAGACGCGGAATGTCATGGGGAGAGTTTATGCCGCTGATTGGTAGCTGGCTGCTCTCGGACCCCCCCACCCTATGGCCATAGTGGTGCAGCGGGGGGAAAATGATGTGGCAACTATTCATTGCCTTTCTTTGCGCTCCATTATCATGAGGGACTTGGAGCATTTGGCCGCCTTGCTTCCTTCTGTGAGAATTATTTGGTCTCACTTGTTGCAGAGGCAATCCTGGCGCGGTGTTCCCCACCCGGAGGCCGCTGAGAAGGCCAGGAAACGCATTAACTCTGCAGTGTGCAAGAAGGTTTTGGAGCTGGGTGGTTTGGTGATTCCCCACCCCAGCATTTATTTTAAGGCGGTAGCCCTTTACCAGGCGGATGGTGTGCACCTTTCTGATTTGGGGAATGATATTTGGTTGGATGCTGTGGCTGAAAAATTAGGTTCCTGGTTGGGTTTGTGAGTGGTTGGCGGCGAGCGTTAAAGCTCGGGTGGCGGTTAGGCATTGGTTATAATATGCTGGTGGTGGAGGGGTCAGGATAGGCCGTGCCTGCCCCTCCCATTGCGCTGAAGGGAATCCCGTTAAAGGAATCCTGGGGCTTGCCATGATTTTGTCCAATCCCTGTCATGGGAATCCTTGTCATAGGACCTGGGCCGGCAAGCTTTCGGGGAGCTGCTGGGGTGAGCGGCGTGGGTCCGACGCTTAGCTCAAATGACCCCCAAGTTTGACTTTCCCTTCTACTGGCTACCGATCGGACCTCGGGATGTCAGTTCTGTCCCAGGCGGGGGGACAGATAGTCATAACCAATGTCTAAACAACCACTCACTGATTTTGTATTTTAATAAAGTTGTGGCCAAAATAGTGCCCAAAAACCAAAACTAAAATATGTGTTATGTGTGAAGTTATTTGAGGGGTGGCCTGGGGACCTACACACACAACAGTATGACACTGATGAATGTATCACCTGTCAAGGACATGTTTCAACTGCTGTTCTGAACGGAGGCGGGGGGATGCCTGTCACCGTTTTTCCTGGAAAATATTCATTTGAAAATGGCCTCCCCAAGCTAGTGCTCTCTAGATGTTCTGGTCAACTCCCATCATTACCAGTCAGCATCAGCTGGTGGAGGGCAAATATGGTAGGTGTCTTGACAACACGCCAGCTATCTCTTATTAACATTGCCTGTTCCCAGGCTTGCCTTCCTCCTATGTTGGCCTACCAGTGTTTTGGTGGCCAGCGGACAGATCTGAAATTTGAAGGAAGTGCTGTGGTACCACTTACAAAATGGCTGCAGCAAAGACAGGGCATAACTCAAAATGCATGTCAGGAGATGTGGCCTAAAATCGACACCTTAGGGGCGTGACATAGCACAAAACAGCTGCCACACCTAAAAGCATAAAATGCAGAATTGCAATAATCTGCATGCTAAGTAACATTGCATTAAAATGTGCACAGTAGGAGAAATTCATACTAAAAGCTGGTGAATTTTCATGAGAACTTAAAAATAAAATTAAAGGTAAAGGGACCGCTGACCGTTAAGTCCAGTCACGAACAACTCTGGGGTTGGGGCGCTCATCTCACTTTACTGGCCGAGGGAGCTGCCGTTTGTCTGCAGACAGTTTTTCTGAGTCATGTGGCCAGCATGACTAAGCCGCTTCTGGCGAACCAGAGCAGTGCACAGAAACGCCGTTTACCTTCCCGCCGGAGCGGTACCTATTTATCTACTTGCACTTGACGTGCTTTCGAACTGCTAGGTTGGCAGGAGCTGGGATCGAACAACGGGAGCTCACCCTGTTGTGTGGATTCGAACCTCCGACCTTCTGAACGGCAAGCCCAAGGCTCAGTGGTTTAGACCACAGCGCCACCCGTGTCCCTAAAATAAAATTACTGGTGTGGAAATGTGGAGAACTGAAGCTAAGAACGGGAAAACAAGAAACTGGGCACAATTGAAATCAATAGATATCCCTATCCCTGGGAATGGGGTGGGGATATGTGCAAAGAATTGATTGCTTAGGGACTTATTGAAAACATGCATAAAAGGTAAAGCTGTGTGCATACAGCAGGGCCAGCTTCTGGTGGTTTGGGGCTAAAAAACTCTTAAAGTTTTTTCTTTGTAATTATATTGTGTGGTGGTACATTTTCTGTCAAGCAACACCGTTTTAAAACGAACCTATGTAATTTCCCTCCAGTTCAAGTGTTAGACCTTGGGATATTTGTGTGTTGAGTTGTTTTCTTCAGTTCCTGCTCAAGCTGTGCTATGGGGGCACAGATAAGTTCTGTTCAAGTTTCACGCTGAAATCCCACATCTCAGTCATCAGACACATGCAGTGTGTAGGGGGTTGGGGGGGAGCTGGTGGTGGCAGCATGTCTCTTTTTCCTTTTTAATTTTTTTTTTTAACCTAGGTAATGTTTTCTGATGTTGCACTTTGAGGCAATTCATATTTGTGTTATAATGAGCCTGGCATCTGACATAATGACATCTGTTGCAGCAGAGTGAGACAAGATAAGACGTAAATCATTACTATTTTCCTGGATTCCAGTGTGAAACTTGGAGATACCAACAAATGCTCCATTGGCTTGAATATTTCAGTCTTGAAACAGCCAGGCGAGTTCATCCTAAACAAAGGGATTTGCTATTACTGTGCTTTAGAATGCCTGATTTAAAAATGAAAACAAAAGAGACAGATATACAGTATAGATACACAGGCGTACTGTTTGTGTGCCGGCATGAACTGATGTATTTCAAATAAGGCACAATGGAGCCAGACTTATGCAAATCAGTCCCCCTCACCCCGTAAAACCGAACCGGGAAGAGTAGCATAGGGAGATGGCAAGGGGAGCGAGGATTCTGACTGTACCACACCACAAACAAGCCACTGTCTGTATTCGGCACCAGAACTGCCAGAAGCCAAGCCCAACAGAAGCTGTTGCCCCTGGCACCGCAAATGGATTGTCACCCACACCTACGCTGGCTGCAGCAAGACCTATGCCAAGAACTCTCACCTGAAGGTGCACCTGTGGACCCATGTAGGGTGAAAAAGAAGTCAAGATTAAAATTATGACAGAATCTACTGCCTGGAAGTGTGCGGCCAGCAGCCCTGAGCAAAGCAGAGGCCCCTGCTCAGAGAAATGATGTCAGTGGCATAATTCTTATATTTTGAATTACTATTACTGTATTGAATTCAGGGCTGTTTTTCTAGAAAAAGAGGTGCCGGAACTCACAGTGAACACCTTCCTCGTTGTGTTAGAATGGAAATGGCACCCACCTGAGAGGTGCCAGAACTGAGTTGCGGTGAGTTGTGGCTGGGGGAAAAAGCCCTGATTGAATTGTATTAATCCTTTTGATGAACGATTTCTGATATTTTGAATGACTATGACTTTATTGAATTGTATTAATCATGAATTTGTTGTTGTTTGCTATGTTTGTGTTATTATGTTTAACAGTATGGCAATTGTGATGTTTGTTGTTTTTTAGTGGTGTTGTGATCATTGTTTGCCACTTTGAGCTCAACATTTGTTGTAGGAAAAGTGGAAGGTAAATATCAAATCAGAAATTTCAGAATACTCCCCCAATTTGTTCATTTTCAAGCTGCTGTGCCACATAAACTGGCACACCAGACAAGAGCTATGCAAAACATGTTCCCCTGGTGTGCTTTTATTAGATGCAGGAAGCTATGTAGGCACAAAAACATTTGAAAATAAGATCTCACACCTATAGTCTAAGGACATGGTGCAACCTAAAATTCTACCAACCTGCACAGAAGTAGTATGGCAAAGCTTCCTTGACCTGGTGCCATTCAGATACTTTGGACCACAACTCCCATCAGCTCCAGTCAGCTGGCTGGGGATGATGGGAGTTATAGTTTAACCACATCCAGAGGGCATCAGATCAGGAAAGGCTGCATTATTCCCTGGTTGACACATTAAAGGTAAAGGTAAAGGGACCCCTGACCATTAGGTCCAGTCGTGACCGACTCTGGGGTTGCGGTGCTCATCTCGCTTTATTGGCCGAGGGAGCCGGCGTGCAGCTTCCAGGTCATGTGGCCAGCATGACTAAGCCGCTTCTGGCGAACCAGAGCAGCGCACGGAAACACCGTTTACCTTCCCACTGGAGCAGTACCTATTTATCTACTTGCACTTTGTGCTTTTGAACTGCTAGGTTGGCAGGAGGGTTGACACATTAGGATTCCATTTTTTCTAATGCTCCCCACCCCCTATATTGAGAAAAGCAACTCATTGGAAATAAAACAACACCAACACAATCCTAGCCGTGTGCTTTCTATTTACAGGGACTTGTTTATTTACTGATTAATTTTAAAATAAGGAAGCATTCAGATTTTCATACCACACTCACAGTCTGAACTGGTATAGCCCTTTCTATCATATCAGGACTCTACAACTCACCCTGTTTGTTTGTATAGTCCAGGACTATAAGACAGATACAGTAAAAATACTACAGTCAATGACTAAATAGAGCTGCCAAAAAACAAACAAACAAGTACCAGTTTGCAGGAGTTGTTTGTCTGCAAATGTCACATGGATTAAAGATTTCTGTCCATTCTGTAGTCTGGGAATCATCCAAAAAGGGATCAGCAGACCAGCCTATTAACAGCCTGAGCCAGTTTTTGCATGTGGTTATTCTTAACTCAGTTTTGTCCCATTTCCTCATTGATCTCTGGTATTGTTTTTCTAAAAGTAATCTGTATGAAGGTTAGTATTTAAATATGCATTTTACTATGTATCTTTAAATGCATTTTGTCCCACAAAATTTAGAGAGGTGCGGAATCTGAAAGACAATGACTTTCAGATCATGTCCTAGTCCAAGAGCTGCAAATCGGGTTGGCTTGCTTTAAAAATGCAGACTGCATGAAATTCTTCTCCATCTATCCAGCCATCCAAATGTTCAAACCGTGGACACCTTCACAGCAACTTATTGTAATTGCTTTTCCCTTCTGATCAAGGGCTGGGGAAAACAATCTCTCAGCAAAAGAGATGTTGGCGACTTACAAATTCTAACCCCGTATTACCAAAAAAAAAACCCCAACAAAAAAAAAAAACAGCTGTTGGCTTTATCAAGCAATCAAATGTGGATTATGGTACGGCTCATACTGTTTTTAATTTTAGCTTATTTGCCTAATTGTCTTGTCTCAGCACATTTCATTAACTTAGGTGGCTCCTAATAATGGGCTCCCCTCAAAAGGTCTTGTTTTAACACTCTAGGCTTCTGATTTCAGCACTGCCATTGCAATCTGATTTGACCTCGCAAACCATGAAAGGCCAGATACCCACCATGCTATTTTTATTTTGCCCCTCAGATATCAGGGGCTCTTAATATTTAACAAAAGGAATTAATATTCCCGATGCATCTGGAATTAGTGTTTTGCCTTCACGATGGAGAAAAGAAACAGCAGGGACGGTACAAGTGTCTTTATTGGAACCAAGTCTGCTTAACATATTAATTTGCATTCTGCAACAGAGATGAACAACACCGAGGCTGCAGTCCTATATCAGCTTACCAGGGAGTAAGCCCCATTGAACTCTGTGGGGCTTATTTTTAGGGGACATGCATAGGATTGCATTGTAAAGTAGCAAGTTGAAAGCAAATTCTGACGGAGATGGAAAGCCAAGGAAAACCTTCATGTTACTTCTTTGCATTGAGCAAATGAATGGCAGCAATGCAAGCGATACGTGGAAAAGACCATAAATGAAACAACAAGAGATTGTCGCTTTGGGCAGCAAGTCATTTTGCAAGAAGGTTTACAAGAATGCCACTTGGGAGAGGGAATGGAGTCTATATGCCCAGAGAAGACTTCCAGAAAGGTCTTAGTCACCATTGATTTACCCTGTTATCTTTTGAGCTGGCCTTGGGGCATGGGAATGTTGTCGTCAAGGGTGAAGTTTGTGCTGTAGACTAAGAGACACTCCCAGGAAATTAGAGAATGCACTGTGTGTGTGTGTGTGTGTGTGTGTGTGTAGTTTGACTAAAGCTTCAGACCCACAACCTTGTAAGCATCGCAATGAGGAGGAGTAAGGACAAGCACTCCTCCTCTGTTCTTTATGACTTCCTCTGTCATCCTCCAAAAGCTGGAGAGATAACTTCTGCAGCAAATAGTCTCTTCTACTCAAGCAGGCTACCTGAACATTTTAGAACTTAGGATCCTCAGTCATATGGTGATCCTACCCAAGTAAAGCATAAATTCTCTCTCCAACTCCAGGGGAGTGATGGGGACAGTGATGGAGCAGGGAAGCTGCCATTCCCTTGTTTATTGTCTCTCATTACATGAAGGGTTTAGAATGCCCCATTAGGGCTCTTTGACTGTAGGGCAGTACCATTTTTCATGTCCAAAACACTTCCCCTAATACTGTGGCTCACTTATTCAGTATTAGTCAAGAGTTCTACAAGACACAGTAAGTACCAAACTGAAGGTATGACTTGCCTCTTCCATTTTAAGATGAGATCTTTCAAAGAGGTTTATAGTCCAATATGGGTTGCCGACTCCAAAGGTAAATCTAAGATGAATTGACCTATGCCATTTTGTTTTTATTTCACGTATTGTCAAAATGCACATTTGGAAGCAAAATTACAAACATCAGGTGCTGTGCAACCCTTGGCTTTTATGAAATGATTCCAATGATAATTTGATAACGGGTTTGTGTGTAGCTCCGGTGTATATTATATTAAAATGTTTAAATAAACAAACAAACCACCTTTCAAAGTTCCATGTAGAAGTGAACACTGCAAAGACTGAAAAGGGATTTAAAATAAAATAAAATGCATTCCATCAAAATATGAATATGTTTAATTGGCTTTCAAAGGTTTTTCTGTTCTTCCTTTTCAAATTTGCAAGGAAGAATGTTGCTTGGGTTGATAATCCATTGGTATTTTATGATTCCTCAGTGATTGATAAAAGCGAGATGTCTTATCCCCAGGAAACGTCCATGTCTTAAATAGCTTTGAAGCATTAGGAAATGAATGCCTTTTCTGTTAAGAAATCATATGCTGGTTCACAGCTTTCTACTGCTGAAACCAAAGCATATAAAGCAGTTCTTACTTAGTGTTCAAGGAGAAATACAAAGGAATTTAAATGATAGGCTGTACAGGAAAATTCTGGCGATGTTCCTATGCTATTGATGTGAGAGAAGGTTTCATGGTATTTCCATTTGATAAGACAAGCTGTTGTGGAGATATATTTTGTCATTTTGTCTCTTTGGATACCAAAGCAAAATATTCAGATACTTACAGTGAGATGAATTAAGGATAAGTAAATGCCTGGAGGGGACAAAATCAATACGTAATTTATTTTCTCCAAAATGCCTAGCATCATGGCCACTTGTAGCTATGTTTTTAATCAAATCATAGTGACTATTAAGGAAATTTGCCTTCCTCTTTCCCCTTTCTTCCTTACACACTAGTCTTTTAACTTCCAGTTTGTATTATTGTATTTCTGCAGCAATTCAGAAGCATGGTGAATAAGGGAAATACAGGCGGATACATATAAACTATTGCAGTCGGTATAAATGCTATATAGAGAAAGAGCTTGGGCAAAATCCACTTCTCCTAGCTTGGAAATGGCCCACATGTGAGCTGAAACGGTTTTCCAGTAGTGGAAGGGCACAGCTGAGTTGGGGGACCATTACCACATGTCAACAAGAAGCTGACATTTGGAGGTTTTCTGAAATCATCAACTTGCCATCCTTAACTCCTAAGTCAACATCCAAGACGGCAAAGGATAAAATGGAGTTAAGTAATCCACTACACAGTTTCAGGGACCCATTTGATTAGTTTCTTCACAAGCAAACAAGCAAGATAGTCTCGATATCTTCTACATAGGAAATTAAATTCCGGGTAGGTCATTCACATCTTCTGTAAAAACAACAACCACCCATACCTGCTTATAAACTCAATTGCTGCAGAGTCAGATTAGCCAATTTTGGAATTTACCTTCTAGTCAGGCTGACACATGCAGGATGCTAAACCAAAGAACCCCACAGCTATGTGGAGTCCAAAATTGGATAAAAGTTTTTGTCATTAGCCACACTATTATTATTATTATTATTATTAGTAGTAGTAGTAGTAGTATTCTGCCCATCTGACTGGCTCCCAACAGAGTATTAAAAACACGATAAAACATCAAATATTAAAAACTTCCCTAAGCAGGGTTGCCTTCAGGTGTCTTCTAAAAGTCAAATAATTGTGTGTTTCCTTGACATCAGATGGGAGGGCATTCCACAGGGTGGGTGCGCCTATCGAGAAGGCCCTCAAACTCCTTGAGATGAGTAGATCACATTATGTAGAGTTTTAAATTGAGATTCTTGTAGACCTAGGAGGTCACAGAGTGATCATCCTGATACATGAAGCTGATAGTGGGGTGGGCTGGCAGCAATGGTTCTCCCGATAGCTGAGTCACTAATGCATACCAGGAGAGGGTGGGGTGAGATGGCAGGCAAGTTGGCATGGTGCAAACATACCAGCAGGAATGCCACCACCCTACCCCACCCTACAGTCCGCTACTGTAGGCGTGTGAAACATGGACCACTTATAAACACCATCTCCAACTCCTCGAAAGATTCCATCAACAGTGTCTCTGATAAAATTCCAAACATCACTTGGGAAGACAGGCAAACTAAATCAGTGTACTGGAAGAAGCAAAGATCACCAGTGCTGAAGCAATGATTCTTCAACATCAACTTTGTTGGACTGGTCATGTTGTGCAGATGCCTGATGATCGTCTTCCAAAGCAACTACTCTATTCTGAACTTAAAAATGGAAAGCATAATGCTGGTGGTCAACAAAAGAGGTTTAAAGACTGTCTCAAGGCAAATCTAAAAAAATGTAGTATAAACACTGACAACTGGGAAACACTAGCCTGCGAGCGCTCCAGTTGGAGAACAGCCTTTACCAAAGGTGTCATGGGCTTTGAAGACACTCAGGACGCAAGGGGGAAACATGCTAAGAGGAAGGCACGCTTGGCAAATCCACACCGTGATCAACTCCCGTCCAGAAATCAATGTCCCCACTGTGGAAGGACATGTGGATCCAGAATTGGCCTCCACAGTCACTTACGGGCTCATTGTTAAAACCATGTTTATGGAAGACAATCTTACTCAGCTATGAGTGATCGCCAAAGAAGATATACAGAGAGGGACAGATGCATGCACACATACATACCAGAAATGATGTACAAACAACCAATTTATACAACTAAAGCTTCAATTCTATGATGCAGTTTCAGAGGAAGGAATGGACTCAAAAGCTAATTTGACTGCATAATGCAAGGATCTACAATATTTAACATGCTTGCTCTTCTTTTTCACTGCAGGCTACTACAGCCAAAGTAGCTACAAAATTAGAATCTTAAAAGTAATGAAACCAATTTTATTGGTGAATCAAGAGTGCTCAATATGGAATTGCTGTCACCTGAATCTATTCAGAAGTGTCATTTTCACTTATCATTATGATTTTACTCAGGAGACTTGAGGACTAAAATCTAACTTTTCATGTTTGATAAATCATAGTAATATTCTCCACTATTTTAACCTTTTCATTATTCTGTTGTTTGATTGGCTACTTTGACGACACGTTCCACATCCTTCCTTTTTTATGGCCCCTCTAACCTATGAGGCAGTGAATAGAGATGAACCACCAATAAAGACGAAAGGGATTGCAAAGGTCAAAGGGCTAACATTTTTGCAAAATATATCACAAAACACACTGTATGGCAGTTTTGACAGCTAATCATTGTTAATGGATTTACCTGAAAAGCTGGGCATTGTGGAGGCTTCCTTCACTGAATGCCTTTTACAGGCAAATACTGACATCATGGCTCACCACATTAAACACTTTCAGTTCCTATTGATTTCAATGAGGCTATCCAAGGTATGCATAAATCTGCCCTATTGAAATCAGTGAGATGGAAAAGTCTTTAACTCGGACTTAAATCATGGCTATAGGAATTGGCAGAAGGTGGTAGAAAATATTTATTCTTCCCCTGTAATACACATTGAAAGAAATGGTTAACCTAAGCATGGGCTTAAGTGAAACCAGCTCAAAACCCATACTCAGTTCCTTGAGAGTGAGTCCCATTGACCCCAGTGGCCTTGTTTTTGAATTGACATGTATATGATTGTGTGACTTTTAGGGATAAGTATAGGCAGGTGTTTAGGGCAGGGTTGGAGAACCTGTGACCTCCAAGATGTTGCTTGACTACAACTCCCATTATCCCTTGCCATTGGCCATCCTGGCAGGGTCTGATGGGAGCTGGAGTCCAATAGCATCCGGAGCGCTGCAGATTCATCACTCCTGGTTTAGGAGCTTATATTCTTGAGCTATATCATTTTTAAAACTGCAGGCCATGATGGCATTCTTTTGAATGCAGCACCTTTAGTGTTTCATTTGCTGCTTTTAGAGGATGCTAAATATATGTGAATAAGAAGCATAACTTTATAATTAGGCGGAATGCTATGCATGCAATCTATATAATAGATGCCACTTTCCAGATTGTGGTGCCCTTTTAATTCCCTGCATGATATTCCGGCCTGAAAGGCACTAATAGAGATGTTCCACTGTTGAAAAGAAAAGTGAGGAAAATCAGCATCTAAAACTTGGTAAAGTCCTCCTGGGTAGTAAAAGGTCTTTGTTCCGCAGATTGTTCTCCCACAGAGAACCCAAATTCCCTTTTAGCCTTTACCGTTAATTCTCACGCTGCTGAAATATTATAATCAAAAGCTCTTTGCCACCTTGTGCTGGAGCCACTATAGTCAAAATCTTTTTTTATTTAGTGAGAAACTCTGTTGCTATCCAAAATTAGAGATGAAAGGAGTAGTCCAAATGTCAAATGAACATTCAGCAGTTTAAGTGTTATCTCTCTCTCCCCCCTCCCTCTTTTTTATCATTACAACAGTAAATGGAACAGGGGGGAAGATAACTGCAATGATTAAAGAGGAACAGAGGAACTGATGGTTTCCACTGCGAGTTGTTTGTGTATGCATCATATACTATCAAAAGTCTCTGATCACTTTGTTACCCCACACCAACATGGATCAGTGCTGTAGTTTTGGAAAAACAGCTCTGCGTCCTTCAGCAGGAAAGCCTTTCCTACTCCCAGGAGGGAAGGGATTGTGAGCGGGAGACGATTTCTGCATCATGCAGGGGGCGCTCCGCCCCCTGCTTCAACTCCAGGGCTGGTGCCACGCCCCTCCCCGGTTGGGCACCCAATAGGGAAGCTCGGGGGCGTGGCTTGCTGCTCAAACGCAGCCGCGCCAGCCCATCCTCACCATTGCACACACATTTTCTTCGAGTCACCCACCCTCCACTCCCTTTAGATTAGCTGTTCCTGAGACTTTGCTATGGACCTCTGGTTGGTTGCCCTGTTTAACCAGGGGGCCTGGTAGGAGTTTTTTCCAATTGGCTAAATTGGCCCGGCCTCTTGGTTTTTTTTCGCCTACCTCGTAGCAACCGTCACAACTTTTGTGGTAGTTGGCGGTTAGGCATTGGAATGTGTTGTTGGTGTTTCGGGGGGCAAGGTGTGGCCATCGCCTTCCCCAACAATTTTGGGTATTCCACAGGATGAAATGGTTAAGTCTGCTATGATTAAATGGGCACAAGATGTTGGGCATAATATTATGTTTGCTGACTGGGAACGGTTATGGACCACAGGTATGAAGTTTACGGCTTGCAATGTATTAAGAGAAAATATAATGAAAATGATTTATAGGTGGTACCTAACCCCAGTCAAGCTAGCCAAAATCTATCATTTGCCCAATAATAAATGTTGGAAATGCAAAGAAAATGAAGGAACCTTTTTCCACCTTTGGTGGACGTGCCCAAAGATCAAGGCCTTCTGGGAAATGATATATAATGAATTAAAAAAGGTATTGAAATACACTTTTGTGAAGAAACCAGAGGCTTTCCTCTTGGGCATGGTCGGCCAATTGGTGCGAAGGGAAGACAGGAATTTTTTTATGTATGCGACAGCAGCGGCAAGAATACTTATTGGGAAATACTGGAAGACACAAGAATTGCCTACCCGAGAAGAATGGCAGAGGAAAGTGATGGACTATATGGAACTGGCTGAGATGACCGGCAGAATTCGAGATCAGGAAGAAGGGTTGATGGAAGAAGACTGGAAAAAATTTAAAATATATCTTCAGAAACACTGTAATATAAAAGAATGTTAGAAAAAGGTTGGAGAAGAATATTAGACCGTATTGGCAGACAGGGTATAATGGAATAAGTAAATATGAAGTGTAAAATGAGGATAGAGGAGAATTAAATACTTTCGAATGTTAAAATAAGTAAAAGAAAAGAAGGTTAGAAGGATTTGCTGGAGATACGATTTAAACTAGAATACAAAGCAGGGAGGTGAGAGGAAGTCATGGAAACAAGTAAAAGGGAAAATGGTTGAAATGGTCTAATTTGATTTTTGTTATTTTCTACTGTGATTTTTTGTCTTTTTTATTTCTTTTTTACTGTTTGTTTTTTGTAAGATGTATGTGGTTTGTTTTTTTTCTATTTTTTTTGTAACTTTAAAATTGGAATAAATATTCTTTTTTTTTTTAAAAAAAAATGGGTATTCCGCTAAAGGAATCCGGCGGTCGTGGATCCTGTCCGATGCCCGTGTGGCGGGGGGCCATGGCTTGACCCTCGGTGACATCAGGAAGAGAGCCTATAGTTGGATTAGCATCAACAGGCTTCCCCTACTGGTGGTTAACCCCTCCTCAGACTCACCCCTCTACGAGTGGGTGGAGTCTAATGTTCCGTGGTCCAATGCCTAAGCCAATACCTTCTCACATGCTGTAATCAATAAAGTTGTGGCCTTTACCTTACCCATTAACCTTACATTCTGTGTCCACCTGTCTTTATTCCCCAAGCAGGGATCGGGTCCTCGAATCACAATACAATGTTTTCCAGAATCAGACATCTGTTCCTTCTTTTAAAAAAGCAACAAGGTTTTAAGATGTTGGCTACTCACACTATCAAAATAGTTTATTACTGTTTGGCCAACGAGGCCTAATGCACAGACACCCACTTTCATACTAATATGTTCACCATAAAGCAAAAATAAGCCTCAAACATTCCCTCACAAAAGTGTGTGTGTGCAAAAGTCACCTATCAGACGATGGAGCGCAGGAGGCACTGTGTGGTGATGTGAAACTGCTGTCGTGGCAAGATCAAATGTAAAGGAAACTTCCCCGCTTTTTTCTACCATGGCACAAAGGTGTGCGGTAAAGTGATTTTTTTCTAGGGGGGGCAATACAGCAGTGCTCCCCACCCGGAGGTTTTCAAGGTTACACATTGCTGCACCTTTTTCTCCCCAAAAATGTTAAAGGTGTGACACTTACTGTAACCATGGTAAGTACCAGCACCCTTTTTCTAAAAAAAGAAAAGAAAAAAAGAAACCCACTGTGATACAACTCCTTGCTGAGGGTGCAAGGGACCCTAACTACACCTCTGCTGGTACCCAGCCTGAACGTCACCAGGCACCCAGCCTGAGCCCCACTTTGTGCGGAAACTCGAGTGTATGATCTAATCTGGTCCGATAGGCCTCAACTACGTCGGCAAAGAATTCTTTATATGCATTGTTTATGCACTCTAACACTATGACACCAGATGGCGCTGTGGAGTTCTGTTTTTGCTAACCCAATTTCTCATACAAAGTTTGCAATGTGTTTAACTGAAACGCTTCTTTGATGTGTCTAGATCAGGGGGGTAGCTAGCTGCTCTGGCACCCAGAGCGGCAAGGGCAGGGCGATCCGCCCAGGGGGCAGCGTGGTGATGTGCCCACGGAGTCTGCCTGGCAGGTGCAAGCCCCACGCTGCCGTTTCGGGCAGCGCGGGGCCCCAAGCCACCGTGTCACTCCCAGGAGAGAAGCGTGGCTCGAGTGCGCTGCAGGCCAGGCCCTGTGGTAAGTGCTGACCCCCTTGGTGTGTCATTTTGTCACCCCCCCCTCAAGGATGATGCCCGGGGCGGACCGCACCCCCTGCACCCTCCATCCTATGCCCCTGGTCTAGATCCAGCCTTAGTCATAACATACATTAAAAGCATTGGATGCCAACCAACACATTTGCTTCATTGTCCAGACAAACAGTGAGATTGTTATATTCCTTGAAAATAACCTGAAGCAGCACTCGAAGGACTACAATGAATATGATGCAAGAGAAAGAGCAGGAATTCTGATGTAGTCAAAGGATTTCTGTAGGTTCAACATGTTCTACATCATATAAACGCTGTACGGAACAGAGAAGCAATGACTGGCACTGAGCAGCATATATATATATATATATATATATATATATCAGCTCTCTCCGTCTTACAAATATTTCGAATCAATAAAGAGGCTGGAGGATATGTATTCTGTACCCTGCAACTGTATCCTCCATCCTTTCCCTTTCATCTCTAAAGAGCTGTGATGTGGAGCACCAGGTTTGAGGTGCCAGGTAGAATTAAACACATCTCAGGGGAATCTGCCTTTGAAGTGGCAGACACTAAATGGTTCTTACCAGGCATAAGTGTGCTGTGTGTCATCGGCTTTCATAGCTCTGGCGTGTCACCTGCTAGGATCCCTTATTTCTGCGTGTCAATTTTATTTAGCAGAGGGTAACCTGTCAAGACGTTGACAGCAAAAGCTGTTCACTGGTAGTCGCCGGTGGATCATAGCGACTTGACTACGAAAGAATAAGGCACCTTGCAATTCCTGGTAGACCCTGCGCCCCCTTTTAAGTGTGTGGGCTCTCAGTTTTACTGAATTGATGGTTATATTTTGATTACCCCTTTGCTGTGCTCCGTAATGTGGCTGGCGATTTCAGTGACTTGTCTCAGCTTGATGTAAATCAAGGAGGGCTGCATTCCATTAGCAGTTACTTCTCAGAATAAAACTACTCGTCCAGTAGATAATGGCTTCAGACATTTGAGCATCTTCAGGAGGTACATTTCCCCTCTGCCGATGTGTTTGTTTTATGAATTATGACATAAACACAATGAATTCCCTTGTTTTAACAAGATTTCCCCCCCTTCTCAATGTGCTCTCTTCTTTTCTTTTTTAAAAAGTGCAAAATGTGTAAAATCAGCAAATCAAAGCAAGAATTTTTTCTGAATTGTGAATGCAACAGTTTAATGTTTAGACAAGTCTACCCCCAGATATGCAATTATACTATATATGTGTGTGTTTGCTTCCAAGAACTGTGGGATTTATTTATATTTGGATCATTTTATTACATCTTCTATTTTTGAGGCCTGTTTTCGTGACTATTGTTTCATGAATATTGTATACTATTTTATGTGAACTACTTAGAGGTTTCTTTTTATTAAGCAGTATAGAAGCACGGTGTCAGGGAACTGCCATCGGAGCTAGAGGCGGAGGGAAGGCTCCAGAGGGATGCCGGAGAGGGTCCCAGTGGGGAGAGAGGCAGCCCGTCCTCTGGGGAAGGAAATCAGCGTAACACCAGTGGAGAAGGGGGGCAGATGGGGGAATCGGAGAGGAGGCTCCAAGACTCCTCGCCGGAGACCAGCAGAGAGAGTACGGGTCCTCCGCTGCCCACACCCTCCCTGCGCAGAAGGCTTCCACGCAGGGAGACTAGGCGGAGATTAGGCGTCAAGGAACTTTTGTGCTGGAAGAAGTTCAAGAAACTCCCACTGACGGATTCTGCCAGCGACTGAGACAGCCACGAAGCTAGAGGCTGTCCGGTCAGAAAGGGTTCAACCAGGTAACCTAGCCAGGAGTGGTGGCAACTTACGCACGAGCAACCCCTAAACCCATTACAGCAATCCGTCAGTCGCCGACATTGCTTGTGCGCAGCTCCAGAGAGGCAGCACGATGAGCCAGACCAGGGGAGCCGGGGAGCCGGACCAAGCAGCTGGAGTGCAAGGTCTGGTAGAGAGAAACTGAGACTTGGAACAGCATGTAGCTCTCCTGACGGCGCGGCTGGATGAAAGACGCACTCAGGATGCACAGGTCAGACCCACCCCCATCGCAAGGAAGGTACCGGGGCTGGTACACAAGTTTGGGGGGAAACCCCAGGACTACAATGCGTTCCAAATGGAAATAGAGTACGCTTTGGAACTGCAGCATAATGACTTTGCTGATGATGGGGAGAGGGTAGCCTACATTGTGGGGCATCTGGAGGATGGGGCACGCGAATGGATCAGGCCCCTTATGGCGACGCAAAATCATGCCTTGAAGGACCTTAAGAAATTCTTCCAGGCGAAGAATGCGATGTATTCCAGTGAAGTGGAGCAAAGTGTGAATCGGCGGGAACTGATGGGGTGCAAGCAGGGGAACCAGTCAGTTAGAGACTACTGGTCGCGCTTTGCAATGTTGATCCACCGGCTCAGGTGGGATTCAAATGTTGTTTGAGGAGGGGTTGTCCCCAACTGTGAAGGACGAGCTGTCCCACGCGCCCCGCCCACAGTCGATGGATCAGCTGACCAAGGCTGTGCTCGTGATTGGAGTGCGGCAGGAAGCGCGGGCTCAGGAGAAACGCGAAGTGAGAGGGGAACGTTGCCATGACTACCGCATTCCTGAAATACCGAGACAGCTTTCCCAGGCGGCTGAGCCAATGGAAATAGATGGCACGCGCAAGAGAGAGGTTTCAAACTCCAGTGGTGTCATGGCATCAGCGGTCAGTCACCTTTGGGTCAGCTTACTGCTTGGAACACTGTCTGGGGGGGGGAACCCCAAGGATGACAGTGGCCAGGGTGGCTGGGCTGGCAGTGGAAACAAAAGGGAAGGTGCCACCACAATATGCTGACCTGAAGGAAGTCTTCAGCGAGAAGGAGGCGAATAGACTACCCCCCCATAGGCCCTTTGACTTCCAAATCAACTTACTCCCAGGGGCTCAGCTGCCGGTGGGTAAGCTGTATGCCATGTCGGATCGGGAGATGCAGGAGTTGCGGCAGTTTATTGACAAGAACCTGAAGAGGGGGTTCATAAGGGAATCAAAGGCGGTGGGGGGCAGTCCGGTGTTCTTTGTGGACAAAAAAGAGACTAATCAGCCTAGATTAGTCGTAGATTATAGGGCGTTAAACCTGGTATCAGAACACGTGACCTTCCCAATGCCCAGGATTGACGACATTTTAACACGGGTGAGGCAGGGAAAATTTTTCACCAAGCTGGACCTCAGAGGAGCGTACAATTTGATCAGGGTAAGGGAGGGGGACGAATGGAAAACCACCATGTTCACCCCCCTGGGGGCTTTTGAGTACTTAGTCATGCCATTTAGATTACAATCGGGCTCAGCCTGCTTTCAAGCATTCATGCACCACGTGTTGGGGCACCTGCTGTACAAGAACTGCGTAGCCTTCTTGGACGACGTCTTAATCTATTCAGACAATGAGAAGCAACATGTCAGAGACGTCAGGGAAGTGCTAAAGAGACTGCAGAAGCACCAGTTGTGGGTCAAGCTGGAAAAATGCCAATTTCACGCCAGAGAGGTCGAGTTTCTGGGGTACAAGTTGTCAGAGAAGGGCCTAGCGATGGACCCAAGCAAGGTGCAGGCAGTGCTGGAATGGAAAGCCCCCAAAACCCGGAAGGATGTGCAGAGGTTCCTAGGGTTCAGCAATTTCTACAGGAAGTTCATCAAGAACTTCGCCCACCTGACAGCGCCCATCACAGATTGTCTCAGTAGCAAAAGGAAGTTCGCCTGGACAGAAAGTGCTCAGCAATCCTTTGAAAAACTGAAGAAGGCGTTCGCTTCAGAAGAGCAGCTCCTGCACATGGATCTGGAGAAGCCCATGAGGCTGGAGACCGACGCGTCCGACCGAGCCATTGGGGCGGTACTTTTGCAGCCAGGGGCCAAGCAGGGCTAGAAGCCATGTGCCTTTTTCTCGAGGAAGCTGAGCAAGTCGGAGCAAAACTATACGGTGTATGACCGCGAACTGCTGGCGATCTATGCGGCGTTTCGCCGATGGAGACATCTGTTAATAGGGGCGCAGCACAAGATCCAGGTTTGTAGTGATCACAATAACTTGGAATACTGGAGGACAGCGCAAGTACTCAACCAGAGACAGATTCGATGGGCACAGGAGTTCTCCAAGTTTTCCTTCGAGATCCGATACGTGCCGGGAGAGGAAAACGTAAGAGCAGATGCTCTCTCCCGGAAGCCGGAGTACATGGAAGCAGAGGGACCGCCGGAGATCCGACACGTGATCCCCGAGGACCGATGGGTGTGTGGGGGAGCGTTGGTTGGGAAACGAGAACTGGCCGGGCTTACTAGAAACGACGTGTTCCCTCAAACTAAAATCAGGGAACTCCGAGATGGAAGGGAAAACCATGGAGGGTTTGAGGAAAAGGAAGGGGTGCTGTACTATAAGGGGGCGCTGTATGTACCGGGGGAGACCTTGAGGGGGAAGGTGCTCAAACAACTCCACAACAACCCAACAGCTGGGCACTTTGGACAGCACAAAACCATGCTGCTCGTCACCAGGCAGTTCTGGTGGGCAAGGGTGAGGGAAGATGTACGGGAATATGTACGGGGGTGCGACCGCTGCCAAAGGGCAAAGGGGGAGAGGGCTGCCCCCGCAGGGTTACTGGAACCCTTACCCACACCAGGAAGACCCTGGGAGGTGGTGTCCATTGATTTTATGACAGATTTGCCCAAGTCAAGGGGGAAGACAGCCGTCATGGTAGTAGTCGATCTGCTGACGAAGATGTGCCATTTCATAGCTTGCTCACATGCGGTGACGGCAGAGGAGACAGCCAGGTTGTTTGTGGATCACCTCTTCAGGCTGCATGGGGCTCCGTCGAGGGTCATCTCAGACCGCGGGAAACAATTTACTTCCCGGTTCTGGAGGAAGCTCATGAGCTTGCTGCAGGTCGAAGTGGGCTTCTCGATGGCGCGACACCTGGAAACCAACGGGCAAGCAGAAAGAGCGAACAGTATACTCCAGCAATACCTACGCTGCTACGTCAGCGAGAGACAGAACGATTGGGTAGAGAAACTAGCGCTTGCTGAATTTGCGTACAATAACGCTGAACATGTGTCCACGGGAATGAGCCCATTCATGGCCAATTATGGGTGTCACCCCAGGGCCTTCCCGGGGAGGGGGGAGGAAGGGTGGAGTGTACCTGCGGCAGAGCAGTTTGTGGAAGAAATGGAGGCCTTGCACCAGCAACTCAAGATGAACTTGGAGCGGGCCAAGGAAGTTTACAAGAGGCAGGCAGACAAGCACCGTCGGGAGGGGGAGGCCATACGGGTGGCAGACTGAGTGTGGTTGTCAACCCAAGGGTTACCCCTAAAGGGAGGGTGCAAGAAGTTGCAGCCAAGGCGGCTGGGACCCTTTGAGGTAACACAGCAGGTGAACCCTGTGGCATTCAAGCTCAAGTTGCCTGACAGCATGAAGATACATCTGGTGTTCCATAGGTCCCTACTCTCACTGTACAGGGAGGGGCGGGAATTTCCAGGGCGGGAGGGAGGAGTCACCACCCACCCGTGGGTAGAGGAGAGGGAACACCACAACCAAGCCACGGAAATACTCGATTCAAGGTGGCGAGGGCGTCAGGTGGAGTACTTGGTGGCTTGGGAAGGAGAACTCGGGTCAGAAAACACGTGGGTCCCCGCTGAGGTGATCAGTGACGGGTATCTTGTGGAAGAATTCCACAGCCTGTTCCCAGATAAACCAAAACCACTAGCGAGATTCTGGGAGGAAGAATTTGGAACCACAGACGACGAAGAGGAATTTGTGGGTTTTCCTGCCTCCGAAGAGGAGGGAGGGGAGGTGTCAGAGGGAGAAGAATCAGACTGGGAGGCCCACCCCGCGGCGAGAGTTCGGAGCGGGTGGGAAGCGGGTTTTGAATCCTCAGAGGATGGCGACAGCTCCTTCAGGGGATTCCCCGCATCGTCGGCCGAGGAAAGGGATGAGGTTGGATCAGAAGGTTGGGCCGGGGGTGGAGGGGGTCCTGGGGGGGAGATGGATGTCAGGGAACTGCCATCGGATCTAGAGGCGGAGGGAAGGCTCCAGAGGGATGCCGGAGAGGGTCCCAGTAGGGAGAGAGGCAGCCCGTCCGCTGGGGAAGGAAATCAGCGTAACACCAGTGGAGAGGGGGGGCAGATGGGGGAATCGGAGAGGAGGCTCCAAGACTCCTCACCGGAGACCAGCGGAGAGAGTACGGGTCCTCTGCTGCCCACACCCTCCCTGCGCAGAAGACTTCCGCGCAGGGAGACTAGGCGGAGATTAGGCATCAAGGAACTTTTGTGCTGGAAGAAGTTCAAGAAACGCCCACTGACGGATTCTGCCAGCGACTGAGACAGCCACGAAGCTAGAGGCTGTCCGGTCAGAAAGGGTTCAACCAGGTAACCTAGCCAGGAGTGGTGGCAACTTACACACGAGCAACCCCTAAACCCATTACACATGGCTAAATAAAGAACTAAATGATGGGATTTGCTCACATTGCAGCTCTCTTTTGACACATCTCAGGTCAAACAGTTTTGCAAAGTTCTTTTTTTTTTAAGCATTTCTGCTTAGGCTCACAGTTTTAGGGACCATCCATAAAATACATCATTTTTTTTAAAGGTCTTTTAAAGCCCCTACTGCTATTCCCTTGTGAACATTTCCTGGACACTTTGCTGCCTTCTAAACCAATTCCTCCATTTTCACAGATTTGCTAACCCCTTTATGCATGACAAATTTCAGGAATGGTCCCTTAAACTCGTAGGAAAACCAAGCAAATGATGGAAGGAATCCAAGTACAAACAAGGGATGAACAGATCAGTCTGTTTCTAAACTATGTCAGTTTCAAAGGTGTTCATTCCTAATTCTGATCCATCTTATTTTTGCATTAATCAGAGCCCTTTTTTGAAAAAAAAAATTGTTATTCATTGCTATACTCATTAAAATGACTCAAAGTGATTTACAAAGTGACTTAAATTCTTATTTGAATATGTATTTTATTGCTTTTGAATCTGTCCAAAAACACACAGCTAAATATGTATTTTATCTCAATGTATGCATTTCCAAACACATTTCAGTGTAAAATAAACATTTTGTAATATGTATTGGTGCAATTCTTGAGCCAAAAAGAAGCAATGCAAACTCCAAACAATTTGCAAGCTGAAATCCCATGCTCTTCACATCACTTCATGCTACTACAGACAGTGGTTACCAATTTTACACAGAGAAGGATGTAAATATTTGCTCCCAAAACAATAGGTGGCCTTATCAAGATTGTTGAAGTTCTTGATATTAGCTGATTAGGACTTGTGTGTCATAAAACTTAAGAGATTAAAAGAAACTCCTGGAAATATATTCATCATGCAAGAGGGGAAATAGGACTGTGTTTGGGGCATGATTAGCTGGTAATCAGTAAAGAACAAACTGATTATTAGCTGTTCAATTCTTGTCTGTCTTAGGGGATTCCTCTCCATGGCCTAATTAAACTGAGCTTGAAGCCCTCACATCTCCATTCAGTGGCAATTTCATTATAATATTCCATTCTTTTCATGAGATTTGCCTTTCCCCCAGTTTAATCATATGTTTTGCATTTGTGTAACACCTTCCTTGATTAGTTTCTCGACAGGATTAGCTTCTGATAACCGCGTGACTTGTGAAGGAAAATGTCACACATAAGACTATCCAGATATTAACATTTATTATCACCAATAATATTTCTCAAGTCAACATTTGTAAACCATGATGATTTTTCACCTTTTCTGCTTTTAGACTCTATTGTTTTGAAGTTATGCCAGATTATGGCATGTTTGTACAAAACACATGTAGCACTAGTGTTGAGATGTGTAGACAATGAAGGAGCATAAAACTTATATCTTTAATGCTATAACATTGACTACATGGAACATTTATATTTTAGTAGAAAACCTAAGGGATAGAAATAGATTACTATGTGCTTGTATACATCCTGTTGTTATTTACTTTGAAGGAAGCTTACCCTGTAATGATGGTGATGAATTTTTGTTGCTTAAAAAACTATTCTGCTGTAATTAAACAGAAACCAAGGATACCATAAAACTATCTGCCCTATCTGACTGGATACAACAAGGGACTAAAGTCCCATATCAGCGGTGGCAGGTGTAAAGCAGCCTTGGAACTGGCAGTGTGTAAAGCAGGAGGTCAACAGTAGGGGGAGCCAGAGCCAATAAAAGCCACCTAATTCAAGTATTAACTCCATCTTCCTTTCTGCTGAGTTCTACAAAAGCAACAGTGAAACTAAGGAGAAAGAAGCTGACTGCAGCTTGAATGCTGACCACACATGTGTTGAGCCTAAGTTTCCATTCCAAGCCGGAGAAGAACCTTTGGGTGAAACAGGTTGATTTGCAGTGCAGCCAATAACTATGAGCTAGACAAATTCATTGTTGTTGTTTAGTCGTTTAGTCGTGTCCGACTCTTCATGACCCCATGGACCAGAGCACGCCAGGCACTCCTGTCTTCCACTGCCTCCTGCAGTTTGGTCAAACTCATGCTGGTAGCTTTGAGAACACTATCCAACCATCTCGTCCTCTGTCATCCCCTTCTCCTTGTGCCCTCCAGCTTTCCCAACATCAGGGTCTTTTCCAGGGAGTCTTCTCTTCTCATGAGGTGGCCAAAGTATTGGAGCCTCAGCTTCATGATCTGTCCTTCCACTCAGGGCTGATTTCCTTCAGAATGCATAGGTTTGATCTTCTTGCAGTCCATGGGACTCTCAAGAGTCTTCTCCAGCCCCATAATTCAAAAGCATCAATTCTTTGGCGATCAGCCTTCTTTATGGTCCAGCTCTCACTTCCATACATCACTACTGGGAAATTCATATTCCAAATCAAATAACTGGTCGTTGTGGTTCGAGGACCCGAACCCCGCACAGTGGAATGAAACACAAGGACACGTGATATAAGGTTAATGGGCAAGAAAAGGCCACAACTTTATTGATTACAGCAAGTGAAAAGGTATTGGCTTAGGCATTGGATTACGTCAGCTGACTCCACCCACTCGGAGAGGGGTGAGTCTAAAAAAACAAAGGGGGTTTATTCACCAGTAGGTGGAGCCTGTTGATGCTAATCCAACTATAAGCTCTCCCCTGATGTCACCGAGGGTCGTGCCATGGCCTCCCGCCAAGCAGGCATCGGACAGAATACACGACCGCCGGATTCCTTTAACGGAATACCCAAAAATTGAAGGTGCAGGCGATGGCCACACCTAGCCCTTCGACACCACAACACATTATTCCAATGCCTAACCGCCACCCGAGCCCAAAAGGGGCTCGCTGCCAATACCCTCACAGCTGTAACCAATCCCTGATGCTGCTGCTGATGCTAGTTAACCAAATGTCATTCCCTTGGTCTGAAAGATGAACCCCATCATTCCGGTACAAGGCTTGGTTGCCAATCCGGATACGGTCATGAGAGATGACTCGGCCATACATAAAGCGCACCCAACGGGCTATTGCACGATTTAAGAGTTTCCTGGATTTTTCAATAGCCATACAGTTCTGCACACCGTGCCACACAATTCTCTTCAGGAAGGAGGACCAGAACACCGTTGTTCCGGGACACAAGGCAGCAACGGAGTCCGGCTCCCGGCCACAACCACTCCCCTCTCTTGCAGGGAGGAGAGTCTTTGGTGACATCACTAGTAAAAAGAAATGTGTAAAACTAGCCAGAAGTTTGATTCAGCATGAACCACTGAGAAATTAATAAAGCTGTAGTTGTGCAACAGTAACTGGGAAAGATAAAAAAGCCCTCTTCTGTGGAACTTTGCTGCTTGGGAACTGGAACTGGATATTGACTTTCTGGTTAATTCCAAGCCCAATTATGACACCTTTTTGTTTGTTTTTTTTAAATGATATTTATTAAAGTTTCAATAAAAGATTAAACATAAAACATAAAAAAGAAATACACAATTCAAAATATACAATACATAATCTAAAAGAAAAAAAAATAGAGAAACAAGAAAACAAAAGACAAAAAAAAAAAAAAAGGAGAGCAATTAAAAACAATATCACCTTTTCGTCTCCATTTTTAAATTTACTTATTTTCTGGACCTCCTCGTACCTCCCTCTTTTGTATTCCAGTTCAAATTGTTTGTCCAGCAATTTCTTTCCCTCTTTTTCTAATCCCAATCTTAACTCTTAATATAATATAACATTAAAATTTTACCTTTTAAAGACCAAATTTCCATTTCCTTAAACTTTTTTTAATCCTAATCCTTAATCTTAATCTATCCATAATTTTAAATCCTAAACAGCTGGATGCCACTTATGTTTAATCCAACATCACTCTAACATTCTTTAATTTTGCAATGTTTCTGCAGATAGTCTTTGAATTTCTTCCAATCTTCCTCCACCGACTCTTCTCCCTGGTCACGGATTCTACCAGTCATCTCCGCCAGTTCCATATAGTCCATCAGTACCTTTTTGTATTCTATTGTGCTCTTGCTAACCTTATTGGGAGAGTAATGGGGTAAAAATTCATAAATCTGCACTTTCATCTTACTGGTTCTATAATCATTTTAACTCCATCGCCTGTATATTGAGAGATTTATTTATTTTCAAATGCTCTATGAACTATAAGTTCCTTTTCAGCACTGGTTTGATTGGGGGTGCAACACCTTCCCTAGTGAGGTGTGCCTGCCTCCATCAATATTAACTTTCAGGAGGAATTTGAAAACATTCCGGGTTACCCAGGCATTTGGTGGCTGAATAAAACTTTTCCTGGAAACCTCAAGATCATTGGATGGAAGCAGGTTTTAATAGCAATTGCTTTTAGAATGTTTTAAACTGTAATGGAATTTAGATATTTTTCATTGTAATTGTTTGTTTTGATCTGTTTTAGAATGTTACTGCCTTGTTTTAAAACTGAAGATCTGTTTGCCACCCTGGGCTGCTTGTGGAGGATGGGGGGGGGGATATAAGTTCAATAAATAATAAGAAATGCCATTGGTAATTTTGGCAAGAAAGGAGTTAGAGCAGTTTGAAACGCACATCGTATTGGGCATGTTTATTTGGCAGGAATTAATACAGGAAACGGAAATGGAAAAAAGGAAATGGGAGTGGTCCTGTCTTTAACTGAACTCTCATCCTGAATAACTTTATTTAGTAGACGTGCTCTGAAAATAGCCAGCTGTTGCGCGCACACACACTCACACTCGCACAGAGTGAGAGGGTAATATTCAGTCATCACAATGATCCCTTTGAAACCATTTAAACAACCTTATTGATTTTCCCTTGCTTGCCAATGTTTAATTCAAACAACTTCTAAGGAGTGCAAGCACCAGTGCACATAAATTACCAAGTGTTCTGGCTTCTTTCTCAATCTTTGACAACAAATGATTCAATTTCCAGAGACAAAAGTTAGCTTTTCCTTCCTTTTGATGTGCAGGTATGAACTGCAACTGCACTCAGAAAGCTGGCCTCCCACCGTAACTGGTGTGTGCAAGGGATTACCTGTGCCCTGAGCTTGACCCGAGGAACTTCTAGACCAGCCTTGAAAGAAAAAGAGAGAAATCCACTATTAAGGCCCCATCTGCACTTTACATTTAAAGCAGTATAATACCAGTTTAAACAGTAACGGCATCCCCCAAAGAATTCTGGGAAGTGTTGTTGGTTAAAGGTGCTGAGGGCTGCCATTGTCTTTGTTGTGCAGCACTTGTTATTGCAGCATAAAGGCTCTTATAGTAGGTAGACAGCTCTGTAAACACCAGGCCATTTGCTGGAATAGCTGCCTCACAACTTTCCATCTCTCCACTTTGATTCTTGCTTCCAGGCTAATTTACAGCAAGGCACTTGGTTTTGGAGTTACCCTTGAAAGCCACTTATAGATTCCAACCAGCATAGGATGTTGAAGCATGACTGCTCAAGGGCCTTTTGCTGCAAGAGTCATGCAAACTACACTTATAGCCTATTATATGTGAGCTAATGTCTTCTTAGTAAACAGATGGAAAGGCTTAGAGCATCCCTTGACCTTCACTTTGCAAACAAGCAATAGTAACCCAAAAGTCAAATTGTTTCATCCCCCCCCGCACATCACAAAGACCTTAACTCACCTACTCTCAGCAGTCAGAAACATCATAGCCAGACACTGGAGAGACCTGTCAGGAGTAAGCATGGACCCATGGTATCAGATAGTTTGGGAACTACTAGAAAAATTAACCAATAAACTGAAACTGAGACGGGGACAAATGGAAGAAGACACCTTCACCCCAGTATGGCTCCCTTTTATCAAATACATAGCCCAACAAGACAACGATGAGAATCCACCAACAGCATATGAATCAATCTGGCTAACCTGATTCAAACACACACACACACACACACACCCCACTCACACATGAAAACAAAGTTCACCACAGCCAATCACAAACAAGTAACCACACCCTAGGCCAACCCCAACCTCTCTTACCACCAAAGGAACACAAGAGAAAAGTAAAGAGAAACTGCACAAGTGATGTTGACACAAAACCGCACACATACACTAAGTAGAATAAAACATTGCCATTTGACCCGACCCCACTCACCATTCCCCACTCCACATCTTTCCCCCTTTTCTTCCTAATGTAACACTAATGTCTCAACAAACGAAACAGATCTGTAGAAAATGTAACTTGAAAAAACAGACATTGCACATACTTTTGTAAACCAATAAATCTTTAACAAAAAATACATTAAAAAGTGTGTGTGTGTGTGTTTCTAATGAGGATTTTATATCATTTACTACTCCCACACAATAAAAGCTTCTGTCTCTGTCTCAGCCCCAGCTGCATTTGACCAGCCATTAAATGGTGCCCATATGCAAAGGAGAAACCATACGCCCTTTTATGAGGATACTCAAACTGCAACTAGCTGGTTTTCTTCTTCTTTGATTGCAGTAAATAAACATAGATAAGTGTCCTAGGAAACACTTGTCTCACCTGCACCATCTTATCGTACTTAGAAGCTTTGTCCTGCCTCATGCAAAAATCAAAACAAACAAGCCAGCTATCTTATTGCCTTGCATGTAAGAAAGCTATGAAATGTGAGGTGAGTGATTGTTAAATTGAGATACCAAAAATGTTACCTTATTACACTTGCATGGATACTTTGTGGGGTTTTTTTAATTATTATTTGAATTTGACCAAAGATCAATACTTTTGGTTGTGTTATTTACATCATCCATGCCAGATAAGGGACCAGTATAGTATTGCCTAATACATAATAGACACAAACATTAAAACAATTCTCATAAATTGCATCAATGTTGTTCTTGTTTAGTCGTTTTGTCGTGTCCGACTCTTCATGACCCCATGGACCAGAGCATGCCAGGCACTTCTGTCTTCCACTGCCTCCCACAGTTTGGTCAGACTCATGCTGGTAGCTTCGAGAACACTGTCCAACCATCTCATCCTCTGTCGTCCCCTTCTTGTGCCCTCCATCTTCCCCAATATCAGGGTCTTTTCCAGGGAGTCTTCTCTTCTCATGAGGTGGCCAAAGTATTGGAGCCTCAGCTTCAGGATCTGTCCTTCCAATGAGCACTCAGGGCTGATTTCCTTCAGAATGGATAGGTTTGATCTTCTTGCAGTCCATGGGACTCTCAAGAGTCTCCTCCATCAATAGCATAATTAAAATCACCATAAAAATGACAAACCGTCAGCCACTAAGAAGTCCAGCAAAAAAGATGGGCTTTTACCTGGCATTTGAAAAAAATACAAAATTGGGAAGAGACACACTTTGGTGCCCTGCGCCCTGAACTACACACCTTGTTTAATACAAATACTGATGTCTACTCCAGATCTGAACAATTGATTCAAATGCACCCAACATGCACTTTCATATTTCAAAGATTTATCTGTGGTTTCATCCAATTTGGATCTGGTTCCTGTAAAAACAACAAACATAGGATACAAATTAGACTGCATAGACCGGGAGCAGCCTTTGTGATATATCTCCATTTTTCACTTCTGCTTGGATATTGCCAGCATGCACAGGAGTCCTCCATTAGAAGTGATTTCTGACTCATTAGTATGGTCAAACCAAATTCCCTTTGTAGCCCTGTTCACTTATCTACTCACTTGGAGAAAATATGAACAGGGTTTGTCTTTTGCCATGAGGACACTTTAAGTCTTCATTACAGCAACATTTTCTTTTTTATATAATTTTTAATTAATTTTTCTGTTTTAAAATTTGGAATGTTCATTTAAACAACCTTGAAATATCAAAAAAAAAATCCCTTCTTCTCTTTCCATGGTTCATTTTGCATAACACAAATCCCTGCATATTTTATATAAACTAAACCATTCAGTATTCCATTATTACAACCATCAAAACTGATTTACACTGTTGAAGTGATTTGAATTCTGCCAACGTTTTCAAGTGTAGACAATTTCCCCCCATATATTAAATAAACATTTTCCAATCTCCTTTAAACACACGTTCTTCTTGTTCTCCTATTCTCTGTGTTAGGTCCACAAGCTGCGCATATTCCATCAGTTTAAGTTGCCATTCTTCTTTAGTTGGGACCTCACTCGTTTTCCATTTTTGGCCTAACAAAACATAGGCTGCAGTAGTGGCATACTATTACAGCAACATTTTCCTTACTTTGGTTCCTAGGTGAAGCAGCCTTTGGAGGGCTCTCTTCGAGGTAAAAGGCAAGACAAGTCCCCTAACTCAATCAATTACTCAATTACCTGTTTTGGCTTTCAGATGGTTCATCTTTGGATCATGTTAGTGAAGTGCTTTAGGAATCACATGTTGTCAGACATGTATGGTTGCTTGCAAATTATATAGCCAAGATAGCCACTAACTGTAAAGGAGATGAATTTATTTGACCCTATCTACATCAAGCTATATTCTATCTTTATCACCAAACCCTGAAAATAAATGCACATTGTATTAATTAACATTATTTTTTAATATATTAGTCACCATGTGGTGATTTTAGCCTATAAATTTTATAGTTTAATGTCTTAACCTGTATATTAAGGGATTTTATAGCTCTGTTTAGAGTAGGTAATGTCTTGATATTATAAATGTTTTAAGTTTTTTGTATTAATCCAGCATATTTTCTTTTAATTGTTGAATGATTCTATGTACATTGCGGCAGCCTGACTGACTGACTGACAGTATGGTTGCTTGCAGACATTGGACTCATTGCTTTTTAGGATTTGCAGAGCTACAGCTAAAATGCAACTTGCTTTGCATGACCTAACAAGAGTTTCTGACAATAATGCAATGATATAAACCACAGCACCAGGCTCTTTTGAAAGCCACCTTATGGAAGAAGGACCAGGTGTTGAGCAGAAAAAGTATACCTGTTTAATGAAGCCTTGTCTGCTATTGAATTTCTGGTCATATTTTGAAAATTGAATACTTTATTCTTTAGAAATCTGTTCCGTAGGAAGCATTATCCCAAGTGGATAGCTTCTCTCTCTTTTGTATAATATTCTCAAGCTTGGGTAGCACCAGAGACTGTTTCTTTTTTAAAATGCTACTGGCACTTTTCAATCTGTTAAAAAATGAGATATTGGTTGAATTTCACTTTGGAAGTTAAGCATCCATGAGGCTGTAATGATGATGACTTGATGGCTAGTTAAGGAACAGTGCTGGTAGGCATCCATACAATGAGAGTCAGTCGTTTCTAGGATTCCTCATAAGACTGCCCATGCTCCACCAGCCATCTTTTTCTAGAAGATTATAAAAAGAAAGTAAATAATTCTGACCCTCCATATAAGGTGTGTGGCCAAACAAGGAGGTTTTTTTAAATGGATTTTAAAAATCCATTTCAGGGGGCATGCTAGCAATGCAATACCCAGTAGTGCTGAATTCATCATCTCTTTCTCCCATCCCACCAACAGCATGCCTACTTGAGGTTTAAAATCATAATTAAATAAAGATGGAAAGAAGATATAGCCCCTACCAGAGAAGAATGGCAAATCAAGTTGGTGGAGTACGCCGAAATGGCAAAACTGACCGGAAAGCTCAGGAACCAAGAAGACCAAAACTTTCATAAAGAATGGGGGGAAATTACAATTTATGTGGGAGACCACTGTATGCAGTTGAAAACATTAGCAGGATTTTAATAACACTTGTAATGTAACATATATCATGGACAATATGGAAAGATATAAAATATGGACTATGAAATAGTTGTTCGACCTAGACACTGAGGTCCAGCGCTGAGGGCCTTCTGGCGGTTTCCTCACTGTGAGAAGTGAGGTTACAGGGAACCAGGCAGAGGGCCTTCTCGATAGTGGCGCCCGCCCTGTGGAACGCCCTCCCACCAGATGTCAAAGAAATAAACAGCTATCTGACTTTTAGAAGACCTCTGAAAGGAGCCCTGTTTAGGGAAGTTTTTAATCTTTGATCTTTTATTGTGTTTTTAGTATTCTGTTGGGAGCCGCCCAGATAAATAATAATAATAATAATAAATTATTATTATTATTATTCAGTTGAAAAGGTTGACAATAGGACCCATGGAGAGGAAGGTGGGAAGTCTGGAGATTCAGAGAAATCTTTAAATATGGATGTGTATTTTGTTTTGTTATAATTCTACACTTGTAAAATCAAATGATAGATAGAGACAGAGACAGAGACAGAGATAGAGACAGATAGAGATAGAGACAGATAGACGGAGATAGAGATAGATAGAGATAGAGATAGAGATAGAGATAGAGATAGAGATAGAGATAGAGATGATAGAGATAGAGATAGAGATAGAGATAGAGATAGAGATAGAGATAGAGATAGAGATAGAGATAGAGATAGAGATAGAGATAGAGATAGAGATAGAGATATAATTAGGATAGAGATATAATTAGGATATATATATATCCTAATTAAATATAGTGTGTGTGAGGGGGAGATCCACACAAGTCCAGCCCCCCCCCCCAGCTGAATGCATAAGTGGGGAGCAGTTCGTCAAGCCCCCTCCCCCACAACTGGACATGGTATCCTGGGCATTGTGTTTAGTGTTAGTGTGAAAGGGGCCCTACACTTGTATGGGTGTGTTGTATAGGACCCGTTTCACATTAATGTCAGATGCATGCCTCTCAGGGTGCATTGCCAGTGCTTGTGAGTGACATAATACTCCTTCCCCATATGTTTTCCCTGAACTTTGGGAGGAGGGAGACCTCATGTCCCTAGCCCTGTTGTCTTCACCATTAACCTCAAGCTGCTCCCCACATACAGGCTGCTCCACATTAATAGGGGTGTGGGGGCACACAGTTTCCATCGCTGCAACATTGTGACCCATTCATAGTGGTCTGTGCAGTCTGATGCATATGGCAGACCGGAAAGAGTCATGAAGGGTCAAGTAGGTTCACGCAGGCCAGATAAGCTCTTACTAAATTGAAACCTCGGCCAAGGCAGCCTTAGATGGGGAGTTATTCATCGAAATAGGGAAGTATCAAGCCCCACACTTTTTGTTTTTGCTCTACAAATGCAGCCCAAACTCTTTGATGATGGGGAATGGCTCCGCTTTGAATCTCACTCTGTGACCGGCTCTTTTGTCACGAAAGGGGACCTGTCAGGTTGCGCTCCCAAGCTTATTAGCTGCTAATCAGCTAGGCAACCGTGTAGCAAACATTTGGCTTTGTTTGGGCTGCATCAGAGTTGTGTGGCGAAATCTCATATGTCACGTGAAAATCACTTTCTCATGAGAACAAGCTTCTTATCGAGACAAAAGAATGAAGCCTTTGGGATATTGATCATGGACGGGAGCGAGGGCACCTTGTCCTGACCTTGACCCAGCTGATGCTTGTTATGATGTCATCAATATCTGTCTCTCAGTTCGCCTAGTTGAGGTCCTTGTAAAATGGTGTTAAAAACAAAGCGGCCATACGTTGCTTTCAACAACATAAGTATATAATCAATGATAAGCTAAAAACAGATTAAAGCACATGTCAATGCTATACATATCTGTGTAGTCTTGCCTAAACAAAAATGTTTTTAGCAAGCAGCAAAAAGAGTGCAGCTATGGCTATTGACCTGAGGTGAGTGCTGGCACAATAAAAGATTGATATCTTTCAAATGTGGAACAAGTCTTATGTGGCACCAATACACACACACACACACATGCTGAGTCACTTGTATGTAGGGATGGAGGAGAAATTTAATTCAGTTCAGATCTTAATGCAAACCTACCTAATTGTCCCCTTCCCAATATGCCAAAGCTATCCTTTGAAATTTGTACTTCTCTGAATTTTGTGGTGCTGTTCTCCAAATGTATGCAAAATGTATATGGAGGTATACAAAAATGCCTATACAGTGGTACCTCGGGTTACAGACACTTCAGCTTAGATTCTGCTAACCCAGAAATAGTACCTCGGGTTAAGAACTTTGCTTCAGGATGAGAACAGAAATAGCGTGGCGGTGGCAGTGAGAGGCCCCATTAGCTAAAGTGGTACCTCAGGTTAAGAACAGTTTCAGGTTAAGAACGGACCTCCAGACCGAATTAAGTTCTTAACCCGAGGTCCCACTGTATTGGGAGGAAGTGTGCTTAAAACACATATATTATGGAAATATTTAAAGGGTGTTAGGCTAGGGAAAATTGCATACAGAAATGCGTGTGTGAAAAGAAATTTGAATTAAAATGGTCACAGCATTTCATGAATACTTCTTTAAAAAAAACAATGGTGCAGAAATGTGTAGAACTGAAGGCTGGGAAAATGTGACAGAAGAAAACCAATTTAATTCAATTTACTGTGTATAGCCAAAGGCCTTCACAATGTACAACAGAGGACGAAAAGCAAGGCATTCCTCTAAAATCACACACCCTAAGTCTACTGCATAGAAGTTGACAGCATGAAATTTTGAAATTGCAGTGCATCAACATAACTGGATTGCTGCAGAAATGTGGAGAATTAAATTTGAGAATGGAAAAGTGACGGAGAAAACTGAAATTGACTGGTTCCTCCAGCTGTAATTTCTTGCTGAATTGCCACTGATGAGAATGTGACAAGCTCTTTATGAAGCAAATCCTTAAGGGGTCCATCAGATAAAAACAGTAAAGCAGCCACAAAGACAAAAAATACATTACATCATCTTTATGCTATGGATGTTTACATGTTCATATGTGAATGGGTGACGTTTGGGTCCATTTCTTTGAGTTGGGGTAATGAAGCTTTAGCCATGCATGTAAGTGACTTACTTTGGCTTCTCTTTGGAATAAATTCACATGCCCTCCCTTCCCCCCACCCTCTCTCTGATTATGTGGCAAAAAAGTAGCTTCCCTTCCATCTATTAATATCATCTCTTGTGTGCCTGCAAAATTTGCCAGAACTGATTAGAGCAGATATTAAATGATAATTGGACATTTAGTGCTCGTCAAACAGAAAGTGACAGATGGGCCACTAATTAAATTATAGTTCTGACATTATTCACAATGGTTTATGAATCTTCACTGATGACCTTCATGCATCTCTTCTTCCTTGCTACTTTCATCTTCTCTCTCCAAATAAGAGGTTAGGTAGGAGAAAAGGAAGCCTTTAAATGGGACATCATGGAAAGGTAGTTTATCTTTTAGCATCAGTGCAGAAAATCATAGTGCTGGTTGTTGTTTTTTTTAAAGCATATCTAAAAACATGTTATCTGTAAAGTTTTTTTAACTCACATATTGCTCTCCAAAAAAAGAAATAAAAACCCCAGACAAAAGAATAGTAACAATAATAATAATAATTTGAGTGTATAATAAGAGCATGAACAGAAAGCAAAGTCTACAGCCTAGACAATAAAATCAGTGTCACACACGTAAATTAATCCAGTGATGGACCAAAGATAAATAGTAAAACAATTAACCCAGGGAGATGGATTCTAGACACTCAAAATAGCTTGAGAGACAATAAAAAATGATGTGTTAAGCAAATCATTATCAGGTGAAAAGAAATGGTCATGGGAAACTCAGCACAAAAACATTATTTATACACTTGAATGGTGAGGCATCGCTCCTTGTCTTAGGGTTTCTTGTTTACTAAGCGAGGCCTCCCTTGCCTTTTCTCCCTCTGCAACAGCTAAATGAAGAGTCTTTCCTGCTGAAATGAACCCAGAATACAGAATCGTGGTTGCTGAACCAGAACCACATTTTCTTTTTCAATTAAAAAGGAAAAGACAGTGTTAATTACTTTTCAACTTTGATCTCACCGATTTTCGCCTTTGTTTTCACTACTGCCCCTAAGAATGACAATTTGGGACATCGCTCGGAAAGAACAACCCAGATGAAAGCTTGCATTTGCGAGCATTGCTTTGAAGATTGCATCTGTAATTAGAAAGAAATATTTGCACTACCATTCTCTAGTAATTTCCCATTGCCAACAGTAAACAGCATATTTAGAATTTATATATTGCTTTCTGTGTTCATAGATTGGTATATACAGTCCTTAATTCTGTGCTGTTGTGGTAGAATATTTGAAGGGCTTTGAACACCCTGAAGTGCTGTTTGTGAGGACTACATATTTGACCCAGAAGGAAAACTCAAGAGACATATAAATGACTATATGTACAGTGGTACCTTGGGTTAAGAACTTAATTCATTCTGGAGGTCCGTTCTTAACCTGAAACTGTTCTTAACCTGAGGTACCACTTTAGCTAATGGGGCCTCCCACTGCCACCGTGTAATTTCTGCTCTCATCCTGAAGCAAAGTTCTTAACCCAAGGTACTATTTCTGGGTTAGCAGAGTCTGTAACCTGAAGCATCTGTAACCTGAAGCGTATGTAACCCAAGGTACCACTGTATATGATATGGTGGTGGTCAGAGATGCCAGCTTCTCCAGAGGATTGGGGGGACCCAATGAGATGCTACATGACATGCTGATGTTGCGCATGTGATGTTGTGTGATGTGCTGATGGTGTTCCAATTAATCAAGCAGCAGCTCTATGACCCATGAAAGACATTGCTTGTTACCTCATACTCCGAGATTTTGTTATTTGGAGGCCTTAGGCATCACAACATCCTACTGAACCAGTGCCAAATATCTAAAGGATCTCCCTTCCCATCGAAGAGGCTTTATGCTCACGAGACTAAATGCTTCCCCTCTGCAGTGACCAAAGGCAGATTCTCACACATTCAATTTCAAGCCCATTTGTGTGTCTGCAATCAAGAAGTACCAGATTCAATGGACCACATTCTCTTAGATTGCTGTTTACACAGCGGACCTCACCAACTGATGCTTAGCAAAATGTTGGACCTCCAGCCCACAACTCTAAAAAGAAGCCAAATAAGCTTTCTCCTGGCAGATCGGGACAAAGATATTACTGCTTTAGTAGCTTCCTTTTTAGCCACAATTTTACCTGAAAGGGTTCCCAATGAACTATCCTTTTGAGAAATAGATGGGGCGTAGCAGAACATCCAAATGCACATGACCATAGTGTGACCTTATAACCCTTGGTAGCTTCACCCATGTCTTTTTAATTATTCCAGTTACTTGAAACATTTTATGCTGTGATGCCAATAAAGCTGTTTGATTGATTGACTGATGTTGCACAACATCCTCTGAATATTGAAGGGGCACGGCCCCCTAAAAAGATATTGGGGGGGGGCAAAACTGCCTCAGCCCCTAGGAGTCAGTGCCTATGGTGGTGGTGGGAAATCATAACGTTGCCAGTGCTGAAGGTGTCATTACCTTGATACAAAGTGTTACCTGTCTAAAAAGGAAAGCTTTGCAGGGCAATCTAGTGATGCGACAATACTTTTGCTGCACCTGAGCAAAAAGTATTCCCTACATTTTGTAACCTCCCCACATATTATCCTAATTGCTTTGACACTGTTTGTAAAGGTCACCCTCTTCTGGAAGCGTTGAATTGAATATGTTTGCCCTCAGTGGCTTCAGCCCCTTTGATTGGCTACATTGTGGTGTCAGTCCTTTCATCGTGTGCTCTCTGATTAACTGAGATCACATTTATAACTGAGTCTGGAAGCATTTCCTCCTTCAGTAGGATTTGTCTGCCCTCCATGAGTTGGTGCCCCTGCTAACCACAGCAACAGAGATGCTGAAGACTGTTGGGAAATTCTGGTGTCTTGACTTAAAAAGCTCCCTAATGTCATGTATGTGGGATACTAGAGGATTTACCATGAAATATATTCCCAGATGTTCTCTTTTTATCGTCCCTTCATATATTCCAGGGTTTACCCAAGTATTATAATGAGTTGTAAAACCTGTCAAGAGCTAAATAAAATGAAGCCCTTCCATATTTCCTATTTATGCAAACTGCATATTAAAATCTTAGGTCTGAGCATCACACAAGTGTACATAATTTAGATTATCCTTCCTCAACCTGGTGCCCTCCAGATATCTTTGGACTACAACTCCCATGAGCTGTGCTGGATGGGGATAATGGGAGTTGCAGTCCAAAACATTGAGGGGGCTCCTGGTTGGGGAAGGCTGATTTAGATCTCTAATCGAATCCAAGAAAGTCCGTCATACTGGTTCCACAAATATCCCTATACAAAGTGAGATGGAGACAACGGAATTGACCCTGAGATTCTTTTTATGGGTTATGTGTACACCTTGTAGGGGTTCTTAAATTTGCCACCTCTGTATTTCACATTCAGTATGACCTTGACAGAACAGAAGCCGCATGCAAGAGAGATCATCTTGCTTGAAGGATAACTAACTCTCAACAACAGAGTGAATTCTTAAAAAAATCACTCAAAATGGTAAAGTTTAAATGATGCAGGGAAGTAAAGTGATGTAGTTTTAGATGGTATAGCTGTCTCTAGTGTTTTCTGACTAAACAACACTTTCCTGCTGTGAAAGTCATTTGAATATAATGGAAAACTCCTTGATTCAATTATACTCAATGGACCCTGTTTATGTTCTTTGTTGAGCTAGTAGTATAAACCTAGGGTAATTCCATGCCCTGTTTTGAATTTGTACCTTAACTCCCTTCATGTGTTTTTTCTTTGTTTGGAAGAAGTTTCTGAAATGCCACCTTTTCACTTCTGTAACTATGACTGCATACAAACAATACCTTTAAAGCACATGCAAATAACATTTTCCTCCTCAAAGAATTACAGGCACTGTGGTTTGTTAAGGGTTGTTGGGAGTTGTAACTCTGTGAGGGAGAACTTACAGTGCCCAGAAAGAATGTGCTTTGAATGTGCTTTAAAGATATAGTGTGTACAGAGACTACATTTATATTTTATTATTATTTTGTACCGAATGTACCTGTACTGCATGGAAGTTGAGTAAAGTTGAAAATAGGTCCTTATGTGTTGAGTTTCTTTGTTTTCACATTTTTATGTATCATTTTATATTTTTACAGCCTAAGTCGGTATGAGACAGCTTCTGATGACCCTATGTATTACACATATGGAAATTAGGTGCACACTGTGTTGGTGTTTGTAGTTAAGATGCTAACAGATGACTGGATCTGTGTTGGAGAAGGACACTGTACTCTGGGACTGGGACTCACACTGGGACTCTGAGTTCAGGAAAATGGGAAAGGCACATTTATTTCAGAAAGTACATGTTTGATAGGAAAGATCCTAGTTCTAATTAACTGAGGCGGAAATGAAAAAAAGAAGCCATGCTTGCTCTTTCATCTCAGTAGGAGAGATGCACAAAGATGTCTCCTCTGCCAAAGTAAGGATGAAGAGGAGAGTAGGAAATGAGGTCAGCAACCCTGAAGGAAAATCAATAGATCATCATAAGAAGGACAGTCTAGGAAGGTTGGAGGTTCTTCTCTGTGTGGGCATGTCATCTGCAGTGCAAATATCCTGAAACTTCCAACATCCTCAAAGGGGACAAACGTTTGCCAGCTCTGCAGTGAGCCCTTTCCAAAAGGCCACAGTCTCATCGCACAGCTGAATATTGTAGAAAAGGAGAATCAGGAGGTTCCTAAATCCAGTCCCATGCTCCTTTCAAGATGCAACATTGGAACCTTTCGGAAGTGGGGTTGTGCATGCAATCCTTTCAGTCCTCACTTTTGGGTTAGAAAGGACACACACACACACAGCCCCTGACTGAACACACTGCTCCACACCCAGTGCGGAAGATGCATATATAAACTTCTGCATGTGCCTCTAGCAGGCTTTGGGCAAATACCATTCTATCATCTTCTATCACTCCCACTTGCTAATCTCCTTTGTCCAACACAAAAGCTGAACAATATGTCGGGGCGGCCAACATGGTGCCTTCTAGATGTTGTTGGACTTCAAAGCCCAGCAGCCCAAGCCAGCATGGCCAGTTGTCAGGGTTGATGGGAAGTGCAATCCAATAGCATTTGGAGGGTGCCACAGCGCCTACCATATGTCAACATAGTAGGTTTCTGTAGGTGGATATTCACATGCACCTTCTGAATATAAGTGCATCAATTCAGCTCACCTGTTTCTGTAGGTGAAATGACTCTGCTGGATGTTGAGCGTAATTGTATATGTATCTTTGGGGTGTGCATGTTTCCTTCCCTAGTTTGTTCTGTCTGTTTCTTCTTTCACTTCATTCATATTGTGACTGCACCAGATAAGGGCTATGCATAAATCAAAATAGAGCCACACTTCTTTTCTTTTTCTATTTGAATTTACACATTTTGTTTTATCATATCGCCTTTTAAAAGCTTCTACCACTCATTTCTTTCCGTTGTCTCACTTCTGTTTTGTTGTAGGCAGCACTTCCTCCCCCAGACCTTTAATAATTGCATATGTCTAGATCAGGCCACTTGTTAACTGCTGTGCATGATTTTTAGAGAGTGCCTTCAATCACAGAAGTGGTTTATGATTATGCAAAATAACGATTCAAATTTAGGGAATATGCATTTTTAAGCTTCTTTCTCATCCTCCCTGCATTTCATAATTAATTTTTATAGTCTTAACTTACAATATTTTCAATTTGTTGAGCAAGACAGATTCATTTGATTAATTTCTTTGAAAATTAGAAGGAATTCAGGAGAGGAGCTGTACTGCATATTTGAATGATCAAGACAAATTATCATTTCCCCCAGGTCCACATACAAAAAAGGAAGAAAAGGATGTAATAGTTGTACAAAAGGTTCCCTTCTTAAAGAAAGGTTTTTAGTTTACCCTGTCATTATTTAACTGTCTCTCATTTGCCGCCACACAGTAGAGAAATGAAATTTCATTTATAAGCAGATTGGTAAATGTAGAGCCAGACTCTGTTTAATAAACTGTAATAAACATAGGAAATTGACGTATATGATGTCAAACTATTTGCTTGTCTAGCCCCTGAGTTGGAAGTATAACAGCAGAGTTCATTCTGTGTGCAACTAAAGGGTTAAGTTTGTTTTTTTCAACGTCAACTAGCCAAGAGGGGAATGAGTAGAGGTGCTGCTTCACAACCAGGGCATGTTTGCTGACATAGAGTCTGCCCTCATTGGCTGGATACTTCTGAGGGAAATTTCCCATGTATGTTTGGTTGAATGTCTCTCTGCTATGTACAAGATCTGAAGTAAAAAAAAGACAAAAGTTCTTACCTCCTCAACATATTCACTGTTTTTGTTTAATTTACTAAATGAAACATTATCAGGATTTCTTCTCTATGGGCTCCATCTGCATTAGTTAAGTGACTTTGCTAACAGCCACTGTGTTACTGCACCACCAGGTTTAACATCTATATTTTAAATATTTGAAAATATAAGGGTGATGATGAATATTGCCCATAGTGCTTGGTCCTGTGATAGCATCCATTATTTACTCATGGATTCATTCAAGATACTGTAAATAAAAATACACAGGTAAAAGCATGTAATGAATATTTATTTATCAAATTTTAAAGATGTTGGGGAGCACATTGGCCAAAACAGATGAAACAGGAGATATTTGTGATTTGATTCCCAACATTTTAAAAAACTTAGAAGGCCAGCATGAAGAATGGACTTGTTCATTTTCCATCAGAACAGGACAACTATGAGAGGAAGTATAATGCTTCTCCCCCCCCCCCCCGCTCCACTCTGTTACCATAATTGAAATCACTTTCTAAAGCTCTTACTAGCCCTGTTTTACAGAGGGGTGTTAAGACAACCATTTTAAAGGTATGGATCATGCCCTACCCCAGTGGGGCTAACAGCAGCTTTGAAGAGAGGGGATTTGAAACATGCATGTGGTACCAGGGGAGGGGTGCTCCCTTGGCTTGAGGAATGGGGAAATATGTCGATTTCAGTTTTTCTCGGTTTCTCATTTTTCCCAATCTTCAGTCCTCCACATTTCTACATTGTCATTTTTTTAAAAAAGGAAGAAAGAAATTCTCATTAAAATTCACCATTCACCATTTAGTGTGAATTTCCCTGCTTATACACATATTTGTATACAATTTCCCCTAATATGCACATTTTTGCAAAGCAATTTTCCTTAATATAATGCATTTTCGTATGTTATTTTCACTAACTTACGCACATTTTCTGGCTGTAGAACTATGTTGCCAAATTAATGGATGCTGTGGACCATGTTGATTGAGCATATGAAGAATGCACCCAGCAGTGCATTATTGCAGTTTTTAACACCCTTGTTTTGTTGTGTTCAGTTCAAGAACCAGATAATGTATGGTCTTTTACAAGTTCATTTATCAACTTCACTGTTGCTTTTCATAGATCCTTTCATCATTTGCATTAGGATTTCCAGGCAAAAACTGTAGCCCTGAATATCAAATTTATCATGTTGATTACAGAAGATCATTATTACAGATTTATTATTATTATTTTTTAAAGCAGAATGGGGGTGGGGGAGAAACATAATATATAATTCATTTTCCAAATAATTTATTATTTTGCTTTCAGGGATAACCTTTGGCACATTCATATGGATTCATTTGAATGCTTCTCTTAGATACAATGATTTACTGTCATTTTAATAAATGAAAAAGTAATCTTAGAAAAACGTAATTGTTCTATCTTTCCCCCTTAAATTGAGACATTTGTATGAAAGCAATGATGCCCTTGTTCTAAAGATGGCTGTCACATCACTTGAATAGAAATCAATATGAACCAGATGTGAATCCTGTAAGGATTCAAGGTTCATATACTCACAGACATCAATTTCCTGTTGACTCTTGGTAGATGATGGAGGTACATTGGTGATGTATCCGAGAATGATACCACTCCAAGTAAGCATCATTTACAGAGACACATATGCACAGTGCCATCTACCATCAGCATTCACACATTTTTGCACAGCTATACCATGGGTAACTTATGTAGGATGCATGGCATCTCAATATCAAAATTCAAAGCAGTTCCATAACTATGTTTAGTATTGTACATCAAGTCAAGGAAGGGGGCAGGGAACCTACTCTACCTTGTCCCATTTCCCTTCAGAGAGCCAGCGTGGTGTAGTGGTTAAGAGCAGTGGACTCATAATCTGGTGAACCAGGTTCGCGTCTCCGCTCCTCCACATGCAGCTGCTGGGTGACCTTGGGCTAGTCACACTTCTCTGAAGTCCCTCAGCCTCACTCACCTCACAGAGTGTTTGTTGTGGAGGAGGAAGGGAAAGGAGAATGTTAGCAGCTTTGAGACTCCTTCGGGTAGTGATAAAGCGGGAGATCAAATCCAAACTCTTCTTTAGTCCCCCAATAAAATATTTGAGGGGGTCAGCCACTTGATGGGCATTGCCATTTCTCCCCTTCATTGCTAGAAAGCACCTCGGGGCAACATGGCTGCTGCCTGGCACTCCGCAGCTCCTCTCCCTCTTCCGCCCACCACTGCTTTGTTGCTGGGCTTGGGAGCAGGGCATGGCACCAGTGGAGGCAAATGGACTGTGCACACACAAATGATTGGAGGCGGGGCTTACCTGCCACCCTCCTCCCCCAGTATTTTATTCAAGCTGGCGCCCCTGCACTCTACTAATTTTACCTAACAATTTACCGTTTAAAGTAGCCCTTCTTATCTATCTGGCCTAGAACCAGCGCTGGATTTACGTATAAGCTAAAGAAGCTATAGCTTATGGCCCCACTCTCTTGCCCCCCCAATTCACTATTAATATACTTCTTCTTAATTGTATTTCAGTTCAACAATCACTTTGATAAAATACATATTTTGTTATGTGCAAATGGCTTTAGATACCTAAATTACCATATAGCATATATTCAACACAAAAAACAGTGACAATTTGTTGTTGACAAAGGACAGCTGGACATATAAAGGGCCCATTACCTTCAGGAGCTTAGGACCTCATCAAACCTAAATCCGGCTCTGCCTAGAACCCATGATTTTCCTAATGTTCTTTTGGTTCTGGTAATGATGCTAGTGCCAAATAATAAAAAGGTCATCTTATTTATCTTTGTGTTATCGATCTTTTGTTTCCTTACCTTTATCATATATTTATCGATCTTCATCCATTGCATTTGGTTGTTAAAATATGAGCTATGCATGTGTTTTTATTTGTAGGGCAAAACGGAAGGTTCACTAAGTAATCCACTGAGACATGCAGCAATTTTTTAAAAAAGAGAGAGAGAGAGGTTTGAGCACCGCTGATATAGATGATAGAACTAGGAAGAAAAGGCACAATTTTAATCAACAGAGAACCTCTACAGTTTATACAGCAGTTTCAAGCCTTGCTATTATCTTGCTGTCTCATGTGATCTTGTTAGAGGACGTGCATAGATTACATTGCTAACTATATATAAAGGAGGTACCCAAATGATAATCTCTTCCACTGTAGGTTCCCCCCTCCCCCCCTCAATGAAGCACATAACAGAAAAAGAGAAGGTTTTTTGGGGAGGGGGGAGCTGTAGATTTTTCCATAGGGAAAGTGTAGACAGATTAATACCTGCCAAGGGAAGGATTCAGACTAGTTTATTCCTTTGCATCTGGTATTCTTGTATCATTGAACTAGAAGTGGGATCTCTTGACTTTCTGACTGCCATGGATTTACTTTACAGGGGCCCTTTTTGATCCAGCCTGAATGCCAGCCATATAGAAGCAGCCTTGATCTGCACAGCTTTTTCACATCTGGTTGATACAGTTCTGCTCAGCTTGCACGCCAAGGGGTGAAGGGGTGAAGGGGTAGCATTGGACCTAAGCTGAATATACAACTCTTTGACAGTTCAGATAGGCCTTTGTTTAGATGCAATACTGTATGTGTGCTTTCCCCTTGACTTTGTGGGTGCCATGTTCCCCCAGTCCCTTAGAAAGCCTTCTGCTCTTATCTATACGAGTGAAAAATTGAATATCTTTCTCCCGAGAGATGTTTTGGAAAATGTATAGGGATAAATTCCAAGTTGCACACTGCTTTCTTGAAAGACATCCTGTTTTGACATTTGCGTTTGAATTTTAAGAGAGCTTAGAAAGAGCCATTACCTCCTTAGGCAGATAGTGCTGTTTATTTCGGTGCTAATGAGATACCCAGTGTTTTTTCACACTCATGGTCGAGATCTTGCTGAGAGATGTCTTATTTGTATTCATTCCCATTGTGTCTTCCTCTGTTCCCTGACATACATAACATTTACAAAACTTAATTTCTTTTATCATTTATGAGCAGAAGAGGAAAGGGGAAGGGGGGTGGAGAGAACAGCCCTGTAGAAAATGAAGAATTGTCTTTGTCTGGGTGTGACTTAAGTAACTGAGCCGGCACTAGATGATAGGATTTCAATCAATATGTTTGATCTATTAGAAATCTTTAGTGTTCTAAAATAGGCAAGTGTGATGATGGTAAAGGACAAAAGCAGGCTTTGGGACTTCCGGGTTAGTGCCTCTGGCAATGGCAGATTTCCTCTGATCGGGAGGAATCCGCTCCATGAGAATTAGGGTCTGGACCGCCGCGGCGAGGCGGAGACCCACTAAAAACCACAGGCGGGAGAAGCCTGTGGACGTGGGATTCGGCTGGCACCTTTTGCGCCTCCCCTACTCGCGGGGAAACCCGGTTTCGGGGATCCGGAGCGACGTGGGGTGAATGGCGCAGTGTTTTGAATCGACTGCTCTTTTCACGGAGTGAAGCCGCATTGCTGTTGCCGGAGAGTGCTGACTTTTTCCTGTGGACAATTGGATTTTTAAAAACTGCTCGTGAGTAGAACGGAAAATTGGACTAGGAAATTTCTTAATTTGGCACCGAAGCGGGAAGGTCTAAACAGGAAGTCCACCTTCCGCTTTTGTAAATAGATTGAAGCAAAGACACGGCAAGCTAGAGTCTGGAAAGTCGTTTGTAAAGGATTAAATTTTCATCATTTAAAATTACTGAACCCCCCTTGGAAGCAGGAGAAGAGGGGGGGAATCTTTTTTAGACTGTCTAAACCTGCAGAAGAGAGAGTAAAGAAAGGTAAATTTCCACCGTCTTGAACCTGGGAGCGGGGTGTCAGGACAGACGTTTTGGGGAAGTTCATCGACTGCGGACAAACGTTTTTGACAGATAGTCAAAAGAAGAGAAACATATTGATTCCATTGTTCCCTTTTGCATTTAAAAGGAACAAAATATCTGAAAAAGGAAAGGAACTTTGTTGCTAGATCTGCTTTTAAAAAGACGGATACAAATAGAAATGGTTTCCCCTAGAGGGAGCTTGTGAAACTGTTATTAGAGTCGAACTGGGGAGCTTTGCAGCTGTAGAGATTAATGATCGTGGGACCAGACTTTGTCCTTGAACAAGAATGTGCTTAGAGGAGGCTTTGGTGCTTGCTTTTTGCAAGACAAGTGCTTTATTGGAACAGTTACATGAGAAGATGGATTTGATGACTGTTGCGGTCGGAAATTTTGGACAGGCAGTGGGTACCTATATAGAACCCACTCAGGAATTAATCCAGGAATGTGCTTTGACAGATCAGATAAAGGAGGAGGTTGTTGCTGAACCTCAAGTAGCAGAAATGGAGAGAGCTGCAGCCCAGCAGGAACATGAGTTGTTGGATTTGATGAATGAACCTGGAAAAAGCCAGATTTGGAGAGATGGAGTTCTGTTTGGTTTGGAGATGGGGGGCTGGATGGATCCCCCTATGCAGGGATGTTTTGACCTTTCGAGTCTGGCTTTGGGCCGGGGGGAGTTGGGAGTTGTGGGGGCCCTTAACTTTGGAGGGACTTTGAAACATGCCTTTAAATATCATATGGATTTCAGTGTTGACTATGGAAAATGGGCTGACTTGTCGAGAAGGGACAAAGATATTGTCAAGTTGGAGTCTCCCCGAGTGAAAGGAAGGAAATTAAGAATAAGAACAGCAGAAGACAAAGTAAAGTACAGGTATAAACATGAAGAAGACCTGCGGAAGGGACATGGAAAAGACTTAAGAGCCTCGGATAGAAGGTCACCAGGTTGATGGACTAGATGGATGGGATAGAAAGGACTGACAAAACCCGAGACCAGGAAGAAGAGACGATGGATGAAGATTGGAAAAAAGTTTTAAAAATTTATTTAGAAAATTATCGTAAAATTAATGAGTATCAGAAAAAGGTTGGAATGAAATTATTTGGCTTTAGCAGAAATGTTAAAAAGAATTATGTAAGAATATGTTATGGTTAAAAGAATTAGGTATAAATAAGACTTAAGTTTTAAGCTTTAGGGTTTATTATGGTAAGATAAGGTTAAAATAGATTAAGGTAATTTAATGACAGAATATTGTGAAAGATGGAAAGGATTTGCTGAGATAATTAATAACTAGAATACAAAAAAGGGAGGTGTGAGGAGGTCGATGAAATAAGTTAATGAAAGTTAAGGATTTGGGAATATTGGATTTGTTTTTAAATTTTTTGTTTATTTTTGCTTTTTGATTTTGATGTATTGTGTGTTTTGTTTTCTCTTTTTGACTTTGGTTTTTATTGATTTGTATTATGTAATTGTTATTTTTGTCTACCTTTTTCTTTCTTTTTCTCTTTCTCTTGTTTTTTCCTTCTTTTTTCTTTGTAATTTTAAATTCTCAATAATTATCATTTAAAAAAAAAAGGACAAAAGCAGGCTTTGGATTTATAAGGTTCTTTCAAAAACTGCCTTTGTACTGGTCTGTGCTTTGCTCCTTTGCTTATTAACTCTCTGCTGGATTGAGAGTGGCTATTTATTTCTTTACTTTACGAATTTATTTATGTTTTATTGCTTGCTTTAAAAATAAAATACTATTCAGCAAAGAAAAACAAATAACATCCCTTGGAAGAACCCTAGCTTTAGTCACATGATTCATGACACTGTCATCAACTTGCTATTGGCCAATCGTCCTTTAGACGGAACGTCTTGTAGATACAGTCATTCTATATAGTGTCTCCTTGAACTGCTGTTTGGGGGAATTCTTGGGAATGACATTCACTCAGAGATTTGTAAAAAAGAAAGAAAAAAGAAAGGCTGAATGAGTATAACTCCCTAAAGTTCTGTGGGGAATATCTGGAATGCAATAAGACCAAAACAAACAAACAAAAACATAACAACAGAGAGTCACAAGCCAGGATACAAAGACTTCCACTACACCAGCTTTCAGTAAGTGCATCATTGTTGCTTAATAGGAGGAAGTGAGTAAGGCAGAAAGGAGATCTGTGCATTCCTGACACGAAAAAGGCCCTTTCTATGTTCAGATCAGGGGAGTCAACTTGGATAAAATATTGTGGGGGTCCAGGTAACCCCCACCCTGCAAAATCAATCAAAGTGGGCTAAGGGGGAGGGGCACCCACACAAACCATCCCACAATGTCCCTGAATGTGTGAGCTCCTCCCAGGCTTTCATGCTGAGAATAAAGTTGAAGGGACTTCTAACTGCATTCCTATGACCACAGCTAGAAGTGTCCTTGAGATGGAGAGTCCTGATTAACCTCACTTTCCATTCAATTCTGTATTCCTCGCATGCAGCACTGTTTCCATTCTGCTGCAGTTTGCCTTCCACTAAAAAACACTATTCATCTTGGTTGCAAATTATGCCACTTAAATAACATATACAACTGATAAATTACATAAAGTACATTGTCATTATATTATTCCAGGCCATGTCATTCAATGCAAAGGAAACAAGTTCTCTAAACATGCAAAGGCTGAGGAAGGAGGCAGTACTGGGGTGGGGCCAGATTCCCTACACACATTTTGCCATTCCATGGTCAGGCTGAATGCCTGCATAGGGTTACAAGAAGATAGATATCAACTACTGGTCCATTAATTCACCAAAGATTGCAGACCTTCATGTTTCAGTCACCAATAACTAATCTGGACTCATATGTCAAACAAAGGCAGCAAATCCTGGCCTTGCATTCTTCTTATTCCAAAGTTACCTTTGCCAGGGCTTTGAAGATATATTGCTTCAAACATCTAATTTACAGTTATTAAATCTAAGCAACTTTGACTGATGACACAAGTTCTGAACTTTTGTTGTGCAGACAGTTCAAGCTACTATTGGCTGAAAGTAAGTAGGCTTTTTTTATTTTCATGAGAGCGCGCTATCAAAACGGATACTATCACAACATAAGAAATCAACATGATGCCATTAATTGTAATGTTGGTATCAGCATAACCCTCATCTTGTTGAGGTTAATTAATAGGCCAAATGCTGCTACAACTGTAGAGAAAATTATTATGCTCCCCTGAAGGTTGTGATCTGTTTGGAGGTAGGGTACCACCATCTGTGTGGGGGAAAAAAAAGTTTAAACTATTCATACAAAATAAGGGCATTTTGCTTGAAACCAGTCTAAACTAAACTGACATTGTATAGTAAGGATGCTTGGGAATGTCATTCCATTTTTAAGGAAACTGATTCACATTTCCTGGATCACAAGGCAGATCAGAAAGTAGTAATCCTTTGATTATTGCACTTTTCCAAATTTTGTGAGGCAGCTCAAAAGAAGTACTAAAATAAGAGTTTTGTAGAAAAAGCAGTGGTTTTTAAAAATAAAAAATGCAATTTTTTGCATTTTTATATAATCACAGATTTGATGTGGAAGCAGGAAAGGAGATGCGTATGAATGAACACATATGAAACGAACATGGAACAGTAATAGAATAATCCATCCAGCCCTGTATAGGACAGATAGAATAAAGATTTAGGGCAGGCATAGTTAACCTTCGGCCCTCCAGATGTTTTGGACTACAATTCTCATAATCCCTGACCATTGGTCCTGTTAGCTAGGGATCATGGGAATTGTAGGCCAAAACATCTGGAGGGCCGAAGGTTGCCTATGCCTGATTTAGGGAACGTTAAGAGCCAACACCCATAAATACTCAAGCCTTTGTCAACTACCTTGTTATTATGCATTCAGTTTTTTGAGATGGGGAGTTTTAAAAGGAAAATGTGATGTGTACATCACAGAAGAATGGTGTAATGAAGGAGATCAAATTAGTTTGTTGATGCCCTTTTCTGCCATGTTTGTAGCAGGTCAAATGGCTAATAAGCTTTTGACCAGTGGCCTTTCTCCCCAATTTCAATGACAGTGTGTACATAGGAAATAGGCCATGTTGGAAATTTTCGTCCTTTTAAAGAAGAAAAAAATACTTGGAGGATTTAGATTTCATTCATGATTGTTGCTGCAAAATTCAATGATGTGTAGAAAACAGTTCTAACAGATGGCTCTGGTTTATCTCCTTTGTATAAATAATGATGTAGCCAAGGTTAGTGTAGCAAAGAAAAGGAATATCTAGAATATTTGTCTAATCAGAGGTGATGCAAAGCAGTGCTCAGATTACAGAGGGAAAGGTAAGGTGTGCTTATTGAAAACTACAAGCTCCACCCCTAACTTCCCCTAATTTAAGCCAAAAAATGCAGTAGTTTTAAAACAGTAGCTAGGGGTGGGGAGCATAAATTGTAAGAGAGCTAAACCATTCTGCGCCCCACCCCACAGTAATTCAAGTACCGATTTAAAGTAATACCTTGGGTGAGGTAACAATAATGACCCAATCCATCACTGTTGTCTGCTTAAACAGCTGAATACTACACATAAATGTCCCAATCCAGCTAGGGGCATTTTCACTCTTCTTGACATTATAGAACTAGAACCAGAAACTAGGGCTGAATGCTCAGAGCCTCAGTAAAACAATCCATGATGGCAATAATTATCACTTGCAGATTATTATTATTATTATGAGGAAATAATAGTGATGGATTCTGTTCCATTTTCCCCAGACTATTGTTGATTGTTTACCTGGATAATTGCCAGTTAAAAATGGATCAGGTGACGGTGGTGGGGAAGATCTCTTTCTAAGATCCTAGAAAAAACTTCCTAATGAGAGTTAGGTGGTCAAAACATCTGATGTGGTATCAGGGAATTCCTGAAGTTCCTATCCCTTTCTTGTTGAAAGCCTTAAATTCAATTCAAGTCATTTCCAGTTAAACGGAACTCAGGTCGAGAGAAGATTTCTAGCTAGCTAGCCATCTATGCGTCCACACACACACAAACACATACACACCACCATTGCTACTGCCATAATTATTAGTCTTGGTATAAGGAAACTTCCTATGGCTTATATGTAAAATGCATGTAGAATTTCTGATTTTTAGTAGCCTAGAAAGTACTATTAATGTGTATGAGGGGGGCTGGAAGCACAGACATCGAAAAAGTATCATATCACATTGGGAATTCTACCCTTTGGCAGAATTCAGTGGAGATATCTCCTTTGAAAGTACTGTTGAAATGAAAAGGACTGGTTGAAGAGCATAAATTTGGACATATCCAATTCATTTCAGTGAAACTCAAGTTAGAAAAAGATATCTGGTGAGTATTCGATTATCTGAAAATTTCACTTATGTAATGTGCCAAACAACTGTTTTGATCCTGAGACAAGATACCCAGAAGACTTCAGGGCCAAACTCTCCTGAGGAATTCAGAAATGCTGAGAAAGTTTAAAAAACAAAACCTGAACAAATTCTAAATGGAGCCAGTATGAGTTTACCCATCAAGCAATGCAATTACTTAACTTTATGCTCTGGAGATAATGGTCTTATTGGTAGGGAGGGATGTGCATTTCTTCACTTACATCACAAGCCTATGCATGTCTCAAGTGAATCCTGTTGAATCACGTAAGACGAATTGCAGCCTTACAACAACAAAAGCCTGCTCTGCTGCTTTGGGGTGGCCTCTTGATCAACCTACTGAGTGGAGTCCTGGACTTCTGCCCCAAAGGCCTGCCCTAATATCACTGTTGTGCCATCACAGCAGTTGTCTTCTGAAACAATTAGAAGTGCACACAAACATGACCCCCCTCCCCCCTTGCAGCTATTGATGGATAGATCTGTTTTCAGTCCACATTATTTTCTCGTGTGTTTATTCACAAATCCATTTCTGTATTAATTTGTGAATGCTTAGGAAAAAAATCTGTAGGAAATTTCATATTAAAGAAGAGCTTTAAAACATTTTATCACAAATTCTGCACTTAAGTAGTATTTTATCTCAATGGATGCATTTCTAAATGTGTTTGATCATAAAAAATACATATTTTAATACATTTTGTTAGCACTGGGACACCTTTCCTTTTGACTTTGTAACACTCTTCCTATAGGAATAAGATACTTCTGATATGTTGTTGCTGCTGAAAACAGGGTACAACAGCAGCCCTAATGTCCCCCTAAGATAAAACATTTTTTCTCCATTTTTAGTTTTGCACTATTAATCTATTTGGGGAGAAATTCTTTTAAGAAGTAGAGAATTACAGAGCAATCCTACTCATGTCTATTCAGAAGTAAGCCATATTGAATTTGATGGATCTTATTCCCAGTTATGTGGGGACTGAATGGATGCCTGAAATATATTAACAGAAGTCTGAAAAGAGCACAGCAGCTCCTTCCTCCTCAACAACCCCAGGAAGGAGTGAAGAAATGCATGAATATCCCAACCGAAGTGATCTGAAATTAATCAAACATAATAGCTAAACGTATATTTGCTTAACAGCTGGTTTTCACCGACTTCTCCCAGGTTAGAATTCTTTCTAAGCCATCCCTTTTTCCTAGATCAAATTTAGGTATGAAACATTTTCTTAAGCTAGTGTGAATGTACTCTCTAGCTCATCAATATCAGTATTATGCAGATAAATATGTAATTACTTTTTCTCCTACTCATTAAGTCTCATATTGAAATGGGATTCAATGTTGGTGTCAGCTAAACTCAGGTTATTTGTGACAACAACCATGACAATGAAATAAATCTTGATGCTCTCAAGGGGGGAAAAGGAAGGGAAAAAAGTTAAAATCTTGGGTTACTAATTGAACGCTGAAAATCTCTCAAAGAAGAGAGTTGTGGATTAATTTTTAAATCAGTTTTAATCTGCTTATTCAGTTTTCATTACAGAGCTGTGAATATTTATAGTGAAAAAAATGCAGTACTTAACCTTTAATAATTTTCCTGTTCTCAATATACTTAAACTCAAAAAGGAAAAAAAAAAGGGGGGGGGACCATATGTACTAGAAAGAAAGGCAATAGGCTCTTCATGACATCATGCTCAACTAGACTGACAAAATCGGACTGTATTCTTGAACTTAATCTGTATAGAAAGATTGTTTCAACATTCAGTTGTGCAAATTAGGGACTCAACCCAGCGTGTTTTGATGTTATTCAGGTAGGGATGGCTCTAGACATTTTATTCTCTGAGATGTAGGACATTGTGGTGGACTCTCTTGCACATACAGAAACCAGCTTCAATACTGATGAAGGAAAGTATATTTCACCAAACCTAAGGCTAGTCTAGGGGGCCTCAAGCCACAGCTCTGTTGTGACTTGCCCACTGCTGTACCTTTGAAATGCACATGAGCAGAGCAATGCATGAGCACGCACATTCCTTGCTGGAGTTATTGGCAGCGCCTGGCTGTTTCTCCGCCTACTTGCTTGGCCTTCTGGGTTGTGTTGAACCATACCTCCCATTGTGGCTGACAACTGGCCATGCTAGCTTGGGTTGCTGGGAGATGTAGTCCAGTAATTCCTCGAGAACACCATGTTGACTACCCAGTGGTGGTGGCAGTTGTGGTGGTTGGGAGCATTCTGCTTGCCTGATGTTGCTCTCAATGTGATCTTGAATGTTATTGGGGTGAAAGGAAAGGAAATCAAAGTCTACATCAGCAGATGAATGGTGATTCAAGAGACTTTGCTTAAACGTCTTGCACATCTTTATTAACAGCAATATTATAGAATTTTGTATACAAGAATGCTGATAACATTCCTCTCTCCTTACTAGAAATCCCAACTGAAATGAACAATTGATGAACATTCACGTTGACATGAAAGGATATAAAAGAAATGAGCCAGCTATTGATTTCCATCACCACTCTCATCTTTCTAACAATCAAAATAAGAATAACACTTAATTAATAGCAAAAAACAAAACAAACCCAATAACCAAAGCAAAGATTCCTCCTCTTTGCAACAGTAAAGCAGGGTGGGATTTTCGAGTACAGAGTTCCTTACCTTCTGAAGTTAACACATACTTGCTAACTTGTTTGGAACAGGATATGACAGAGATCAGATGTTACAACAGGCACATCTAGAATAGAAACTCTATTCAGATCAAACCTCTATGCTAGAGCACATGCTGAGAAAACACGATCTGACCCTGTTTATGGAAGAATGAAAGGAAAAAAGGAATGAAATATAGATGTGCTTACCAGCAAAAGTTGCTTGCTATGTATAAATAAAAGACTACAGCTGTTCAGAATAAAAAGGGTGGTTTAAAATTATAGGCTACTTGCAAAAAAGGAAAATTAAGGGGGGGGGGGACAGCTGAGGAGACGACAAAAATGGAACCAGACAATAAGGTTGGGATGCACAAGCCCTAAAGGGAAAGGCAATTGTTCTGTGGTAGACCACAAGCTTTGCATGCAAGAGGTCCCTAGACCAAGTCCTGACATTCCTACAGTAGTTAAATGGATCAGGTTGTAGCGTATAGCCTTTGCCACTTAGAAAAGACGATTGACCAATGCCTGACCCAGTATCGTCAATCTCATGTGAGCAAGAACTGGATTCTCAAGTAGAAGAAGGCAGCAAGTCAATGGTCTTTGAAGGCCCTTCCAGCTTTGTGAGTTTGTAAGGAAGCAAGGATGCAGGTTTTATTAAGAAACAACAACACGTGCATGTCAGGAGTTCAGCCTCTGCTTGAATAGGGCCCTGGCAGAGTCCTCCCTGTCCCCATTTTATCCTCACAACCTCCCTGTGACTGGGCTCAAGGTCCCCCAGGGAGCCTCATGGTTGAGTGGAGATTCAAATCTGGTCTCTCAGGTCCTAGTCCAGAACTCTAACCACGACACCACACATCATGAGGATGAGGAATGGATGACTGTGTTCCTTTTGCAGCTTCACCAATAAGAGATGAGCATTTGGGTCCAGTTCCTAGATCTACCCCTGGAGGAAAGGGTTTTCTTTGCAAAATATATCCTAGCTGGCTGGTTCTGTGTGGGTTCAAGGAAAGGAAAGAGACAGTGGACACTGACAAGCATTAGAGATGAAAGAGAACTATGGTTCAGTTCTCATTTCTCAAAATTAAGCAAAATGCAGAGATCCTCCAAAATTTGCACTTCTCTGAATTTTGCTGTTCAGTTCTCAAACCCTAAAATGTATGTAGAAATGCACATATTAGGGGAACGTGGTGCCTTAAATGGCACATATTAGTGAAAAGAGCACATAAAAATGCATTCTATGTGGCAAAATCACTCTCACACTAGATATGTATCTCCTTCTAAAATGCATTTTTGTTTTTAATGAATACCAGCAATCAGGAGCCCCCATCCCCTTTTTCTGGGGGGGGGGGGCACAAATTTGATTCACTGTGCCAAACTTGGAACTAAAAGCCAAAATTACATTCCAACCATGTGAAGAGCTTGATGACAATACGGAGTAGATATTATGCACCAGAAAACTCAAAGGAGATGTTCCAATCCATCAGTATCAGTTATTACCTGTCATAGTAATGCCTTTGAGGAGGACTGGAGTAACACAACCTCAGGAATGGAGGAAGCTATGGAAGCCGTTTTAGGGGAAGCAGGTAGAGAAGCCAATGCATTAGCAGAGCGAATTGAGCTTGCTGGTCCTACCGGGGGAATTGCTGCAAGTGTAATTACAAAGCAGATGCTGTAGAGCATGAACTACGTTGTCGTCTTCCTTTTAAAAGTTTCAGTGATACATTTTCCAGGAGATAATGCACCTCTGGTCGATATCATTGCAAATCCCAGTCCAATTTAAGGAGGAGATGCTTCATCGTTACCTTTATGAAACACATTGAACTTGTGCAACTCCGAAAGCTGATCCCACCCACCTAACACGCATCTGGATTCTGAGTTCTCGGGGTTCTGATTGTTTTAAAGGTGGGTCTAAAGATGCTTCTTGGCAGAAAAGAGGTGTGGTGGTGGTGAGAGAATAACAAGGAAATCTTACTCCTTTCTAAGCTATCGCTTGCATGATTGTGTGGCCCCACGGTTGGGATACCCACACATCTGCCAATGTAGGATACAATTTCATGCATCTAATGAAGTGGGCTGTGGTCCATAGCAGCTTGTGCCACAATAACTTAGATTCTCTTAGGGCTGATCCACACTTACCTTTCCTCTTTGCTTTAAAGCTCTGTGTATGAGCACTTTTAATTTCCTCCCTGGAGCATTCCCCATGAAAACCTGCTATTTACCAATGAATTGCAGCAAACAGCAATCAGCAGAAAACCTGAATTGCCATTTGTTGCACTTCGAATTTAAAGAGCAGGTTTCCACAGGGACAGTCCCTTCTCTAGAGGAGCATTAGTGGTAGTGCAGCAACTGAGCTTTCCTTCCCAACACTAGGGATGTCTTGGCTGGTTGACCTCTCTCGGACTTCACTGGTGGTGGGAGCTTCCCAGCATCTTCTAGACCCTCAGCCACTCTCCTTAGGATTACTTCTAGAGTGCTTTAAAAAAGCATTTGTTATGCTTACTTGCTATATTTTATAATAACCTGATACAGTCGTACCTTGGAAGTCGAACAGAATCCATTCCACAAGTCCATTTGACTTCCGAAATGTTCGACTTCCAAATCGCAGCTTCTGATTGACTGCAGGAAGCTCCTCCAGCCAATCGGAAGTCGTGGAAGCCCTGCCAGACGTTGGTTTCCAAAAGAACGTTCGAAAACCAAAACACTCACTTCTGATTTTCAGTTTTTCGGGAACCAGAACGTTCGACTCCCAAGGCATTCAGGAGCCAAGGTACAACTGTATAGATAAACACAGTAGTCAGAAAGGGGTAATTGTTTCCCACCTCATTCGTTTAATGCCTAAGGTGTCATGAAAAAGATTTATTCTTTGGATACTGAAATAAATTGCCTTTGGATACTGAAATACATTTGTTAAAGTTCAGCTCTAAAGCTGTTTCCATATGTCGGGATTACATCAGTCTGTACTTAGACCAGTATACAATGTGACTGTAAAGCCTACATCGGTTACCCAATAGAACAGTTGTCTTCACCCTTTCCAGATCTTGCACTCACCTTCAACTCAAACATATATTTGAGGACCCATTTTGTAATTTTTATACACATATATTTGTATGGTGGTAGCACTGCTGCTGCAATCTATCTTAGATTAGGCAATAACTCAGTAGTGGGTCTCACACCACCAGTTAAAGATCTCTATGGTAGAATACATATATTTGCTCTGAAAGAAGCATGCATTCTCTTTGACATCAAAAACCTTCCTCCAGATGGCACTGCCGAGTTAAGTCCGGCAGTCGTTTACTAGGAACGGGGCCTTTTTGGTGAAGGTGCCAACTTTGTCAGACCACTTCTCCAAAGGGGCCCACCAGGTCTTTATATTGTACTCTTTCAGGTAGTGGGGCAATTAGAAAATCTTTTGGCTAAATAAATTTTGTTATTTTTGGATCTGTCTATGTGAAATTTGCAAGACCTTTTGGCGCTCACTTCCTGGGCTTCCAATTGCCCACTACCATGGGAAGGAAAAGCTGCCACACATTTCCCCATGGCGCGTATAATATCTGTGGTGATAAAGTGACTACAGTGATACCTCTGGTTGCAAACAGGATCCGTTTCAGAGGCCCGCCCGCAATATGAAAAGAGCGCAACCTGCAGCGGCGTGTCTGCGCGTGGGGGGGCTGCGATTTGGCGCTTCTGTGCATGCACGTGATGTCATTTGGTGCTTCTGCACATGCGCAAGCGGCGAAACCCGGAAGTAGCCCTTTCTGGTATTTCCGGGTCGCTGCAGGACGTAATCTGAAAGAACGTAACATGAATCAAACGGAACATGAGTATGACTGTATTTAAAAATTAAAGTGGCACATTTTCTAGTTAATAGAACATTTCCACAAATCTACATTGTCAGCAACAGTATATATATATATATATCCACATGAGAATGCCCTATAAGACCCGCAGTGGTAAATGTGCCCAGAAGTGCACTAATTAACTCCAACTGGTCTCCTAGGTTGTCTAGTTAATGCTTCCTCTCTGGCTCTTCACTGGCCATCATGTATCATCGTTCAGCGAATGACAGCAGTCAGGTTATTAAAGGTGTAGATATTAAATTAACAACAGTAGTAAACATTGTAGCCGTACTTCACATCTCAGCAGAGCCAATGAAGTAGATGACACCAAATTCATGCTGATATGCTGGAATGACAGATGGGCGTCATTTAACACAATACATCAGTGGGCAACCCACGTACCACAGCTGTCCTCCACTAAATGAATTAGATCAGGGTAATTAATCTACGGCAGAAAGTATTGCTAAAGTGGGCCCTAAGCAGAATTAGAGAGGAATAAAATGCACAGCTATTTTTTTTCTCCCCTTAAGAGAGATGGCTGCATGAAGATGGAGCCCAAAACTGATTGCAAAGAGGTTTAATTCCATATAAAAAATATACTTCTCATAAGGAAAAGAAAAACAATGCTGTATTCATAAATAATATTTATATTTATATATGAATGTTTATTTCACCCTCATTAGCATCAGAATCAGACACTTGCAAAGCAAGGGATGAAAGTCTGGGTAGTGATTTTGGCTCTGAGAAAGAATCCTTACCTCATTTGTTATCTGCAAAGATTGTGGCTCTTATTATTCTCTGCTCTGCTATTCCACTGATGTGGATCGAGTATATTTTAACTGCTTTCTTTTCAATTTGTCTTTTTGTAATAGGGCAACTCCATTCCATTCACAGTAGGGTTGTCCGAAGGAACAATAATAATATAATAATAATTCATTAGTTATACCCCGCCCATCTGGCTGGCTTTCCCCAGCCACTCTGAGTGGCTTCCAACAAAAGATTAAAAATACATTAAAACATCAGTCATTAAAAACTTCCCTAAACAGGGTTGCCTTCAGTTGTCTTCTAAAAGTCAGATAGTTGTCTATTTCCTTGACATCTGATGGGAGGGTGTTCCACAGGATGGGTGCCACTACCAAGAAGGGCCTCTGCCTCGTTCCCTGTAACTTTGCTTCTTGCAGTGAGGGAACTGCCAGAAGGTCCTCAGAGCTGGACCTTAGTGTCCAGGTTGAACAATGGGGGTGGAGATGCTCCTTCAGGTACTCGAGGAGAGGATGCCTGCCTGCCATGACCCCCAACTCTACAAGACTTCAGTAGGCACATGTGCATCTGCAAAAGCAGACACTAGGGCGCATTGTTCACAAAGCACCAGTGTAGCTTGACTAGGAAATCAGGGTACAAGTCCTCACTCAACCATGAACCTCTCTGGGTGACTTGTGATCAGTCACTGTCTTAGCCCAACCTGCCACACAAGCTTGTTGTGCTGATAAAATGAGGAGGTGGATGATGATGTTGATGATTTGAATTTATAAACCGCCCTATACCCGGGGGTCTCAGGGTGGTTCACAGAATAAAATCAAGATATAAAACCACAAAATATCTAATAAAAATGAAAACAACAACCCAATAGCCCCCCCCCTCAAAAAAACACACATTTTAAAAGGGTAAAGGATGTAAATTGGATCAACCAAAGGAACATTTTTGCCTGGTACCTAAAGGTGTGTAATGAAGGCGCCAGACGAACTTCCCTGGGGAGAGCAGTCTACAGACAGGGAGCCACTGCAGAGAAGGCCCGTTCTCATGTTGTCACCCTCTGAACCTCTTGAGAAGGGGGCACACAAAGAACGGCCTCAGAAGATGATCTTAGGGTCCAGGTAGGTTCATATGGAAAGAGGTGGTGCTTGAGGTATTGCGGTCCTGAGCCGTTTAAATGTGCAAGCCACTTTGAGCTGCTTGAAGGGGCAGGGCATAAATGTGAAAATATATAAATACATTTGCATACTACTCTGGTCCATGGGGTCACGAAGAGTCGGACATGACTAAATGACTACACAACAACAACAACAACAACAGTTTCATTGGGCCCCCATTTCAAAAGGAATCACTCAGTTCCAAGTTTTTAACTCATGGTCATAGGCACAGGGTTGACCCTTGCTGTGACTTGTCCAAGTGGGACCCCAGCTGTAGGCCTATTTGAGGGAAGATGCAAGTCTTCATTTAAAATTTCCCACAATGCCCCTGGTGTGTTAATAGTATCAAGCTAGAACACTGTGAGAAATGTAGGGGGAAGTGGGGCAGATTGATGCAGAAAAATTCAATCTCATATTTTATGTAACAAAAATGAGTCAAATAATAATTTTTTTGGCTTGATTCATGGCATAACTAATCAATATTATAATAGCAATCAAAAGAACCATTAAAGTTAGAAGATAATGAGAATATAATGACTTCAGTAAAAAAAAGGGTTTTGTATCATTCTGCCCCACCTACGGGGCACTTTGATATATTGGACAGGGCACTTTGATACATAGTGTAAATTGTATGAGAATGGTAATTATTTGCAAAAATTTAATGAAAAAATAATTTTTATTGTGAGAGATCATAATCAGCCTTACAATTTGTTACTTAAAATCTAAATTATGTATCAAAACTAACAGTGTTTCACACATATCATAGACGTTATGGCAGGTTTTCTTAACAAAACATCAAAACTTATATTAATCTTTCCGCAAACACCTATCCATTTTTTTAAAAAACTTTGGGGAAACTTAAAAAGTATAAGAACTCACATTAGGTAGTCAAAAATAGTAATTCAAACAAAATGCTTATAAATAATAAGATAATTACTTAACATTTAGCTTCTATTGCGCATTATATCCACTTAAGTCAATAGAAAAAGTATAAAGAGTGTTGGGATTCGCAGGATGATGAGTAAGTCTGCAGGCTTTAACAGGCTGATGCAATACTCTGTGAAGTGTTGGGTCAGAGTGACACAGCAGGAATATGATTGGCTATCACCTGTTTTAAAAAGAAAGCCTGTTCAACAGTAATTGTGGTGGTTGTGCTTTGGTGTTGTGGTGCTGTGGTGGAGAGTATTCGTTTGCCTTAAGGAGCAGGTACTCTGTATGGACTGTTTTTGTAAATACTTGTATATAGCTCACATTAAAAAGACTGCACTGAAAAGAAACCTGGGACTCTGAGCGTATTGCTAAAAAGCGCTGCGAGGAATTTGCGACAAAGAGATGATGTTCAAAATGTGCCCTTTGGGAAATTTGGTTTTGGCAACAGCAAAACAACATCCTTGAAATCAACGCTTGCCTTATCTTCTACAATGGGGAAGACAAACATACAAGATCCTGTTTCCCCCCCTGACATATGACACTTGATAATCGGTCATATTATATTTAGAAATGACTTTGGCCATATAGTAAACAACAGGTTTTTTCTTTCCAGATTTAATGAGTTTTGAGATTTCATGCAAACTTGTATATTGGGGCACTATTGTACACTAGTAGGGCACTTTTATATGTATCATTGTGCCCCGTGTCTTAGTGTATCAAAGTGCCCCAACGGACATTTTCAAAAAACCCCTAACAATTATTAATAAAACCACTGAACTTATTTAAAAAACACGTGTAATCCTGATTACTGAGTGGAATAATTTACCTTTGGTATTTTTAAATCTTAACTAAACGATGTAAAACAGTGTTGGAACACTTTTACATTTCACATAATTTTTTAGTTGGCTGTGCTAAAAACACACCTACTCTCGTCAAACGCTAACGGCTAACTGGCGGGCGGTGCGGTCGCAACGGTTGTACTCACACATGTATAGACACGTTTTAGTGATGTCGCGACACAAATAACATTTCTCGATATTGAAATATTGTTGGTGTACCAATGTGCCCCGTGCATCATCCCTTGGATGCCACCATTTTAATTTCTCCCATGTCTCAGACTGATGCTACCTCAGGGGTATTGTGGGAAATGTTAATGGCAGCTTGTAAGAAATTTAATGATAACGATGCTGATGCATGACCACACCAGAATCAACAAAACAAAACATCTGTTGTTGTTGTTTAGTCGTCTAGTCGTGTCCGACTCTTCGTGACCTCATGGACCAGAGCACGCCAGGCACTTCTGTCCTCCATTGCCTCCTGCAGTTTGGTCAAACTCATGCTGGTAGCTTCGAAAACACTGTCCAACCATCTCGTCCTCCATCGTCCCCTTCTCCTTGTGCCCTCCATCTTTCCCAACATCAGGGTCTTTTCCAGGGAGTCTTCTCTTCTCATGAGGTGGCCAAAGTATTGGAGCCTCAGCTTCAGGATCTGTCCTTCCAGTGAGCACTCAGGGCTGATTTCCTTAAGAATGGATAGGTTTGATCTTCTTGCAGTCCATGGGTCTCTCAAGAGTCTCCTCCAGCACCATAATTCAAAAGCATCAATTCTTCGGCGATCCGCCTTCTTTATGGTCCAGCTCTCACTTCCATACATCACTACTGGGAAAACCATAGCTTTTTTAAGATGCTGTCTAGGTTTGTCATTGCTTTTCTCCCAATAACTCAGTCTTGACGTGAACTGCTGGTTGAGGGGACAAAGGGTTGTGCAGGGTTGTATCTAAGGTTAGCTGTACTCAGAGTAGGCCCACTGAAATTAATAGACTTGACTAACTTGAGTTCGTGAATGTCAGTGGACCTACTTCAAGTAGAACTCAGTTGGCTGCAATCCACTGATCCCAGTTCTAACCCTGCTGACTAAAGCAACTGTGTGATGCTAAAAAGAGAGAACTGGTAACAAAATGTTGATGCCATCATCTAAGTTGCCAGAAATTGCAAATATGCAGAAGAAACTGAATTAGAAATAAATGACACTTTATCAAGGTGTCAGGTGTCATGCAGTGATGGATGAGTCATTGAAGAGCTAGATGTTGCAGTGTCACTCCTCACACAAAAAAGTTTGGATCCTACTCATAGCCTTGTCCTAGTATTTTTTATTTTTAAACTGTTCTGGAAATATGTTGAGAATAGCCAATCATTTGTGCCCCCAAACAACTTCTCTAGTCTCTTCTTTTGTCATCTCTTTCCATACAGCTAAGGAGTTGCAGCCAAGCTTATTGATATAAGTCAACCATTTCAACAGCTCTGCAGTGTGGTGGTGTAAAGGCAATGGCAGCAGGGTGGATGAGAGCAGTGCTTTTTTATTTTTAAAAAATGTTTAGGGGTACTCTCATTTTGACTCAAGAAAACCACCATTTTATAGTTCAAATCGGGGGGGGGGATACAATAAACACAACAAAACTGACCAATCACCGTGCTAGATTCCAACTCCTACTTCACACATTAAACGCTTGCTTCCATCTGAAACTCAGGAAACACCCTGACAGGAAATGAGGCCGCCATCGGAGTAGCCACGGAAATGACGATTCACCGTGCTAATGAAACTAAAAATTCTTTTAAAAAATAATATTTCATTTTCCTGTTAGATGTTTAGGGGTTTGAGTAACCCTGTGTCCCTCCAGAAAAAAAGCACTGGATGAGAGCATACTTTTGTTGGTTGTCTGGACACTCAAACACAATTTGTAATATCGGCGACACATAACCAGAAAATAAAAAGTGACCCCCATACATCTCCCAAAGGATCCAAGATAACGACAGGTGCTGTTTTCACCTTACCAAATCCTAGCCAGTACAGGGATGTTGACAACAGAGTCTGCAAAACATGGAATGCCTCTCATCCACCCAAGTTGTTCATCCGTGTAAATACTCTCTCATTAAACAATTACATCAGCCAATGATCCCTCAGACCATTAGATAGCCATCTGTAGGATCTCTGCCAAACATTGAGCAGAACACAAATGCAAGCTCTGTGGCGGGAGCAGAGAAGCAAAAGATAAACGATATTTGCAGTCACACTGTCCTTACCGTCTGTGGAAACTTCTGAACTTAAAACTCTGGGGCTGCGATTTGTATTCTAGGCCATATTTGTGACATACACTTGTCACATCAGCAACTTCAGATCAAATCAATTATGCCATATTCAGAACTATCAGAAACCATCCTGCATGATAATGTTGTCTGATCACTGGATCCAAAGCTATTTTTTCTAGAAGAAGAGGTGCCGGAACTCACCATGAACACCTCCCTTGTTCTCTGAGAATGGCAATGGTGCCCACCTGAGAGGTGCCAGAACTGAGTTCCGGTGAGTTCTGGCTGATAAAAAGCCCTGGCCAGATCCTTCCTTCAATAGAAACAATACAAAGAAGTGCAGTGCAGATCATTCTGCTACAGCAGTGCCAGTTGTACCCCACCTAATCTGACCACCTAATCTTGTGAGCCATGGGCTGTAGGATTAGAAACAATGGTTTAAATCAGGAATGAGGATCCCGAGACCTTTCAGATTTTGTTGGTATTGACCTGACCTTGTTGTTCGAGGCAGATGGGAGTTGGAGTCCAACAACATCTGGAAGGCCTCAGGTTCCCCATTCTTGATTGAAATCCAGCATAAGTTTTTCTTTTTTCTTTTAGTATGCAACAACAGCAGCAAGAATACTCATCGCAAAGTATTGGAAGACACAAGAGCTACCCACACTGGAGGAATGGCAGATGAAATTGATGGACTATATGGAATTGGCGGTAATGATTGGCAGAATCCGTGACCAGGGAGAAGAGTCGGTGGAAGAAGATTGGAAGAAATTTAAAGATTATTTACAGAAATATTGCAAAATTAAAGAACGTTAGAGGGATGATGGATTGAAACTAAGTGGCTTCTAGCCGTACAGGCTTTAAAGTTATATATAGATCAAGATTAAGGATTAGGATTAATAAGGTTAAAAGAATGGAAAATTGGCTTTTAATAGGTAAAAATTTAATGTTATAATATATTAAGATTAAGGATTGGGATTAAAAAGGAGGGAAAGGAATTGCTGGACAAACAAATTGAATTGGAATACAAAAGAGGGAGGTATGAGGAGGTCCAGGAAATAAGTAAATCTAAAAGTAGTCATGAAAAGATGGAATTGTTTTTAACTGTTTTTTCTTTTTTCTTTTTGTATTTTGTATTGTGTATTTTTCTTTTTCTTTTTAAATTCTTTTTTTATTGATGTGTCCTTTTTTATGTGAAACTTTAATAAATATCATTTTTTTTAAAAAAAAATTTTTTCTTTTAAAGGCCTGTAATCTACGTTGACTAAATCATTCCCATAGCTGTCAAGTGTCCCTTATTTGAAGGGCCATGTCCCTCTGCTGTCCCTTATTGATGGATGTCCCTTAAATGTCCCTTAAATGATGTCCCTTAAATTTCAAAGGAAGCAGCTCCTCTTCCTCCCTCCCTGCCGGCCAGGGAGGCTCCAACTGTGTTGCTTGGCTGTGTTGCTCACCCAATAAGAAGTCTAAGAACAACTGGGGGGTGGAGCTTGCATGCCTTGTGTGTGGCTAGTTAATGCAAGCTGAGGGGTTTTTTGAATGCTGGACACCATTTTTTTGCACGTGCTGCTGCAAACTTTGCAGTGCAAAGCTAGGCTGGGGAGCCACCTTAAGGTGAGGCTGCATAGGCCTTGTGGTGCATGTGATTCAGATTCTATTCAGTTGAATATTCAGCAGCAGCTGAAGAAGGAGCAAAAAGGGTTTTCTTGTATGTGTGTTTCTTTGTGGCTGATTAGCTGCTCTCCCTGCGCAAAGGTCAGAGGGGGCAGGGTTTCTGTTGAGGCAGGTGATTAGCTGTGGGAGGAGCTTATCAGAGCTTGCAGGGCAGCAGCTGAAGAAGGAGCAAAAAGGGTTTTCTTGTGTGTGTGTTTCTTTGTGGCTGATTAGCTGCTCTCCCTGTGCAAAGGTCAGAGGGGGCAGGGTTCCTGTTGAGGCAGGTGATTAGCTGTGGGAGGAGCTTATCAGAGCTTGCAGGGCAGCAGCTGAAGAAGGAGCAAAAAGGGTTTTCTTGTGTGTGTGTTTCTTTGTGGCTGATTAGCTGCTCTCCCTGTGCAAAGGTCAGAGGGGGCAGGGTTTCTGTTGAGGCAGGTGATTAGCTGTGGGAGGAGCTTATCAGAGCTTGCAGGGCAGCAGCGGCGCGCGCAGTTTGATCCATCTTTTAGATTTAGGGGAGCTAGTCTCAAACGTTTGTTGGGGGAGACCTAGGTTTTTTCCCGGGGGGGAGTTATTTGTCCTGTCTTCACGCTTTTTATGATGGAGGACCGCTGTAGCCACCCCAACGACACCTTCTCAAGATGGAGGGGGAGGGAGCAGCTGCAGTCGCCTGCGGTTCCTGCACAATGTTTGCCATCTTGCCAAAGGTTGCAGGCAGCTTTACCTGCAGCAATTGCATGTTGATTGCCCTCTTAGAAGACAAAGTCCAGCAACTGGAGGAACGTGTAGCTATGCTCCAAAGAATTAGAGAGCTGGAGCTCTTCTTGGAAGCAACAGAGCACACCGTCTCCACCAAGGAGGAGACAGGGGACTCCCCTGAGAAGGAGGCTAGTTCACCAACACAGGAGCCAGATATTTGGAGAAACGTGACTCAAAGAAGTAGGAGGCCCAGGGTTCGCTCTGATTGTTTAGAAATACACAATCACTTTGAGGTCCTCTCCCCTAGCATGGAAGACGAAGAGCAGACTCCATTTGAGGATCTCTCCCTCATTACAGTCGATCAGGTAAATGAAGACGAGCAGCAAAGTCAGTCCTCAGGGAATGTGCAGGCGACCTTGGAACGGACAGCTCACGGAAGAACCCCGACCAAACCTAAGAGGAGGCGTGTAGTGGTGATAGGGGATTCCCTACTGAGGGGAACAGAAGCAGTGATCTGTGGGCCTGACAAGATGTCTCGGGAAGTGTGCTGTCTCCCCGGGGCTAAGATCCAAGATGTAACTGAACGACTGCAAGGAATCATAAAACCCACTGACAAATACCCCTTCCTCTTGGTTCATGTGGGAACCAATGACACTGCAAACAATAGCCTCCAGAAGATCAAAAGAGACTACAAGGCTCTGGGAAGGAAATTGAAGCAATTAAATGTACAAATTGTCATCTCATCTGTCCTCCTAGTTGAACGACGTGGCCCAGGAAGAGAGGGAAAAATAGTGGAAGTGAACAGCTGGCTTCGCAAATGGTGTAAACAGGAACGGTTTGGATTCTTAGATCACGGACTGCAGTTTCTTGAAGATGGACTTCTGGCAAGCGATGGGCTGCACCTCACAACGGTTGGGAGGAATGTTTTTGCCAAAAATCTCAGAAACCTCATCAGGAGGGCTTTAAACTGACTAATGTGGGGGAGGGAGACAGTGCTCCTGAAGGTAGGAGTCTATCAATTGATGAAGATGATCATCCAAATGTCATAGACCAAATGGAGCAAACAGCACGCAGACCTAGTGGTGGGAGGAAAAAAATCCTTAAATAAGAGACACGGGGGAATGATTAATGGACTTCAATGCCTGTACACTAATGCACAAAGCATGGGAAATAAACAAGATGAGCTTGAGCTCTTGGTACAGCAAACTAAATATGACATAATAGGCATCACTGAAACCTGGTGGGTTAAGTCCCACAATTGGAATGCAATAATGGAGGGATACAATCTATTTCAGAGAAACAGACCAGACAAGAAAGGAGGAGGAGTGGCGTTATATGTCAGGGATGTGTATGCCTGTGAAGAGATCCAAGATTTAGAACCTCAAAGCCAAAGTGAGAGCATTTGGGTCAAAATTAAGGGAGAGAAGAATAACAGTGACCTCATTGTGGGAGTTTACTATAGATCCCCAAGCCAAACAGAGGACATAGATGATGCCTTCCTGGAACAGATGGCCAAGCATGCAAAAGGAAGGGAGATAGTAGTAATGGGGGACTTCAATTACCTGGATATTTGTTGGATGTCAAACTCAGCCAAGAGCATAAGGTCAAACAGATTACTCACTGGCCTTGCAGACAACTTCATTGTCCAAAAAGTGGGAGAAGCAACAAGAGGAACAGCCATTTTAGATCTGGTCCTAACCAATGTTGATGACCTGGTTAGTGCGGTAGAAGTGGAAGGATCATTAGGCGCAAGTGATCATGCTCTTCTGAAGTTTACTATACAGCGGAAAGGAGCAGCCAAGCATACTAGGACTCAATTTCTTGACTTTAAGAAAGCCGACTTCATAAAACTTAGGGAAGTGCTGGGTGAGATCCCATGGACAGTAATACTAAAAGGAAAGGGAGTTCATGATGGCTGGGAGTTTGTTAAGAGGGAGATAGTAAAAGCACAACTTCAGGCAATACCAATGAGACGGAAACATGGAAGGTGCCTAAAGAAGCCAGGGTGGCTATCTAAAGAACTTTTAACTGATTAAAAAGATTAAAAAAGGATGTGTACAAAAAATGAAAAAGGGGGGAAACCACCAAAGAGGAATTCAAACAAATAGCCAGCACGTGTAGACACAAAGTCAGAAAAGCTAAAGCACAGAATGAACTCAGGCTTGCTAGAGAGGTTAAAAGCAACAAAAAAGGCTTTTATGGGTATGTTCGTAGCAAAAGGAAGAACAAAGAAACAGTGGGGTCACTCAGAGGAGAAGATGGTGAAATGCAAACAGGGGACACAGAAAGGGCTGAACTCCTCAATGCCTTCTTTGCCTCAGTCTTCTCCGATAAGGAAAACAATGCCCGACCTGAAGAATTTGGAGCAAATGATTCAGCAGAGGAAACACAGCCCAGAATAACTAAGGAGATAGTACAAGAATACTTGGCTAGTTTAGATGTATTCAAGTCTCCAGGGCCAGATGAACTGCATCCAAGAGTATTAAAAGAACTGGCAGATGTGATCTCAGAACCACTGGCAGTCATCTTTGAGAATTCCTGGAGAACAGGCGAAGTCCCGGCAGACTGGAGGAGGGCAAATGTTGTCCCTATTTTCAAAAAGGGGGAAAGAGAGGACCCAAATAATTACCGCCCAGTCAGTCTGACATCAATACCAGGGAAGATTCTGGAGCAGATCATTAAGCAAACAGTCTGTGAGCACCTAGAAAGGAATGCTGTGATCACCAATAGTCAGCATGGATTTCTGAAAAATAAGTCATGTCAGACTAACCTGATCTCGTTTTTTGACAGAATTACAAGCCTGGGAGATGAAGGGAACACAGTGGATGTAGCCTACCTTGATTTCAGCAAGGCATTTGACAAGGTGCCCCATGATATTCTTGTAAAGAAGCTGGTAAAATGCGGTCTTGACTATGCTACCACTCAGTGGATTTGTAACTGGCTGACTGACCGAACCCAAAGGGTGCTCATCAATGGTTCCTCTTCATCCTGGAGAAGAGTGACTAGTGGGGTGCCACAGGGTTCTGTCTTGGGCCCGGTCTTATTCAACATCTTTATCAACGACTTGGATGATGGACTCAAGGGCATCCTGATCAAATTTGCTGATGACACCAAACTGGGAGGGGTGGCTAACACCCCAGAGGACAGGATCACACTTCAAAACGACCTTGACAGATTAGAGAACTGGGCCAAAACAAACAAGATGAATTTTAACAGGGAGAAATGTAAAGTATTGCACTTGGGCAAAAAAAATGAGAGGCACAAATACAAGATGGGGGACACCTGGCTTGAGAGCAGTACATGTGAAAAGGATCTAGGAGTCTTGGTTGACCACAAACTTGACATGAGCCAACAGTGTGACGCGGCAGCTAAAAAAGCCAATGCAATTCTGGGCTGCATCAATAGGAGTATAGCATCTAGATCAAGGGAAGTAATAGTGCCACTGTATTCTGCTCTGGTCAGACCTCACCTGGAGTACTGTGTCCAGTTCTGGGCACCACAGTTCAAGAAGGACACTGACAAACTGGAACGTGTCCAGAGGAGGGCAACCAAAATGGTCAAAGGCCTAGAAACGATGCCTTATGAGGAACGGCTAAGGGAGCTGGGCATGTTTAGCCTGGAGAAGAGGAGGTTAAGGGGTGATATGATAGCCATGTTCAAATATATAAAAGGATGTCACATAGAGGAGGGAGAAAGGTTGTTTTCTGCTGCTCCAGAGAAGCCGACACGGAGCAATGGATCCAAACTACAAGAAAGAAGATTCCACCTAAACATTAGGAAGAACTTCCTGACAGTAAGAGCTGTTTGACAGTGGAATTTGCTGCCAAGGAGTGTGGTGGAGTCTCCTTCTTTGGAGGTCTTTAAGCAGAGGCTTGACAACCATATGTCAGGAGTGCTCTGATGGTGTTTCCTGCTTGGCAGGGGGTTGGACTCGATGGCCCTTGTGGTCTCTTCCAACTCTATGATTCTATGATTCTATGATAATGCATCTGAAAACTGAGCTCTTCTTGTTATAGTAGCTGGTATTCCACAGTATGCATCTAAGTTTTTCACGTTATTGATAGCAAACATATTTATGCTTGCGACTAGCAGAGCTTCCTGTGACAGTGAGTTCCATACGATAATGATGTTTTCTAAACCACTCTCTTTGGTGTGTCTTAGCTTTCTTCCTCTCAGTTTTCAGTAGAAGACTCAGAATACTTTAATGTTTTGAGATACAGTTTTGAATGTGAATACCCTTTGCACATTTGCATCGTCTACCTCACGTGATTTTAAAAGTACAATGGAACCTTGGCTTTCGAGCGTCTCGGAAGCGGAAGAATTCGGAACCTGAATGCCAAAAACCCAGAAGTGAATGCTTCCATTTTCGAACGCACCTCAGAAGTTGAACAGCTTGTGAGGTGCGTTTCTCCATTTTCCTCAATGGAATTTGTCGACTGGCAATTGCGTTTCAGTTGTTAAATGTTTTGGAAGTCGAACGGTCTTCTGGAACGGATTATTTTCAACAGCTGAGGTTCCACCTTTAAAAAAGCTGAAAAGCCTATAACACTAATCGCTCAGATTCTTTCAGAGGCTATTTCTTTTTCTAAGCAGCAATGGTCTTTCTGAGGGATATTATATTTGCAAGCCTGCCTGATAAATGTTGACAAGAAAAAGGTGGGAATTAGAGAGCAGGAAATATATGCAGGAATGTTCCTTTTTGAGTCAACATACTTGATTTCTGATTAGTTAATGCCAATTCATTAAAAGGTATACTGTATATTCAAGAAGCACATATGCCACCCCTCCGCTAGACTGAATAAGCCCAGGAGGCGACAGGAAGGGCAGCAGAAAATGTCAGTGGACTTTATTCATATACACACTTGTAATAAAATAGATCATTCTCCATGGGATCTTGAATGTGTAGACAAGACCTCCCAGAATGGAATGAAATCTCATTTATCTCTGATGGAAACGGCATACATGGATGCCAAGGGTCCTCCTCGCAGAAGTCTAGCAATATCAATCACATATCATTTCCAGTATATTACTTTATCTCAGAAACCAGCATTGCTAGCAGGAGTATTTCTTTCCTGATGCTCTTAGGGATGAGAAAGACACACATTCTGCATGTCCTAGTATACTCCCTGTGCCTCAGTACTGACATCAGGCCAATTCATATTCTGAATGGAATAACAAGGAGCTGCATCAGTTTGTGTGTGTGTGTGTGTGTGTGTGTGTGTGTGTGTGGATCAAGGATGGGGAATCCGTGCCCTCAAAATGTAATTTGACTCCAGTCTGAAACTGGGCCCCTGGCCATCGTAGCTGGGGCTGATAGGAGTTGGAATCCAACAACATCTAGAGAGCCACAGATTCTCTATCCTTGATACTGGTTCAGAGCATAGCCTTAAGGGGAATGTTTTGTTTTCATGAAATCTTTCTGTCTCTTCAGAAATAATCAGAAATGCCACAAAATTGGTGAAAGGCATGTAACTGACTCAGAGAGCTAGATGTTAATATTATACCTTTAATTTCAACACGGTTTTTTAAAAGGCCTATAATCTAGCATATTTCCTGTCCCATTTATGATGGATATCTGCCATATCATTCATTGTTACATTACATGATGGGGAATGATCATAGCTGTCAACTTACAGATTTGAAAATAAGGGACCAGCCTTGAAAATAAGGGACCAGCAGCCAAAAAAAGAGGGCTGCAGCCTCACCTGTTTCAGGCACTCCAGTCTTCCTGTCCTCCTGCAGTCTGGTCAAACTCATGCTGGGTAGCTTTGAGAACACTGTCCAACCAACTTTGTAACCAGAGGTTCATAGAATCATAGAATCATAGAGTTGGAAGAGACCACAAGGGCCATCGAGTCCAACCCCCTGCCAAGCAGGAAACACCATCAGAGCACTCCTGACATATGGTTGTCAAGCCTCTGCTTAAAGACCTCCAAAGAAGGAGACTCCACCACACTCCTTGGCAGCAAATTCCACTGTCAAACAGCTCTTACTGTCAGGAAGTTCTTCCTAATGTTTAGGTGGAATCTTCTTTCTTGTAGTTTGGATCCATTGCTCCGTGTCCGCTTCTCTGGAGCAGCAGAAAACAACCTTTCTCCCTCCTCTATGTGACATCCTTTTATATATTTGAACATGGCTATCATATCACCCCTTAACCTCCTCTTCTCCAGGCTAAACATGCCCAGCTCCCTTAGCCGTTCCTCATAAGGCATCGTTTCTAGGCCTTTGACCATTTTGGTTGCCCTCCTCTGGACACGTTCCAGTTTGTCAGTGTCCTTCTTGAACTGTGGTGCCCAGAACTGGACACAGTACTCCAGGTGAGGTCTGACCAGAGCAGAATACAGTGGCACTATTACTTCCCTTGATCTAGATGCTATACTCCTATTGATGCAGCCCAGAATTGCATTGGCTTTTTTAGCTGCCGCGTCACACTGTTGGCTCATGTCAAGTTTGTGGTCAACCAAGACTCCTAGATCCTTTTCACATGTACTGCTCTCAAGCCAGGTGTCCCCCATCTTGTATTTGTGCCTCTCATTTTTTTTGCCCAAGTGCAATACTTTACATTTCTCCCTGTTAAAATTCATCTTGTTTGTTTTGGCCCAGTTCTCTAATCTGTCAAGGTCGTTTTGAAGTGTGATCCTGTCCTCTGGGGTGTTAGCCACCCCTCCCAGTTTGGTGTCATCAGCAAATTTGATCAGGATGCCCTTGAGTCCATCATCCAAGTCGTTGATAAAGATGTTGAATAAGACCGGGCCCAAGACAGAACCCTGTGGCACCCCACTAGTCACTCTTCTCCAGGATGAAGAGGAACCATTGATGAGCACCCTTTGGGTTCGGTCAGTCAGCCAGTTACAAATCCACTGAGTGGTAGCATAGTCAAGACCGCATTTTACCAGCTTCTTTACAAGAATATCATGGGGCACCTTGTCAAATGCCTTGCTGAAATCAAGGTAGGCTACATCCACTGTGTTCCCTTCATCTCCCAGGCTTGTAATTCTGTCAAAAAACGAGATCAGGTTATTCTGACATGACTTATTTTTCAGAAATCCATGCTGACTATTGGTGATCACAGCATTCCTTTCTAGGTGCTCACAGACTGTTTGCTTAATGATCTGCTCCAGAATCTTCCCTGGTATTGATGTCAGACTGACTGGGCGGTAATTATTTGGGTCCTCTCTTTCCCCCTTTTTGAAAATAGGGACAACATTTGCCCTCCTCCAGTCTGCCGGGACTTCGCCTGTTCTCCAGGAATTCTCAAAGATGACTGCCAGTGGTTCTGAGATCACATCTGCCAGTTCTTTTAATACTCTTGGATGCATGCATTATACTTTTTACTTGCTATTATGGATCTGTGGGTGGGGGGGACATCCCCTGAATCCCCCCCCCCATTTTAAAAGCACTTTTGGCCTCACCTTGTTTCATTTGAGAGGAGTAATCCAAATTCACTTTGAATTTTGCATTGGGCTAATGAGTTTCCCTGACATACCTTATCGCTGCTAGGAGATTCAATAATGAGCTATTCAGCATAATTCCTGGATCCTTCTCCCCCTGCCCCCGCCTCTGGGGAGTTTTACCAACAAACTTGTCTTAGCACTAGAGCCAAACTCAATACACCCAAAAATAAACTACTGATTTACTCTGAAACATTCTGAATGCAGGTTTCTGCAGATTTACTCTGGAAATTCTTAAATGGAGATTTAAAGACACCCGTCCTCTTCAATGCAGAAAGAGAAGTAGATCAAGGAGACTACTGGATTTGAGCCTGAAAACCTGCATAGCCTCTAGGAGAGTCTAATCTATTAAGTCTGCTATCTCTTCTCACACTCAATTTTATGAATGTTGCCAATGCAGACATTGTGCCTTTAACACCATCAGCTTCTCCCTTTGCTAAATACAAGCCTGCAGAAAAGTTCTGAATAATTCAAAAACTTGCTCAATGCTATGTGCCATTTTGGTTAGCCTAATAAAAATATTGGCCTAATGTGGATTTGGGGATCTGTCCCCTTCCCTGCCATAAAAAAAGAGAAGTTTTTATCTTGAGGTGGAAATTTTGTTAGGCCCATTAAGCGGTGCATCAGTAAAACTGCTAGTACATTTGCAAAAGCTAAGCAGAGTCTGGTATGGCTGCAAATTGGATGAGGAACAGTGTGCTGAGATTCCTGCATTTTAGGGGGTTGGACTAGAGGACCCTCAGAGTCCATTCCTGCTATGACTCTATTAAGTCATCTGAAGGCAGCCCTGTTTAGGGAAGCTTTTAATGTTTAATAGATTATTGCATTTTAATATTATGTTGGAAGCCGCCAAGAGTGGCTGAGGAAACCCAGCCAGATGGGCGGGGTATAAATTAATAATAATAATAATAATAATAATAATAATAATAATAATAATTACTGGTGAGGCCAGTGTTATGGGTGGAGGCCAGCACAATGGGTGGAGTGACACCAAACAGGGCCATCTTACCCATAGGTACTAGGGGTGTGGGGCACTCGGTTGCCGCGTTCTCAGGGGTGCTAGGCCAAGAGTCTGGGGTCTGAGAGTTGAATCCAGGGAAGAGCCCACCCATTGGTCGGAGCGCCACAGTGGGCTCTTCTGCTGTGGGTGGCTCTGCACTGCAACTTCGGGGGTGATCGAGCCAGTGAGACGCTGAGGCGGCCAACCAGCTGGTTCCGCCCCCCTGCATGCCTGGGACTGGGCAACCGGGGGATGGGCGCTGATCGGAACTTTGCACCCTGGTGCCACATATGCTTTAGACAGCCCTGGCACCAAATGTAAGTGTTGTACAGGATGTCGCTGAAATTTGAGAGCCCAGAGTCTGTCACGGCAAGAATGCAACATGACCACAAGACTGGTAAGAACTGGTTGAAGAGGAACCTAACGTCTGACTGTTAAACTAAAAAACAACCTCATATAAAGTACAAGGAGGGTTCTGAGGTGTAAAGTAAAAATGGGTAGAGTAAATTCTATTTGAAAGACTCTGGTTGGATGAGCGGTGGTGAAGTGCCAGGGTGGAAGAAGGTGGTTGGGTTAGCAGCTCAGGTGACATATATTTGCCTACATATAGTAATGGAGTCTCACAGAATCCTTGGACTCTGTCCAGAAATGCATTACTGAATGAAGTCTGACCAATTGGGAATTTGATGTGAGACTCTGTACTTGAACCCCCAAGGGGAATTTCCCCCACAATCTCTGCCACCGTCCCCATCTATTTTCTGTGTGTGTGTCCCCTGCTTTTTGGGGGGAGCGGGCGGAGAATCTTTTCATTATTTTGCTTTTCATTTTGATTCACCACCAAGATCAATGTGTAGAGGATGAATATAGATTCAGCAGAAGCATTTCATCGATATGAATGGAAGTGACCCTGCAGTTCTTTATTTAAATGGAACATGTTTATTGAACTGCTACTTTCTGATTGTTCGGAAAGGAGGCTTAGAAGTGATTCATCTGAAGCCAAGAGGCATTCGAGATTTCTATCAAGTGCTTTTGCAAGCCTAGGCAGAGAAAGGCAGAAAGAAAGAAAGAAAGAAAGAAAGAAAGAAAGAAAGAAGCAAATAGCTGAATGCCGATATATGGATGGAACAAAAGAAAGCCTGCACCTTTGTTTTGCCTTTAAATATCCAACTATGCATCCAACCTATTCCAAATGCTGTATAAACTGAGGTGACAAGCTTCCAGGTGGAGAACCTTTTACATTCCCTTCTGAGCAGCCTATTGGGAGGTCACATGACATTGCTGGGTGGTTCCAGAGGCAAACCATGGGCAGAGGAACAAATGGAAATTTTACCTTCAGTAGAGTGGACTAGTTTCTATGCACTCTTTTCTACTGGCCATTCAGAGAAGCAAGAGGCAGTGGCGAAGCAAGCCAATTGGGCACCTGGGGCAGCGCACGTGCCCTGCACCCAGGGGCGGGGCCAGCTGCCCACAGGGTGGGGCAAGCCAGGAAGGACGCTCTGTGGGGCCTTCGAGGAGTCTGCCTACCTTCTCCCCCTCAGCCGCCCTACAGCTGAGGGGGAGGTGGCAGGCGGACCGTTTGGGGCAGCGCAGAGCCTGTGGGCGCCCAAGCCACCACGTCACTCCCAGGAGAGACGCATGGCTCGGGCGCGCTGCAGGCCCCGCGGTGAGTGCTGCCCGGCATTTTGTCACCCCCCTCAGTGGTAGCACAGGGGGTGGCCCACCCCCACCGCACCCCCCTTCCTGGCAAGAGGTATTCTCAGAGTTCCATGGATACATTCCAAGGTTGGACCAGTTGAAGGAGGAGCTGCAGAGGGTCCCAAAGGACAGATAAAAAGGCTTTTGCAGTGAGGGCCTACATTCATTCCTGAGGTTCCCCAGGTTCCCTGTCAGTGGTTTATGGGTTCTGAGGAATGGCACAAAGGTAGCATGATGTGTTAATGAATACTTTCATTCCAAAGTGGGGAAATGATCAAAATTCTATTTTCAGACATAGCTGTTAACCACATGTTATCCCTACATTCCCTTTCATAATTAACGTTCATTTTTATTTGACCTGTTTCTGAAGCTTGAGCAAAATTTCCTCCTGTTACAGTATCGGCCTTATATCTTACATGAGATTCAGGTTCTGGTTCATCATTAAAAACAAATCCTAGTTTTACAAGCCCTATGAAGAATACGCCTGCCCATGGCGATAATTGAGTTAGTGGTTTTTATCTCGCTACAGTCTGTTGGATGTCTCTATGGCTATAAAACAAGCCGTTTTACAAAGACCCTGCGGTGAACAGAGCAGGACTTTTGGCTTTCTAGTTATTTAGTTCCCTCACCCTTTTTTTTTTTCTTTCCAGAGGTATCAGATGCAAATGAGGTTTCTGGTTTCTCTTATCTCTTTGTTCCTTCTGAGGCTGAAGATTGATAGCTTTAAGGAGATCAAAGACAACTTTCAAATGTATCCCAAATTGATAATCTCCAGACTATCATACACCTTGTACTCAGAACAAAATAAGATCCATAATGACATAAGCATGGTAAATATAGCTCTTCTGTTAGACTAAGTAAAAGTAGATTATACATGTTTTTAGACTTCAAAGAACTGTCCTTCAGGTCGGGTTGCTGTAAGGTCTCTGAAGCTGTGTGTACTTTCTTTTTCCTTTCAATAAGCTGAGGGGGGAAAGAAAGACACTGCAGCAATAACTTGGGAGGATTTTTCTTCTTCTTGCTAACACTGCAGTTTGAAAGATATAGGAACAAAAAAAAAAAAACCCTTTCAAAAGCAAGAAACACGGGAGCATATCCTGTTAATTCAATGTAAAATAGAGCAGTGCATGGTTGTGAGATTTATTTGTACTGTAGATGTAAGCCTTTAAATGGGTTGGTTTGCAGAAGAGGCAGAGTGAAAAGGCTAATTCATTGAGGAGGAAGGAAATGAAGATGTGGTGCTCATAAGAAGCGGCCTAACATTTAAACATTGGACCATCTAGCTTAGTGTTGTCTAATCCAGCCTTTCCCATCCCGATGTCTTCCAGCCAACAGGGCCAACACATAGGGATGATGGGAGATGAAGTCCAAAATATATGCAGAGCACCAAATTGGAGAAGGTGGGATGGAGAATTCAGATGTGTGGGACTCCAAATCCCGCCAACCCCAGCCCGCATGGTGTACGGACAGGGATGATAAGGGTTGTGGCAGCGGCCATGGAGAGGCAACAAGATGTCCCCTTGCTACTGCCATCACCACTTGGAACAAGCACTGGCTCACCCTCCTCTCCAAGCTTGGCAGTGGCAGCCCTAGTGGGAGGGGAAGGGACATAGAATCATAGAACCATGGAGTTGATTCTATGGGTCATCTAAGCCCAACCCCTTGCAATCCAGGAAACTCAGTTAAAGCATCCATGACAGATGGCCATCCAACCTCTGCTTTGAAACCTCCAGGGAAGGAGAGGTTTTTAAAAAGAGCTTTCTGGGATCAAATCAGAAGCTGGGGTGGCTTTCGTAATTCCGGAACTATCCCTGAAAAACTGGGACGCTTGGAGGGTATGAAATCCTCCTTTAGCCAGGGGGGAGAGTGAAAGGTGTCTCTGTGTGAAAAGAACAATGGGTGGTTTGAGAGAGAACATGGGCTCTGAGTACATTTTAGGATGTCACCCTGGAGATCTGATATGGGAGCCGAAATCGGCTGGAGTGTTGAAGCTGCACCCATACATTTATTTGAAAATAATGCAAATGCTGCAAAATATCAACAAGCCTTCTAAAGGTTCCTAGGTAAATTGTTGCATCTGTGGAACTTCTCACCACACGGGGAAAGGAAATAACTTTTCATTTTTTCAGATTTGAACCTTGCCTTGAGTTACTGTAAAGGACTGCTCTTATAAATTCATCCAATAGGTTAACTGAGTTTTAAAACAAATACAATTTAAAAATGTTTTTTTATATATATACAGTGGTACATCGGGTTAAGAACTTAATTCGTTCTGGTGGTCTGTTCTTAACCTGAAACTGTTCTTAACCTGAAGTACCACTTTAGCTAATGGGGCCTCCTGCTGCCGCCACGCCGCCAGAGCACGATTTCTGTTCTCATCCTGAAGCAAAGTTCTTAACCCGAGGTACTATTTCTAGGTTAGCGGAGTCTGTAGCCTGAAGCGTATGTAACCTGAAGTGTATGTAACCCGAAGTACCACTGTATATAAAAAATATTTCCACAGGCAAGTCTGCATCTGTCCTGTGTTTCTATGACCAAACCTGTAAGATAATCAGAGTTGGCAGAAAGATTTTGCCCATATCATGTTTCATCATTATTGCTTTTATTCTGTGGTTTTAATTAATATCATCTGGGCATTCTTGTGGGAAAGTGGTTTATAATTTTTAAATATATCAATAAAAGGGTGTATACATACCCTAAGCACCTTCCTTCACCAACCTGGTGCCCCCAGATGCTTTGAACTACAGGTAAAAGTAAAAGTAAAGGACCCTGGATGGTTAAGCCCAGTCAAAGGCGACTAAGGGGTGTGGCGCTCATCTCACTTCAGGCCGAGGGAGCTGGCGTTTGTCCACAGACAGCTTTCCAGGTCATGTGGCCAGCATGCCTAAACCGCTTCTGGCGCAACGGAACACCATGACGGAAACCAGAATGCATGGAAACGTTGTTTACCTTCCCGCCGCAGCTGTACCTATTTATCTACTTGCACTGGCATGCTTTCAAACTGCCAGGTTGGCAGAAGCTGGGACAGAGCAATGGGAGCTCACCCCGTCGCATGGATCCGAACTGCTGACTTTCTGATCGGCAAGCACAAGAGGCTCACTGGTTTAGACCACATCGGCACCCGCATCCCCTTTTGACCTACAACTCCCACCAGCACAGTTGTGGGCCCCAGTCCTGCCACTCAACATCTGGCCCAGGGCGGGGCCTGATGGGCTCTATAAAGGACTGCTGCCACTGCTGCTGCTGGGCAGAGAGGGCTCCATTTTGTTTTGTTTTTGTTTAAATTGCTGTTATTTTTTACCTATGTCATTTTAAACTGTGATATGAATGCTGTATTCTTAGTTTTAGATTTTGATTTATGTGGAAATTGTTTCCCATTTGGTTATGTATTTTTTGATGGGGTTTATTTATTGTTTATGACTTTTGTAATTATGTAAATCTTGTTATGCTGTAAGCCGCCCTGAGCATTGTTTTTTTAACTGTGGAAAGGTGGCATACAAATAAAAAATGATGATGTTGAAGAGGCTGAGGCTGATGGGAATTGTAGTCAGTAACATCTGGATGGCACCATGTTGGCAATAAACACTGTTAAGAGATGAGAATGAGTGAGACTCACACTAAATGATAAAACGGTTATGCTGACAAATACAGACTGTGAAAATACATTTTCAAAATTCTAGGGCACTCATCATCTTCACACAGATTCCAAGTCCATTGTACTACACACTTAAAACAATAGTACATTCTTTCTGGTTATCCTTGCTCACTGTCGATTTATTGTAAGAGTATGCTCCCTGGCATTTTGGCAGTATATAAAATACAGTTCATTAGGCAACATCCAGGAAAGGCTCTAGAGAAAATAAACCAGTCCGATGTTAAGTATTACAGTACAGGCATTGCTAATTCTTTATTTCCTGCTGTTAAGCAGAAAACAGGCTTGACTGCCCTTAACAACAGCTGCAGTGTTACCACGTGGGCTTGGCCGTGAACCTTGTGTGAATTGCTCTCTCCGAAAGAGCTTTTGGGGGCAATGGATATAGCAGGCAGGTAGGCCAGTTGTCAGAAGAGGCTTCTGAAGAGTCCTAGTGCATCAGCAGCAATTAATGCAGGTGGTATTTTAGACAAGGGAGCTAATGAGCTTTAATATGCATGCAGGTGAGGGAGTGCTGAATCAGTAGAGCCATTAATGAACCTATGACAGCCTAATTAGCTACAATTTAAAATCTATGGAATCTAATCAGAGAAGCTGAACACTGCTGCAAATCTGTGTATGAATGAGTCTTTCTAAATACTCCAATCTGTTGCTTAGTCACTGATTGATAGTAATTGCTTTTTCCCCCATCTATTGTGAATAGGAAAATGCCCAATTTTGTTCTGATAGAGAAGGACACAAGTTAAATGCCTAAGATGTTTGGCTGCTTAAGTTTTAATCAGTGATTTACTTATTTTTAAAAAATAAAATAAAAAAGATAGTGGAATTAATTGTCAGCTCTGAATATAGATGATCAAAAATATCACACTAACTTTTCATCTACTTGGCTGGCGAAAGGTTTGGCGCTAGTTTCTCCCAAGCGGTTACATGAATTTAAAGCCAGATGTCAAATGGAAGAGATTCAGGAAAAGTTAAAGAGAGAGGTGAGTTCTGCTGACGTTGTTAGGTCTTTGGCAGACTGCTGAAAAATGCAGGAGACACCAATTTCAAAAGCGCTTAAACATCGTGTAACATCAAACAACAGCTATGTGTGAATATGCGATCACAAATCAGAGAACACAGCTTTTATATCATTGCAAATACAGCACTTGCAGACGGTGTCAGCTTATACTTTTAACTGCCAATCATCAAGTGTGAAGAAAATTATCAAGTGTAGAGGTTAAGTGATGTGCATGAAGGTATCAGCTGGCCTTTAATCCATAGTAATTTAAGAGCAAATTAATTTGATTGGGAGGTGGGTTTTATGCATCCTGTGTAAGTACAGTCAAACAGCAGGATAAAATGCATTTGATCTGAATACATACATATGGCAGAAATCATACAAAACTTCCTTATTGTTATATAATATGCTGTAGTTGTGATTTTGTCTCATCTATCTTTTTTGTTTGTTTGTTTATAATTGCATTTTTAATGGATATTATTGTACATTGCAATGAAGATCAGGGGTTTTTGTGTGTGTGTAGATAGATAAAATAAATCTGGAGACTGACATATTATTGTTGACTTTTGTTCCTTCCTTAAACACAAATTCTGTCCCAAATATCTAGATAATGTGCACAATAACATACCGATTGGTTATAATCCAGGGAGCTGAGAAATACTCACCTTTTGCTACTTTCCAGACATGATCTTGAATATATGAATGGAACCACCACAATATCTCTGATACTCATCCCACTAAATCAGTCCAGGAAGAATGCCATGGTCAAAACTATACTGTAAAGTGCCTAAAGAATTTATACAGGTGAAAAGTTAAAGTTCACACATTTCAAAGCAGCTTATTCATATAAATGCTCGAAAAACATCACATCACCACCAGTCTCTTCGGGAAGGCACACTTTTGATTCAGTCAGATCTCCTCCACTCCACTCTGTCACTCCAGATTCCCATTAAAGCCATCAGAAAACTGCAAAAGCCTACTAACCCACCTCTCGTGTGGGGAAGCTCCACCACAGGACTGGCCCACCCATGAGGCCTCAGATGGCAGGATCCGCTGGGAAAGCATATACCAATGTCAACCTGGTTCCTGATGTCAATCTTCCCTCACACCTTCTCCACTGGCAGGGAGGGAGGTGCCATTTTGGAGTCAGCCTCAGGTGCCAAAATGTCTTGAGCTCTCCCTGCCCCCGCCAAACACCCTTCTATTTCCTGGCGCTCATCCAGTGTTATGGCTTGGTCTCTCCCACAAACGTGAGATGACTCTGGCTGTTAATTATTTCAGATTTATTGCTAAAACAACAACCCAGGACAGAGCTCCTCTACTCATCGTCCTCCCCAGAAGATGGAGTTGCCTGGACTGAGCTCCTCCCCCTTCCCCAGCACGGAAGCCCCCACCTTCTTTACCGGTATCTTTCGCGCATCTCGGCCAGTTTGTTCTCTCTCTCTGCCTGCTTCTTCTTCTCCTGTCAACACACACGTAACTAGCTGTAAAGTAACATAACATGATATGTAATAAAACTGTAATTTTAATCGTCATATCAAAAAGCACAGTTCCTGATGGCAACATATCATATCTTCTATATGTATCCAAGGATTGTCAAGTCCGAAGATTACAATGCACAGTTCCTGTTGGCAATGTCATTTCATGCTGATATCTTCCTCCTGCATCGTCCTACGTCTTACAAGTGTAACAACTGAAACTACTGTTATGTACTGAAGTTCTCACCCTGGGCCAGCAGGGGGATACTGTAGATAGTTTTCACTCAGGTCCACATATGCAAATAAGGGATTGAAAGTGACGTTCAGTGATTGGATAGTTACAGAAAGTGGTTACAGTTGTGTTGTAGTGGAGCTCTATATAAGCAGGCTAGCTGAACCCTTCAGTTCAGTTCTGTTCTGGCCTGTGAATAAACAAGAGCTTTTTGAAAAATCGCTGTGTCGTCTGATATGTTCACCTACAACTTAACAACTACCTTCTGCATCGTCCTGTGTTACGTTACTTTACAGCTAGTTACGTGTCTGTTGTGGTGTTCGAAAGATGGTTCACATAATGAGACAATAGTGGTGTTTGTTGTCTTCTTCTCCTGTCAGCATCTGAGCTTCGCTGACACCCAGAGAGGAGAATGCACAGCATTACAACAAACAGAGTGCCACTTTATCCTCCCCAAAGGGATGGATGTCTTAGGTATCACCCCTTGTAGGGTTATCCCACCTCCCTGAACACTGCCTTCTTTTATCTTTGATCCAAATGCTAGCCCGAGTCCTCCCAAGGAATTGTCCAGAGCTGGTTGAGGTGTTGATGGTCAGGAAATCAAGGGTTAGTGTCATCTACCTTCATCAGTACTCTTCAGCTGTCGGAAAGGTGCCACTCATCAGGGCAGATGTCCCAGGAGCATATTTAAATATGCATTTAATAACATATTAAAACGTGTTTAAATTAGCATTTTGAAAGGATTAAAAGTATTTATTATTTATTAAGAAATAGTTAATTGCTTAAGCCACCTTTCAGGGCACGTTGCAGGCAGTTTACAGAAAAATCCATGCAAAAACAGAACAGAAATATGTGCAAAAATATGCAAAAGTCACACGAGACTGGAAAGAGGCAGATTCACTCATGTCCTTAAATATTCTCAGACTGCAAGGCATAAAGTGTTCAAAAAGGAATGTGTGTGCCTCTGGAAGGAGACTGAAAGTCTGATAGCTGCAGACCTTCCCCTAGCAGTTTGACAATGAAGGAAAGCTAAAGGGACTTACATATTGTGAGATTAGGCCTCTCCTCTCATAGAGTCCCAGATAATTTAGCAACAACTTTCTGGTTTAATAAGCATGAGTTTCTTGGAAAATGAGGTTTTCAGTAAAGATCGTTTAGCTCTCAAGTGAGTTCCTGTGTTGGCTATAAGTTAAAACCAAAGTTTCATTATCTATAACTCCTCCATCCCCTCTTCTCATGAATGACTGTAAATTTTGATGAAATACTTTTAACAATCCTTTGTTATTTACTTAGGAGCCAACTCCTAGGGGCTGAGGGGTCTTCACACACCCCAATAAAATATTTTAGGGGGCCAGGCCCCTCCAAAGTTGATGGGCACTGGTATTCAAATGGTGTGCGTGCGCCATGTCATGTGATCAGTTATGTGGGGCAGGGCTTATCTGCTCCCAATATTTTATTCAACTTGGCACCCCCAGTTATTCATCACACAAAGGAAAGTGTGTTTAAGGCCACATTCAGACCATATATACTAAAGAGTAGTCTCACTGAATTGCATGGGGATTCCCTTTCAATAAATTTTTTTATTCTCTTTTTTTTAAAAAAATAATATTTATTGCTTTTAAACCTTACAAAAGGAAGAAAAGAAAAGAAAAAAGAAAAGAAGAAGAAATGCAAAACAGAAAACAATACAATACAATATATAAACATTACAGAACACAACATTAACATTAACACAATAAACAAAACAAAAGCAAAAACAATTGAAAAAAACCACACACATCATACCATCTCAGTATCCTCTCTTTCATTCCCTTGTTTCATCGACCTCCTCTCACCTCCCTTTTTGTATTCCATTTCTATTAATTGTTTCAGCAAATCCTTTCCATCTTTCTCTATTTTCTGTCATGTAATTATCTTAACATATTTTAACCTTATTTTCCATTAATACTATAATACTTATTTATGCTTGATTCCTTAAAACATTTCTACTAAAGCCGTATAATTCCCTTCCAACATTTTTCTAACACTCATGAATTTTACATTATTTCCATATATAGATTTTAAGCTTTTTCCAATATTCTTCCACCGTCTCTTCTCCCTGGTCTCGGGTTCTGCCAGTCACTTCCGTCAATTCCATATAGCCCATCAACCTGGTGATCTTCTGTCCGAGGCTCTTAACTCTTTTCCAGGTCCCTTCTGCAAGTCTTCTTCATATTTATACATGCGCTTTACCTTGTCTTCTCCTGATCTTGTTCTTATTTTCCTTCCTTTGATGCAGAAAAGTAGGTCTCCGGGGAATTCCCATCTAGCAATGTTTTTATTCCTTCTCGACAAATCAGCCAAATCTCCATAGTTAGAACTGAAATTCAAAAGATATTTCCAGTCGTGTTTCAAAGTTCCTCCAAGTCTAACGGTCCCCACAACTCCAGTCTCCTCCTGACCCAAGTCCAGGTCCCAAAGGTCAATAAACCCCTGCATGAGGGGATCTATCCAACTTTCTTTCTCCAGTCCAAGCGGGACTCCAATCCTAAAAGTCTGGCTTTCTCTAAATTCAGTCTTGGAAGGCATCAATTTGTAATCTTCAAATTGCAACTGTGAGGCTGGGGCACTCTCCCTCTCCACTTGTGCCACTTTAGGTTCCACAACAAAAACTTTTTCCCCCGCCTTCCCCTTAATTTGCCATGTCAAAATAGATCCCTGTATCGATTCCTGAATAATTTCTGTATTAATATTGACTTTTTGTGCCAAATTAGTCACTTTTTGTTCCAAGTTATCAATTTTTATAGTCCTCGCATCCATCTTCTTGTGAAGCTGTTCCAGTGAATCATTAATCTTACATAATGCAACCACTAAGGCTTCTTCTGTCAACATTCTTAACGGTCCAAGGTCAATCCCAGATTCTCACAGTTTTATCTTGCAGGTGGAAATTCCCCCAGCTCAGCTCTTGTAACAATTTCAAAGGCTTCCTCTAGGGGGAAACAATTTCTATTTGTATCAATCCTTTTAAGCACAGTTCAAACAATAAAGTTAGTTTCAATTTTCAGTTACTTTTACTCCTTTTTAAACGCAGAAGGAGACAATGGAGACAATGTATTTCTCTTCTTTAACCTACTGTCAGCAGACGATCTATTCACAGTCAATGAGCATATCCAAAACTTCAATCTTACTAGCAGCCCGTTTCCAGGTTCAGAGTGGTGGTAATTTGACTTTCTTCACTCTCTCCTGCAGGCTTACGCGATCTTAAATTTCCCCCCTCTTCTCCTGCTTCCAAGGGGGGGTTGATGATTTAAACGATGGAAGTTTAATCCTTTATGAAAGGCTTTCCAAGGCTTTAGCTTGCAGCCTCTTTGCTTCAATCTATTTACAAAAGGGGGAGGCGGACTTCCTGTTTGAAACCTCCCTGTTTCGGTGCCAAATTAAGACGTTTAAGAGTCCAATTTTCCGTTCTACTCACGGGTAGTTGTTTTAAGATCAAATTGTCGACAGGAAAAACTCAGCGCTCTCCGGCAACAGCAATGCGGTTTCACTCCGTGAAAGAAGCAGTCGATTCGAAGCACCGCGCCACTCACCCCACGTCGCTCCGGATCCACGAAACCGGGTTTCCCCGCGAGTAGGGGAGGCGCAAAAGGTGCCAGCCGAATCCCACATCCACAAGCTTCTCCTGCCTGTGGTTTTTAGTGGGTCTCTGCCTTCGCCGTGGCGGCCAGACCCTGATTTCCACGGAGCGGATTCCTCCCGATCAGAGGAGTTCCGCCATTGCCGGAGGCGCTAACCCGGAAGTCCATTTTTTTATTATTATTATTATTATTATTATTATTCTCAAGCTCGAAAATCATGGGTGACATTAAACAATGTGGGTTCACTTGTCCCACAGAATTCAGCTTTTCCTCCCTCACTTCTCCAGAAGGTTGGGAGACCCTCTGGAACAGATGTGGTTCCAGGGGGGTGCATGGGGAAGAAAATGATAGGAAAGTCCCATAGACACCACTGCTGAAATGTTAGATATCGCCCCATATCATTAGCTGCTAAAGTATATTTTATATCTTGCACTTGTGATTCATTTATGATTTTATGCACCTCATGTGTCTTAGCATTCCTTCCAAAATGGTGTGTTTGCAATACCTCAGGAACTCTTCCCAGGGCTCATTCCATTTTCTAAACCAGCGTATATATTTACATTTTAGTTTTGATGATTTTGTTATTTTTAAACTGTTTCACCCCGCCTTTAAAGTTGAAAATCCAAGACTCCGCCTCATGGGACCCTGCAGTTTATAAAGTAATTGTAGGTGTGTGGGGAGGAACAATGAATCAAACCTTGCATGTACTGAGATATAAGGGTTCTCCTTTTTTTTAACCCAAGAATGCCCTGGGAATGATGTTAGGTCGCCATCTAGAAAGCAGACAAAAATCTCCCTTTCATGATGGAATGAAAGGTCTAGTGGAAGGGGAATGGATTGGGGACCAGCTCTAAAATTAATGGATCCTCTGAAGTGAGTGGAATGAACAGACAGTTATTTAAGTCACTGAAGAGCTTCACACACACACAGCTTTTGCAACACTATTTTTTATGCATTTGTGATGTTGCAGGTTTATTTATTCTTAAATAGCCTTTGCTGCCAGGGTGTAGTTAGTTGAATAAATTCATTCTGAGGCACTTGGTAAAGTGTTTTCCTTCTGTACAATTGAGGTGATGCATTTTAATAAATCACTTGCAAAGGTGGCTGCTACAGTATTTTCCCTCTTTATTACCTGCTGTGGAGACAAGGACTTTAATAAACTTTTTTTTTTTTGAAGTGGCTATTTCCCCCCAATTGCTTTTTATTCTGGCACCCTGTCGTTCTGGAGCTGTAAACCTTCTCTGTGTTCATTTGTTTAAAATGCTTACTGTTCCTTGTTGTATGTATTACTCTTGCTTCTTGAGCATGTTGATTGGCAAAAGTGTAGCACAAGCAGAAACACCACTGAAATAAATTCAATTTTTGTTAATTCCTGCTCTGTGGAAAGTGAGGCACCTCTGGGGAAGGGCAGGGATACTTGCCCCGGTTCCCATTTGTGGCTAACACCATGCACAACATGACAACCTTTAAATATGAAACAATTCCACTGTAGTTAGAAATGGTTCAGAAATTCTGGTGACCATTTCTCTGCAAACTGACAAGTTATTTACTTGTTTGTTATGTATGCCAGGGGGCGCTGTGTTTTAATGTAGTTCTTTTTGAACCTCTTGAGTGCATATAACCAACAAACTTGGATATTGGCATCCAGGAATTCTTTCTTTCTTTCTTTCTTTCTTTCTTTCTTTCTTTCTTTCTTTCTTTCTTCTTCCGCATCAACAAACAAACAACATACAATCGTACCTTGGAAGTCGAACGGAATCTGTTCCGGAAGTCCATTCAACTTCCAAAATGTTCAGAAACCTAAGTGCGGCTTCTGATTGGCTGCAGGAAGCTTGGAAATCGTGAAAGCCCCGTTGGACGTTTGGCTTCCAAAAAAAGTTTGCAAATCGGAACACTCACTTCTGGGTTTGCGGCATTTGGGAGCCAAATTGTTTGAGAACTAAGCTGTTTGAAAACCAAGGTACAACTGTAGTTTGCTTGCTGCAGACCTCCAGAATTACTTTCTTTTCCCATTCTTGTTATGTAGCAATAAAGGACAGTTGTGTTTGAGAGACTTGCCTCCTCCTGATGTGTTTTCCTGTTACCTCAATACAACATTGTTATAACATTTCCATCTCACATTTTCTCTAAGCGGCTCAAGTGCCAACAAACAAGTGACAACAAACAAAAAAAGCTCTCCCTGTCTGCCTTTGACCCAGCCTTATTTCAAAGTGGAATTGTTTGAAAAAGGCATCCTTAATGCACCACTCTTCCATTTTTTCCCCATTCTGAATTTTGTGCAGAGTGCTATGCATGCACACGATCCGTATAATTAAATAACCATAACTAAATGCCATGTCACATGACTTTTTGCACCATGTGAGCTCCATCTGGAGGGGTAAGTCTTGGTCTTTAACACATGGCTCCTGGCAGCCTTGAAATATATCACTGTTTATAGTCAGGGGGAGGGGGGGAAGCAAAAGGCTTCAATAGATAGTAAATCGAAACATCAATTACTTAAGAGTGGCGTATGAAAGAATGCCGCTGAAAGCATACAGAACTGTGGACAGCGATAAATGCCGTATTACAGACTAAAGGGTAGAGGAAAAGATGAACTTTCAATGACCTCTCAGACTGTGCAGGCTGTATATATTATCTGTTCAGGTGAGCTTGACTATTAGAATATAGCTGTAGAGCTTAGGTGATGAATAATTTTTTTAATCCTGAGCTACAAGTGAAAATTAGCAAAACGGGAAGGTAGAGTCTGGCTGAGGCCTTCAACAAAAGGAAACCATGGGACTGATGCTAGAGAATCGATTTAAATCTATATATTAATATAATATAAATATATAAATAAAAATTCAAAGGAAGACATTAAGGCTGCATATGAACTATGCATTTAAACACATCTAAAGCACATGACTTTCCCCCAAAGTATCCTGAGAAATATAGTTCTTTAAATGATGCTGGGAACTGTAGCTATATAAGGGAGTAAATTACCATTTACAGGATTCTTGGGGGAATTCACGTGCTGTAAATGTACTGTATTTATGCAGCCTGTATCTGAATGGCAAATTAAAGGAATGGCAAATAACACCAGAATATCACTTCTGTTTGGACTAGCTTTCCTCCCTATTTATGTATTTATTTGTTTATTTTTAATATCTTCATATTGATATTCATATTTCATATACCTTGCATTATCAAACTCTCACATATGAAGAAAATCAGCAGCTTGATTACTAATGGTGCCAGCCTCAGATGTTTTATTCCAGGTTGGGAAAAGTATTTCCGTGGTCATCAGCTGTTCTGACTTGGATTCAACTAGCTGCAGGTTGCAGAATATGGGATCAAATATCCCAAGTTGCAGAATTACAGGTTGAATAATATGGGAATGGAGAGTCCAAAGGCTGGGAGTGGGAGAGGAGAATGAGGGCTGTTGACCATACCTGAGGAGATGGATGGATAATGACAAACAGTTGATGGACATGTGAACTTCTGTGAAATCAAAGCCCGTACAGCCATCATAGTTAACAACCCTTGTGATCTCTTCTGTTCAGAAAATTATCCTTAAGGAGATAGAACAGATAGAATATTGGCAGTATTTTCACCACATCTCAAGAATGGCAAAAAAGACGGTCTAATGGTGGGCTCTGAATTCTTTCTTATTTGAGATTTTGTAATGATGTGACAAAAATAGATATGATTTCTGATCCAATGAGTATCTTTATTAGTATGAAAACACCTTCCCTTCTCCCAGTTTGAAATTAATCATCTTGTGTTTACAGAAAGAGGCAAATGTAAAACACCAATTTTATCCGGAGCAAAGTTGATATTGCCACAGAACCCTGTCACAACAGACCTTCAGGAGACAGATAATTCATGTCTTAATTGTCTTAAGTCAAAATGTGTCTTTCAGGTAAAAGGGATTTTTTTTAAAAAAAGGCAAGTAAATAAATTCGACGTAATTCCAACAGACAGCAGCTGTTGCGAAATGACTGAAGGATACAGTTACACTATCGATGTAAAGAAGGCCTCAGATTCTATTCTGCTTTTTAACAGACCTGACTGATCAGGCCCATCTGTGTCAAATCCTCGAGGCAAGGATCTTGCATCGGTGAATGGCATTTGGCCGCTCAGAAGTGAAATGGGTACCAGCAAGAACCAAATAAAGCGACAGGAGATCATTGGCCCAGAACTCAACTGATATCCTGGAGGTCTTCTGGTTTACAGGCATTCAATGAGTAGGAGATTTTCTCCACATGGTTTTGTCATAACACAGCGTGCATAGGTCCATTTGTAAAATAAACACATCAGTTAAAAAAAAATGTTCTGAGAAAAAAGAGAGAACTGCGGTTATTTCCTGTGGCATGCAATCATCGGTTTAAAAGCTCTGCTTTTCCATACAATGCAAAGAGATTGCGACTCCTCATTGAGCGTAACTGGCCCATAGGGCACAATTGTTGTCTCATTCCATATCAGAAGTTCCAACAAATCAAGCCATAGCAACCCTTAATAGGGTCAACTGATTATGAGGGCGTCTTAATTCTTGATAAAATTCCCTGGCGAGGCACGGCTGCTTTGTGAGAGGGGGAAGCTGAAGTGTGTGGTTAAACATCCTAATGTGTGTGCTGCAGTGGTCGCACTGGGTATAAAATATCTCAGTTTACAAATCAAGGGCATCCAACAGGAGTATTTATAAGGCTTTTCAAAAACTACTAGTTTTCATTTTTGTATTGTATTTTGTTTTAATGAAAATATTTTACTGGCTTGTTATATATATATATATATATATATATATATATATATATATATATTTGTTGTTCTTTAGTCGTTTAGTCGTGTCCGACTCTTCGTGACCCCATGGACCAGAGCACACCAGGCACTTCTGTCTTCCACTGCCTCCCGCAGTTTGGTCAAACTCATGCTGGTAGCTTTGAGAACACTATCCAACCATCTTGTCCTCTGTCGTCCCCTTCTCCTTGTGCCCTCCATCTTTCCCAACATCAAGATCTTTTCCAGGGAGTCTTCTCTTCTCATGAGGTGGCCAAAGTATTGGAGCCTCAGCTTCATGATCCGTCCTTCCAGTGAGAACTCAGGGCTGATTTCCTTAAGAATGGAGAGGTTTGATCTTCTTGCAGTCCATGGGACTCTCAAGAGTCTCCTCCAGCACTATAATTCAAAAGCATCAATTCTTCGGCGATCAGCCTTCTTTATGGTCCAGCTCTCACTTCCATACATCACTACTGGGAAAACCATAGCTTTTACTATATGGACCATTATTGGCACCTTCCTGGTGGGAGAAGGAAGGAGAAGCAGGATATAAGTTTTGTATATAAAATAAATGCTTATGTTAATGTAAATGCATTGAGGGCAGAGACCTGTCTTTATTATTAGTAGTACTATCATCATTTTTATTGTTTGGGGAATTCTGGGACGGGAGTCATATGCAGTATTGCATCAATGCATGCATGTATGAATCAATAATTTATTTCTGAGTTGAAATACAGGATTGCCACATCCAAATCCACACAATATGCACCCCACATTGTGCAGTGAATTGTTGACTGAATAGCACCATCAAAATATGATGATATAGAGAAGTGGGAGACATGACAGGCAAAATTATTTGCACATTGGCAATAAAAATCAGTATATTCTCCCTCCAGCACTGCTGAAGGACACAGGGCTTCAGTTTATGAGTTTCCTAATAAGCTATTTTTCCTTATATCTATACTTGCTTTTCTTTACATTCATTGAACACTTATAAAGTCACTTAATATAGGAGCCTCTTGGATGTATGAAACTGATATGTCCTCTTCGAAAGCGGACAGTTTGTGTTTCTAATGGTACCAGCCTCAGATGTTTTATAGTTGGAAAGAAAACGTTGGTGTTTACTTATGCAGGGTTTTATGTTTTTTCTCTAAAATGCCAAGTCTTGCATGGAGGCTCAAGAAGTGAAATGACAATTCATAGCATGTCTGGGTGGCAACAGTTGAGACAAAGACAATAAAGTGAAACTTGTACGTCTGTTGTGTGGCACATTTATTAGTGTAAATGCGAACTCTTCCAAGACCATTTCGCTTTGTAACAGAAGCCAGAATGAGTTGTTCACCACTCAAGTGTCTGTAATCTCAGTTTGACTCAACTACATTTTTTAATATAAAAAAAAGATGTACACTGGTATCTCGGGTTACATACGCTTCAGGTTACATATGCTTTAGGTTACAGACTCCGCTAATCCAGAAATAGTACCTCGGGTTAAGAACTTTGCTTCAGGATGAGAACAGAAATCGTGCTCCGGCGGCGCAGCAGCAGCGGGAGGCCCCATTAGCTAAAGTGGTGCTTCAGGTTAAGAACAGTTTCAGGTTAAGAATGGACCTCTGGAATGAATTAAGTACTTAACCCGAGATACCACTGTATTGCTTTTGCATATACAGTGGTACCTCGGGTTACAAATACCTTGGGTTATAAACAGTTCAGGTTACAAACTCCGCTAACCTGGAAGTAGTACCTCGGGTTAAGAACTTTACCTCAGGATAAGAACAGAAATCGTGTGGCGGCAGTGCAGCGGGAGGCCCCATTAGCTAAAGTGGTACCTCAGGTTAAGAACGGTTTCAGGTTAAGAACGGACCTCCGTAAGTTCGTAACCAGAGGTACCACTGCAATAGAAAGCATGTTGCATTTTTCAAACAAAAAAAATTCTCCTAGGAAAAAAGGGAGTGTCATCTGTTGCTTCGTAGTAGAGCATCTACGTGGCATGAAGGCGCTCTCAGGTTCAACCCCTTGCATCTTCAGATTAGGTTGGGAATGTTCTCTGTTGGATTCCCTGAAGAGTCACTGGCAATCAGTGCAACAATACTGAGCTATATCAACCAATGGTCTGGCTCAATAAGCCAGCTTTTCACTTTTGCTCAGCAAAACCTTGCAGAACAGAGATGGGTAGCCTTAAGTCCATGGGTCAAATATGGCCGTCTCTAATTGGCTGTCAAGATTCTCCACAGGCCACACCACCTGTCCCACAGGCTACACTTAACATTGGCCTGTTCACTCCATCCTCAAGTGCTGGATGGAAAGGTGTTGGTTTATATATTTCTGACCTTTCTATGGGTGGATGTAGCTCACTTGTACAAAGGGAAGAGTCACATCCATTGCTCTGCTCTCTATTTTCCCTCTGGCCTGCGCCACTTAATACTGGCGTGTGCAGCTGAAAAACTGCCCACAAGGCAATGTGGTCATTGGGATGAATAAGGTTCTCCACCACCAGTATAGAATGAATGCATGGGGAGGAGCAATACGACTTAGAGTTGAGGGGGTCCTCAGTGATGCCCTCTCAATGTCAGTGCCCCTTGTGGTCTTACCTGCTGGTGACAGTGATAGCAATGCATGGACTAGCACCTGGATGGAAATAACTATTTCCTGCAGTGTCCCAGAGCCCCCGGTACACCATATCTTTAGGGAAATGTGGGAAATTAAAATGGCAGCTCTCAGACCTGGCCACCCAGTGTGGAGGGCCCAGGCCAGAAGTTAGTGGTGGTACCTTGCAAAGCAATGTGATCATGACAGGTGTTAGAGGATGCTATGTGCTGATGTTGAGTTTAGAGAGCAGTACATTATTATGCCCACAGGCCTCGGTCCCCAACCATCATAGTGGTTGTTTTCACATTCTAATTTTTGCAGATTCTAGATTATACCTATTATATCTATCTATCTACACATCATTTTTTAAAATATCAAACAGTACTTCAGTACTTCCAGAAAATATATTGAAATAAATTTGAAATATATGATGAGTGAAAGAGAGTTTAAATTCTTATAGCAAAATATTCCACCCTTCTCAGCTGCCCTGATAGGACTCAAAGGAAGCAACAGCCAAGATGGCAGTCACAGAACATCTCCACCCAATCTGCTTTTATGATTTCATACCGGAGTTGCACAACTAAAGAAGGCTATGAAGAAAAGCATTCCAAAGTACTTACCAGAAACAAAGGGAAGCCTATCTATGTAGAAAAAAATGAGGCTCTAATTACATGCAGGATTTGCACATAGATCATTCTCTTGGATCTTTGCCTCAATCTTTTTTTGGGGGGTGTGGACTTTCAATGTATTAGGCAGACATGCCAGCTGAGAAGAGATACTGTTTGGTGACTGGTGTCTTCTAACCATTTTGGGCAAGATCACAAATGCAATGCAGACCCCAGGGAGCTGGTTTATGAATGTATGGGCAGCCTTATTGACGTCGGAGGGTTCACCTGTCCAACATCATCATTCTAATTTAACTCTAATTTACAATGTCTGAGAGATACTAGACTCACAATTTCAATTTCACAAGGAAAAATTGTGTGCCATAATGCCTTGGATTGGCTGCCAGTGTTGGAATGGTGCAGGAAGTCACCCAAAAACTATGTGTTCAGGCTTTGCAAATGAACCAAATTAGCTTTATTTTGCACAGTGTGATTGGTATTACTCTGTAGCAGCCTTCCTTGACATGATGCCATCCAGATATTTTGAACTACAATATCCATAAACCCCAACCAGCATGGGGATAAACTTCTGAAGGGGATCCTGTCATATGGCCCCCAGAAGGTTGAACACAAGGGAATATGGCCCTTGAGTTAAACAGGATTCCCCACCCTTGTTTTAATGCCTCAAGGAATTGCGTGATGATGTACAAATATATATTCATATGTTTCTATGGAGCACAATGATATCACATCAGACCATATGGTATCGCAGAAAAGAGAGACCCGTAAACTAAACTAAAAAAAACACAAAAAACTGAAGCAAAGCAAAAGACACACATCTCAAAACAAGAACATTGATAACACAACCATGTGAAAAAAATGACAAATAGTTAAATCACTTCCCTAGTCAAATGTTAAGTTGTTATCAGATCAAAACCTTGCAGGGTTCAATGAGAGTTGTAAAAACCAGGTGTTCGTTTGGAAGCTATCCTGCCATAACAATGAATATCTTGCAGATAAAAATTAATGAAGGGAAAAACTCATAAATGTGTCAGAAGTAGATAATAATTATTTCTGATACAAGCCAGATGTTTTCCTGCGGAATGTAAATTAATATTCATGATTGGAAGGATCTCTTTTACTAAAGATTGCTCCAGTCATTAGAGGGGAAGCCAGCATTTGGAAAGGCCTTTGAAAGCAACATATAGTGTGGTTGATAAAGAGATGCCAATTTGAAAGTTGTGACCACTGTATGATGGTATGCAGAGATGGGGAACCTGTGGTCCTCCAGGTCTCATTGGACTACAGCTTCCCTCACCCTGGCTGATGGCAGCAGGTAAAGAAAGATTCTGTAGGTTAGTGAAATGGCTTTTGTCGTGATGGAAACATGCTTCATGAGTGTGCGTCATCTACTGAGGTTGCCTTCCACACTGATTTTTAGGGTTCTAGGTGCTCCTGAGGTGGAATTCCATTGCTGTCGTCAATGACAGCAGTTCTGTTTCAGATTAAGATAAATTCTTATATGCATTCAGAGCACTGCCTTTGCACACAGCACTGGGCCACGTTGTGGGTTGGATCCAGAGAAGTTTTCCTTTAATTGAAGACCACTATCCAGTGGAAGAAGCTTCTCTGGATCCAACACTGCGTTGTAAGATGGATAGACTGTCAAATACACAACAGTTTAAGGGTAATGGAAAGGGCAATACATTCAAGTTGCCAAATATATTTTTGATAAAAGGTTGACAGGACTCTCAAAATCACATCTTGTATTTAGTCTCCACAAAGGGTAGGTTTGAAAGTGCATGTCTGCTTCGCACTCTCATTCTTCATGTCCCACCTCCAGACAAATCTCACTTCCAAACAGATCAATAAATATTGCAAACCACTTACAACCCACCACACATATTCACACTTACTAACTCAAATAGGACTTATTTCTGAATAGATGTGAGTAAGATTAGGCACAATAAATGCATATTATACTTTAGAGTCCAGAGAACTATTTACTGAAAAGTCCATTTTACACTTATTGTACTTCAGGCATGTCCAAAGTCTGTTTGGGGGGCCTAATCTGGCCTGACAGTCAGTTTAATCCAGCCTCTGTTGCAGTTTATTTCCTGGGGGACACCACTGTACTTGGTTCGTATCTTCAGTGGAGCAGGGTATGTTGTTGTTTGCAACAATAATCCCTAAACATTATGTTTAAAATCAAATCAAATTGTGTTTGATTGGTGGGTTATAGGTCCAGCACTGGGTGATTCATCAGCTGAATCATCCTGCTGTGGAATTCCCATACTTAAAAGGACAGAATCATATTTTTTTATGGTGTCATGTCATGTACATGGGGCTTGCTTTGAATGACTGTCTTTTCTTTTTTTGCCAAAATCTATCTAGGATCAGCACCATGTCTCTGAATACCAGTATCAATATTGATTCTTCTATGAAGCAATGATTCTTCAACTTCAACTTTGTTGGACTGGTCATGTTGTGCGGATGCCTGATTACAGTCTTCCAAAGCAACTACTCTATTCCAAACTTAAAAATGGAAAGTGTAATGCTGGTGGTCAGCAAAAGAGGTTTAAAGACTCTCTCAAGGAAAATCTTTAAAAATGTAATATAAACACCAACAACTGGGGAACATTGGCCTGCTAGCACTCCAACTGGAGAACAGGCGTTACCAAAGGTGCAGTGGGCTTTGAAGATGCTCAAACTCAGGACTAAAGGGAGAAACATGCTAAGAGGAAGGCATGCTTAACAAACCCTCACCGTGATCAACTCTTTTCCGGAAACCCATGTCCCCATTGTGTAAAGATGTGTGGATCCAGAACTGACCACCACAGTCACTTATGGACTCACTGTTAAAAACGTGTTTATGGAAGACAATCTTACTCGGCTACGAGTAATTGCCGAAGACCAGTATCTGGAGAGCAAAAGTGGGAGAGGGCTATTCTACTCATGTCCAGCTTGTGAGCTTTCCATGGACCACCGTGGAAAACAGGGTGCTGCGCTTGGTAGGCCTTTGTTCTGATGCTGCTGGGCTCTCCTTATATTCCTAGCTCTGTTTGAACTCCTGCAAATGGTAAGCTCCTCTAAATGTAAGAAAATTATCTTGCCACTTGCACTGTTGCTAAGTTTATTTTAGGGGTGTTATTGATTTGTGAGTTAATTAAAAGCATGTTCAGTGAAAATCAGTACTGCTGTGTCAGAGGTAGCAAAGGATCATAAATAACTATTAACGGGATCCCCTAAAGGAATGCTGTGAATGGCTAATATTGATTTTTCACTGCAGAACAGTATAGCGCGGCAGATTACCATATCCTTCACAAGTGTGGAAATAAGTCAATGGAATCTTGAGCCCCAAACTAAGCTTAGGGAGAAACAGACAATGTTACAGTGCTGTAAGGGGTCGTTCTGTGGAACTATGGGTGCAAAACCAATTTTAAACGAAGCTGTTAATTGAGCAGTTTTGCTGGCAAATCTATAACATCCACCCACTCATAAAAACTCTCTAATCCAAGGATAGCCAACATAGTGCCCTCCATGATGTTGGTGGACTCACATCAGCCTGAGGCAGCATGGCCAATGGTCAGAGATGATGGGAGTTGTAAATTAAGCAGCTTCTGGAAGGAACCACACCACCTATTTCTTCCCTAAACTGACACTTGGTGAGAAGAGGAAGTCAATTCATAACATTATCAGCTTTGCTAAATGTTAGACCACATCTTGCTGTTATAGCTAGTGTTATGTACTGAGTTGAATAGGATCCAAACTGCAGCAGTCTGATTGGTCCTAGAACAATGCAGCAGTATGATTGGTTGGCAGGAACCACCCAATCATGCTCCAGATATAAGTGAATCCACAACCTGTTTGGCTTACAGTAGAATTCCAGAATTAGCCAATCATGTGCAGCCCATTGTGTAAATAATGTATATAAAGCAGATACTTTGAGGGGACATTCACTCATTCCTCCTCACCACTATGAGCTGAATAAAGAGCATGAAATCACTTTGCGATATTTCAGCTAGCTAGCAGAGTGTGCCTGGCCCTGCTTAGGAATTTTTAGAAACCAAAAAAATACTGTGTTTCTTTAAGATGGACGGTGTAATTTGTGAGTTTACACTCACCATGCCAAAGAAAATGGGTGAAGTCACATCAGAGTCATATCTCAATCTGCCATCTTGATTCAGAATGGTGTCTGGCAGTGATGAAGTGATGAAGTGATGAAGAAGTTGCACTTATGCCTACCATCTTGAATCAAAGTGGTGTCCTGTGTCCAAACATTGAGAAAGACCCCCCCCCCCCACCTTGGGAACCCTCACGCTGAGTTTGGTGATGATATCTAGAGAGGCGTCTGAGAACATGGAGAACAAACGGACTAACAGGCAGACAAATCACTTTCCAAAATATAGAGTAGATATTCCAAACAGCAGATGCTGCTTTGTGAAATGGCATTTCTCTCTTCCAAATATGCTTGTTCTAGAGTCTGACTGGCCATTTGGAATGATCATTCCATTGCACATAATTTAAAAAGTCTGATTCTTTTATAAAAAACACACACTAATTTTATTCAATATATAAATAATAAAAATAATAATTAGTAGTAAAAACTAGCAACTGAAAGTCTTGCTTATCGGCATATATCTGTGAAACTGTGCAGTATTATATCATTGTGTTCGGAAGTTAGTGTTTTCTCAATGTCATTTTATCTGGATTTGTTTTTAATCTTATATTAAAACAAATTTTCAGGGTTTAATTTAAATTTTTTTCCCCAAGAGCCTCACTTTTAAATTGTGTTCTATTGCTGATGTATAACAGCAATGTTGTGTCTAGGATCTTTTCTGGCTTGCAAAGATTTTCAGAGCAAATGAGAATTGAATAATGGATGGCCTCGTGAGGTCCCTCCACTCTTCTACTATTTGGGGGATAAGCTGGAAACATGCTTGATGGAAGATGTCTTTAAATAACATCCCTGAGTTGGAAAAATATTTGGCATAAACACAGATTTCAGACCACCTGCTATTCCACTCTCTCTCCCCCCCCCCTTCCTCCCCACCCCTCTGTCATTTTGCAAAATTGTCCTGCGTTTTCCTTGGAAGAATCTGGAGAGGAGATTTTCTTTTCATGAAAAGCAGGTGGGCAAAGCTTCTTGTAGAGTCAATGTGAGCGAGGTGTCATCACACAATTTACCAACAGAGATGCTGCCAGAAGCAAAGCCTCACCCCGCTTTACTGTACTAATTAATTGTGAATGGAAGTTTCATCAGAGTCCATTGTTTCCTGCTATACAGGATTCTGAGAGATACAAGGCATCCACTACAATAAGCAAATTGCCTGCTGAGAGGTAAATGCAGTTTTCACAAACTGTATGAAATTTACCATTAGGGTGGGGTGTGTGTGTGTTTGTGTACACATATATATTCATTTTAAGCTGTTTTAAATTTAATACATGTATAACACAGAGCAGAGAACAGTCAGCCCCTAGCATGAGCTTGGCTTTCTCTTTATAGCTTAGATGAATCCTAGACTCACAGAACCATCTAGTTGGAAGGGACCCTGAGGGTCATCCAGTCCAACCCCCTGCAATGCAGGAAGTTTAAGGTCACAAACAGGAAGTGAGTTCCTCATAAAGGGGACAGTCTGTGAAAATCTAATCATACCTCTTTCAAAACTTGGAAAGGGAAGTTGAAAAACCTACATTGGCTTCCAGTACATTTCCAAGCACAATTCAAAGTGTTGGTGCTGACCTTTAAAGCCCTAAATGGCCTTGGTCCTGTATACATGAAGGAGCGTCTCCACCCCCATCCTTCTACCTGGACACTGAGGTCCAGGGCTGAGGGCCTTCTGGCGGTTCCCTCACTACGAGAAGCCAAGTTACAGGGAACCAGGCAGAGGGCCTTCTTGGTAGTGGCACCCGCCCTGTGGAATGCCTTCCCATCAGATGTCAAAGAGAAAAACAACTACCAGACTTTTAGAAGACATCTGAAGTCCTGTTTAGGGAAGTTTTTAATGTTTAATCAACTATTGTATTTTAATATTCTGTTGGAAGCCGCCCAGAGTGGCTGGGGAAACCCAGCCAGATGGGCGGGGTATAAATAATAGGTAAAGGTAAAGGGACCCCTGACCATTAGGTCCAGTCGTGGCCGACTCTGGGGTTGCGGCGCTCATCTCGCTTTATTGGCCGAGGGAGCCGGCGCACAGCTTCCGGGTCATGTGGCCAGCATGACTAAGCCACTTCTGGCGAACCAGAGCAGCGCATGGAAACACCATTTACCTTTCCACTGGATAAGATAGATAAGATAAGATAATTTTTATTTGTATCTCGCTCTCCCCAGCCAAAGCCAGGCTCAGAGCGGCTAACATCATATAAATAAGACAATATGCACAATACAATATACAATATGCAAACATTCAACAGTCATTAAAACAATATAGAATAATATTAAATATCAGCATTTCAAAATTAAACAGAAATCCACTCAACAGTTACAATAAGTAATTTCTAAACTCCAATCAATAAAACAACAGCAAACCACAGTGCACAACATAATACAATACAAAATGAGAAGCAGAGACTGGAGGGTGGAGCAAGGCAGGTGGAAGGAGGCCTTGCCTGATGGAGTCTCTCCCCTCACAGTTCTTCCTCCAGGGACAGCATCCTTATGAGGAGACCCAGGGCCGGAGGGTGGGGCAAGAATAAGAATAATATTTATTTATTTATTTATACATACATACATACATACATACATACATACATACCCCACCCATCTGGCTTGGTTTCTCCAGCCACTCTGGGCGGCTTTCAACAGAATATGAAAATATAATAGTCTTTTAAATATTAAAAGCTTCTCTAAACATTTACTTTGGGACACAGGTGGTGCTGTGGGTTAAACCACAGAGCCTAGGGCTTGCCGATCAGAAGGTTGGCGGTTTGAATCCCCGCGACGGGGTGAGCTCCCGTTGCTCGGTCTCTGCTCCTGCCAACCTAGCAGTTCGAAAGCACATCAAAGTGCAAGTAGATAAATAGGTACCGCTCCAGTGGGAAGGTAAACGGCGTTTCCGTGCGCTGCTCTGGTTTGCCAGAAGTGGCTTAGTCATGCTGGCCACATGACCCGGAAGCTGTACGCCAGCTCCCTCGGCCAATAAAGCGAGATGAGCGCCGCAACCCCAGAGTCGGTCATGACTGGACCTAATGGTCAGGGGTCCCTTTACCTTTAAACATTTACTTTGTATGGCTTCTGTTTTACCTATTTCCACTAGTTGTTTGTATCGCCTACATTGTTCCTGTTGATACCAATGCTCACTTCAACCCTGGTTTCAAAGGTATGTTGGAAATGGGCTCCATACCAAAAACCAAGCAGCTACCTTTATTCTTTAGGAAGGGAGATCTAACCCATACTTGGATTTAGGTCATCTTGCAGGGTTTAATCTGCCAAGTCCATCAACAAGGACACAGTGATGACCCTGGGGATGCCTAGAATGTAACACATCCATCATTAATCTGTGATACAAAATAACCCTTTGCAGAAGTCCTAGATGAGAGTTGTGGTTTCGGGATAATCTCTGCCACACAAAATGCAAAAAGTACATTCGTGGTATTTGGTCAAAGTTAACAAGAGTTCATAAGCTCTGTAACAGAAGTAATAATAACTAGTGATAAATGCAATAAACCAGGATCACTGTGTTGTATACACACAAGCTGACTTAACAAGTTGAGAACAAAATGCAGGCATGTTACTGATATTTTGCTTTTATGATTATGTAGACAGCTGCATTTTTATGGATTGCTTGACTCAGAATGAATCTAAAACTCATTATTCACAGTGATCAAATGACTGCTGGATAATAATTTGCAAAAAAAGAGGTGGGGGTTGCACTATTTATTTTAACAAGGACATGTCAGGAACCCGAACAAAAATATGTGATCTGAAAAAAACCCCCACTATTTAAAACTCTCTAGAACTCCCAGAGGTTGTTTTACTTTATAGTTATAATCCTCTGGGCAAACTTGTTTTACCTTATAGTTATAATCCTATGGGCACTTATTTTGGAGTAAACTTCACTGAATTCAACAGGTTTAACTTCTGACTAGCCAGAAATTTGGGATTAAATAGCTGCAATCCCAACCTCCATGGAATGTACATTTATACTATGGGCAATTAGAATTTGTTGGCTAATATGAGTTTTGAGTTCAAATTCCCACAAACTGTGTTTTGTAGTTAGAAATGTTACTTGTTTCTGTTTCAATTCCTTGTTTCCAGTAGCAAAATACTAGCTTTCATTTGGTTCCCTCTGCTTGCTTTCTTTTTCTGTAAGCCTTTCAAAGCTTTGCCTTGTACATTTTCTTGGCCATTAAAAGAAAGCAAAACTTTAGATGTGTTGGAGTATGTGAAGGCCAACCTAGCCACTGACACCTCATCAAGGACTTCAGAAAAATGTTTTGGTACAAATGAGACACAGTTTTGTTCATGAAGATTAAGAAGTTGACAGTGTTAAAGCTCTTGGTTTCCTATTGATCCATGGGTCAGGTTGACGCTTTGTTCTGTTTAACCCTTAATAATAATAACTATAAAAGAAGTGTGGCTTGCTCAAGAACTTTGTATGTGTGGAAACCGTTTATTTTGCTAGTTAATGCTCAGCTTTTTGTGGGTGGATGTTATGAAAGAAGTTATTGTCTAAAAGGAAGGTGAATTCCTCCAGTGCTTGGTCTCCAAAATTGTCTGAATGTCTGTCAACTAGCAGTGAGCATGAAAATTCTCCATGGAACTCCCCCCCCCTTTTTTTGGAGGGGACAGAAATTGGCGTCTGGGAGGTGGCAAAGGTGGGATGAAATAAGTTACTGGGGAAAGTGGTGACAGAGAGAAGTGTATTCTTTCTTTCCAACCTAGTTTTCCTGTCAATACAAGTGGTGGTGGAGCCTCTCTCAGTGGCTCCTATCCCCATTCCCCAACTTCTCATTGGCCTGATGCTACATCATCATCATAGACCATCACTCCAAGGTTTCAATGTTTCCAGTGGCCTGTCATCCCTTGAAACTATTGGCAGGGGATTTAAGGCAGATAAAAATGTGCTTCTTCATGCTACACATAATCAATTCATGTTGCTCTCATGTTCTGTTTGTGGGCTACCCATAGGCATTTGGTTGCCATCATGGAAAACACAATGCTCGACAGGCTGGACCTCTGATTCATTCAGCAAGCTTCTTCCTATAAGAACATAAGAAGAACCTGCTGGATCAGGGCAATGGCCCAACTAGTCCAGCATCTTGTTCTCCCAGAGGCCAACCAGATACCTGTGGGAAACCTGCAAGTAGGACCAGAGCACAAGAACACTCTGCCCTCTCGTGATTTCTAGCTACAGTGTCAAATATGAGCCAGCTCATATTTGAACGAAGGTTTGCAGCCAACTGCAGAAAGCAGCCTGGAACAGAGAGGCTTAGATGTTAGTCATGCAGGGGAGAGCTGGCAGATGCAGACTTCAGCTTCTCCTGACCTTGACGGGCAGACTGATAGGTAGTAGCTGAGGGCAGGCTAGAACACAGCCAAAGCTCGCCAGAAGCACAAATAGGAGAAAATAGATTCAGAGACAGCCTCTCAGAAAAGGAAGAGGTTGGAGCTGATCTACTAAGTCCGAAGAGTTGGTGAATGGGAGGGCTGCTAGATATGAAGTAAAACAAAAGACGTAAAGGTCATAAGTTCAATATCTTCTGGCAATGCTGGAACGAGTTTTCAAAAGGGTCATCTTGAGTGATGATGCTGGAGGCTTTGTCAGAGCCGTCTGGAGCTATCTGTTTGTTTTTGCAATAAATCCTCCTTTTTAATTACCTATACTTACTGTGTAGTTGGGAACCTGGACTCCTGACATACAGGCATTCAGACTGCCTCTGACTGCGGAGGCAGAGCATAGCCGGCCCAAGACATTTTGGCACCTGAGGCGAACCACAAAATGGCTGCCTTCCACCTTCATGCCGGGGAAGAAAGGGTGAGTGAATATCTACATCAGGGACAAGGGTGGGAGGAGACCAGCAGCACCTCTTGTTTATCAGGAGGCCGTTGTACAGGTGGCATGAGGGAGGGAGGGCTGCTGAGGAGATGGCAGACCCTGCCACCAATGAGTGTGCTGCAGTTGTTGCTGCTCCCACAGCAGCAGCAGCAGCAGTAGCAGCAGCAGCTGCAGGACATGCATTCCTTGGAGGCTGGACCTGCTGCCCTGTGGATCCTGCCATTGAAGGTGGTTGCCCCATGGGTGGGCCAGCCCTGATAGCCATCATGGCCAGTAGCTGTTGTTGACTTTCTACTCCATGAATTTGTCCAATCCTCTATAAAGCTTTCACTGACTCTTGCGGGAGCAAGTTCCAGTCTAACTATGCACACTCCTCTTATGAAGCAGCCCTGAAAGATCTGCAGGGCTGGAAAGTGCCATCTATGTAGTTATTGGATCCACAAAACCCCCATAACTCTACAGATCATGCACAGAAAGGATATACAACAGGCACAGAGATTATTAGGTAGCATGATCAAGCCTTCTTCTCATCTTGCCTGAAATATACAGCTCAATATATAGTGTGGGGGGGGAGGGGAGAAACCCTGCTGATTCAGGAAATTTAAACATATTAAACTATATTGAGGGGTTGGGGAGAAATTTACCACCATTTGCGATTAGTTTCGTTTTGTAGCATGGCTTAAAAAAACCCTATTCTGCAAAGTTAGACATTGATAGAGCTGGTGAGGCAGCTTTATAGCTTGAATACATCTATTCATCGGAGAGACAATTACTTTGGTGAGGAGCCCTCCATTGCCAAATGGCAGCACGCTGCCAAAGCATTTACATAGTTGCGCTCTGTATAACACAGTCATTCATGTAAATGGGCTTTCCCTTACAGTTTTATTGTACTGTCGGCGTGCTCGTATCAATAAATAAGTTCTTAAATAGATTGTGGATCTGCAGCTTTGGGAAAAGGAGTTTGCACAAGGAACGGAGCTCCAAGGGCTGCAGTCCCGTACCTCAGAGTGGGGAACTTGTGGTTCTCCACATGTGGCTGAACTACAGCTCCCATCAGGCCTAGCAGGCATGGTCAGTGGACAAGGATGATGGGAGTTGCAGTTCATCACCATCCAGAAGACCAAAGGATCCCCACAAATGCTATGCCTACTTACCTGGGAGCAAGGCTATTTGAGCTCAGCAAGACTTACATCTTACAGATATAGCGAAGGGCTGAGCAGATAATTCCATCTCGTTTCCATCTCACCGGTGCCTATTTATTATTGCTTTAATCCCACTGCACAATTAGCTTTGTGTGGGTGTGTTATAAATGTGAGAAGTGTCTAAAGAGGAGGTGTGTTCATCCAGAGTTAAATAATTTTTCTGAGCATCAACCAGCATCCCATTCCATACATCCTGCCCCATTTCGTGTGCATTTTTTGGCTATGTACATTTAAAGTGCATGGCTTCCCTCTAAGATTCCTGGGAACTGTAAGTTTGCTAAGGGCTGCTGCCGCTCTGTGAGGGGTACACCATGCTTCTTAGGATTCTTTGGTTGAAAATCATGTGCTTCAACGTGTGCATGTGGCATTTATTTCAAATGCACACTTTTAAATGCTTTCATATGCATTTTGTACCCATCCTTTAAACCAGGGTTTCCCAAATTTGAGACCCTAGCTGGTTTTGGACTACAACTCCCATCATCCCTAGCTAGCAGGACCAGTGGTTAGGGGTGATGGGAATTGTAGTCCAAAGGAAGCTTTGGGAAACCCTGCTTGGAACAAAATATTTGTGCCCGCTTTTCCTGTGCACTGTAAGTGCATTTTTCATAATCCGCAGAAGTGTGCTGTCCGACTTTGCAAGCAAGCTTGGGAGCATTGGGTCGGTTCTCTGCAAAAATGCAGGCCAAAGGAATTTCTCCTCCATCCCAATATGTATGGGATCACACCGTTAATCTATTGCAAAATTGACAAAAAGCAGTGACAGAAGGGATGGCTTGTTTTTGCTTCCAAACTGCAGGCACTGGGTGGTCTAATTCAAGCAAAACATCGCTACCAGGCAAAGAACACCAACCTAGTGGCAAACCACGCAAGTCATCTGCTATTTTGTCAGAAAGAAGAGCCTTCCCACCATGTTGTCGAGGAGGCTCATCTCTGCCTTGACAATTTGGGGTTCCACGTCATTAGTTTCCATTTGATTTTATAGCTGCAAAATAAGAGAAAATTAATTATAGGAGATGCTGGAAACCAAGCAGTGGAATTAAAAATCCCAGCATTCTCATTTAATGCCCAAGAAACAAATTATGCTATTACGGCAGAACAGCTATTTTAACCTCTCTCGAACTTGTTTTCACATTTTGAAAAAAGATGTTGAACGTATATGTTGGGAATGAAGAAAAATGCAAGGTGAGAGGACATGGCAATAGCAAGGAAGCATCTTTATGAGATACGGGGTGCATAAACATTAATCAATCAATTAATAAATTAAATAATTTCATTTCCCCAAGTACTCAAGATGCTTTTGGGTTAGATTCATGTAACAGTTAGCTGAATTCATGTAGATTCATGTAACAGTTAGCTGAATACCCTGTTGTCCCCAGAGGCATGTTTTTCCACAGAGGTGACCAATGTATGGCTAATGACTTGCAAAACTGCATTAAGCAGAGTGCACTGCCTTCTAGACCACGATAATGTACCAAATAAGACTTGTCATACAGACTCCAGTTACCGGCTATTTGCTATGTACAGTGCCCATTTTCTTACTGTTGCTGATGCAGATTTTTGTCTGTATGCAGATTTACTTCCAAGAAAAACCCTCTTAAAACATTCAGCCTGGGCACACAAGGGCAAAATGTGCATTGAGGGCTTGTCCTCCCATTGTCCTGTGCACACTGAGTGGACCTCCTCCAACCCACCATCCCTGTGGGAAGCTGTGAAGGCATCTTCTAAGCACATTTGGCCAAACATGTTTTTGAAGCCTCACTGCAATCAGGAACTCAGATAATTCAGGATATTGGAGTATAAGTCTATTAATGGTCGCTCACCAGAACGGCTATGCTCTGCCTCCACAGTGAGAAGCAGTAATGCTTTTGAATACCAGTTGCTGGAAACTGGAGGGAAGAGAGATCCTGTGCTGTCTGGAGTCCAGATTCCCGGCTTAATAACACAGTAAGTGTAGGTAATTAAAAAGAAGGGTTTATTGCAAAACAAATAGATAGCTCTGGACGGCTCTAACAAATCCGCCAACATTACCACTCAAGATGAAACTTCTGAAGACTTCTTCTGGTTCCTACAGAAGATATTGAAGCTTCACCCCTTATGTCTCTTGTTTTGCTTCCTGTACAGCAGCCCTCCCATTCGCCGACTCTTCGGACTTATTGGATCAGCTACGACCTCTTCCTGTTCCAAAAGACTGTCTCATGCCTGTTTGAGATTCCTGAGAGCTTTGGCTGTGTTCCAGCCCACTCAGTTGTTCCCTTGGCAACCGGCCGTCCAAGGTCAGAGGGAGTCAGCACTGGCAGCTCTGGCCTCTGCTCAGCCTGCGTCAATTCTAAACCTCTCTGTTCATGCCTGTATTCTGCAGCTGGCTGTAAAGTTCCACTTGGTGCTGGCTTATTCCTGACGTGCTTATATCCCACAGAGATCTGGATGGCTACTAAGAGAACAGGATTCTGGAGAGATGGAACATTGGACTGATTCAGCAGGCTCTTAAGATTCTTATGTTCACAGTTCCTGATCATAGGGAGTCTTCTTAGACAATCCTTCAGACCTTTATACTGAATATACTCCCTATGCACCTTTTGCCCTTATTTGCTCAGACAGAATGTCTAGATAGGGCTAAAGTGAATTTAAGATTGCATCGCAAGCCTCAAATTGCACCACTCCTGCATATTGCAGAAAGAGCCATTTTAAAACCAAATTTGTATTCTAGTGAAAGTAGCTTTCAAATTAAACTTGTAGACACGGGGAATGCGAAATGTTGACAACCATGTAAGCATCCCTTGTAATAATGAATCAATAATGATCTATGCAGCCCGTATTGATGCAAATCTAATGTGCATCTCAGTTTTCAGAACCTTGAAAGAAAAAAAAAGTATTTGCTGGCACCATTAAATCTAACGTGCACCCTAATTTTCACTACATAATCTGGCCAAAGAAAGGTGCACATTACATTCGGGTAAATACAGTATTTGAGAATCTGCATTCTGTACTTCATATTTTATTGTTATACTCGAATTACATTGAAGGGCTGTTTTTGTTAAGGAAAGCGGAAAGTCCTTCTCCTTCTCCTTCTTCCCCCAACCTGTGATTGACCTGATAGGCAGCCCACAGTTCTGTGAGCTAAATGCCTGCTAGTCATTATGGCTGCATATCAGATTTGGTATGCCTCTGAATCATAGCTGTCAACTTTTCCCTTTTCTTGCGAGGAATCCTATTCGGAATAAGGGAATTTCCCTTAAAAAAAGGGAAACGTTGACAGCTATGCTCTGAATACCAGTTGCTGAGGAACAGAAGTCCTGCTTGAGGCTTCCCATAGGCATCCATTTGGCCACTCTGAGAACAGGAGGCAAACAGTGCCCTTCTTTGAAGCTTCAGAAGCACATGCTCTCTCCTTAAATACTACGTTGAGCTCATATCACCAGACCATAGCATGTGTTCTCTTGCAGCAAGCTCATTTGCTGACCTCTGCTCATAGAAAGAGATGATCCATGGACTTTAATATTAAAATTACATCTGTAGTAGTGTGCCATTGGAATGCCTTCCCATCAGTTTTTATTGGCCGATATAATTTATTTAGGATGTTTTACATAGCAAATATTCAATATTTGCATACTATATATAATCTAGGCCCATGGGGGAATGGCTATACCTGCTTGATTTACAACACATTAGGCACTAATGTGCTAATAAGATACCCTCCTCGTTTGAAATGTTCAAAACTGAATTACTCCATTTAGAAGATATAATAGAGGTAAGTGCTTTTTCAGTACAATAATATGAGGAAGGTATGGAGGAAAGTTTAAATGAGTGTTCACCCTGAAATACACACCATTAATTGCTGAGATTTCTATGAAGGTGTATGATGAAGGAGTTACATGAGTTTTTATACATTTAAGCAAATATCCTAGAAATAAATCACATTCATAGCTGATTTCTCCAGTGTTTGATATTTTGTGGGAAAGATTCAAATACATATTGGGAATTTGGGTTTGCAGAATTCAAGTGGATTAAAGTGCTTTGTTGCCCTAGGACCACAAATCCACACTTCACCCCCCCCCAAAAAAAACCCCAAACAGACTTTTGAGATTAGCTAGGCTGCATTCACATGACTGTTTATTCCATTTCCCTGACATTTCTCTATCTTTTAATTTCCTTGGGTGGGGAGTGGGAGGGGGTGCCCTTTAGGCCCAACATACACAACATGAGCATGGCCTGGGTGCATGTGTTGGGTTCCCATACCTTCACCAGATCATAGAGTTGGAAGAGACCCTGTGAGTCATCTGGTCCAACCCCTTGCAATGCGGGAATCTAAACTAAAGCTTCCATGACAGATGGCCATCCTACCTCTGCTTAAAACCTTCCAACAAAGGAGTCCACAAGCTCTCAAGGGAACCCATTTCACAGTCCAACAGCTCTTATTGCCAGAAAGTTCTTCCTGATATTTAGTCGCAATCTCCTTTTTTGTAACTTGAAGGCATTGGTTCGAGTCCTACTCTCCAGAGCAGGAGAAAACAAGTTTGCTCCATCTTTCACATGACAGCCCTTATGATATTTGAAGATGGTTATCACATCTCCTCTCAGTCATATCTCACCTTTGGGCTCCCCTAGTAAGAAGGAGCTATTTTCTCCCAGCCCTTGGCTGAGGAGCTGTAGTCTATGGCTGTTAATGTGCCCAGGGGTCTGGAGGGATGCTTCCCTGCCAGAATGAGCAAAAATCCTCACCGGTTTTTAGTTTCTGATTTAGGTTAATTTGGTTTGCAGAGCTTCAGTTGTTATATTAATAAATATAACCTGTTTTCACTGTCTCTTTTCCTCATGAGTCTTCATTGGGGTTGATGGGAGTTCGAGTCCAAAATACCTGGAGGGTGCCAGGTTGCAGGAGGTTGATCTAATGTAAGCAAAGTATTATTAACCCCATATTGTAGATGGGAATGTGTGTGTACCTGTAACGGCATTGAGAGAGGCTGATAAGGCCATCTGCTGATGTTATGGCAGAAATGAAAACTGAGCTGAACTCTGATCTGCATCCCAGATCCATCCTTTCCCTTTTGGCTCTGGCCTAACAGGTACAACAGAACTCTTCATGTTTACATACTAAATCCCAATATTAAATCTGTTTACAAACCCTTTCATTAAGCTGCCACATCCAGTGTCACAAACAATGTCACTTTTCAGCATGAATCTCCTGCTGTTGCCAGGAAGCAAGGAAATTTGAATTCCATAGACAAGTGTTTCTGAATAATATTTCACTGCTGTTACACACAATGAAGGCAGAACACGCTCATAGAACTTCTCCTATCAGCTCCTAAAATTGCCTGGGACTTGTGCTACTAAAGCTGCCTTTTCTTCAAGTCAAAATGCATTTTACAGAAGCTTTTGAGACACTGTGGCATGTGGCAATGTCTCGATCCCTTCATGTCAGAACAAGGAATTACAAGCCTGTTCCATATTACAATGACTTTTGCATGGAGAGCATCAAGGTCAAATAGCATATTCTCTTGGGACCTGGATGCAACTAATAATTCATTTCTGTTATAAAGCTGTTAAACAACAACAACAACCCATACAAAACACACTTCCAGTTCAAGCACTATAATGTAAATCTAATTAATGAATAGAAGTCTAATTAATGACCTTTGTCTATTGAATCCTTCCATTTATGCAATTCATTTGCAAAGTAATTGTACATTAAGAACGTAGAAAATGGTCTTATACTGAATCCAGACCATTGGTCCATCTAGCTCAGAACTCCCTATTTCTAGAGGTCACCAATGTGCCACCCATGGGCCCAGAGGGGGTGTTCCTGGGTGCCTATATGATCCCCTTCCCTGACTGTAACAAGGCTTAAAAGATGCTTGCTATTGTAGCCAACTGATCAGGTTGCATTGTGTTCATGTGGTGCTCATGACAAGGTATTTTTGTTTGTTTGTGTTAAGTATAATTGCTTTAATTGACACAGAAATGGAAAATGTATGTGCATTAATGAAGGTTTAAATTGAGAAGGGGACGGCACAGGACAAGATGGTTGGACAGTGTTCTCGAAGCTACCAACGTGAGTTTGACCAAATTGTGGGAGGCAGTGGAAGACAGGAGTGCCTGGCGTGCTCTGGTCCATGGGGTCATGAAGAGTTGTACACGACTAAACAGCAACAAAATGTGTACTGGTGGAAAGGTTTAACATGGAGTTTTTCCATGGGGCTATATTAAAGCCAAGGAGACACACTCAGCTCCTAAATGGGCTCACGATTACCTGCTGATTGTTCTCTGTTATTCTAAACTGTTGTAACCTTGGGTCACAAGACAAAGGTATTGAGTTGGAAATTTGCCATCTTGAACGCCACAGAGAACAAAGGGATGTAAATGAAGCTCTCCTGAAGAGAGAGTAAACAGCCAGAGGCCAATGAAGGCTGGAATGCAGGCTGTGGAGAGGGAGAGACCTTTGCTTCTAGGTCTGTTTGGATTATTTCATGTTTTCTAAGATGCTGAGCCTGTGCTGGACAGCGCAAGACATATGGCTATTTTGTGGTGCATCTTGGATGTTTATGTTCTGCTTTTAAAGAGTTCTGCTTGTAAAATTTGAATCATATTTTCAAGGGTCTGGACAATGCTTCATTTAGAACACAAGTCAGTTTTCATGAATTCATTTGCTTCAAACTGCATGGTATTAATATCAGCAACAGTTTGTTTGTGACTGGGCCCAGAAAAGGTTGCTGATCCCTCTACAATGACTGGCAGCTTCTCTTCAGGGTTTCAGACAAGGGTCTTTCCAGCCATACCAGGAGACACCAGGGACTGAACTTGCAACCTTCTGCATGAAAAGCAGGTGCTTTACCAAAGAGCTAAGCTTCCTGTAAGAACCACTGCTATTCAGGAGTGACTGTGAGGAGGACCTGACTGTCCCAGCAGCAGGTGTTGCTAAGAGGCAACAGTGGTGTTGTGATGCATAGTTACACGAGCAGCTAAATATTTTGGCATTATTATTATTATTATTATTATTATTATTATTATTATACCACCCTTCAACTGAAGATCTCAGGGTGGTTCACAAGATAAAAATACAGGATAATTGCACAAAATAAATAGTTGAAACCAAAGCAAAAAACAAAAAATACAAAACATTTCAAAGGCCAATGAATATTAATCAGCCAAAGACCTGGTAGAAGGGGAATGTTTTCGCCTGGCACCTCAAGATGTATAATGTAGGAGCCAGATTAACTTCCCTGGGGAGCACATTCCTCATATTGGGAGCCACTGCAGAAAAGGTATATGAAACTCAAATGTCTAACATTTAACCCCTCATACATTTATATCTCTTCCCCAAGCCCATCAACATTTGGATTGCAATCTCTTTGGGACAAAGACTTGTCCTTTTTTTTAGTTCCTCATCCCTTACTCTAAATAAACAAATCCATAAAAGTGTTCCCCCCTCATGCAAGATACTAGGACTAAGATATAAGTATGAAAACTACCCTGGTTTGGAAAAGGTGTAGAATGGCACTGGAGGCAGGAGTGGTGAGACTACATCTCTGTTCCCAGCTTCATTAGCTTTCCACTGCTCAAGTCAATAGGATATTTATTTCTTTTTGAAAACTGAAAACAAAGAGCAGCAAAACTGCCAAGGGTAATGCCCAGCTTTATCACCCATCGTCTGTAGAAATTATGCATAAAGCAGCTTTGCGTAATTATCGGAACTCTTAAAAGCATCCCACCACAGTAATATTTAGCAACCAGCCACAAATTAAATCAATTGTTCTTCCTTGTCACATTGATGAAGGGATTGTGGGCTCTGTTTTCATGACAAACACATCATTAGAGTACATACATTTAAACTGATTATATCATTCAGTGCAAGGGACACTAGGGTTAGGATGATATAAAAGCCCAAATCACATGCAGTGCTTCCCAAATACCAGGCTTTGTGTGGTCTAATCAAGATTGCATCAAATGTTTTATTAGACACAGCCACCCAAGTCTAGCTGAAGCCAGATGATCTCTTATTATAAACCAGCAGTAAATTACATTTTTTTTTGGACTGAATTTCAATGAACTCATTTTAAAAAAAATACTCAGATGCTACAAGTAGGACAACTCATAAAAAAAACTCCAAGGGGATCTCAGTATTCCACCCCCCCACCCCTACTTTGAAAAGGAACAACACACAAAGGAAATAAAGTAATAAATGTTACTGATAACATAAAAAAGCAGGTTATTTTCCCTGTGAAATAAACTACGATCACTAATGATAAAATGCAGCTAGCCTTGATGCATTGGAGAACCTAGTTGAACATTTAATTACAGGGCATAAATTTGATGCAAATGGTAAATGCCCTTCAGTTATCTTAGTTGAATGGGATTATCTAGTGAGTATACAAATGGTGCCCTACACTCCCTGAGTTATCGGTTGGTGTGTGTGTTAAAATAGACTCAAACATTGTGACCATCTATGGTCTAAAGAGACTGTTGCTAGTAACATGACAGGAACCAAAACAGGAAGTACCTGCTCACTATGGCTGAAACTTCCTGTTTCAGAGGCCTTGTACTGCCATTGCCGCTAAGCCATGGTGATAACTATCTATCATCATGATAGATTATAGCTATGATCTGTTCTCCCATGATCAGCATGTGAACAGGACACAATCACAAAAGTGTGCATGCACATGAGAGCTTATACCAAGAACAAACTCAGTTGGTCTCTAAGGTGCTACTGGACATATACAGTGGTACCTCGGGTTAATTACTTAATTCGTTCTGGAGGTCTGTTCTTAACCTGAAACTGTTCTTAACCTGAAGCACCACTTTAGCTAATGGGGCCTCCAGCTGCCGCTGCGCCGCCGGAGCACAATTTCTGTTCTCATCCTGAAGTAAAGTTCTTAACCTAAAGCACTGTTTCTGGGTTAGCGGAGTCTGTAACCTGAAGCATATGTAACCCGAGGTACCACTGTGTGTGTATATATATATATATATATATATATATATATATATATATATATATCGACTGTGTCAGACCAACACGGCTACCTACCTGACCCTTTAACCAGCCTCAACATAGTAGTGAATTGATACTTTCCTGATTATAAAGAGTTGTATCCAACTACATTCTCCCCAGATTAGACCCAGTAAATTGAATGGACCTAAATGAGTGATGCCCATTAATTTCAATGGGCTCATTCTGTGTATGATCAACACTAGATACAACCCTAGATGTTATTATTATTTTGCAGTGCAGTGTATAGTGAAACGCTAGCACCTTAGAGACCAACTAAGTTTGTTCTGGGTATAAGCTTTCGTGTGCATGCACACTTCTTCAGATACATTACTGAAGAATATTACTGCTGCTGTTGTTTCTGTCGCTGTTAAAATAGAAGAAAAAGAAAACGTCTTCAGTGTGCCAGTCGCCTATAAAATGCTACATACAGAGGCAACCTTCTGCATTTACTGGTTTAACAGTCAGTACTATTTTGGGGGCCTGACATATTATTTTTGGTAATGCCTGTGATTCAGATTGTATCACTATGATGTAGGAGTTAGGACATCAGGCACAGCTGGAATAAGTATGAGGTGATGAGCATAGGGCTCCACCTTTGCACCTGGGTAACAAGAAGTCAGAAAAGATGGAGGGCTAAAGGAGGATAGAAAGGCATGAATGGATCTTTAAATCTCAAGGGTACCCATGAATAGGGAAGGAAGAAGCAAAGACATACTGAACTGCATTTCAGTCTTGTCACATGCAAGCACTGAACTATATTAGGATAGATTGTGTCCTTAGAGAGTTTCAGGAGTGTTCATGTTCACAATGAACCTGTGCATTCCGTGAATGCTTGAGGGAGCAATAAGATCATGTATATGTTCACCATTCATGTGAAGGGGACTTATGGTTTTCTGCTTGCATTGAGGCACACTTCACACTAACAGTGAACACTCAGCTGTCAAGACACAAGAGGAGTATTGGGTGAGTGATTAGTGGGTGCAATCTCTTCCTCCCTTCATGCATTTGCCGAATGAGTGGATGGAGTTTGTCCGAACACCCCTTTTACAGTGGCAGTTCCAAGATCAAGGCTTCAATGTTGGGAAAGCTTACTTTTCATTTTCTGGAAGTGGACGAAGGTTGTGCTTCGAGCCACCAAACCCATCCCCCATGGAAATAAAGACACAGTGGAGACAGAATTTAGTTTAAATGTTAATGGGCAAATTTTGGCCACAATTTTATTAAAATACACAAATGTGACTGGTATTGATGTAGGCATTGGTATCAAACTATATCTTGCTCCTGCCCCACCCTGCAGGAAGCCTGGAAAGGGTAAACAACCAGCAGGGGGAGCTCCATCAATGTATATAGACTGGTGCTCACCCCTGGGGTTCCTGGGGGTCCTGGCATGGCCCTAGCCCTTCTCCAGGCTTTGGACGAGATCCAGACCCTTGGATTCCTTTAACGGAATACCCTATTCATTGGAGGGGCAGGTGATGGCCGCACATCCCCTCCCCACATTCCCCCCAAACCAATGCCTAACTGCCAAACCTTACAAGTTGTGATGATTGCTAAGAGGTAGGCAAAAATCAAGTGGCCACAGCCAATCTGCCACATTGGAAAAAATTCCTACCCGGCCCCCATTCCAAAACAGGCGACCAACCGAAGTCCAAAGCAAGGCAAACACAACCTAATTAACGGATGTGTGGGCGGGTGTTCGGCAACGCGAAGCAAAAGAAGGTCCCTATGTCACGTTGCCAAATAAATACTCCCAACCCCCAACCTTGCCACACTGCTGATTGGCTAAAGGCCATTGGCATAACTGTGGCACCACCGGCTTGGAGTGGGGCAAGCCCCACCCACAAGCCGGTTAGGGAAGAGTTTCAGGGCCGAGCAAAACATGGACCCTCTGTTAGGAGGATCCAACTTGTCAGACCATAAGCTGGGCACATTGTGTATTTAATCTATAGGTCTATAGAGTAGAGCCATTAAAAGGAATGTGCCTAAATTAGTTATACAGATTAATTTCAGTGCATTTACTCTGTGCAGAATAGAATTTGATACAACCATGTCAAACTATTTTGATAACTCTCATTTCTGATTGTTGAGAGGTTAATTGTATATTGAATGGAAGAACATATGCATGTGTTTATTTTTCATTTTATTTATATAATTTATAGACTGTCCTTCATACAAAATTAGCAGCAGCAGCAGCATCTCAGGGCAGCATATCTAAAAATCTCAATTAAAATACAGAACACAATCCACATAAAAGCAAATGAATTAAAACATTCCATAGTTATATTCATGTTATCAGTTTTTAAAAAAACCTCACCTTGGAAATATCTGAGAGCCATTTCCTATAAAACCTAATGTAGGTTTGCAGGAGATATCTGGCATAACTATTTGCACAAATGTTATATGGCCAGATTTACATCACTCATTTCATGCCAGTTAAATCTTTGGGTGCTAAGGCACTTTTACTGGTTGTGCACAATTGCACATCCCAGACACAGATTAGTCAGGTAATACAACTTGTCTCACAATCTCCCCCACATATAGACCATTATCATTCAGCTTGACACATCTAATTTGTTATATTTTTATAGATGTTTTAGTGTCATTCATGTGGTGAGCTTCATCAAAAAAGGGAATAAAACTATGTGGTCACATTAATTATAATTAGCACTGCTCCAGTGAAAGTATCTAGGCAAAACAGGTAGAAAGAACTCCAGCCTTTACTTATATCAGTGCTTCCTGCTGCTGCCGTGTTAACTCATCCACCAGAACTGGCCCATTTCCCTGCAGTTATGTAGGATGAGCTATTCTGAGATATTCTTTGGGCTTGAGTCTATTGGCTCAACCTTCTTTCTTTGTCTGGGGTGGTCATCATATTGAATAAGAACAGGGTGGGGGAAGGATCTGTCACCCACAATATATTGTCGGACTACGACTGCTACCATCCCTGATCATTGGCCATGCTGGCAGGGGCTGAAGGGAGATGGAGTCCAATAGCATCCAGAAGACCATGGGCTTTCAACCCTGGATTAAAAGTGGGGGCTAGCTGGGGGCAGACCAATGTTGGTGGGGCAGTGCCTGCAAGCCATGGTCTCTACAATTGCACCACTCCTCCATGTTTTTCAAATCTTTTTCCTCAGTCCTGTCTGGACGATTCTGGCTGCTGATCAATGGCTGGGCCATGTTCAAAGTCTTGTTCAATAAAACCCTGAACAACAAGGATTAGATTGCCTAAAAGAATGTCATACACCTGTATGGTTCCTTAGGCCATCTGAGGAGATGTTGCTCATGGCATCACATCCTACAGATCATCATAAGAATGCTGTTGCATTCCAGCTCTCATCATCCCAAGTCAGCATGGCTGAAGGTCGGGGAAGATGTGAGTCATAGTCCAGCAACATTTCAGGTCCTCAGCCCCCCCCCCCCCAGTTTATGTTATGTACCTTGTTTATATCCCTGACATTGTAAACCCATCATTCTTTTAGTGTGGTGGCACCCAGCCTTTGGAACTCCCTGATGCCTTCACTGGGCTCAGCTACATTGGCAAAGAAAAAGCGCTTTATATGTGTTGTATATGCATTATAACTCTAGATGGCGCTGTGGAGTTCCGTTTTCGCCAACCCGTGTTTAACTGAAAAACTTCTTTGATGTATCTAGATCCAGCCACTGTACTCTTTTGGGCAGTTGCTAAAAACATTTTTGTTTTGATGTGCCTTCCCAGATGTCTAGAATGCTTATGGGTTTTCAATTTATTCTGGTTTTAATTTTCTGAATGTTCTAATTGTTTTTACTAATAATTTTACTGTTTTATTCTTTTTGTAAACTACTTTGAGTTGGTTTTGTTTTACAATCACGTGGTGTATAAATTTTATGAAATAAATAAAAGAAATAATTTTTCTGAGGACCTCTTAAAATCAGTGCAGAACTCACATTTATCATTTCTGGAATGAAGTTACGTTTGGTATGTGTCAGGGAACTGCCATCGGAAGGAAGGGAAGTGAAAGGGCTCACACAGGTTGGGAGAGACTCAGCAGCTGAAGAGGGAACCAGTAGGGGGAGAGGAGCTGGGCTGAGGGAAAGGGAGCTGGAGGGATGGCTCAGAGACACTTCCAGCGAAAACAGTGGGGAGGTTTCAGGACCTCCTGTAGGGACACCCACTCCTCGCCGGAAACTGTCACGCAGAGAGTCCAGAAGACGTGTTTCCGTTAAGGAGCTTTTATGTTGGAAGCGATTCCGAAAGCAACCACTGTCGGAATCTGCCAGCGACTGACGGAGCCATGTTTAAGGGGCTCCGTTACAGACAGAGGTTTGCAAACTTGACCAAACTCTGAGGGACTAGGATTTTACACACAAGCAGCTCATCGTCCCATCACAGCATTCCGACAGTCTTCGTGAGCAGCTTGTGCAGGAGAAGGCATCATGAGCAACCCAGCCGGAACCGGAGAAGCAGGAGCTGGAGCGGGTCCAAGCCTGGAAGAAAGGTACCGGGTGTTGGAGGTCCAGCTAGCGCTGCAGACGGCGAGGCTTGAGGAGAGGAGGGCTCAGGATGCAGACAAAAAGGGGAAAGACACCCAGCTCGTCAGAAAGGTACCAGGATTGGTGCAGAAGTTTGGGGGGGAGCCCAAAGACTATCATGGCTTTCGGACAGAGATGCAATATGCCCTCAATCTGCAGTTTGATGAATTCCCTGACGAGGAATCAAGAGTGGCTTTCGTGATTGGGCATCTTGAAAAGGGGGCGAGAGACTGGGTTAGACCCCTGATGGCAGCGAATAGTGACGTCCTAAAGGACACGATGAAGTTCTTTCGCGCCATGGATCTGATGTTTTCCAGCGATATTGAACAGGGAGTGGTCCGCAGACAGTTAATGGCTTGCAAACAGGGTAGCCGATCTGTCCGTGAGTACTGGACTGAATTCACCATGTTGATCCATAAATTGGGGTGGGATCTATCGGCGGAACCCATTCAAATGCTTTTTGAAGAAGGGCTTTCTTCGGCTGTGAAAGACGAACTTTCCCGGGCGCCCAGGGCGGAGTCTATGGACCAGCTGACCAAATCAGCGCTGACCATAGGAGCGCGCCAGGAGGCGAGAGCATTGGAGAGGCGGGAAGGGAAGGGGGAACGTTGGAAGGAGTTCCGCATTCCAGACATTCCAGAGCCAACTTTCCCGCCGGCAGAGCCGATGGAAATCGGAACAGCGCGCGCGCGCGCAGTTTCAAAGCCCAGTGAGGGGGGAAAGAAGGAGGGAAAAGGCGCCCGGAAATGCTATCTCTGCCAACAGCCAGGTCACTTTGCCAGAGTCTGCCCCCAGAGGAAGGAATGGCAAGGGATGGTAGGAGCTGTGGAGGGAAGAGAGGAAGAAATACCGAAGCAAGTAAAAGCCAACGCCTGGCTGCCACCGTCGGGGCACAGCAGTCAGGCCAAAGAGCAGTGAAGGTGCCCACGCCAGAACCTCCTAAACCCGCCCTAGTGATAGAAGTGGCGCTAGAGCTGCCAAACGGACACCCTCTAAAGATAAAGGCGCTGTTGGACTCAGGCAGCTCCTGCAATTTCATGAGCAAAGAGTTTGCAGCTGAACACCAGATACAGACGATCCCTTTAAGCAACCCCCTGCAGGTGACCACGATCGATGGCAGGGAGCTGTTGGGAGGAGAAGTCAGCTTGCAGACCGTCCCAATGATAATGAAGGTGGCAAGGCACACCGAACTGATAGCGTTTAATGTGGCTACCTTGGGAGGAGCTCCCATTATATTGGGGATGAGCTGGCTAGCGTTACATGATCCGCTGGTGGGCTGGCATCAGAGAGTGGTTTCTTTTGGTTCAGCACATTGCTTAGAACACTGCAAAGAGGGAAAGGGTTTGGCAGGGGCCCAAGCCACCCTAGCAGGGACTGAAGTAACGGAGAACGTGAAGGTACCACGACAATACGCAGATCTCCGCGACGTCTTCAGCGAAAGGGAAGCTGACCAATTACCCCCGCATAGACCCTTTGACTGTCAAATCAATTTACTCCCTGGGGCACAGCTCCCTGTAGGCAAGCTGTACGCCATGTCAGACAGAGAGATGCAGGAGCTAAGAGAGTTCATTGACAAGAACCTGAAGAGAGGGTTCATCAGAGAGTCCAGGGCGGTGGGGGGCAGCCCAGTGTTTTTTGTGGATAAAAAAAACACGAACAAGCCGAGGCTTGTGTGTGACTTCAGGGCCTTAAATGCAGTGTCAGAACCAGTGGCTTTCCCTATGCCCAGGATTGACGACATTTTGACAAGGGTCAGGAAGGGAAAGATTTTTACTAAACTGGACCTAAGGGGGGCGTACAACCTGATACGAATAAGGAAGGGGGATGAATGGAAAACCACCATGTTCACCCCTTTGGGGGCATTTGAATATTTAGTTATGCCCTTCGGCCTACAAGGAGGCTCCGCGTGCTTTCAATCGTTTATGAACCACGTCCTGGGGCCTTTGCTTTACAAGAATTGTGTGGCCTTCTTAGACGACGTGTTGGTGTATTCTGAGAATGAGGAGCAGCATGTGAGAGACGTCAGAGAAGTGTTGAGCAGGCTGCAAGCCAACCAGCTGTGGGTGAAACTGGAGAAGTGTCAGTTTCATACCAAGGAGGTGGAATTCCTGGGGTATCGCCTGTCAGACAAGGGATTGGCCATGGATCCCGGCAAGGTCCAGGCGGTGCTGGAATGGAAAACACCCAAAACAAGGAAGGATGTGCAGAGGTTCCTAGGATTTGGGAACTTCTATCGTAAGTTCATCCGAAACTTTGCCCACCTGACGGCGCCCATTACGGACTGTCTCAGCAGTAAGAAGAAGTTCGTTTGGACTGAGGAGGCGGAGCGAGCATTTGAGGAACTAAAAAGGGCCTTCGCCTCGGAACAACAACTCCTGCATGTGGATTTACAAAAACCGATGAGAGTGGAAACTGACGCATCAGACAGAGCGATTGGGGCGGTGCTTCTGCAGCCAGGGAAGGAGGAGTCAGAGTGGAGACCGTGTGCCTTTTTTTCGCGAAAGCTGAACAAATCCGAGAGGAACTACACGGTGTATGACCGAGAACTACTAGCCATTCATGAGGCGTTCCGGAGATGGAGGCACCTGCTAATTGGCGCACAACATAAGGTGCAAGTGTGCACTGACCACAAGAACCTAGAGTATTGGAGGACGGCACGAGTGCTCAACCAACGGCAAGTGAGATGGGCCCAGGAGTTCTCCAAATTTAACTTTGAGATTTGTTACGTGCCAGGCCCAGAGAACATTAGGGCGGACGCTCTCTCACGCAAACCTGAATATTTGGAGGAGGAGGGAGCACCCGAAGAGAGACATGTCATTCCAGAGGACCGCTGGGTGTGTGGGGCGGCATTGGTGGGACAAAGAGAACTGGTAGAGGAAACAGAGAATGATGAATACGCCCAGAATAAGCTCAGAGGTCTTAGGGGTGAGGGAGAGGAACCAGGGGGTTTCGAGGAAAGAAATGGAGCTTTGTATTACAAAGGGGCACTGTATATCCCTGAAGGAGACTTAAGGGGGAGGGTACTCAAGCAGTTGCACGACAGCCCCACGGCGGGGCATTTTGGACAACACAAAACCATGTGGTTGGTCACCAGGGAATTTTGGTGGCCTAAGGTGAGGGAAGATGTACGGGAGTATGTAAGAGGGTGTGAGCAATGCCAGCGAGCCAAAGGGGAGAGGCGGGCACCGGCGGGGCTATTAGAACCCTTACCAACCCCAGAACGACCTTGGGAGGCAGTGTCGATAGATTTTATGACTGATCTGCCGAAGTCCAAGGGGAAAACAGCCATCATGGTGGTGGTAGACCTACTAACAAAGATGTGCCACTTTGTAGCCTGCTCGCATGCAGTCACGGCGGAAGAGACAGCGAAGTTATTTGTAGAACACATTTTTAGGTTGCACGGGGTGCCATTGAGGGTGGTCTCAGACCGAGGAAAACAATTTACTTCCAGGTTCTGGAGGAAGCTCATGAGCTTACTGCAGGTGGAGGTCAACTTTTCGACTGCCCGGCACCCTGAAACCAACGGGCAGGCGGAAAGAGCAAACGGGGTCCTCCAGCAATACCTGAGGTGTTATGTCAATGACAGAGAGAATGACTGGGTAGAAAAGTTGGCGCTGGCGGAATTTGCCTACAACAATGCCGAGAATGTGTCCACAGGGATGAGCCCCTTCTTGGCTAATTATGGGTGTCATCCCAGGGCTTTCCCAGGGGGAGAAGGGGAGAGATGGGGTGTCCCGGCAGCCGAGCATTTTGTAGAAGAAATGGAAGCAATCCATCGTCAGCTCCAACTCAACTTAGAAAGGGCGAAGGAAGAATACAAGAGGCAGGCAGACAAGAACCGAAGGGAAGGTGAAACCATAAGGGTGGGAGATAGGGTGTGGCTGTCAACCCAAGGGTTGCCGTTCAAAGGAGGTTGTAAGAAATTAAGACCCAGGAGATTGGGTCCCTTTGAGGTCATTCAACAGGTCAACCCAGTGGCTTTCAGGCTCCGGTTACCCAACCACATGAAACTGCACCCAGTATTTCACAGGTCGTTACTGTCACCGTATGAGGGGGGACGAGAAGGGATGGCCACTCGGGGACCGGTCATAGAAGAAAGGGAATGCAGCAGCCATGTGGCAGAAATCCTCGACGCCAGATGGAAGGGGGATCAGGTGGAGTATTTGGTAGCGTGGGAAGGAGAACCGGAGTCAGAAAACACTTGGGTAATGGCAGAAGATATCAATGACGAGGTATTGATAGAAACGTTCCATCAAAGGTTCCCAAGGAAACCTCAGCCTGTGGAGAGGTTCCGGAGGGAATACTTTGGGACCACCGATGAGGAGGAGGAGTTGGAAGGATTCTCGGAATCGGAAGGGGAAGGGGAGATGGACTCTGAGGAGGAGGAGTACTTCGAGACCAGGAACCGCAACAGGTGGAGAGAAGTGTTCGGGACATCGGAAGATGAAGGAAGTTCATTCCGGGGTTTTGCCTCCTCACCGCCCGTAGAGGAGGGGGCGAGAGGGGATGAAGGGGGCCCTGGAGGGGAGGTGGATGTCAGGGAACTGCCATCGGAAGGAAGGGAAGTGAAAGGGCTCACACAGGTTGGGAGAGACTCAGCAGCTGAAGAGGGAACCAGTAGGGGGAGAGGAGCTGGGCTGAGGGAAAGGGAGCTGGAGGGATGGCTCAGAGACACTTCCAGCGAAAACAGTGGGGAGGTTTCAGGACCTCCTGTAGGGACACCCACTCCTCGCCGGAAACTGTCACGCAGAGAGTCCAGAAGACGTGTTTCCGTTAAGGAGCTTTTATGTTGGAAGCGATTCCGAAAGCAACCACTGTCGGAATCTGCCAGCGACTGACGGAGCCATGTTTAAGGGGCTCCGTTACAGACAGAGGTTTGCAAACTTGACCAAACTCTGAGGGACTAGGATTTTACACACAAGCAGCTCATCGTCCCATCACAGTATGCAAAAGTACACAAAGTGTTAGAAGGGTATTTTTGGATTTATTTAGAAAGATGTTTTTTGTTAGAAATTCTGAATTGAAAATCATGCAAGCTGACAGTCTTCTCTGGAATATCTGATGACTTCTAGTGAACTAGGCATCATCATGTAACTAACTTTGGTGTGGTGTATAAGGTAGGAGCCCATTGGTCCATTTTGAGAAAGTCTGTCCTACCCCCAACCATACTGAAGTAGAAAATTATATTTTGGGATTCACTAGAGGAAGAGGAGTGTGAGTATTATTGTTATGATCAACTTTTTAAATAATATTTGTTTTAGCCAAAATGAGTATCTTAGATACAGAATAATTTCACTGAGGATTGAGAGTAAAACTTGGAATAAAATGACAATCACTTCCTATAGCCCTAACCGCATGAGAAGAATGTGACCTTGGATGCATTTACGTAATTCTTGAGTTTAAGCCTTCTTTTGTCAAAAAGGGCTTGATGCTTTCTGAAGTAATTTTGATGCAAACTGAAGTCCTGCAAATGCATCAGTCGACAACAAATTCTTGAGCTGAGGTTATTTTATTGACATCCCTTCTCGTTCTCTAATGGTATTTTTTCGATTCACTCGGATTCCTTTTTTGTGATTTATATAACTGTTCCACAGTGATGAGTTTATTCCAATGATCCAACTTTCCTCTCAATGCCACCCAATCTGATGCATTAGAGAAGAAAGCAAACTCCAGTTTAATGAAGTGACCTTAAAAAATTTAATCCACAAAGGGTTTTTATTTTCGCTCCCTCCCTCCCTCTTTTATAACGTTTATGAATATATTTCCTGGCTGATGAGATCAATTGTCAATGACAGGAAAGTGAGGATGTTCAAAATCCACAGAACTTGGATGGAAAGGAAGCACGACATCTCCTCAAGGTGATGGAGAGAAGCAGTAGCCGGCCACGTGAGAATCATAGAATTGTAGAGTTGGAAGGGACCATGAGGGTCATCTAGTTCAACCCTGCAATGTAGGAACCCAACATGGGGCACAAATTCCTGACCATGAGATTAAGAGTCTCATGTTCTACTGACTGAGCTATCCCAGCTGCCTTCCAAGAGGGGATATCCAAGACCTCAGATTGGCTCCACTGCTGCACACCTTCACTGCGTCTCCTGCTGTCAGGGGCAGGACTGATGAGGAATGGTGACTGACCTGCTCTTCTCCTGAACCTTGCCGAGAACAGGAGGACAGTATAGATTTAGAACAGCGGTTTGCAGAAGGGCATAGTTCAGAGGCTGCAGAGGGGAGAAGCTGGGAAATATTGGGAGAGGAACAGCAAGAAGAAGAAGAAGAAGCACCACCACCACCACCAGGGGAGAGACAGCTGGCAGACTCAGTGTCCTTGGAAAGCATTCCTGACCCCCCCTCCCAGGACCAGACGGGCATTGAGGGTAGGAGAACAGAGAGCTCAGAGGCAGAAAGCTCAGATTAGCCGATGCAGGAATGATGTAGGGGGTGGGACTTTACTTCCCATTATTCAGGGAAGGCTGCATTCCTCTGTTGCTCTCTGAGAATTATTGAATAAATTGATTGGTAAGAACTTTTATCGTTTCTCTGATTCTTGGCTGACACCGTGGGAGGGATCTGATTCCACGAAGCCTGGCACCTGCTGTCTTGCCTCTCCCACTCTCAGTAACCAGCAGTGACTTGTGGAAGTCATGAGAGCAAGGCAGTCCACTGCCCCCAAACATGCAGGCCCACCAATCACTAGCAGAAAGAAGCATAACCTGATTTATTCTCCCTGGGAAAGGGACTTCTTAAAAGGCTGCAAATCAGAATTTGCTCACTTATTTATTTAATAAGATTTCTATACCGCTTCGTCATCAAGAGCCGCTGAGCAGTTTACATGAAACAAGAGAAAATGTTCATTAAGAAATACCAATGAAATCAATTTGGGCCTATTAACATAGATTGCAAAAATAAACTTCCCCGAAAAGCCTGAGCTTACGAATCACTGAGCTACACACACTTGGAAAGCCTGTTGAAACCTTTGTGCTGAAGGCACGTAGAGAAGGAAAGCTGGCCTGGATGCGGACACTGGTGGGGCGTTTGGTTCTCCTGCCTCTATGTCAGGTATTTAACCCTCATCCTAATAATGCCCGAATAGGAGTAAACTGAAGAGCTTGTATCCGGCAACATGCTTAGGCTGATGTATTCTGTCTGGGCTGTGTTGCCTCCAGTGATGCAAAACATCCATAAACTAGATTTAAGGGCTTATGCGAACTGGATTTGCAACTACTTTACATTCAAAAGGATGCAATCAGTATGTATGAATGAGCCTCAGGAAGGAGAGTGATATCTTTCTAATTTCTCCAGACAGATTTTTCTTTCTTTTTTCAGCTGGAGCAAGGACCTCTCTCTACAAAAACACAGAAGCGTGTATTATTGAATTCTTCTCTGTTGTTCAAACTATGACTGGCTACCAAATTAGTATCGGTGTCTCATTCTGCTTTCCCTCCCCCCCCCCCCATATCCTGTACATTGGACCATCTATTTCCTATATGGTTGGCTTCCCTATGTTAAAAGGTTTTACAGCTTAGCAATGTTTAGTTCACCTGGGATATCTTTTTCACTATGAATCTCAAACAGATGTACAAAATTTTTGCAGTGACGGCAGATGACACTGAAATTTGGACTAGGAGTGCCCTCTAACAAAGTTTATTCTGGGACTTTTAGATCAGGACTCATCAGTGTAGCACCCATGGGTGCAATGGCACCCTTGAGATATTCCCCTGGTGCTCATGAAGCCCCTGAGCACCCACTTCACCAGCACCGCACTGTGTTAGGCTTTTCTTCATTGAAAAATACACAGAGCTGAAGGAGGAAGTTAGAGGAGTGACATTGTTTGTCACTTCCTTTTTCAGCTTTGTATAGAATTGTAGAGTTGGAAGGGACCCCAAAGGTCATCTCGTTCAGCCTCCTGCAATGCAGGAATCTCAACTTGTGATCCCCCATCCAATTTGAAACCATACCAGGCCCTGCTTAGCTTTTCAAATATGCTCAGGTTAATTCTATTGGTTCCATTCTTTACTCAGATCCCTTGGAAAAGTGTGTGTGGTTTCTGTCTCTTTGGAGGAAGGCTGATCTAGGGGAGGGGAGAGGGAAGTGACCACATGGGGTGGTGCCCATAGTACTCACTCAAAATGTCCCAAAGTGCCCATGGACCTGAAAAGGTTAGTGACCCCTAATTTTGATGGGTAAGTTTTGTTCTCTCTCATGGCTTCATTGCTTGTCATAGTTGTTTTCTTTAGGTCAAAGTAGCTTTTGCAAGGATAGTCAGTATGATGATACCCTCCAAATGATAAAGGTAAAGGTAAAGGGACCCCTGACCATTAGGTCCAGTCGTGACCGACTCTGGGGTTGCGGCACTCATCTTGCTTTATTGGCTGAGGGAGCCGGCGTACAGCTTCCGGGTCATGTGGCCAGCATGACTAAGCAGCTTCTGGCAAACCAGAGCAGTGCACGGAAACACTGTTTACCTTCCTGCTGGAAGCAGTACCTATTTATCTACTTGCACTTTGACGTGCTTTCGAACTGCTAGGTTGGCAGGAGCAGAGGCCGAGCAACGGGAGCTCACCCCGTCATGGGGATTCAAACTGCCGACCTGATGATGGTGCTGAACCACAAATCCCATCATTGTCTGCTGACCTTTGTCAGAGAAGGATGTAAAGAGCTAGCAGGCATGTGTGAACTCACAAGAGGATTTCTCTAGCAATATAGTAATGTTTTGATGTTTCATAAGGCAATACAGGCCCAGGACATCACAAACATATTCACTGGTCCCAGGCATCTGGATTTGGACCTGAAAGAGCAAGGAAAGTTTTGGGTACATTGAGCGTAAATGGTAAGCAAGCACAATTTGTGACATTGCACAACATTGTTGCTGATTATGGGGGCATGTCTCTTTAGGTGTCAGCCTTAGTTTCCATGTTTGTGGGGCCTGAGCCAATATGAGCCTTAACTTTAATCTTCAACTGGGTTATTTTTTATCATTTAGTTGAAATACTCCCTTATATGTTTCTACAGCAATGACCCACAAGTACATCCATGTACTATGGATAATGGAAGCTTCCCAACTACAGCAAGGAAAAAGTAAATGAGCTCTGTGGTAGAGGAAGTCTCTGCATTGCACATGTCCCCTGGAATCATGTGTGTCCAGTTAATAATAAAACTCATTTATCTTCATGTCAGTATTGTAGAGTTAATATATCTGCAGATGGGCAAGCTGTGTTCTACTCTGTCTCATTCATCATCAGCAAAATTACTGGTTTACGTCCAATTCCAAAATCTTTATTGTTCAATTTGATGGCAGAAGTGTGTGTGTGTGTGTGTGTGTGTGTGTGTATCAGCTTCAGCCAATTTTTAACTGGCTGAAGCCAATACATAGTTTTGTTTGTGTAGACATTCACAAATTCCAGAGATAATAGGTCCAGTCACACAATATGTGGCAGAGGGAGCTGGATTTACTTCGGAGTGTGGGTGAAATGCCCCAATTTGTGAAATCCATTCATAAATGTGAATACAAATCACGTCTAGATGATTATGTCTTCAATGCTACTTCTAAAGTGGATCAGGTCCTCCATGCTTCCTCCTTGGAGTCAAACAGGGATGTTTGAATCTGTCTTTTTCTGGTCCGTGTCAATTTTACATCATGTCAGGGGTACCTCAGTCCCATCAACATTGAGCATGACAGCCCCAGACCTACGTGGGGGAGAACATACATGGCACAGATGAAATTTGGCACAGATGATCTACCAGATAAGGTTTATGAATATGCCAAATTTCAAAGTGATCCAAAATAAAATGCCACAGGGAAAGCAAGTTTAAGAGTGCTGAAAATGAACATATGGGTCTATTTTTCTTGAGATTTTCTCCAGGCATATCATTCATATTTTTCAAATTTGGGGGGCAATCTACTGATGTCCATTATTCTGGCTTGTCAAGGAGCACGTGCTTTCTCTGATTTGGCAAAGTTCTGAGCAGTGGTTCAAAGGTGGCTAAGGTTTTCCTACCCATTAAAGTCTATGAAAGGCAAGTACTGGCATAGAGTGTGGGGCATGACAAGAACAGAAACTGAAGCCAAAGATCCTGCCAGGAGTGGAGTGTTTGCACAGAGAGCCACCTAGTGGATGCTATTTGCAAGCTTTTTTATTTTAGTTCCGGTATATACTGCAGTGGTTAGACAACAACTCACTAACTATTTTCCTGCCTGTGGGCAAATATGGAAACCCGGGGAACTGCTATGAGGAACTCCACCCCCCAAACTCATGCACACCCCTGCAAAATCCTGGACCTCACTATACACTGCAGTACTTCATCATTCCTCAAATACAGAGTGCATTCCATGTATGAATCCATTTAAGAACAGGTTCCTTCTCCATCCCTACTGTCTGGCTAAGAAGTCGTTACCCTGAGACAATATCCAGCATGTTTTTGACAGGACCCGTGGCAGAGTATAACACAAAGTTAGTATACAAGAGGGGAAGCATGGGAAATGACCCTGTTTCTGGATTTTCTTGCAACTGGCCCAAGCAACCCTTCTACTCACTGCCCAGGATCTTGGAATCCTAGGACTGGAATGGTGCCTTTGGCAATATGATGTACTGGAGGTCCTTTTTGGGGAATAGGCACTGGCATGGGATGTTGGAGAATTCTGACCAAAAACAGAAACGGGAGCAGATATTGCCAATGTTTCTTTATTTGTCCCATGGACGGCAGCCCAGTGAATATGATCAGTATTTGCTGCTGCTGCTGCGGCTGCTGTTGCTTTCAGTCTGCAAATGACATGTAATTCTTTGTATTTGCCTTCATTTGAATTCTGATTCTTTTGCGTTGAAAGGAAGGACTACAATAACATCATGGCAACATAACTTACATAACTGACATAATTCTGTGAATCCCGTCAGGTTACGTAATTTCACCATGGTGAACAGTGAGCTGGATAACATAGTGTTCGGCAGAAGATGAACTGCAGCAGGAAAGAAACAGTGCTGCTTGCAACAGAGTAGAACAAAGAAGGATGCCTTCTTACATCCCTAATCCTGGGCTACAAATCTCTCCCAACCACCCTAGAAAAACCTGATTATGTGAAGTAAAAATAGCTGATTATCTGGGCTATAACATAGTGGCCTCTTTGTTAGTAATGCACAATAAAAGTTATGATACATGGAGCCATTGAATTATTTTCTGTTTGGCAATTGGACTGGACCCAATACATCCCTTGGGTATTTACTTATTAGGTTTCTTAGGTATTTATTAGATTTTTTAAACCAAAAAGCCCCAAAACCATAAACGCAAGCTTAGCTGCAAGGTCACAAATCAACAAAATAATGAAAATGGAATGAAAGTATTTTACAGTACTCACTTAAAGCCATAGCCAACTGAAATGAATATTAAAGAATAAATCATAAACTCAAATATATGTAATCCTTCTCTGCTCTGAAGTAAAGCAGAACAGTTCTATTTACTCTACAAAATACTTAACTTTCTTTAGAATGAGAATTTCATTCTCATTGCAAAATAATATTTTTATAATCCTAACAAATATTTCAAACGAGAACCCAAAAATTGTACATAAGCGCTAAGCTCATCAGAATGTAATTTAGGCCACAGACAGAGATTGAAATATATTATTATTAGTATTACTATTTTAAGTATAAAATATGACATCTGGCCTAAACATATCTCTGGAACAGAACTGAACAGTGCACACCTCTTCATTTTGTATCAGCCCGCATCTATATTTGATTCGAAATTGATTTTATATATGCAATTGTTATTGTCTTTATATATGAAACTGATGAAACTGTTTTAATCGTTTTACACATGGGCATATATTTTGATATGTCATTTCATTCTGGAACATATATTTTTAACTGCTATATTATATCTTTATTTTGTTTTTGTTTTTTTAAGGCTAACTTATTTTTACCCCTTTTGCTGAAAAAATTAATGTATATTTTGTTTTAATGCAAACTGCTTGGGTTTTTTTACGATTAAGCAACATGCAAAAATCTGTTAAATAAATATGAGACTGTTGGTATTCTTTACATTAATGTTCTTTATTGTTAAATCACTTCAAGATTGATAGCCAAGGCTATCAAAGGGAGGTGAAGGTAATGCCAGAGACCTTTTGTGTCTGGACTCATCGCTCACTGAGAACTGTCTCTCTTCAGCACCATTTTCTCTATTGAATGTTTATTGTTATTTCTATTGCATTTTAATTGCTGTGAGACACTATGGGAATCTGCAAAACGTGGGATTAAAAATGCATGCATGCATTATGCTACCAAAGAGAGATTTTGCAGGCCTACCTTAAATTTCCTTGGAAGCAAAGAGCTGAAATGATAATGGGATTAAAGTTTAGGTTGCAAGCCTATACCCAGTCCTATTATGAGAAAGCCCCATTAAACTCAGCAGCACTTACTTCTGAGTAGACCTGCCTGGGATTGGGCTGCGCCTTCTGTTAAAGATAGGGAACTACAACATGAAATGTCTCCTTAACAACAGTGACCATAGCTCTCAAACATTTTGCTATACATTGTTAAAAGGAAATAAATAAATAAATTCCAATCCGCCCAAAATGCACACAAAGCTAAGACCGAAATGTTAAGCCAGTTACTTACTAGTATAGTTCATGTATCACCACCAAAGACAATTTCAGTACAATTTAAAGTTCATGTAACTAAAGGACAATTCTTTCCAAGTCAATGTGTTTAAGCAGCGGGTTGCATAGTACAGACAACTTCATTGCACTAATTACGTTATTTGTGTGGATAATTAAATATCTTGTTATCTGCCATCGTGTAGGTAAAGAAGAAGAAGAAGAAAATACAGGAAGCTGCCTTGTACTAAGTCAGATCAGTGCTATTTTTCCAGGAAAGAAAAAGAGGTGCCAGAACTCACCATGAACCTTCCTCTCTTATATTGGCAATGACATCCATCTGGCAGGTGTTGGAACTCAGTTCTGGTGAGTTCCGGCTGAAAAAAACCTTGGTTCAGATCATTGGTCTACCTAGCTTAATATTGTCTACACAGGCAGGCAGGAGATCTCCGTGGTTTTGTTTTATGAAAGGTTCAATCTATTTTATTAAAGGTTTTCAGCACATAATACAATAAAAACCAAACAAAGCTAATATCTAAAGAGAGCAAAATACCAATAATAAAAAGGAAAATAAAAGAAGAGGGGGGGGAAAGAGAAAAGAAACACATCCACACAAACACAAAAAATGATATTATATCAACCTTCTATCTGAATCTTCAAATCACAAAGATTTGTTTTCAGATCTCCAGGGGTTCAGACAGGATTCTCTCCCAACTGCAGTTCGATATGCCAGGGATGGAGCCTAGGACCTCCTGCTTACAGCTCAGAAGGAGATGGGGAAGAATAAGATACTAGAAGATAGACATGTTGTTGTTGTTTAGTCGTTTAGTCATGTCCGACTCTTCGTGACCCCATGGACCAGAGCACGCCAGGCACTCCTGTCTTCTATTGCCTCCTGCAGCTTGGTCAAACTCATATTGGTAGCTTTGAGAACACTGTCCAACCATCTCGTCCTCTGTCGTCCCCTTCTCCTTGTGCCCTCAATCTTTCCCAACATCAGGGTCTTTTCCAGGGAGTCTTCTCTTCTCCTGAGGTGGCCAAAGTATTGGAGTCTCACCTTCAGGATCTGTCCTTCCAGTGAGCACTCAGGGCTGATTTCCTTAAGAATGGATAGGTTTGATCTTCTTGCAGTCCATGGGACTCTCAAGAGTCTCCCCCCACCGTAATTCAAAAGCATCAATTCTTCGGCAATTAGCCTTCTTTATGGTTCAGCTCTCACTTCCATAGACATATCAATGTGATTAATCAAATAATCAAACAATTGCGCTGATGGCACCAAACTTTGGGAGCTTACAAGGCACTCTTGTTTTCCCAAGCATGTTTAAGAGATAAAAAACAGTGCATCTGAACCACGTCCGGGAAGCTGTGTTCATTTTCAACATTATGAGAGATTTTTAATGCAATATTTATTACATTTTTAAAGCAACTTGAACATTTTAAAAATGTACCTGTAGTTTTGCAACAGCATTAACAGTCAGATCCTAGGGATGATTAGATAACCTGCATAAGTTAATTTTGAGACTGCTTAGCTTTCGAAAATGAATGCTTACCATGCTTGTTCATTTCAAACAGATGAGAACACAGTATTTGCTATAGATCTTGTGCAAGACTTGCCATTGATTTCTCAAGGACAACTGCACCTAGGGACCTAGTTAATATGTTCCAGTTTGGAGGTAGAAAGAGGGTTCCATCTACAGCCCTTTAGACTGAAACTGTAGCAATCCTACAGAGATCTTATAGGTTACCTGATGTTCACCTTACACTTTGCTCCTAAGCTTGTCAAACTCTGCTGTATTTAAAGATATTAGTAGTGCCAAGATTTTTTGATAAATATAGGAAACTGTATATTTTGTCAAATGAACCCAATAATTCCATTCGCTGTTCATTTTCATCTTCTGAGAATCCAAAATAAGAATAAAAGCAGAATATGCAGTCACATGGTTCATCTACTAAAGAACTGTAAGGAATTAGGAGTTTTGAGACATATTTCGGCAGATGAGGCACAGACGAAATTTCATATTCCTCATATTGTAATTTGTCCAAAAATTTAAAATACAGTGTACATAATTCTTCCAGCCTTAAGAAAAAGTTCAAAGAAACCATCAAGGGAACAAAATGAAGAGAATTCACAATGCACCTTGAATTCCCCAAATGGTATACCAGAGTGGAATAATTGGGATCTAACTTCCAAATAAAATATCAATGTCTCTTGAAACTCATATTCCTCTTTCATCATTCAGTATAGAACACCCTCTCCACATCCTGTGCTGGACATCACCAGAAGAGTGTAGCAGGAATGACCAGTGCAAATGGTGAAGTCTCCTATCCTCATTCAATAGTGGTCTGGTTTGTATCCAGCACCAAGGCTGCATTTAGCATTTGTACTTCTACCAGGTAGTGTTGACACAAGGAAGTTAATATTGTCACAGCTACTGTATCACTCTGGAAACACTACAGTATGGTTTAACAGTTGCAGCTGTACAAAGGAGCAGAAAGATGAGTCTTTTTACCCTGGCCTTTTGTGGGAAATTGCAGTCAAACATGCATGAGTGATAGTGCATGAAAGGGTTAAGATCACAGAGTTATATTCCTGGACTTTTTGATAATCATAATAATAAAATGAAAATTTGGAATCTAGTCATGTTATCAATATGCCCATTCCAATATTAAGCTGACTTTTTTTTACTTCGTTTATTTGCTGGACATACTCTGATTCAATTCTTTAATCAAGAGTTCTTTTTTTTTTTTTTTTTTTTGGAGAAGAAATCCTAAGAGTAATGAATCATTGCCTCCTTGCCCTAGTGATGCTCTTGCCAGCTTACCAAGCACTCAACTACCATCTCACTAACATTAAGAGCAGCTTCCAGATCAAGCTTGAGGGAAGCCCCATAGAGAGTGCATTGCAATAATCCAGTCTTGAAGTAACTAACACATGCAGTACTGTAGCAAGGTTTTCTCCCGGTCCAGGAATGGTCATAGTTGTCAAACCAGCCACAGTTGTGGCTAACTTCTAGCCACTGTGATTACCTGAACCTCTAGTGACAGAGCTAGATTCAGAAGCATCCTCAAACTGTAAACCTGCTCCTTCAGAAAGGGGAACGCAACCCCATGCAGAGTAGGCAATTGACTAATTTCTCAGACTTGGGATCTACTCATCCACAGTGCCTCCATCTTGCCCAGGTTCACTGCAGTCTAACCTGAGACTGAACAAACTATGCAAGAGATATGAGAAGAAGTAAAATGCATATCTTGCTGACTCTCAGTAAAGAATGTCATCAAGTCTTTGGTGTTAATTGCCTTTTGTGATTTGCTAACTGGGTTAATTGCCTCAAATTTATTTTAGCTAAGAAACTGTACTCTAATTTATAGTAGAAAAGCTACTATATGCTTGCATAATTTGGAATATCACCGCTCTTCAATTTTACTCACATGTTAAATCCAAAACATTTCTGTCTTTAGATGAAATAATCTTCATTTATTAATTGTCTTTTGAAAAAACAAAAAACGATGCATGAACTCTCAGTACTACATTAGAGAACAATGGTAGGCCCAACGAGATGTACTGCTGCATAAGTGTTTAATGGTTACTGTATTTACGTTATATTTGTTTAAAACCAATATTTTTTGTTTAAAAATAAATAAATCGGTTGCAAACTTTTATTTTTAATTTAGTAAAATGCATATACCGCTTGACTAATAAAATCTCTATGAATTTTACTAAAAGAAAAAACAACCATATTAACATTATCAATAAAATATTGCTAAAACAAGTATTCTTATATCTTCAAAAGATAATTAAAATTAACAATAGGTAAAAAGACATGTGTTTTAATCTCAACATCTACGTGTCAAGGTAAGCTTGCCTAAATATTTTAATCCAGTACAGGAAAGAGTACAGTGAGGATGCCTATCTGATGACAAAGCATAGATGCGGTCTCATTAAACAGTCAGCGTCTTCTAAGTGCAGACTGAGCATTATGTGGTATCTGTAGCATGGCCAGCTCCACAGATCAAAGTTAGGTATGGCGATCCCACAAGTAGACTAGGCATAAGCTGCTAGTTGCTACATTTTTACAGGCTTTAACATAGTCCATAGGCATGTGCAGCACATTTCACTAGAGTGTGTTCCCAGGGAATTGTTTTTTCAAAGGCAAACATTTATTGAATACATACTCATACTCAGTCATAAAAGGCATTATTTTTATTCATCAAACAAACTAAGGAAACGAAAACTTCATGTAACTTAAAAAATGAACACAGTATCCCAAACTTTTGCTGTAGTGATAACCAGGCATATACAACATGCAGTCAATTTTCATAATCTTTCTCTTTAATCAGATAATGAGAAAAGCCAAATTGATCAAAACAAGCATTCTGCTAATCTGAAACAGGAATGGAGTGGGATTCCCCCCCCCCTTCTTCTTTTAGGTAATCCATTTGACTTAATGAGTAATGGTTGAAGTTCTTTTTATCTCCCCCCTCAAAAAACCATAAACCTTTACTTGCCAAATACACCTTGGTTTTGATTCTAATGGCATCCACACAAATTTATAGATATGGGTTAGTATTCACCTAAGTTTTACTCGAAGCTTGTTGAAAATAATAGACTTCATTGACTCATATTCACCACCACCCTATTCACTACCATAGACAGAAGCAGGCAGAAGCTGCAAATCCATTCCAGTCTTTTTTCCCTGCCTGCATCTCTTGCTGCTTTTGCCCTTCTCTTTTCTACATGGGCCATTGCAGCTGAGGGAGCTTGGTTGCCATTCCCTTCATGCATTCCTATGACACAGCCCCTGAACTTGTAAGTTGCAAGCAATATGAATCTTTGCTCTGTGGCTCTGTTGCTTCCTCACTGCAACTAAAGTTATCCCTAAGGGCTGGTCGTTATGGAAGCCTCTGCTCATGCCTGTTGCAACCCAACTCTGCTTGATCTGCCTCAGGGAGCAACATAAGACAGTGCTAAGCTGACTTTGCACCACCTCCGTTCTCTTGACTGGTTGACCTAGGTTGGTTCCAGCTCAGCCAAATGCAACAAGATTGGAATAATGGCTACTTGGCCTGAACCAGCCTTTTAAAGTGCACAAGGATTCCTGTATATCAGTGGTTTGGGAACCTACAGCCATCCAGATGTTGTTGTACTCACATCCATCAGCCCCAGTTGTGACATTTTGAAGTTCATTACAAACCTCTCAGGAAGAGTTCCTTTCTCCCCCATAATTTTCCATACACACACCTAGAGGTGGGTGAAAAAGTCAGTTTCATATTCTCGTTTTTTTCTTGGAAAGTACAGGAAACCACCTTTTCACATCAGTTTGTGATTTTTTATTTTTTTAAAAAGACCAGATAGTCCTTGTGAAAATGTAGTGCTAATTCCGCCCCTCTCCCCCCCCCATATATATTTCTATGCCATTTTTGCTAATCTTTTTCCCCACAGCAATTTACCCAAATACAATGTGGTTTTTGTATGCTTTTCCATTAATACACATGTATATGTTTTGCCCTAATCAGTGTCGGTACTAACCATGAAGTTGTTGCACCAAGTGCCATATTTTTAATCAGTACTTTTCTTCTAGAAAAAAGGTGTTGGTACTGCGTGCCCTTGAGTACCCCATTAAAAAAACCCCATTAGCCTTAATGTATGTATTTTTGCACATATTACTTGACTGAATAACTACATTGCAACATCTGAATAAGCGCAAATGTTGAAGGATGACTGTGTTTAAGTTTATGTATTGTTTTGCAAAGAGTGAATTAGGTAAGTTCACATTTGAAAGTGAACAGATTTTAATTTCTTCCCCATTCCTTGTGTGAGCACCCCCCCCCCATTCACCTTTTCCTCATCATTATTTTCTGACTTTCTTTTATGGCGCAGCCTCATTAAAGAACCCCACATCACACTTTTGAAATCATAGGAAGCCAGATTTGCTAGTTTTTCTCCAGCTGATTTTGTCTTGCAGTTGCTGAAGTGTTCCTGTCACAATGGAAAGGTGACACCCGGGTGCAACTTTGTTGTAGCCACAGAGAGCTCCTTTGTTTCAGGGTGTGATGTAATGTTCCCGAGAATTATATTATAAAGCAAATTTTGCAGCAAAAGCCACGCTACTTATACCTAATTTAATATCCATTATCTCTTCCTGCTCGCTTTGATCAGTCTTCCTTTCCAGGTGATTATAGCTAGTGCAGCATCACCGTATTATATTGGTTCCCTCTACAAACCATCCAGGACCTTGTTTTTTCCCCTGGTGTAAATCCATTTCTAATACAATCCCCTTCTCCCAAACTACACAGGTCCCTTTACATTTATTTGAAAGAAAAAGTGCATTTAAAATCATCCATATACTTAATTACTGAACTAGTTATGCTTACTTGTAGAACATTAGCAAGGGTGTTGAAAAACACAGACATTCCAATATACCGTATTTTTCGCTCTATAAGACACACCAGACCGCAAGACACACCTAGTTTTTGGAGGAGGAAAACAAGAAAAAAAATATTCTGAATCTCAGAAGCCAGAACAGCAAGAGGGGTCACTGCACAGTGAAAGCAGCAATCCCTTTTGCTGTTCTGGCTTCTGGGATAGCTGCACAGCCTGCATTCGCTCCATAAGACACACACACATTTCCCCTTACTTTTTAGGAGGGAAAAAGTGAGTCTTACAGAGCAAAAAATACGGTATCCTATAAATGCGCCTAGTTTCACACTATGCAGATTTACCCTATGCATTACACTCTGTTCCCATCAGTCCCTCTTCAAGGCACATTTTAACTTTCAGAAACAAAATCGTATTTCTCCATTGTATGGATGCATGCAATCAACACGAATTTTTATCAACAAATCCCATCATCCAGAAGCTGTGGTGGAGGCATGGTGGCTTTAATAAGGACAGGGAGTTCCATTTGTGCAAGCAGAACACCACAAAGCTCTGGATGGCTGCCAGTATATAGATTTATCAAATGTACACCCCACTCTTCCTCACAAAGGAGCCCAGGACTGCAAGCACATGAATTTTTTAAAAAAATGTAATTAAAATTTATAAAAAGTTTAAAAAAAACACCCACCCATATTGACCTAATTTGCACTTTTTGAAATGGTATACAAACCAAAACTCTCAAATCCACACTTCTCATAATTGAACAGTGCAGTTCTCCAGCCAAGGAGTGCACAAAAATGCATATATCCTAGGGTAAAGTCTCCATAAAAATGGATATCATCAGCAGAATATCATACATAAAGGCACTGTATCAGGGAAGACTGCTTGCAAATATATGTGTATCAGGCAAAACTGCATACAAATGTGTGTGTAAGGAGACATTTTCACTGAAACGCTGGTGAATTGTCATGAAAAATTTTTACACACATATAAAAGCTGAGCATAAACCGGAATGTTCACAGCATTAACATTCCAACAGTGGAGTGACCAACCTGTTCCACTGTTAGGTTTCCAGGGGTAGGGGGCCCAGAAGCCAAAGTTTTGGATTCTCATAGACAGCAGGTCAGGCCTTTGTCTCACCCCATTCTAGTCCCAAGACTGCCTGATTTTTCCTCCTTCAACCATGACATCACCTTCCACCAGTCGAGGGTGAAAGACATGCTTCTCCAGCTCATCTTTCCAGAAATGCCCCCAGCTATTTAATTTCTATCTTAACACTTTGTTTCAAGCTTATGTAACGAAGCGTAAGCTTCATAGACCTGGCTGAGCTCTTTTGCTTAACAAAGAAACTGACTTGACCATTTGAGATTACCCCTTTTCTGTAAAAAAAATGTCCCATCTTGCAGCTTTAAAGTCACATATTTGATAGACCCCCCCCAAAAAAACCATTTAGTCCAACCCAAAAAGTATTACTGTATCAATTTCTGAGAATTATTTTTTTTGGGGGGGGATAATTATTGCTATGTTTTATGATATTGTATTATCATTTATTTGTGAGCCTCTTTGTGGGCCTTTTTGAAAAGAGATTTGAATAAAATATAAATATTTTTTTGAAAAATATATAGCAATGCACATGCGTGTGGGAATTAGGTACGTGCAGTACCACTCAGACTCACCTTGACAATCAGTTGGGCTTTTTGAGTGTTTGTCAGATGCTTGGAAAACCTCAAGGGTATTTTTGAAAATTCAGTATGAATGCTTGAAAATTGGGGGGTTTTTTTGTTTTTGTTTGCCACACTTCCCCTTTCCCTGCCAGCTCCCTCCGCACCTTTTCCAAGCCAAAAAAACAAAACAAAAGAGCCTTACCTTGTGCAAAGAGGATGTTGGTAGCAGGTGGTGGAGAGCTAGCTACACATAGAGGCAGGAAATGAGAGTCCTTTGGGGGCTTTTCCACTGGAAGAGAGCCCTCTTATCACCTGGTACCTCTTCACCTTTCTTTAAGGTATTTTTGGCTAGGGGAAGGAGAAATACTATGGAAGGGGAGCCAGCGAATGTGGAATGTAAACCCCATTTTGAGTCTAGCTCAGCTGGAAGTGCCTTTGTGAGAATAACTCCCTAGCTTCTCTTGATTTGTTGAAATGTATCAGAGCCCATGTTTTGGGTAGCCTTGCCGAAAACACAAGCAGGAAAAGGAACTTGGCTAATTGTCGGGGGGGGGGGGGAGATCTCCAGCCTGCCAAAATAAGGCATTAGTCTTGCTCCACCTGAATCCAATTAGAATCTCTATGTGAAGTTTTCACTGATTGATTCCAATACACACACATACACACACTACACCTTAGTGCAATATTGTAAATCAGAATATTTAATACCAAATATTGCATTCTATATGATTTTAACACTCTGCTATTCAGTGTAGTGTTCTCCCTTGTAACAAACGTTCAACTAAATTTAATTCCCGATCCCTCAACTATTCATAATCACATCTATTTCCTGGCAGAATCTGAACTTTCTTTGGATGAGAAGCTAAAATTTTCGTCTATAGCTTCTGGCATATTTGAAAGAAACGAGGTATTAACAGGAAGCAGGGACAACCTAGACAAATTTTGTACTTGGATAATAAGTTTTCTGGTATCTGAAAGTCTTAGCGTAGCTTCAGCAGCAGAAATTATTACCTTAAAATTTAGTCCCTTTTTTGGAAGTTGAAGAACTGCCATGTTCCCTAAGTCTCTGACATTGACTTTTGCATGGTCCAAGACTCCTAAGCACGCCAATCAAAATAGATAGCAATCAGGCAGGCATTTACACCCATATTGGGTTACAGGGCTGGGCAGGGCTGGGCACAGCCCTAACCATGATCCAACTCTCATTTCCACTAGATGTGACATCCAAAGCTGCACCTTGGTTAGGGTTCTGCACAGCCCTGCCCATCCCCACAATCCAATCTGGGTTGACCCAAGGAACACCCGACCCAGATCTGCCCCTGAATCAATTCTGGAGGTGGACTAATGTTTAAACCACAAAGTTTAATCTATAATTAAGCATAGAATTGAGAGGAGAAGAAGGAGATGATACATCGCCTCTGTCCCTCCTGATCTCATTGGATTGAAATTGCCTACATCCATTGATTTTAATGGGTTTACCCTGATTATGACTAATGTTGGATACCACCCATCCTTTTTATGGAGAAGAACTTTCCATCCTAATAGAAAATGAAAATTGTAACCAGATTCTGGTACTAGAAATACACTAGAATACAGTGAATAGTTAAAAAAAAATGCATCTGAGAGAATGTTAGTTTCTGTGTGAAGAATTTATGCTGTATATATTCCCCCATCCCCAGTCTGTTTCTTATCATGCTTATATTTTCATGACTTTTTACTAAACTTGACCCCGCAAATGCAGATTAGGGCTAGAGAGATTAGATCTGCGGGCTAAAAGGTGGATCAAGGGACTTGATTTTCCTGTTAAGTCTCAAGAAGGAAATAATTGGCAAAAAATAAACCCCCAAGAAAATGGTTTCAAAAATGAGAGAGGTGGCTTGTTGATGTTAATGAGAACATCATTGCCTGACCTTTACCTGACCTTATTAAGCACACGTCTTGCAAATTAAGCTTACTAAAGTGTCAACTGCATAACTCTGGAAGACTTAAATGTCTTCCATATGGAATTCTTCAGATAATCAAGGATATGTCTTTACGCCTGCCCTGCTCTCCATTGGCATGGATGTGAAGTATGCCAAGCATAAGTCGTGAACAAAAATAATTGCTAATTCATAGATAACAAACATAATAAGAGAATTGCTCCTCTTCCCTAGCAGCCCATGACAAATTTCATGTCCTGTAATAGTATATTCTTGAAGAGCATTAGTTCATGAATAATAATCATTCACAGTGCTCACATACATTAGGAATCGACAGGAGCTCTGTGTCATGAGTCAGCTGGTGGGACTCAGCCCCAAAGTCATAGGCCAGAGCTAATCCCAGGGACAATGCTCAAAGCAAAGAACAAATCAGAGCCTCCAAGGAGGGGGAGGATTTTGTTTGCTCAGCATTTTTAAGTGGACCAGACTTATAGAATGGTTGGAATGTACCTTTCTTTCACATTTTGTACTTCTCCAAATTTTGCCATACAATTCTCAGCCCCGCCCCATCCCATATGACCAGAATGCTGTGGGATTTGTGGGAGGGGGTTGCTGGTTTGTTTTTTGGTTTTTTTGTTATGTATTTAGTGTTCCCATTTTATATTTTTGTTTTGTGAACCACCCTGTGATCTTCAGATGAAAAAAGACATACAAAATCCATCCATCCATCCATCCATCAACTGCTGTATTTTCTACTAGGCTTTTGTTGTTGTTGTTTAGTCATTTAATCGTGTCCGACTCTTCGTGACCCCATGGACCAGAGCATGCCAGGCACTCCTGTCTTCCACTGCCTCCCGCAGTTTAGTCAAACTCATGCTGGTAGCTTCGAGAACACTATCCGACCATCTCACCCTCTGTCGTCCCCTTCTCCTTGTGCCCTCAATCTTTCCCAACATCAGGGTCTTTTCCAGGGAGTCTTCTTTTCTCATGAGTTGGCCAAAGTATTGGAGTCTCACCTTCAGGATCTGTCCTTCCAGTGAGCACTCAGGGCTGATTTCCTTAAGAATGGATAGGTTTGATCTTCTTGCAGTTCATGGGACTCTCAAGAGTCTCCTCCAGCACCGTAATTCAAAAGCATCAATTCTTCGGCGATCAGCCTTCTTTATGGTCCAGCTCTCACTTCCATACATCACTACTGGGAAAACCATGGCTTTAACTATACGGACCTTTGTTGGCAAGGTGATGTCTCTGCTTTTTAAGATGCTGTCTATCTACTATGCTTACCTCAGGAATAGACTTGTACATTCTGTATCTCAAGATACAGAGATGGTATTCACCAAACAAAAGACTGTTCGATCAGATGTTCCGGGCATGTCATTCATAAACAGGAAGTTCCATTGGGAGTAAGGGATACAACTAAATACCTTCTATAGATGCACCTATAGCAGCTATCCTTTTAGTTCACAATAGTTTCACAAGAAGAGTAAGAGGTCCACATTTAAAGGGTTTTTCTGCTTACGTACCTACAATGCAGCCTGGTGAGGAATCTCATTTTTCATTCCTAGCCAGAGAGGAACTTCTGGAGCAAACAAATGATGATTGATTGGTAATACTTCTAAGTTTTATGAGCATGACAGATTCATATTCAGTACAGGTAATTATCAACTTCTGCAGCATCTCTCCTACAGTCCTTGCAGAATGACATCTCAGGGTAACATGAAGCAAGGACTAGGGCTCAAGTCACTCTGGTAGACAAAGTTCTAGATATCCAGGACAGAAAAAAAGCAATGAGAGAAATATCAGGCATATAGGTGAAGCATAGAGATTAGGGACCGGCCGGGACATAGAGCCAGAATACAGAGACATATGTGGCACCATTAATCTACAGATCCATTGGGCTGCAGTGATGCTTCTGAATATCAGTGGCTGAAAACCACAGGAGAGGAGAGTGCCATTGTGCCCATGTCCTGTTTGTGGGCTTCCCATGGGCATTTGGTTGGCTACTGTGAGAGCACTGGTCTGATCCAGCAGGCTCTTGCGTTTTTATGACTTTAGTTTTGTGTACTTAAGGACATCTCACAACAATTTCTTGATTCCCTCCTATCCCTCCCTCAGCTCCCTTAGAAGTGAATATTTCATCTCACTCACTTGAAAAATGTTAATAGAAATGCATTTTAAATTCATGAATACAAATGCAATATGTTTAATTTTTTTAAAGAAAAAAATAAAATAAATTGCTCCTTTCAGTTTTCTATCTCTTCAAATTGTACCTCTACCTGTGAAGACCCCTGTGGTTTAAATAACTGGAGAGTGTACACTAATAAAAATCCCATTAAATGAAATGGCCAGTAGGCATATAGAATGTCCTCTTGCAATTTTGGAAGACGGTTCGTTACGAGACACCCCGCTATGTACTTTTTTATTTTATCAAAGTAAAGGGAAAAAAGAGCAAGGAAATGTCGTAAAATGTGTTCTTTGTTTAGGGGGAAGCTGTTTACGGTGTCCTAGGGAAAATGATGTATCTCCCCCCCCCCACCTTAGAATGAAAGAGCTGGTTTATTCTATGTCAGGTGTGTTTACTGCACAGCCTATAATAAATATATATAATCAAGAAAATTGGTTGGTAATTTTCATCCTCTGAAATATTACTTCTTTATGCAGTGACTGGCAATTGAAGTGGTAATTCAGTTTACATTGTATTGGAGTAACCCATTTTACTGCAAAGACTGAACTTGATGTCAAAAATAATTTCTAGGGAAGAGGATTGCTTTTTCTGGGAAATGTTTTCCTCCTTCTTATTATTTCTTTCTAAATTTGTGAACTCAGTTCAGTGCTTATATATATATATATATATATATATATATGGGCTCATATTTGAACCCCAGGCTTTGGTGGTGGTTCTGCTTTTTTAAAAAAAGTTTCTTTTTAAGTATACTAAACTTGAAAGTCAGCTGTAGCTCTATACAGACATTCTTGAACTATATTCATGGAAGGACTGCTTCTGCTCTTCCCCCATGTTGTGTGCGAAGCTCTGAACATGGTCACAACCTTCCCTGGACGATCAGGATTCCCAATCAGTGGGATGTAATAATATTCAGCAAAACATGTTTGTAGGCCCAAGTACAGGAAACACGTAGCCAGCATGGGGCAAAACAAGGAAGATATATTTTTAAAAAACCCACAGGACACAACTTTATTGCTTAAGTAGGCTTTCACGAAGGCACTGGATGTGTATTCTGAATCAACCACATGCCTGCTATTTGACTGGGTCAAGCCTGGGTTTAGTGGTCACCCTATGACATACACCAAGTCAGGGCAATCCCACCAGGGCCACCATTTGGGAGGGTTGCTATGGCTCATTGGCCCCTGTGTGGACTTCTGGACAGAAACATCCCTCCTTGACCCCTTTAGTGGGGAACCCACTAGGCTAAGGATCTGACCCAATGCCTTATCCACCAACTGAGCTGTGCAGCTCAGGTGGGGTCAGTTGTTGTTGTTGTTGTCTATATACCATCTATATACAAATCTATATACCTCAGAGAGCCAAAGGCCTCATTGAAGAGGATTCCACCCCCCTCCTGATGCCTAAATGAAGACACCAGCCAAATCTCCCTGGGGAGAACATTCCCCAAATGGGGAGCCATTGCAGAAAAGACCTGTTCTCATATTGCTATACTTTGGACCTCTTGTGGAGAAGGCACACAAAGAAGGGCCTGAAATGATGATCTCACAGTCTGTGTCTCTTCATATGGAGAGGTGGTCCTTGCGGTATTGCGGTCCTGAGATTTAGGCGGACCTGAATGGGACCTTAGGTGGCAGAACTGCCAGGTCTGCCCCCCTCCACCCCCAGCTGTTTGCCATTTGCCCATTCAAATGGGCAACCCCCAGCACTCCATGCAGCCATGGAGGAAAGCATAACAACCCCCCCTCCAGCTGCACAGGGAAGGAACCACAGCTGCATTGAGCCACAAACCACGTCTTCTCTGCATTTGCAGGTGAGCAGAAATTACCATCTCCCTTTGGACCTTTCAGCTTAAAGTCTGAAGTCCAGCATGGAGGGATCAAGACTAACACCTGCCTGAATAGAGCTATTGTGAAGAGTTTTTGGTGTGTAAATATAGGAGAACAGGATAGGTCTCCATCAAGTTTTGTTTTCCTTCCCACCTAAATTATGAAAACTTCTTATATAATACAGTGGTACCTCGGGTTAAGTACTTAATTTGTTCTGGAGGTCCGTTCTTAACCTGAAACTGTACTTAACCTGAAGCACCACTTTAGCTAATGGGTCCTCCCGCTGCCGCCGCACCGCCGGAGCACGATTTCTGTTCTCATCGTGAAGCAAAGTTCTTAACCCGAGGTAATATTTCTGGGTTAGCGGAGTCTGTAACCTGAAGCGTATGTAACCTGAAGCGTATGTAACCTGAGGTACCACTGTATAACTTTACTGTAGAATGTGTGGGATTGATTTATGATGTCGTCATTATGCTAGTGAATAAATGTTAGGCCAATACATTTAAACAGCAGTGCTGCTATACAAATTCAAAATCTTTGCTCTGCAGGCCAAATAACCAAAGGATCATGAACCTAGGCCTGGCTGATGCTAATTTGTTTGCAGAACCCATTCAAACTGCTAGTTATAAACTTTAACCTCCTATATGGGGAACCTTTTCCAGTTACACTCCTTCCTAGATAACCTTCTGAGGCCTACAGACCCAAATGTGGATAGACCAATGAATGTGATATTTTTGCAAAAACAATTCTCCCAATATAATGCCTTTTTTGTACATTTACACTAATAAATACATTTTCACGCACGCCTTCCCTTACCGTATGCATTTTTATGAAAATTCCTTGGTTGGAGAATGAGTTTCAAAAGATGACTGTTTTTCTATTCTCACATTGTGTGAATTTGATAGGTTCATTTTTTAAAATGTGCTGAATCAAATTTCTCCCTCATCCCTGGTGACTGTGTGCCCTCAGCAACCTCACATCACCTCCCTTTCATTTTTAAAAGAGCACAGTTGTCTGAATTGCAAATGATCCTCTAAGCATTCATAAGTCAACAGTCTTCTTTTTTTGAATTCAACATTTCACCAAAGAGCTTCTCTTTCTCCTCCTCCTTCTCCAAGATGGCCACAAGAGTCCTTTCAGTTCCAGAGCTCTGTCTCTGGGAGATCTGTAAATGTGATGGCAACAATAAGAAGCTTAGAATTGGGACTTCAAATTAGCCCTTCACTGACCATGTTCAACTGTTTATCTTTTAGCAGAGTCTCAAGCAGTCCCTTTGGGTCTACAAAGGATTTTATTAATAAGAAATGGAAGAACAACAACAAAACAGCTTCCAGTCCTTTCTTTGGCTGAATCCACTGTGGTGCTTAAACAACAAGGATCATCTTACAAAGGGGGGATTCTCTGCTCCCCCTTCGCCAATCTAATTAGCGTGTAAAAAATGACTGATAGAAGGCAAAATGCAACCATCTGCATTTCTCCGTGTTGTCATTTTTCAGACAGAACTCACAGGTGTCTTTTAAACAATGATGAATTAGAAGGCACTGTCTCTTTTTTTCTCACTCATTTGTCTGTTAACTACCTCTGTGATAATAATGTATTTGCATATTTAATTTCCTCAGCTGTAAATGAGCACCTCTGAACCACTTGCTAATTATTTTACAATTTTCTTGTATTCTTCATTATTCATGCATTCTATTTACTAAATAAAAATGACTTTCCCTCCAAAGGACATTTGCAATTATTATTACGCCAAGAAGCTATCGCTTGGTGCCAAACAAGAAAGCCTGCTAGGAGGGGAAGAGAGAAAGAGACACAATGCAGTTTGCAAAAGAAAGCAGGAAGATTATATTCATGTTGTGTGAAGTTAGCTCCTTTATCACCACCCTTTTCTTCCTGTTCACACCTTTGTCCAAACCTGATTAAACAGGCTTCATGCTGATAGCTAAGCAGGTTTTTGGAGTGAATGGTTGTTGGTAATAAACTCAGCCAGCCCGTAAATCATTCAGGGGAATATTACACTGGACTTTGATATTTGTCATTGTGTATGACAGTCTATACTCACCAGGACAAAGCTTTCATAAAAATGCAACACCCAGTTGTAATAGTCATCACTTTAGGCTACAGGAAAACCAGCAGGTTGCTTAAAGGGATGGGAGAGACCTTTTAATGTTATTATATTTATTTCATTAACATTTATCTACCACTTGGTTTTAAGAAAAAACCTCAAAATGGTTTACAAAAAGAAAAAACCAAGTTCAGTTGGTAGGGCAAAAGACTCTTAATCTCTGGGTTGTGCCCCACCCTGGGCAAAAAGATTTCTGAATTGCAGGGAGCTGGAGTTTCAGCAGCTCTTTTTCTAGAAAAATAGCACTGTATTTACCATATGCAATGTCTTCTTATTTATATTGGCTCCTGTGCAAATGTGAAGCAAAGTAATAAATCCAGGGGGCAGTTATCATGGCTACCCCATCCAGTCTTGATGGGCATTCCTAACTTCCAAAAGTAAAGTCCATGTATTAGCCATGCTAATGATAAATTGGTTATGAATGGCCATCCCTGGAATCACCGGGTGATTTTGGGGAAGGCGCTATTTCTCAGCTTCGGTCCCCTATCTACAAAATCAGAATAATGGTGTCCTATATCACAAGGCTGTCGCGGGCACTTTGTTAATTAAAAGTGCTACATAAATGAGATATAGTAGCAGTAATGTATTAGAATTGTTGTGAGAGTGAACATATGGAGCACTCTGCAGATTAGAAGTGCTATTTCAATTATAAATAGTAGCATTTCCACTAGTAGTAGTTCTCTCCAGCCAGACTAATTTCTCCCATTTAAGTTTTTTTTCCCCCTTTGGGGAAAAAGAAAATCAATCCAAGATGGAAATCTCACACACAATTAAGGCTACTCTTCCATCAAAGGTAAACATTTTGCTTAATTCTACATTGAAAGTGCTAAACTTTGGCCGGACAGTCTTCATATTCTCCTAGGGGTACCTTCATCACACTCTCCAGTGGCATTGGACTACAACTCCCATCATCCATGATTAGAATTCCTGAAAGGGAATACTGATTTAGCCAAGAGCAAGCACACACCGAGTTTTCATTTTCTTCTTTTTTTAATGAACCAGTCCTGCATATTTCAGAGAGCTAAACCAGCCTGCCTGCTCCTGTTCCACCCACTTTCAGTGTGTAAAGCCAATGAGTGAAGTCAGAGCTGTGATTGACAAATGAATTGTTTGAACACCAGGCAATAGGAAGGAATCGCTGGAGTCCTAAAGATCTCCGTTTCCTGCTTCTCTCTCATTTTTGCATTTTGTTGTTGTTGTTTAGTCGTTTAGTCGTGTCCGACTCTTTGTGACCCCATGGACCAGAGCTCACCAGGCACTTCTGTCTTCCACTGCTTCCCGCAGTTTGGTCAAACTCATGCTGGTAGCTTTGAGAACACTATCCGACCATCTCGTCCTCTGTCGTCCCCTTCTCCTTGTGCCCTCCATCTTTCCCAACATCAGGGTCTTTTCCAGGGAGTCTTCTCTTCTCATGAGGTGGCCAAAGTATTGGAGTCTCAGCTTCAGGATCTGTCCTTCCAGTGAGCACTCAGGGCTGATTTCCTTCAGAATGGAGAGGTTTGATCTTCTTGCAGTCCATGGGACTCTCAAGAGTCTCCTCCAGCACCATAATTCAAAAGCATTTTGCAGTTTACATACTAGCAACCAGAATGTACCTTTTCTGTGGCAAGTTCACCTGAGATGAGGTGCAAATGTTTTTCTGCAAATATTTCTACACAACAAGCAAACACTCGCACCCCCAGCAAATGCAAAATGTGAAAACTTTGCAAAGAGGCTTAGTCAAGTCTCCTGCTGTGCCAGAGCTAAACTCCAGGCACTGAAATTTCATAATGATACGTGATACAAAGTCTGTACAAATACTAGGACAAGTTGTTTGTTGTTGGGAAATCTATTATTTCAGTGTTGCTACAGTAATTTTAAAAATAAACACACACACATAAAGAATCCACTGTGTAGTTTACTGACAATACAATGTGTTTTTCTTTCGATGTAAAATATCAGGAGAGGAATGTAACAATCAGAATATGGAGGGCGGGGAGAAACTTGTGATTTTTTAATATTTATTATTCTTTAAACAATTATCTCTCTTGATGTTGTTTTTATTCTAACATGTTTCTTTTGCTTTTACTCTTAACTTGACTTCCTTAAGTGGTTTAGGGTTGGCACTGTGGGACAGCAGCAGTCTTGTATCCTTAACAGCTGTGTGGCAGGAAAAAATTCAACAGAGGAAGCCTTTTCTGATATGGAAGTACAATTCAGGCAACAACTGTACTTGTTGACATTCTGTCTGTCAGACATCTTATTACTTGTGTGTAGCCCCTGATTTTATTTTGGCTCTTCCACTGGCAAAAGAGAGCATAAATTTGCATATAGTAAATAAAGTGGATGAAAAAGTTATGAAAACTTGTGTCTTCATTTTCAAGTGTAGCAGAGGGCCTGTAGTAAAGTTAGTGTTTGTTTGGAAGCTGTTCCTTGGTCAAGCAACGAGAGTGAGGCCTTGTGGGTAACCAACAAGCCACAAGAACCATGGGAAATAAGTTCTGTCCCTTTAACCCCAGACTAACAGGCACCCAGGGTGTGAAAGGTTTATTATGGGAAAGGAAACCCCTGATTTAGTGGAAGGTTTGACACCTGGGTCCGAAGTTATGTGCATTCCCTCAGTGATGTTTTCTGGCCTTGATTGCCTGGGAATGTGCATCTGCATAGGCTCCATGGAAGGGAGGAAACCCCTTTGATTTAGGCTCTGGGTTCTTAATTGGCCCAGCTGCCAGAAGTTAGATTGATTAGCCCGCAAGCCGGTCATTGGAGAATTTAAAAATAGTCAAGAGTTATGATTGGTTTTGGGGGTTCCGACGCCACGTGCAAATCAGGGATAAAAGATCTGGGAAATGGCTGAGAAAGCGCGCTCTGCAATCTGCAAATTGCCCGGCTGCTGATGTTCCATCTAAGTAGCTGTCCTTACGTCCTTTGTGATGGAGAACTGCGAGAGCCTCTGAAATGCGGAACATTGAAAGGACTCTAACTATTCTATTTGTGCTTTAGTCGTGAGTATGTAAGTCAGTTAGATTTTATAATGTCTTTATTTTTCTTGCGTCTAACTTACTAAAGGTGTGCCTGCTATTTTAGCATGTTTTCTTATGTTCTTTTAAAATAAATTTTAAAGAAGAAACTGTTTTGGTTTGTGTGCCTTTCTGGGGGGAAAGCTAATTCCTAGCCTTACGCTTGGTTACGCTCTACCGTAGAATTTCTGTCTGCAAGTCTGTGGGTACAACTTGTGGAGTGGGGATATCCAGCAATAACGGGGCACAGCCTTCTCCCTGGGTTGTGGCTCTGGGTTCCCCGAGACAAAGGGAGTGGTGGCAGCCTTACCGGTGTTATTTTGTCCTGTTTCTGTAAACGTAAACGCGCCCGCCAGCCCTGCTCAAGAAACCTGATCTGGCCGGAGAGCAAAGACAGGTGAGGGAGGAGCGAGCGGCTGGGGGCAAAGTTTACCACAGGGCCCAATCCACAGACTGTGCATAGGGCCCAGAAAATCTAGGTGACACCTCTGTTCCTAACCATTGGCCATGCTGGCTGGGGCTGATGGGAGTTGTGTTGCAATAAGATCTGAATGGCAGCAGACTGGGGAAGGCTGCTTAATAACGCTTTACTTTATAGCTCTAAAACGGGAGCAACTCAACTGCTTTTATAGATTCTGAGGGAGCATCAGCAGCCAACTAAGTGAGCATTGGCCTGGGACTGGGAGCTAAGCTAAGATCCAAATATAGCTCCATATAGAAAATTCATGTGCTGAATTAAGGGAAACAAATGCTGTGTGTATATTTCACTTTCTGAAGGAGTCCTAGCTGCCAGGCAAAGCTAATGGTTGTGAAATCGGGCTTGTTGAAAGCTTCACAGACCTGTTTATTTTATTTATGATTTCTGTTTCCCTGAATAACATCAAGCCTGAATAACATCCTGCTGAGCAGAAAGAAATATGGCTTTTCCAGTATTCTTCCCTCCGCACAAAGAATGGGTTATTGTAGATATAACGGCTCTGCTCCACTTGAGTGGGTCCAGGCCTTGCTTTACTGGACAAATGTGATTTTATACAAGTGTTGAGCAGACTCCTCTACACAATTCCTGGAATTACAGGGGTGTGTGTGTGTGAGAGAGAGAGAAAGAGAGAGAGTAGGACGGGCAAGTCAGAAGGCATGAACCTAGAGCCTATGGCAGACAAAGCCAACAAATTCTAATTGGAGGAGGAAGAGAAGGAGGAAGAAGAGGAGGAGGAGGAGGAGGAGGAGGAGGAGGAGGAGGAAGCAGCTAACAGCCAGGGCCATCCCCTAAACTGCTTGCAAGAAAGAAGATTGGCTGGCTGAGAGTGGGTTGATGTTGATAGGGCAGTACTCCATTTGCAACTTAATAGACAAGCTACACTTTGTCAGACCACCCATGGAGTACTGTGTCCAGTTCTGGGCACCACGATTTAAGAGCAATGTTGACAAGCTGGAATGTGTGCAGAGGAGAGCAACCAAGATCATCAAGGGTCTGGAGGGGGGGGGAAAGCCTAGGAGGAAATGTTGAAGGAGCTGGGTATGTTTAGCCTAGAAAAAGAGGCGACTGAGAGGAGATATGAAAGCCATCTTCAAATACCTCAAGGGCTGTCACATGGAAGAGGGAACAAGCTTGTTTTCTCCTGTTCTGGAGGGTAGGACCTGAACCAATGGCTTCAAGTTACAAGAAAGGAGATTCCGACTAAACATCAGGAAAAGCTTTCTGACAGTAAGAGCTGTTTGGCAGTGGAACAGCCTCCCTCGGGAGGTTGTGGACTCTCCTTCCTTGCAGGTTTTTAAGCAGAGGTTGGGTGGCCATCTGTCATAGATGCTTTAGTTGAGATCCCTGCATTGCAGGGGGTTGGACCAGATGACCCACAGGCCCCTTCCAACTCGACTATTATATGATTCTATAAGCCCCTACTGAGGTTGGCAAGAGCTGGAGTGTTTCTGCAGACCATGTTGCTGCTTCCCTTGCCATTCCCCTGCTTTGCATAACGTTTCATCTCCTCTCAAGTTTGTTGAAAGTCAAAGCATTCCTGTGGTGACAGTGGGGTGTGTGTGTGTGGCATGACAGCAGTGGGAGAAGTTCAATAGTGCGAGGGCAGAAGGTGTCGCATTCTGTTTCACCTCAGGTGGCAAAATGGGAAGGTCCCCCCATGCTTCTGAATACCAGTTGCTAGGAACCACATGAAGGGATAATGTTTTGTTCTCACGTCCTGTTTGTGGGTTTCCCATGGACAGCGGTGGAGCAAGCCGATTGGACACCTGGGGCGGTGCGCGTGACCTGTGCCTGGGGGCAGGGCTGTTAGAATTCCTGATCTATGATTGCAGTCATAGGATTTTTGTCTTTCACATGACGGTATATGTTTTGACTCCACAAGGTGGGAAGTGACAGAGACAGGATGTTTGTGTTACTGTGTTCCGTGAAGTGGGACTATTGTCCTTTGTCCTTTTTCTCTTTGCTGTCTGATGCTAGAGAGAGAGGGAGCCATGTTGCAGTGCTCCATGTGTGTTTATATGTAAATAAAGTAGATGAGCCAAAATGCTGAGTTTCTGAGGTCTGTCACGCAAGGTGCGAAGACTCTGCGGATCCCTAAGTGTGCTGGTGTTGGTTGACATCAGTTGCTGGGATGTTCAGGCAGAAGAAAGCTTTTGAAGCTTCCGAATGATTGACCAGGAGGGAGGGAACATGCCAGTCGGGCATGTGTCTCTGCCAGGGTCCTACTCGAGTGTAGGCTGAACTCCTGACAGGGGCCGGCCAGCAACCCATGGGGCGGGGGCAGCTGGGGCAGGACGCTCTGCAGGGCCTCTGAGGAGTCTGCCTGCCTCCTCCCCCTCAGCCGCCCTACAGCTGAAGGGGAGGTAGCAGGTGGACCGTTTGGGGCAGCATGGAGCCTGCAGGCGCCCAAGCCACCGCATCACTCCCAGGAGAGATGCATGGCTCAGGCACGCTGCAGGCCCCGCGGTGAGTACCGCCTAGCATTTTGTCACCCCCTCAGTGGTGACACCCGGGGTGACCCGCCCCCACCGCACCCCCTTCCTCCGCTCCTGCCCATGGGCATCTGGATCAATCCAGTCCGGCATCCTGTTCTCACTGTGGTCCCCCAGATGCCTGGGGAAAACCCTTCAGCAGAACCCAAACAAAAGAACCTTCTCCCTTCATGTTTCCAGACACATGTCAAGAGGACATCTGTCTAATTAAACTTCCCCAAATGGTGTATACTTTTTAATTCTGAAAATCCAAAAAGATTGCTTAGTATACAGGCAAAGAAAAGTGGAAGTAAAAAAATCATCCAACTGAAATGAAATGTTCATTTACATGCGTCGAAGACACTACATTTAAGTGTTACCAAATATGCTACAGGACGTAAAACTATGTAATTACTTAAAGGATAATATTTATAGCACTGGAGTATCCCAAGCATTAAATGGCTTTTGTATAGTTGATTAAATGTTGAATGGATGCTGAGGTTGGGATGAATGTTAAAGCTGCAATTGTATCCTGCTGTCATGAGTTGGAGCTCTGTTTTATGACTATATAATAAAAGAAACAACTAGATATATGATTCAAGGAAATGCAACATGACAAATAAATTTTCTTCCCAGACTCTAAAAGTCAGTGGTAGCTCTTCACAGAATTTTCAATGAGGTCAGACTGGAAAGATTTGGGGGAATAAACAGAGTCTTAAGCTCAAACAACATCGCTACATTGAGTTCCATTTTTCTTTTCACTGTGCAGTTCCCAAAACCCAAATGAGTCAGGAATGGGCTGGCAAAGAGAGGCTGCTCAATCCTTTACCTTCCAGTCATTTTTAGCTCAAAATTACAAACACACACACACACACACACACACACACAACCTTTCTTCTGTCATGGAACCCAAGGTGACATGGCATAAGAAGAGCCTGCTGGATCAAGCCAATGGCCTATCTAGTCCCACATCCTGTTCTCACAGTGGCCAACCATATGCCTATAAGAAGCATAACGACAGCACTTGCAGTTTCAGACGGTCACAAAAGCTTGGACCAGATGGGGCAAGACCTCACCATGTTCCTAGATGGATTTGGATTTGTTGTTGTTCACTGTTGTTGCTTTCATTCTGCAAATGATTATGTTTCGCCCTCCCGTTTGCATTTAATTTCCTTTGCATTCAAATGAATGGGGTGGAATTACCTAAGTTTTGTTATTTCACTATGGCAGATAGCAAGACGAATCATGTAGCTTTGGGCAGAAGATGAAACTGCAGCAGAACAGAAACAGGGCTGCATGTGACAAAAACAGGGTAGAACCAAAAAACCATGCTTCCTTACATCCCTAGCTGAGTTCCTCCCTTCCCATCCCTTGAACTATTGACTCGTACATTAGTCACTAAGAAAAAACAACTCCCTGATTGTTCTATATTTGTATTTTAGTGTAAAACCGAATACCATGATTGATGTTGAAAAATGGTTTTTCATGATATTACCATCTCAACATGCCCACCATAGTTGAAGACATTTATTCTAAACTGACAACTTTTGTAAGAATATATTGTGGCTCCTGTTTTCTAATTATAAACTTCTAGTTATGTCATTTACACTTTTACTTTGGGTAACAGCCTTGATCGCACTGTTAAGCTGTGCTCTCATTTCTGATCTGTAAAATGGGAGCAATTGATTTCTTGATGTGGGTGATTTGAAAGGATGACTTGAAAGCAGTAAAAAGTCACTCAATCACAGGGGCATATAAACAATGTTTTACTTTTCTGATTGAATGCTACTGAACAATTCCAAAGAACAAAAATATGTATACTTTGCCTAGGTATATATAATTCAGAAGTTTATCATTAAGTAGGGGGAATACTGATGAGCATATATTATGTGCCTTGTTTGGGTCTCTAAGGGGAATGAGATAACTATTTTGTAGTACAATTATCAAATACTGTGCACTAGAACACTGTTGGGTAATTTCTGCGAGACGTTTTCCTCTTCTTCATTACAAATTTAATAATCTAGTCCTCATTTTCTAAAGCAAAGCACCCACACTCCCCAAAATGTGTGAGCGCATGCACAAAACCAACCAACCACACACACTGAGACTCTAACATGGTTACGCATTCACTAAACTGCAGCTAAAAGAATCCTTATGAGAAGAATGAGAGTCCAGAAACAGTTGGATATGGGGAAACCTTTGGTAGGAGATGAAGCATGAACCTGTGTTTGGGGGAAAAGTGATTAGCTTGAAAGAGAAGACACTTGAATGAGATGTGTAGTAATGAGGCTGACGACAGCCTTGGTTTAGAAGTTAGCCCGCAGCAGCTGTATCTGGGGACGTTTTATACTTTTGCGGTAATATGGTTCAAGAATAGTGAGTCATTAGCTGATACACTGCAAGGAGCATCTGAGAAACTGTGCCTCTGTACATCAATCATCTGATAAAAGAACACCCAGTGGAAAGTAGGATTTGTGTTCCCTTGTGTGAAATTTTCAGTGATGATATTTAGAAGCCAGATGGAAGGAATTTAAAGCTTCAAGCAACAAACCAGAATGCATTCCCCCCCCCCCATCAAGTAACCTGTGGTTATTTGCCCACAGCTCAGTGGGAGTTCATGTACTTTGGATATATAAGGTCCAAAGTTCCAATCCCATAGCATCTTCAGTCAAGAGAACTGCCAGTAGCAGGTAATGGTGGGGAAAACTCTTCTGCCTAAGACTCTGGAGAGCCACTATCAATGTAGACAACCCTGAACTAGATGGACGACTGGTTGCACTAAGTATAAGACAGCTTCACACATTCAATATGTAAATAGTATCTGTGTATTTGTAGCCAGGATGGTGGATACATGTGGTTCAATTTGGATTCTTACAGGAGCCGACCTGATTTACACTTTGCAATATACAAACTAAAGCTGTCCTTTAGAATTCACACTGCTCTGAATTTTGTGGTGCAGTTCCCAAACCCAATGTGCACAGAAATGTGGATATTAGTGAAAACTGTGAATGGCAATGCAGTGTGTATAATATACAAAAATTAAAATAAAATCATATTCTGGGCAGTTGCTTTGTGAAAAAGTGTGTATATCAGGAAAAAATTCTGCCCAATAATGTGTATATGAGGGGGAATCTGCATGAAAATGCTGGCAGATTTTCACCAGGGTCTTTTAAAACAAACAAAATGAAAACTGATGCAGAAAAGTGAAGAACTGGCAGATTTGTCCTTCACCAATTGATAGGGATAAGTTTGTCATGTTTAAATTTTCACTGCACATCAGAGAACAGGAAAAACAAAAGAGGAAGAGAAGGAGAGAAACACTTGTGTCCAAATTGCAAATGTGGAGGGTTTTAATGAGCTACATTAAAATTGTGTTGATTATGTAGGATTATGTGTAGCTGTAAACGGTTACGACAACACTCAACAAATTTTATGTCTTGAAGGAAACTACCAGCGCATGCCCACAAAACCTTTGTAGGTACATCAAATAAAGAAAATAAAACCATGAATATGACATCATAGGAAAGGGATAACTATATTGGAATAGTTTTGCGACACATTGCACAAAAATTATCTCATTAATTAATTTGTTCCAACACCATTCAGGTATTACAAGAGAATAGAGACTACCTTCCCTAATAATATACAGGTAAAATAGTTATGGGGACACAGGTGGCACTGTGGTCTAAACCACTGAGCCTCTTGGGCTTGCCGATCAGAAGGTTGGTGGTTCGAATCCCCGCAACAAGCTGAGCTCCCATTGCTCGGTCCCAGCTCCTGCCAACCTAGCAGTTCAAAAGCACGCCCAAAAGTGCAAATAGATAAATAGGTACCACTCCGGCAGGAAGGTAAACGGCGTTTCCGTGCGCTGCTCTGGTTCACCAGAAGCGGCTTAGTCATGCTGGCCACATGACCCGGGAAAACTATCTGCGGACAAATGCTGGCTCCCTTGGCCTGTAAAGCGAGATGAGCGCCGCAACCCCAGAGTCGTCTGTGACTGGACTTAATTGTCAGGGATCCTTTACCTTTATAATAGTTATGCTACAGAGCTACAATTTTGAGAGGGGTTTAACAAGCAATTCCTCTTCCAAGGGAATTCTGGGAATTGTAGCTTTGTGAGCTTTGTGAGGGGCTCCTCACGACTCTCAGTACCCTTAAACTAAAGTTCCCATGATGCTTTGGGGTGAGCCATATTATGGGCTGGTCCTGCTGTCGTTCTCCTCTCTTCTGCTTCCAGATTCATGTTTAGCCATTAATTGGTCTACCATGGAATCCTTCCTTCACAACTTTTAGGAAAGTGAAAGATTAAAATTCCACCAGACCTCCTCCCATTCTCCCCCCCCTTTTTATTTGGAGATGGGAGGCATTGCATTTTTACATGTACTATTCATCACACACACTCTCCTCTTATACATTTTGCATAGAAAGAAAGTACTCAGATGATAAGAAACAGTCATCGTCTATTCCTCAAGTTGCACTTGTTTTTCGTTTCGCCCTTATCTTTACTCTTGTTTGATATTTCTAGCTCTTATCAGCGGGGCTCTTGGCGTTGCATGCATTACTAATATAGTGACTCCAAATATTTCCCTGCAATTTTTCATTGCTGTCTTTTTATTATCAGATGCCGGGCAAGCACGCAGGGAAGCAGGACGAATGCAATCTGGGTTAAGGATATATGCCTCTCCCTCTCCAGCTCTCAGGTGGTATGTATTCCTTTTTGGACTTTGCACAATCAAACTGCAATCAGGGCTTTGTTCTCTCCCCCCCCCTTCTCTTTTCATTTCGGTTAAAATGGAAGGAGCCCACTGATGTGAAACCCTCAGCTTGTCACAGGACATCTATGGCATAAGGGGAGATTCATTAACATCAGAGCTGCGGTTCCTGCAAGACTCTAGCTTAGTAACATACCACACTGCTGCCTTAATAATAATGACATTAACAGCAATATAATGCCCTTAAAACCCGGTCCATACGATTGAGAATAATAATAATAATAATAATAATAATAATAATAATAATAATTTATGTATGTATTTATTTATTTATTTATGCCCCACCCATCTGCCTGGGTTGGTGGCTCCCAACAGAATATTAAAACACGATAAAACATCAAACATTAAAAACTTCCCTAAACAGGGCTGCCTTCAGATATCTTCTAAAAGTCAGATAGTTCTTTATTTCCTTGACATCTGATGGTAGGGTGTTCCACAGGGCGGGCACCACTACCGAGAATGTCATCTGCCTGGTTCCCTGTAGCTTCACTTCTCACAGTGAGGGAACTGCCAGAAGGCTCTCAGAGCTGGACATCGGTGTCCGGGCTGAACGATGGGCATGGAGACACTCCTTCAGGTATATTGGGCTGAGGCCATTTAGGGCTTTAAAGGTCAGCACCAACAATTTGAATTGTGCTTGGAAATGTACTGGGAGCCAGTGTAGGTCTTTCAAGACCAGTGTTATGTGGTCTCGGCGGCCACTCCTAGTCACCAGTCTAGCTGCCGCATTCTGGATTAGTTGTAGTTTCCAGGTCACCTTCAAAGGTAGCCCCACATAGAGCGCATTGCAGTAGTCCAAGCAGGAGATAACCAGAGCATGCACCACTCTGGTGAGACAGTCTGCAGGCAGGCAGGGTCTGAGTCTGCATAACAGATGGAGCTGGTAGACAGCTGCCCTGGACACAGAATTGACCTGCGCCTCCATGGACAGCTGTGAGTCTAAAATGACTCCCAGGCTGCACACCTGATCCTTCAGGGGCATAGTTGCCCCATTCAGGACCAGGGAGTCCCCCACACCCAGCCTCCCCCTGTCCCCCCAAAACAGTACTTCTGCCTTGTCAGGATTCAACCTCAATCTGTTATCTGCCATCCATCCTCCAACTGCCTCCAGACGCTCAACAAATCCCAACAAATATACACTAGAAAAGAGAGGCATACACCCAACATCCATGGCATAGCTAGAAAAAAGTTGGAGGAGATGGGCAGAGAAAGAGACACCTGACGTCAACCTTGAAGGATCAAGGTGTTGGGTTTGATGACATGGCATCAACTGGCTGCCTTCCCATAACCTTCTAACTCCTTTAGGTTGGTCTTATTCAGATGAGGTTGTCAGCTTGTCAGAGGTGCCAGAGAAACTCTACCACTCACACTGATTCTGGCCTGAACTGCTCAGTCTTAGAGCAATTTGCCACAACGCCAATCAATTCGCATGTTGCATCAAATGCCACTTCAAAATAGCTGTTCACATTTTTAGCATTGCATGCAAATGGTGGTAATTACATAGGAGCCAGGTATATGCTCAGAAGGACAAGTATTTAATAAATGTGAAATCCATCAAAACGATAAATCAAAAAGCTTTCCCAAAACTAGATTTCCTCTTTGATCTGCAAACACAAGGCCAAAGTGAAAACATTAAGGACCATGGCTTTCAGGTAAATGGCTTCTCTTATACCAGGCCTATGGGTAGACTTAGTTCATGGGAAATGCACCATACGTCCTACAGGTAGGAAGGATCCTTTCTAATTCAACTTTGAAATACTTTTTTGCCACCTTTTCTTCTACTTCTACAATTTCAGATGCCAGAGAGTTGGCCAAACATGGAATGCTTATTGTAAAAGGGCTTGTTGTAGCAAATTACAATGAGGAGAATTAAAATGGATGTCAGCTTGATGAGATGACTTCTTACGAATGGCAGAATGGATCCCTTATAGCAAGAGAACCCTCACTACCCTCACTTGGGCCCAAAGTAACGTAAAGACTGTCTGATTATTTAGGATACACAGAGATCCTCTGATGGGGCACTTCTGGGGGGTTCCCCACACCCCTGAAGTTTGGTTTGCCTTTATTAGGGATCAAGCCTTTAATGTGGCAAGCCCTGCCCTGCGGAACTCCCTGCCAATAGATGATTAGCAGGAATCATCCCTGTCTATCCTCCTCTCCAGAACCTTCCCCCAAACCCTGTATTATTCAGACAGACCTTTGAAATGTGAGCTCCTTTCCCAAACCAATATTTATTGATGTTGTAATTTATCTTATATTGGATATTGCCTTGCTGCATCTTATGAAAGTGAGGTCTAGAAACAATTAAATGAAATTTAAATGATCTTAGCAGGGTAACTTTTCACGTGTGTGCTTGAGTCTGGTATTTTATATAAGCAACTCCCCCTTCATGCATTGCGCATGTGAAACGTGTCCACATTAATATGAGGAAGTGGAGCCTTGCCCTGTCAACATTCAGCTTGGATGCCTACAAATGGAAAATTTCCTCCTAAGGCCTCCATGGATGGCCACATTGAACATGCATCGATGGCGGAAGCACCTTTTGATCCAATGAAGTGGATTTCTCCTCAAGCGAACGTTTGTTGTAGTTGCTTTCAGGGATTTGATCATGGATCCAGTAACAGAAATTAGAGGAAATGTGCCAGAGAGTTCTACAGTAAACGTATCCTCAATGAGTGATTATCAAATCGATCTTGTAATGGTTAGCCTAATGATATATAATTACCTCATTTAAGCTGCTAGTTCATCATAATGAGGAGTTCTGCACACTACGTAAAAGAGAGAACCTTTATTAATCTGTGTGTGTAATAGGAATGAAAACTATTGTATAGCACCTTCTGTGTGAAAATGCCCTGAGTTCACAGTCTTCGGTAGCAATTTGCTTTTCATTGAAATACGGCCAAAGAAAGCTCTGAGGAATCATTTGAAGATTTCTCTAAGCTGACCATCTGTCTAAAAAGAGAATCTTCCTTGTTTAAGTTCATTTTAAAGCTGGGCTCACCTGACATCAACATAAGCTTTGCAATGGGAAATAAAAGGTAAGGAAATAAGGTACAAATTTAGAATGTTATTTGGCCTATGTGGACCCTTCTCTGCCTGGAGATGTCTCAGTGGTGTGGAACACAGGATGTATTCTTCTGAGTGGGCTATAAATCTAATTCTTTGTTGGAGTCATGCTTTGGAATCATGCTTTCCTGAGCATAAGGATGAGAGATAACCTTTACGAAACTATGCAAAGTCAATTAATGAGCAGGGTCTTTATTGATGTCAAGTTTCCTAGAAGGGCACTGATTAGATCAGGGATGAGGAACGCCTGGCTCTGCAGATTTTGCTGGTCAACAACTCCCATCATTCTTGGTCATTGGCCATGCTCACTGGAGCTGATGGAAATTGGAGTCCAACAACATTTGCAGGGCTCCTCTCAAGTTCCTGCAGGGACCTGAGAGACCACCTCCATCCCATCAAAACTAGAAGATCAACTTAAGCATGCCAAGTCAATACTTTTGCATATCAAGTTGAATACCGGGTCTCAGTGAAAATGGATTCTTGGCTGTTCCACATCTACAGTACTAGATTCTGGGCTCCTAAATGGAAATCAACTAAAGCCCAAACTTTGCCCATGCTACTGGGCAAGGGAAGGTGTGATGGGAAGAATTCTAAAGATATACCAGCTACCACAAGGATCACCACATCACTGTAGTCCTATATAGTAGCAATCTCCTATAAAGGATGAAGTAGTGCTACTTTCCGGGAAAAGGATGCAACTGTAGCAACATTGACATAGACCACGCTTGAGTACTGCTACAGTCCCACAAACTGAGGTTCTAGAGATAACTCTTACATAACAATTGACCTGGAGGATAATCAGAACCGAGAGCGAGAAGAGTGGGTCTCTCACACTGTATCCCTTGCTTCTGATGAACATCTAAATCAGCTCTTGATTGATTACCACAGTTCCTCTTGTACATTAAGTAATTCTATTTGGCAAAAGTCAGGGACAACAGCCTGGCTCCTTTCAAACCTCACAATGTCAGGAAGAGGACTTTTGTCTGGAGTTCAGCCATATGAATCAGCATAATTCAATAGAGAAAAAGTTGACAGATCTTCAACCCCATTCCATCTTTGAAGAAAAAAAAACTTGTGCAGTTGTGTTAAGCCACTTGTAATACATAACATAAAAAAGCAAAGCAGAGACATCACCTTGCCAACAAAGGTCCGTATAGTTAAAGCCATGGTTTTCCCAGTAGTGATGTATGGAAGTGAGAGCTGGACCATAAAGAAGGCTGATCGCCGAAGAATTGATGCTTTTGAATTATGGTGCTGGAGGAGACTCTTGAGAGTCCCATGGACTGCAAGGAGATCAAACACATCCATTCTTAAGGAAATCAGCCCTGAGTGCTCACTGGAAGGACAGGTTGTGAAGCTGAGGCTCCAATACTTTGGCCACCTCATGAGAAGAGAAGACTCCCTGGAAAAGACCCTGATGTTGGGAAAGATGGAGGGCACAAGGAGAAGGGGACGACAGAGGACGAGATGGTTGGACAGTGTTCTCAAAGCTACCAATATGAGTTTGACCAAGCTGCGGGAGGCAATAGAAGACAGGAGTGCCTGGCGTGCTCTGGTCCATGGGGTCACGAAGAGTCAGACACGACTAAATGACTAAACAACAACAACAACAAATACATAACAAAGACCTATTAATCCATCTGTTCTTTGAATATTAGGAACGATAAGCTGTCCCTGTCCCCAATGTTGCTTTTCCCACTGGTTCCTGTCCTTCACACAACTACCCTGACACCTTAAAGAGTCACCAGCCAAGGCCTAGCATGCTCTATTCCTGAGGAAAGACAACATTTTTGCAACTTCCCATCACAGATTAGTGCAGCTGTGTGTGATATGTAATCAAAAACAGCTGCTCTTTCTCCTGGCTGTGCATGTTTGCTTAAGGAAAGACCAAACTGCACTGCACACCCATAGCGATACTTTCAAAGCTGATATCCCCTTCCCTTCAGAGGAAGATTGTCACTTAACTGTGCTCTGAGTACATTTTCATCTAATTTTGATATGGCGTGAAGGTCAAGATTAAGGAATTAGTCAATTTGTGTGTCTAAATTTAGCCATCAAAGTACATAGAATTCTCCTTCCTTGGACATAAATATCACCAGCACAGGAATGTCTTCATTACATTTTCTCTTACACCTCTAAAACTAAACAGCATCACATGGTCAGTGTGCATACCAAGCCGATATTGGTGTCTGTTTTTCACTGCTTGAGGGACATCCAGTGGCCTTCAGAGCTAAGAAGAGCCACAAATTAGCTGTTCCACATAACATGGACATTCCTGCTTGTCCTTGCTCAGGAAAGATAGGAACCCATCTCCCCTTGAGAGTGATGGTTTCTCCCCTATCTAATCCACACTTCCTGAAACAATGTGCTGCTTAGAAATTCTATAAACACTGCATAGGGCTTATTTGATTAAGTGATTTATAAATTATTTTAAATAAATGAATAGTATGCAAAAAAAGCCCCTTGATTCTTTGACATCCACAATTCTCTTCATATAGCAATGTTCTCCAGCCAAAAGCTACATATGAAAATACATATGTTAGGCTAAGGTGTGCATCTAA